>NC_064627.1:206982898-207642898 GCF_023864275.1 Schistocerca cancellata
TATCCAGGGATTTCATCCCAGCGCTCTCTTCTCTGGTGCTCTGTGTGGCTTTTTCAATGTGCGCCCCAATCACCGCCACTTACTCTTCTCTACCTGATTTTCTATATGTATATGTTTTTCCAGAGCTCCTCGTAACTTATTTTTTCTGGCTACCAGATATTCACGATGCGCTGGTAAACGACCGGTATCTGTGATGTTATATTCTTATTTACTTTGCGAGGTGCCAGGGCTAGCAGTGTATTTAACACTAAATTCTTCTAGAATCTTCATATGTAAATGATGCTCTACGCCCCCCCCCCCCCCCCCCTATTCTAACTCCGACTTTTGCTGTTGCACATGGATTAAGAAGAAACGCGAACTGACTGTAATCGACCCTGCAAGTGGAGTAGAAAAGAGTTTGGCACATGCAATAATTTAATTTGATAGAAATTAATTAAATGAAGGAAAGTTTCATTAACATAGTGACAAACGAAACGGTTGCTCTACCGATTAACAGAATGAAAGTTCTGTCCAAAATAAGAATTTGATTTATTATGACTAAACTCAAAATAATAAACAAAACACATGAAACATTTACAATACATCAAATTGGATCGAATTGGATACTCAAACAAATGCTGTGAAGGTGAAGTTGTCCATAAACTAGATTGTGACATTTATGATGAAGTGGTATGTGGAGCCAATTCCTTGCAACTCATATCTTAAGAGAAACACACGGCCAACCCAACATTAATTGCTGCTGCAGTTGTGAGAACTCAGACAATGAACACTCAAGACATGACAAAGTTAGAAAAGACGAAGAGGCGCGCTCTGATTATCACCTAGTAAAATTCCTTAATCTGCTGGTGCTGCGGACATACATTACCAAGCTGTTTTCTTAAATGCAAGAACACGATCTGGCGTACTGGAGGCAATGACTGGTTGCTTCAACATCCCGTCGTGGTGATGATAATGTCACGAGTATAGCCTGAAACAAATTATCCTGGTCTGGTTGTTCCAGACTAAAGACTTCCTAGTAATACAAATGCACCTCTGAGGGAGACGAAGAATGCCCGCCACACAATCACTGATGGTACAGTGATTGATTTTAACAAGCGAAGTCACGCATTAACTGTGATACAGTCAACTTTAGCCAAAACTGCTCAAGAAAGACAACATAGGCCGCTTGTACGCAGAACTCTCAATTGCCAACTGTTCTCGGAAAGTTATGTTGAAGTCAAAACTTCAGCAACTTCGTCAAACAGTTACAATTAAATAAAAGTATATTAGACAGTCAACGGAAGGCAGGCTGTCCAGAGCAGCGAGAGCTCAGTCTTGTAACCTACTCCGACCGAAAAGTGAGAGCCGACTCCTCAAGAGCACCTGTACAAACCGAACACAGAATATTCCCGCCCCCACGACAGTGGTCGTGGTTAAACGTTCCAATCAGCAACTCGAAAACCGGCGGAAAATTCCAATCTGTTGCCGAAGCAGTACCATTCCACCAATGGAGATCCTTGCGCCAATTTCTGCGCCGATCTTGCTACATCACGGAGCTATGCCCTGAGCAAGCCAATCCCAGTTACGACTTTGCAGAAAATGCGGGAATTTGCCCACCAAGATTGCCTGGGAACACAAGTCATTCCCACGCCTCGCTGGTCGCCCGCCAGAAAATGTTTTTACTAAGTTTCTGCGAAGTAACCGAATCTCTAGCCCAGCTGCTCCGTAAGGCCCCTGTGGGCGTGTCGCCGCCACTTTTATGACAATGTCGGCGTCTGGAAAGCATCCACTCGACTCCCTCACACCCGCCGGCTTAACCCTATCAAGGTCAGCAGAACTCGCCTGTCACTGGACCACCCGGGTGACAAGAGACGCTGCGTGGGAAGTCCGCATGTGAAGGAATAGCGACTTTTCACTGCATGCAATTAGAGAGGAAAATCGAATTACTCAGAGTAAGATAGAAATATGAGAGGGGGCTCATGCCACCTCTCAACTTTCCCACTTTCACTAGCGTATAGTACAGCCTTTACCTTTTCGTTAAAAGTTCGACTTTTTGTTTTGACACATCGGATATAATGCATCATAATTCATTAAAGGGTTCTTAATATTTTCTCCAGCTCCACCATCTTCTGTCTTATGGAATATTTTTCTGGGTTAACTCACAACTTAGAGACAAAGTAGTAACTACAGAAAAGCGAGCAGTGAGAATAATAAGTGGTGTCCACGTGCAGTTGTCATGTAGCTACCTCTCAAGGAGGCGTTTTAGCTGCACCATCACATTCCGACATAATTGTCGTAAGGGAGTGAGACTATAATATAAGTTTCCTAAAAAAGGATCTGACATGCTGTACTCTCATGTATGACTGACACACATGTCCTACATTACAATACAGCGTGTTTTGAGATTCTTTTTTCAGAACATAATAAAATTATGTGGCGCATTGCATATGGAAGCTTGCCGTTCTTGATACACTTATGGTGAGGTTATTATGTATGTCCGACTAATAGCGAAGCAAGTTTTAAATCGTAAGATCATTTCTATTTCTCCTGAACAGCTCTTTCTTTTTCGTGGACCAATCTCTATTTGTCTCATGGGTGTTTGCGCCATGATTTTATATATATATATATATATATATATATATATATATATATATATATATGTGTGTGTGTGTGTGTGTGTGTGTGTGTGTGTGTGTGTGTGTTTAATTTTCCGACTTATGAATATATATCAGCCATACGATCGTTGTCACACAGCAGAACACGTTGCAAGAATCCTTGGCAGTTTTTATGCTGGTGTAGTTTTTATCTATTCTACACTAGGGCATGGAATGAACGGTTGGGCAAGCATGAGCATAACTTGTAGTGACGTGGTTGTGCCAACATTGCCTGGTCTCATAATTTTTCGTAATTGTTGCCAGATGTGTGGTCACAACTCCCTTTATATTTTCTCCATCTGATGTTTTACATTTGAAAGTGATGACGTAGGTCATTGAAACTGTAATGTAACCACCGTTTTTAAGAAAAAATGAAATTCGTCATATATAATCCATTAAATTTTTAGTATAATAGCTTGAGGAAAAAAATGACATTATTAAAGCAGCCAGTGCCTAAGAAAGCAGTTATATATGCAACAACAATAATTTAAATTTCCCTGTAACATAAAATGTCCGACTAATAGCGAAGCAAGTTTTGAATTGTAAGATCATTTCTCCTGAACAGCTCTTACTTTTTCGTGGACCAATCTCTATTTATAAACTGGCAGTCTGTAAAAACCACTTATTTTTGAGTGTAGCTGCTTGACTAGGACTATAAAATAATGAATTCGTTAATGTTAACATCCTGTAAAATGACTCGTTCCATGTCATTTCGATAAAAGAATAGTAGAAATAATCTACGAAACACGCAACTAACTAACAAACTAATTAAAACTATCTCGTCTGCGAAGTCTGACGAAATATATTCTTGCCGGACTCCAGTTGTTATCTTTTTTGGTACTCTGAAATTTCCCTTGTGGACCACGCAACATCTGTAGCCGTCTTTGGTGGTGTTAAGCATTTACTGTGGTATATCATACGTCCGCAAAATCTTTTGCAGCACAATGGTTATCTGGAATTCCTTACTTTGATCCAAGAGGGTCCTAAGGATACTAATAATAGCAAACAACCGCCTTGTGGAAAAAAAGGTTCAAATGGCTCTGAGCGCTATGGGACTTAACATCTGAGGTCATCGGTCCCCTAGAACTTAGAACTACTTGAACCTAACTAACCTAAGGACATCCCAAACATCTATGCCCGAGGCAGGATTCGAACCTGCGACGGTAGCGGTCGCGCGGTTCCAGACTGAAGCGCCTAGAACCGCTCGGCCAGACCTGCCGGCTGTGGCCAAAACACTGGGTGTTCTTTACGCAGTCGATTTTCAAGTGTATTTTTAATCTTATTTAAGATAATTCTATTTTGAACTTTACTGGTTACTGGCAGCAATGTAACACTACTTCATTTGCTACTGTCCGAAAAATTCCCCCCCCCCCTTTTTTTAGAGCTTTACAACGAACCTATTTCCCCACTCCAAACAAAATAATACACCCTTATCGATATATTTTCATGTGTTAGTTGACAACGACCAATCGTTCGACCAAGGGTAGATTTTCAGGAGGTTTTTCTGCATTTCCTTACACTTTTCTTGCATTACAGTTTCCCTTCACACTCATACAACAGCGTCGACCAGGATTATGATCACGGTACTGTGGACGTTGTCCGTGAGGTCATTTTATGTATGCTATCAGTAGTAATAAACCCGCAATATTTTCTTCGAGCACGACCGTTGCTAACATCTTACGACGCATCTTCATTCTAGTCACGTAGCGAGTATAATGTTTGCTGAGCTCGCTACAGCTCACTAGGCGACACTGCGGACCTGTACTGAATGCTTTCCTCTAGCCAAGGAACACGCCGTCGACTGCCTAATGGTGCTCAGCTTTCATGAATGTTCCCTTTCACCAAATATTGTACTACCTTCAGTACTGACGAATCAGTAATCATAATTTATAACATAATGTTCATAGGCACTGTGACCATTTCAAATGTGCAGGAAGACCAGCATCTTCTTGGTCAATTTTTTATTTTATTGGACATCTGGTTTCGACGTTTTAGAGCGTCCTCAGATCTGTTAATTACTGAAAAAGAGAGGAAAGGGAGTATGAGTCATACCGAACTGCTAAGATGTGCAGTTTGTGAGCTGGCAGAAATTCAGTTACAGCTATTTAAGTTATGGAAATTGAACTACAAAGGAAGTCCATACATACTGTCACGTGGCTGACAGCACATCTTCATAATAAGTTAACACCAAAAAGTAAAATCCTAAGCAAAATAAAGATCAAAAGTGCAACTACTTAGAAGATTAAAATTATTGTTCAAAAGATTAAAAAGGTATAAAGTAGTAATGAGAGAGAAGCAAGTGCCGCAGGCTTAGCGTCGAACGTGCTTATACACGAATTTGTTTAAGGGAATATTCCGAGCTTTTCATTTAGACACTTTATACGATCTCACGTGATAGCCGCATGTAATGTACTTCAGTGATGTCACAGCTTTTCCAAGTTCCTGCATCTTAATATTTTCGTGAATATGCTCCAGTAACATACGTGTTTATACGTGAGAAGAAGTAAAAAACGTTACAAACGTTGTTAAAGTAAAACTGAGCATTTGGTTTACACGTAATGCAGAGGACATTTTTGGTACAAATGTCCTGAAACACATGCCGTCACTTGTACAATGGTTCATGATGCGCATTCGAACGTGCTAGTGCAGATCATATTTTTGCCCATAATGTCGAAGTCATGCATAACTTCCGTGGTGTTGAATAGCAATATACACGGTTATTCCTAAGTGAAGAGGACTGTATGAAAACTACAAGCCATAAAGAACAAACTAGACATATCAGTGGATATAACAACTCTTGAAGCGTCATACGTGCCGTGGCGTAGTTTTGGAGCCGAAAACTAAGGGGCAGTAGTGCCAGAACATGCAGACAAACCATTACCTTCTTTTTCTCGCATCAAATTAGATCAAGTCTGCAGAAAGGCAACCCAATGGACAGGTTTCCTAAGTGGGCTGCTGTCATTGTTCCTTCGAAAGCAGCAGCAGGAGCAGTAGCGGCTTCAGTCACTTGCATCATATAAATTTACACATTGGCAATGCCCATATTAAGCACCTCTAACGTGAGTTAAAATTTTGAAGAGATGCTATATTCACTGATATACGTCTCTTTTCATTAAGTCTTGTAGTTTTGAAGCAGTCATTTTCTGAAACCCCAGAGGTATTTATGAATAAACCTATAGTTGCCGACTAAGGACATACAGGGTGGTCAGAAAATGTATGAAATGCTTGTAGGGATGTTACAGGGCTGTACTGATACGTTGCTCCGTTTCCGAGTTATTTAGCATTGAAGTTAGCCAATCAGATCGTCGCGCGCGTAAATAAAGGTTTCAGCTAACGAGACAAAGCACTCGTTGGGCGACACCGCCCCTGGCAGGCCGCTTGAATGCGAGCGCGCCAATCCCCCGATTGGCTAACTTCTATGCTAAATAACTCGGAAACGGAGCAACGTATCGAATTTCTTTCTTAACATTTATGTCTCACTACAACCTGCCCTGTAACATCCCTACAAGCATTTTACACATTATGAAACCAACCTGTATATGGAGCCTAGAGCACAAGGGGTCTAAGTGACATTTTCTAAAATTTCCAGTTGTATTGAAATTTTGGTAATTAAAATTGTAATCTTTCCAGTGCTAAGGAGATCTTAGCGCTAGGGCTTTATGTGTCACTTGGATCCCTTTCGTTCTAACTTGCTCTGTTTTGTCGGTCACATGTTACAACTTGCTTCTGACTTCAAGCAGCCCATATGTGTTTAGGCCTGGCTTTTTCCAAGCCGTTCAAAAGTTTCTCAGTAAATGTGATGTTTCAGTTTCCACATAAGGAATAACAACTTCTCAGTACTGTAATATTTCAACTCTGAACGAAAAATGGATAACACAGTGACTGGCCCTTTAGACAAAGCACCAACACTGATGACAGCCTTTCTGTCTCAGGTAAAGTAGCTATACAAATATACTGAAAACTATCTACAGTAAAATTTCCTTAGCATTTTAAATTGAAATAATTAGTAATTAAGTCCATAAAATAACACTGAAATTGTTCTAAAGTGAGGTTAAGTGAGATCGACTTTTGTTTACTAAGCTTAGTATTGCATTGTGCTTTGTAGATCCGCCATACGTTTGGATAGATCAATCTGATGATAAGGACTATGATCCTAGCGAAGGGAGTGTTACAAGCAGCGAACAACTGTCAGATGATTTGATTTATTTTATCTATCCATTATAGAGTAAAGCTCTCCTTTGCTTCTATTCAAAGATTTTCGAGATGATAGTATTCCTTGCCTCAGGGATCCACTTATTTTATAGGATTTATACCTAAAGTAGTAAATTTATCTATAGCTTCTGGCAGGTCCCCAGTCAATCGTTGTGGCACAATCAAATAATTTCTGTAAGTGACCAAAGCAGGATAAAGGAAGCATGATTGCGTATTATGCTACTGTTACTAGAAAAACTTTTTGAACCCTTTTAATATTCTCCGTTTGAAACTAGTTTTTGTTTCCAGAAAGGGGTGAAGAAGAAGGTAGAGCACTGAAGACGTACCTGACAACACCATTCCTACAGAGCCTCAGCGAGGGAAAAAAAAAACTGGTAAGAAGAGTTCACGCTTAGAAACAAGTACAAAGAAAGAAGTTACGAAATTCAGGTCAGTTATATGTTGACAGACAACATAATATATACAGGAAAAAAGAAACACAACCATACGACCACAGCTGCCAGTATAAATGTACTGATAACATTGCTTCACAACAAAGACAATGCATTTTTATTCATATTGGAAACTTGGCATTTGGGAGTTGCAAACAGCATTTTTGAATAGAGCAATTGCGTTAGAGCCAGAAAAAGGAGCAAAGAATCAGCTGCGAACAAATGTTGTTTCCCGTATATTTAATCTAGGTGGATACAGAGTACACAAAACATTTTTTCTCAAAACTCTACATGAATAAAATAAAAGAGTGAGAAATGTAACTGTCAAAGGAAAAGGGAACAACTAATCGAGTGCCTTTGTGGGCTCAAAGGGATAGGAAGGAACCAGCAAATAAAATTTCTTACCATAGGATCGAAACAATCAAGGAACATATCAGAAACTTCCCTCGTTATCGAAGCCATTATAGTCGGAAAAAGTCTCCAAATGTGAGATATCTTGACCCTTACTTAAATTTATCTAAAATATATGATTTGTACACAAAGTTCTGTAAAGAAGAAAAAAACATCGAGCTTGAGAAACAAAGTTTTTACAGAAAAATTTTCAACACTGAATTCAAACTAAGTTTTCACAGGCCCCAAAGCGACACCTGAGTAACCTGTGACAGGTTGAAAGTTATGATAGAGAACAGTACCAATGAAGAAAAAAAAGCTGCAGAGATAGAAAAAGAATTAAATCTCCGAAAAGCGGAAGCTGCTAAAGATAAACAAAAGAAATATAGCGAAACAGATGAAAACGATACAACTTGTATCTGTTTCAACCCTAAAAAGATGATGACAGCGCCACAAGTAAGAAATTCAAAGCCTTACTACATGCGTCAATTACGCACACATAACTTTGATATTTACGACCTTAAAATCCAAACAGGGCATATGTACATGTGGCATGAGGGGAAAGCTGGAAGAGGATGCCAAGAGATTGCTTCCTTCCTCCTTGAGTATATTACTAGACTGCCTCTCAAAGTGAAACACGTAGTAGCATTTAACGATAACTGCGGAGGGAAGAAAAAAAGCCATTTGATCGCCAAATTTTGGATTTATGTCGTGAGAAACAACAAAAAAAAGGGTCAAATGACTTTGAGCACTATGGGACTCAACATCTTAGGTCATAAGTCCCCTAGAACTTAGAACTACTTAAACCGAACTAACCTAAGGACATCACACACACCCATGCCCGAGGCAGGATTCGAACCTGCGACCGTGGCAGTCCCGCGGTTCCGGACTGCAGCGCCAGAACCGCTAGACCACCGCGGCCGGCCGAGAAAGAACCAAATTGTAACAATGATACACTATTTTTTGTGTCACGCCATTCGTACAATGAATGCGACCAAGATTTTGGCCTCATAGAAATTAAAAAGAAAAAATCTAAAGAGACATATATGTCACAGAAGACTGGATTGACTAGGTTGCATCTTCAAGCAGAAAGTTTACTGTAAAACTTATGGAAGATGAGGATTTCATTAATATCTTGTAACTCAACACTTTATTTCCAAAAGTAGTGAAAGGAATCCGAGGAATGTAAGTTCTTCACTTCAAAAAGTCAAGTAAAAAAAAAAAAATGTTCAAATGTGTGTGAAATCTTACGGGACTTTACTGCTAAGGTCATCAGTCCCTAAGCTTACTCACTACTTAACCTAAATTATCCTAAGGACAAACACACACACCCATGCCCGAGGGAGGACTCGAACCTCCGCTGCGACCAGCCTCACAGCCCAGGACTGCAGCGCCCTAGGCCGCTCGGCTAATCCCGCGCGGCAGTCAAGTCCAATCATTCTGTTTTACAAGAACACATCAGCAAGTATTGAGACATTCAAAGCGTTTCCAATGATTGCACCCACATCAGGTCGCCCTCCTGCAAAGCTTTCAGTTCTTCAGCCAGCGGGGATGAAACCTAACCTGAAGAAGAAACGATATGACAATCTCATGGAACTTCTCCAATTTATTCCGCCAATTCACCATCAATTCTGTATTGGGCTGCCCCATAACATGACAACGGAAACAGCCACACCAGTTGTTGAAGAAGGAGAGGAATAAGAACCCGACAACGTTTATGATACAGACATTGAAGATTAGGTTGTCTTATACATAAGAACTTTTCAATATGCCCTAAACCTTAAGTTAAAGTGTGTTTTCATAATTTTTTATAATGATAAAAGAATTTCATTAAGCTACTGCAGTCATTTTCCTTTCCATTTCTTTAAAAGTAAAGGGATCTAAGTGATGTCTTCTTAAAGGAAGCGCAAACATTGTTTCTTAAAAAAATATTTAAAAAACCAATATCAAGAAAATCAAGTGATATTGAATGTCTAAGAGCTGAACAATAGTTTGAAATACAAAAACATAATTTTTTTATTCCACATAAAAAATTTTCGGACTTAAACTATTACAACTGGACTTGGACCTCTTGTGTTATAGGGTCCATGTATCATGAAACTAAATGTGTTCTTTCCATGTCCATTCTACTCCCTAAGCTTTGAGAGGTTACAAGCCTTTGTGGCCTGTCTCTTTTCATTTTTCTCGATACTTTATTGATTTCATATTACCTTACTCATGTATCTGAGTGGGGTGGGCCGAGAAAGATCGTTGCTCTTAATTAAACTGGTAAAGAGGACTCTGACTTTTATCCGTGATATTTCAACTGGTTTTGGGATATGGCTTGTTCTTCTGTCCTCCTTGTGTGGGTGAGTTGGGGCTGGAAGAAGGCCATCTGCGTTGGATGTAGCAGAAAAATATGAGGGTGCGTGCGATTAGAGGGGGTGTGGACAATAGTGGTGCGTGGCGGCTCCTCAGGGCAGGCGATCTGCTGCGGCTCTTGGCCATTGTATAAGCATGAAGCTACGGTGAGTGCGACTTTCTGGAGAGCGACTTCCTTTTAACTGTACGGTATATGTTATATTGCATTTAGGAACTTCCGGGTCATTGAACATGTATCAATAATTACAGATTTTTGTAGTTGTATATATATGTTTGGATGTAGCTGTATTGCATTGATGTACTGGTGGATATTGTGAGATATGACTCCTGTAGTTGATAGTATAATTGGTATAATGTCGACTTTATCCTGATGCCACATGTCCTTGACTTCCTCAGCCAGTTGGATGTATTTTTCAATTTTTTCTCCTGTTTTCTTCTGTATATTTGTTGTGTTGGGTATGGATATTTCAATTAGTTGTGTTAATTTCTTCTTTTTATTGGTGAGTATGATGTCAGGTTTGTTATGTGGTGTTGTTTTATCTGTTATAATCGTTCTGTTCCAGTATAATTTGTATTCATCATTCTCCAGTACATTTTGTGGTGTGTACTTGTACATGGGAACATGTTGTTTTATTAGTTTATGTTTTATGGCAAGTTGTTGATGTATTATTTTTGCTACATTGTCATGTCTTCTGGGGTATTCTGTATTTGCTAGTATTGTACATCCGCTTGTGATGTGATCTACTGTTTCTATTTGTTGTTTGCAAAGTCTGCATTTATCTGTTGTGGTATTGGGATCTTTAATAATATGCTTGCTGTAATATCTGGTGTTTATTGTTTGATCCTGTATTGCAATCATGAATCCTTCCGTCTCACTGTATATATTGCCTTTTCTTAGCCATGTGTTGGATGCGTCTTGATCTATGTGTGGCTGTGTTAGATGATACGGGTGCTTGCCATGTAGTGTTTTCTTTTTCCAATTTACTTTCTTTGTATCTGTTGATGTTATGTGATCTAAAGGGTTGTAGAAGTGGTTATGAAATTGCAATGGTGTAGCTGATGTATTTATATGAGTGATTGCTTTGTGTATTTTGCTAGTTTCTGCTCGTTCTAGAAAGAATTTTCTTAAATTGTCTACCTGTCCATAATGTAGGTTTTTTATGTCGATGAATCCCCTTCCTCCTTCCCTTAATGTGAATCTTTCTGTTGCTGAATGTATGTGATGTATTCTATATTTGTGGCATTGTGATCGTGTAAGTGTATTGAGTGCTTCTAGGTCTGTGTTACTCCATTTCACTACTCCAAATGAGTAGGTCAATATTGGTATAGCATAAGTATTTATAGCTTTTGTCTTGTTTCTTGCTGTCAGTTCTATTTTCAGTACTTTTGTTAGTCTTTGTCTATATTTTTCTTTTAGTTCTTCTTTAGTATTTGTATTATCTATTCCTATTTTTTGTCTGTATCCTAGATATTTATAGGCATCTGTTTTTTCCATCGCTTCTATGGAGTCACTGTGGTTATCCAATATGTAATCTTCTTGTTTAGTGTGTTTTCCCTTGACTATGCTATTTTTCTTACATTTGTCTGTTCCAAAAGCCATATTTATATCATTGCTGAATACTTCTGTTATCTTTAGTAATTGGTTGAGTTGTTGATTGGTTGCTGCCAGTAGCTTTAGATCATCCATGTATAGCAAATGTGTGATTTTGTGTGGGTATGTTCCAGTAATATTATATCCATAATTTGTATTATTTAGCATGTTGGATAGTGGGTTCAGAGCAAGACAGAACCATAAAGGACTTAATGAGTCTCCTTGGTATATTCCACGCTTAATCTGTATTGGCTGTGATGTGATATTATTTGAATTTGTTTGGATATTAAGTGTGGTTTTCCAGTTTTTCATTACCATGTTTAGGAACTCTATCAATTTAGGATCTACTTTGTATATTTCCAATATCTTTAGTAACCATGAGTGGGGTACACTATCAAAAGCCTTTTGGTAATCAATGTATGCGTAGTGTAGGGACCTTTGTTTAGTTTTAGCTTGATATGTCACCTCTGTATCTATTATCAGTTGCTCTTTACATCCTCGTGCTCCTTTGTAGCAGCCTTTTTGTTCTTCATTTATAATTTTGTTCTGTGTTGTATGTGTCATTAATTTCTGTGTGATGACTGAAGTTAATATTTTGTATATTGTTGGTAGGCATGTTATGGGGCGATATTTAGCTGGGTTTGCTGTGTCTGCTTGATCTTTAGGTTTCAGATAGGTTATTCCATGTGCAAGTGTATCAGGGAATGTGTATGGGTCTGCAATATAACTGTTAAATAATTTAGTTAGATGTGAATGTGTTGAGGTGAACTTCTTTAGCCAGTAATTTGCTATTTTATCATTTCCAGGGGCTTTCCAATTGTATGTAGAATTAATTGCTCGGGTGACTTCATGTTGTAAAATTATCACTTCAGGCATTTGTGGTATCATCTTGTATGTGTCTGTTTCTGCTTGTATCCACCGTGCATGCCTGTTATGTTGTACCGGGTTTGACCATATGTTGCTCCAGAAGTGTTGCATGTCTGTTATGTTTGGTGGATTGTCTATTTTAATGTATGTGTTATCCATTGTTTGGTAAAATCTCTTTTGGTCTGTGTTGAATGTTTGGTTTTGTTTCCTTCTATTTTCGATTTTTTTGTATCTTCTAAATCGTTTGGACAATGCTTGTAATTTCTGCTTCTTTTCATCTAATTGCTCTATTGCTTCTTGTTGTGAGATTTTACCTAACCTTTTTCGTTTTTTGTCTGATATTTCATTTCTTATAAATTGTGTTAGCTGTCCGATGTCTTTTCTCAGTTTTTCTATTCTGATCTGTAGCCTGTGTTGCCATGCTGGTTTTGTGGGTTTCTTCTGTGTGTTGGTTTGTTCTGATCTCTGCCTAGTGTGTATATTTAGTGTAGTGAGTGCTCCTATATAAACCAGTAGTTGTAACTCTTCCATAGTTGTGTTTTCATTTATTTTGTTGTGTATGATTGTGTTGATAGTTTTTATTGTTGTTTCGACTTGTGGGTTATTTGGCGGTCTATGCATGAATGGTCTAATGTCTGTATTTGTGTCTTTGTATTCTATATATGTCAGCTGAAATTTCTCTTCTATATCTAACACGTGTGTCTCTTCGTGTTCTATTTGTGCTTGTTCTGGTGGCTGTCTTAAGATTTCGTTATCCTCTGATTGTTTGATTGATGCGTGTTGGTCTTTGTTTGTTTGCTCTGGGATGTTTGAGTCCATTACTGTATTTTCTTCTTCTTCTGATTGCACATTATTTTGTTCCAGTATTTGTTGTACTTGTTGTTTGATGTTTTCTAATTCTGACTGGGGTATCCTGTTATTTTTTATTATTACACGGATCTGATCAGCTAGTCGTTGTTCTGTTAAAAATTTTAATTCCGGGTATCTGGTAATAAATGTTGTGTATACTTGTGATCTGTATCCAGTTGTGTTGGTTCCTAGGTTTGTTGCTTGGTAATAACAGAACATGAGGTGTCGATTAACATCATCTGACCATCTCATCCTCTGTCTTTGTTTTCCTTCTAGCGTGGTTGCAGGAAGCATATCCTGCAAAACACCTCTATTTGGATTTAAATCATTTTCCAGTTGGCTAGCAGTGTCGTTACCATTGTGGGCGGGCATAGGGTTCAAGCGTCGTCCCCGACCATGACGGCGCTTGCCCGAGGCTTCTTTAGTTCTGTCCTGAACCAAGTAATCACACTAAAAGGGGGGTTAGCCCTATTATTGGTTTGTTCTTTTCGTCGCCTTTTACGACTGGCAGAACATACCGGAGGCCTATTCTTTTCCCGGGCCTCCACAGGGGTTATTATTTACGACTGGCAGAACATACCGGAGGCCTATTCTTTTCCCGGGCCTCCACAGGGGTTATTATTATTATTATTATTATTATTATTATTATTATTATTTGAGACAGAAGGCTCTAGGCTTTAATCGTAAATAGCATTTAAGGCCAAGCGATGTAAGACTTGGCTAGTCAGATAGATTAAGTTTTTTAAAGGCGGCTGAAGACATATAAATTTAAAACAACATAACTACAATAACCTTTCAATAGGCAGAAAATCCAATAAGAAACCTTACTCCAAAAGGCCTTTGTTAAGAAAAATGCAGCCAATTTTCCAAGGCAGAAGGCGCAAAGCTTTTAACCTTAAATAGTATTTAAGCCCAAGTGATGTAAGGCTTGATAAGTAAGAATCCAAAATTTTAAAGCGGCTGAAGGCCCATCATTTTAAGAACAATACAACTACGATAAATATTCAACAGGCAGAAGGCCCACAGCTTTATCTTGAAAAAATGTAATACTTCATAAGTAAGAACCTTAAAACTTAAAGCGGCTGAGCGCCGATGCTTTCAAAAACAAAACACTACAACAAATTTTCAACAGGCAGAAAGCCCACTCAGACAATGCAAGACTTGCCCAATTTAGAAAAACTTACTTTTAAAACGGCTGAAGGCCTTTGATTTTGTTCAAATGTGCGTGTGAAATCTTATGGGACTTAACTGCCAAGGTCATCAGTCCCTAAGCTTACACACTACTTAACCGAAATTGTCCTAAGGACAAACACACACACCCATGCCCGAGGGAGGACTCGAACCTCCGCCGGGATCAGCCACACAGTCCATGACTATAGCGCCTTAGACCGCACGGCTAATCCCGCGCGGCCTTTTGATTTTAAAAATACAATTACAAGCATACAAATTGCAACCATCGGCTATGAGCCATTAAAAATACACAATTAAACGCCAACAGTATAGGCAACGGCGTTCAGAAGTTTCCAGGGGGCTCGGTCTGTCCTTGAAATCTTAACGCTCGCTTAGGTGAGGCAAGAAGTCGGCCCAACTAGACTATACTCGATCCTTCGGCAACACAACCAAGAGACAGTCAGGACCCACCGACAAGACGACTTGCTAACCACCGACCAGTATGTGGATTCCAAAGCCAAAACGTTACAGACACAGCCGACCACAACCAAATATACATTAAGCTGTCAAAAACTACACACCGTGTTGGACAGCGACAAAACGTAAGGAAAGGACACTGCCTGAATTTACGCCAGCGACCTGGGCAGGTAACCGGAACGGTGACAAGGCAGAAAATTCCGCTGGTGCACTTGAATTTCAAACTGACAAATATGATTAATTTCACCACACAGCGGCTAAATCTTTACCAACTCGAACACTCGCTGTTGCTCCCAGGAATCCCGCCAACAGCGAACCACCAACCGAGGGGACAACGTGAACAGACGTGGCTTCGGTAGTAAAATGACTACTCAACCTCCATGTCCTGGTTGGTGAGCCACGAACCTCGGAGCATTTGGAACAGCCCCTACACGTTCCGACACTGCGTAGAGACTGTCAGCGAGCCTGGCCATCTGCACTGCTCGGAGACTTGCTTGCTGATCCGCTCCAACCGACCGCCTCACTGCCAGTCCGCCGACAACATTTAAAACAAGTTGTCAGTGGAAAGGACACCAACTACACACACAGTTTGAAAAACACTTGCACGTAGACTTGAACGACACTCAGCAGTGGCTGTGCAATCACAAAGATAAATAGGGAGTCGATACACACACAGCCAACCCATAAGCGATTGGCGAGCCAATTCACGTCGTCCAGTAGGACGGCCGACCGTCTCCGGCTGAAGTGATGCATGGAGGCAACGGTCGGGCGAACCACGGACATCCAGGCCTCACTGCTGCTCCAACCCGACTGAACTATTGCCGCGTTCTAACTCCACGACTGGCAGGTCCGTACTGCCCTCCTGGCACGTTCCAACTCACCCCACGACAGACTTTTTTTTTTCTTTATTGTAATTTTAAGCACCTCATACAAGGCGGGCTGTCAGCAGCATATTACGCCGCTCTTCAGCCTTAAGTGGTACAATAAGATGACAGATAGGTGACACAAACAATATAATAAAAACGGCGGGCAAAAAATGTAGATACAAAAACAAGAAACATGAAGCCGTTCACGCTGGACGAAAAACAAACTAACACTTGTTGACACGGCGCACATAACACGGACGACTGCGACGGCACACGTGAACAGTGGAGGCGCGACGACGACAGAACACTAAACACAGACGAAGGCACACACGCGAGACACTGATGGCGATGATCTCTGGCGCGCGAATGTTCACTGAGCGTGTGCGAGTCCAAGGACCTGCCAAGAGAGGAGGAGGAGGAAGGGGAGTGGGAGAGGGGAGAGCAGAGATGCCATGGGCAGGGGAGAGTGGGGGAGGGAGGAAGGGGGAGGGGAAGCCCGGGGGAAGAGGGGCGGAGGAAAGGGGACGGGGGAAAAAGGAAAGAGAAGGGAGGGAGGTTGCCTAAAGGAAAGGAAACAGGAAGTGGGGGGGAGGATCAAAGTTGATAGGAGGGGTAAATGGAAGGGAGGAGGACATCATCAGGGAGGGGGAGCTGGCGGAAGCCACCTCGGGAGAGGGTAAGGAGGGTGGAGAGATGGAGACCGGGTGGGACATGGGAATACAGGCGCGGCAGCGGGCGGGGGTGGGAGATGGATGCGATAGGCGAGGCGGAGAGCATGGCGTTCAAGGATTTGGAGGGATTTGTAAAAGGTAGGGGGAGCGGAGATCCAAGCCGGATGGGCATAACAAAGGATAGGGCGGATGAGGGATTTATAGGTGTGGAGGATGGTGGAGGTGTCCAGACCCCACGTACGGCCGGACCCACGACAGACGACAACCAGGAACTAATAATAGCAGGGCAGCAAAGATAACACATGAGGGCTATATCGATAGGAGCTGCTGCTGCTGCTGATGATGAGCAGACAAAGCAGCAACTCAGTGACAACAGAAATTGAAACTAACATAACGAGGTGGCAACACGAAAAAAACAGGATGTAAAATAAGAGTTAGCACGAGCGCGAGCCACGCATGGCTCAGTTTGTGCAACCCTTTTTACTACTCATCTACTGCGTCATTTTATTAATTCTCTTAGCGTACGTTTCTCTACTGTGTGTAAATTAATTTGGTAGTTAAAGGAGGCGGGAGCTGAATGTATGAGCAGCCCTAACGCAAATTCAGTTGAATCCAAACGTTGCACACACTTCTCTATCCCGGCACCTCGCAGTCTGTCAGATAGCAGTGCACCAGCTTTAACCCTACCTCTGCCGCTCTTGTTTTATGGGCATACAGACAATAATTCCGACATAGTGACGTTCCTGTGATGTAAATACCAAGGTTGCACGGAATTTTTCAATACAGAGGTTGAATACATCGTCTAGCAGAACATATCGCTTAAGGGCATGCATGGTAATCACTGTGGAGAGTAACAGCTGCAGTTAACACTATCGGTGAGAGATCAACTGAGTGGCAAGGCAAGATTTGATATGTATACAAATCATTGCGCGCATATCTGAAAGAACAGACGCTGTAAACACTCCACAGCTGTATGAAATACTTTCAAAATTAATTCGCTGACTGCTAATTTCTTGAAACCATCTCTATCAGTTACGAAAATTTGTTTTGGACTGGGAATCGCACCTGGTTATTCAGTAACTGCGAGTGCTCACTTTAACCGCTTTGGCTGACTACGCATGCTCCCCAGACCGACCCAAACTTTAACATGTCACAATATCTGCATCCTCCTATCATAGCCCACTGAAGTCTGTGTTGAGGCGGGGAGCACGCACGAGTAGCTGAACTGGTTAGGTGACCACTCGCGATAAGTGGGAAATCTGGTATCAAGTCCGGTCCATCACGAATTTCCATGTGTCGCTATTGACTAGTAGATCTGTACCTAATACAGGAATACATACAAACATTTGTTGATGATGTGGGCGACGACATTACTGTTAACACTAAAGTTGATGAAGCTAAAAAGTTTTAGGTGATGTTTCTTACTAGAGTTCACCAGATTTATCTGCCAACACCTTGCTTTTGCAAAGGAGTTGTTTCTTTGATCTTCCTAATCATAATAATGGATCACGTTTACATTATAACTGAAAGGAAATTAAGGACTTTGTTGTATTTCTATGTTACAACCTTTATAGTTATAAGAGTCGAGGGGCATGAAAGGGAAGCAGTGGTTGGGAGTAAGGCAGGGTTGTACCTTATCCCCTGTGTTATTCAATCTGTTTATTGAGCAAGCAGTAAAGGAAACAAAAGAAAAATTCGGAGCAGGAATTAAAATCCATGCAGAAGAAATAAAAACTTTGAGATTCGCCGATGACATTGTAATTCTGTCAGAGACAACAAAGGACCTGCAAGAGCACCTGAACGGAATGGACAGTGTCTTGAAAGGAGGATACAAGCTGAACATCAACAAAAGCAAAACGAGGATAAATGAATGTAGTCAAATTAAATCGGATGATGCTGCGGGAATTAGATTAGGAAATGAGACGCTTAAAGTAGTAAATGAGTTTTGCTATTTGGGGAGCAAAATAACTGATGATGGTCCAAGTAGGGAGGATATAAAATGTAGACTGGCAATGGCAAGGAAAGCGTTTCTGAAGAAGAGAAATTTTTTAACGTCGAGTATAGATGTGTCAGGAAGTCCTTTCTGAAAGTATTTGTATGGAGTGTAGCCATGTATGGAAGTGAAACGTGGACGATAAATAGTTTAGACAAGAAGAGAATAGAAGCTTTCGAAATGTGGTGCTACAGAAGAATGCTGAAGATTAGATTGGTAGATCGTATAACTAACGAGGAGGTATTGAATAGGATTGGGGAGAAGAGAAGTTTGTGGCACAACTTAACTAGAAGAAGGGATCGGTTGGTAGGACATGTTCTGAGGCATCTAGGGATCACCAATTTAGTACTCGAGGGCAGCGTGGAGGGTAAAAATCGTAGAGGGAGACCAAGAGATGAATACACTAAACAGATTCAGAAGGATGTAGGTTGCAGTAGGTTCTGGGAGATGAAGAAGCTTGCACAGGATAGAGTAGCATGGAGAGCTGCATCAAACCAGTCTCAGGACTGAAGACCACAACAACTAATTTCTTGACACCATCTCTATCAGTTACAAATCTACATCTCAGCAGGCGATGTATGAAAATTTATTTTGGACTGGCACTCGCACCTAGTTTTTCAGCAACTGCAAGTGCTCACTTGAACCACTTTGGCTTTCTACACATGCTCCCCAGACCGACCCAGACTTCAACATGTCACAATATCTACATCCTCCCATGATAGCACGCACGGGTAGCTGAACAGGTTAGCTGACCACTAGCGATAAGTGGGAAATCTGGGATCAAGTCCGATACATCACAAATTTCCATGTGTTGCTATTGAGTAGTAGATCTGTACCTAATATAGCTGATGTCAACGAATCCCAGTCAGCGAATTACATTCGAAAGGAATACATACAAGCATTTGTTGATGATGTGGGCGACGACATTACTGTTAACACTAAAGTGGATGAAGGTAAACAGTTTTACGTGATGTTTCTTACAAGTGTTCACCAGATTTTTCTACCAACACCTTGCTTTTGCAAAGGAGTTATTTCTTTGATCTTCCTAATCATAATCAATCAAGCTTCCATTATAACTGAAAGGAAATTAAGTACGTTGTTGTATTTCGATGTTATAATCTTTATATTCAGGGAAATTGCATATTACACATTTGTATCTTTTTTTTAAGAAACACTACTGCTCCCTGAAACAAATTTCAGTTACACAGCAATAGCTCGTTTTGACCCACTGATATCTTATCTCCTTTTTTTTTTGATGAATTTATGTTTAAAACATTTTGTGGTTCTGGTTCATTGTGGTTTTTAGTCCTGCTCTAGATCTTCTATAATATCAGTATAATCTGAAGTAAGAGTGTTTTTCAATAGATATATAAATTTTGATCATTGCTGTGAATGACAAACTATAAACCCTAATATTTCTTTTCTCCTCATTTACAAGAGACTCACTGGAGCGTAAATTGCCCCTGCCTCGAGGTGGATACATTTCCACTCAGCCGTCGCCTGGAGTGAAGAGAAAGAAACAGCCGTTAGCAAATCATCGAGGTGTGCAGCAGCTGTGAGGCAGACAACACAATTTAAAAGCAATCTCGCAGGCATTCCTGCCGCCGTCTGGAAGGGTTCGCCTCCCCCACCCCCGTTGCAACCCTTGGCCGCCGCCGAATGGCTCCTGTTGCGCCCTCACCCTCTGTCCCAGTCGCTGACGCTTCACGGTGATTGGTCTTCTCAGCGAAACCAGTTCACGGGGGCCAAGTGTGCCGGAATCGTTTCCACCCCACTGCTCGGGAGCTCCCAGACCTCGCGAGTCGATCTTTCACACAAGGCAGCCACACAGCGTGAGATACTGCACTCCGCAACGCTGTTTGACACTCGCCACCGACTCACGATTTAGAAAAAAGCTTTCTGACAATGTTATCGGTGATAAAATACAGGGAGCGAAACCAGATTGCAGTTCTGTTTCACTACATATACACCCATACTCTGCAAACACCTGTGAAGTGAATTGCAGTGTATACTTCCTGTTGTAGCAGTTATTGGGGCTTCTTGCTGCTCCATTCACATATGGAACACGGGAAGAAAGATTGCTTAAATGCCTACGTGCAAGCTGTTATTTGTCTAATGCCGTCATCACGATCCATATCGGAATTATATTCTTAAATTTATTACTTGAAATTGGTTCTAAAAATTTTGTAGCTAGGCATTTACACGACAGCTTTCCTTTCCAAATGTTCAAATTTGTGTGAAATCTTATGGGGCGTACCTGCTAAGGTCGTCAGTCCCTAAGCCCACACACTACTTAACCTAAATTATCCTAAGGAGAAACACACACTCCCATGCCCGAGGGAGGATTCGAACCTCCTTTCCCTTCAAGCGTCTGACAGTTCAATTTCTTCAGTATCCTTCTTCCATAGGTCCAACAAACATGTGGCAATTCGTGCTGCCCTTTCTTCTGCACATTCCATATTCCCTGTTAGTTGTATTCGGTGTGGGTCCCACAAATTTCAGCAGTACTCTAGGCTGTGTCGGACAAGATTGACTGCATATCTGTAATATTATACCAATGAAACAATGTCTGCCATCTGCTGCACCATGACTGAATCTATGTGACTATTCTATGGAGCTAAAGTTGAAGCAGTAACTGAGAAGACAGTTAGGCAGGGTTGTAGCCTATCATCCACGTTATAGAATCTATACATTTAACGTCATGAATGTTAAAAACTTCACAGACCTCTCATGAGGAATCGGTGCACCTGTGACATTTTTGTCACAAAAGAAATGTGTTTCTTTTTATATTGTCTAAAATCTGTTAAACGTAGTTTCTTTTACACCCAGAAGGCCCAAGTCCAGTGTCACAACCAGAATGTAACGAGGAAGAAAGACCAATGTAACTATTAGCGAGGCACACGACTGGGTCACTGCCACACGACACTAAAGCAGAGAGCGCATAGTATGGCCGCAGCAGAATGACCATTTCAATATGTCATTCTGACAGCACTGCAAGGTGCTGTAACAATACGTAAATCGTAAGCAAGAACGACTTTTAGCCTATTTACATGACAGTAAGCGCCAAGCTGAAGAACTGAGTGTCACAGATGGGACACTGCAGTACAGTGTGAAGAGCTGACAACCTTAGGACATGAGACCAAATTCGCACGTTGCCACAGCTCGATAATGTAATCAGCATGAACCAACCACCAAAAATTCTAGGCCCTCTGAAGCACAGACACTATTCCAATCTATCTGTTTAATTACAAAAATTCAGTCTTGTTAGTCACAGCGAATCCCCCTCAAGGCTGCTCGATGAAATGCTGCCTAATCTTTGTCTGGAGGCTTCTGATAAGAGACGCTCGCCACCGCCATGCACTCCACTGCCGTGGAAAGCCACTGCTGCCGCTGATGTGAAGACTGAGCAACTTCGACCATTGTTCCACTTGGGGTCAATAGTGGGTGACATGCTAGCTGCCAGCCACACACACGCTCTCCAGGAGAGGAACATTCGTGCTGCTCCCTGACAGTATCTGTAAGCAGCTACCAGGGCCTCGGTGGAAGGCGAAGGCTACTGTCGTCTGCACAGTGCTGTTGAGTGCTGACCTGGGTGTGTAACTACGATGGCTGGTTACGCACCGCACCGCACTACCAGTGTCACGGCTGGGCGAACAACGCCTGCTGATGTTCGGGTCCGCATCCTGCAAGACGCCATCCCAGCTGAAAGTGAGTTTACCGACCTCAAATGGTTCAAATGGCTCTGAGCACTATGGGACTGGGCTTAACATCTGAAGTAATCCGTCCCCTAGAACTGAGAACTAGTTAAACCTAACTAACTTAAGGAGATCACATACATCCATGCCCGAGACAGGATTCGAACCTGCGACCGTAACGGTCGCGCGGTTCCAAACTGAAGCGCTTAGAACCGCTCGGCCATCCCGGCCGGCTTTACCGACCTCTGGCATGCAATCGAGATGTTGCTGACCTGAATAAATCAGCAAATCCCAACTGTATGCACCACTCTGACACCTTCTGCCATCGCCGTGAAAGAAGCTATTTGCATTGTATGAATACTGTAGCAAATGTATTTACAGCCAACACAGTCTCACTGACGCCATTGGGCGTTTCATTGGACCACACTCATGCAGTCCAACCTGGCATCCTGTGCCCACAGAGATCACAGCTCTTAGGTCTCCATAAGAAGTGGAACACTTTTAATTCGGTTATTACAGGTCAAGAGTACATTTATATCAATATAATTTAGAGGTAACTGTTATAAACACATTGGAGTTACTGAAAGTCGAAACACAAGTTTATTTTTTTACATTACACAATTGTCTTACATCATTGGTGATGCATTACTGAACACATTCGCGCAAGCTCCTCATTAACTTCTCAGTCATCTCTCCAGCAATGGCCTCAACCGCTTCCCGTACTGCGGCTTTCAATTCATGTGGAGTTGCCATAGAAACGTCTTTGCTTTTGAGACTACCTCACAGGAAAAAAAATGAGTTGCTGAAATATCAAGTGCCGGCCGAAGTGGCCGTGCGGTTAAAGGCGCTGCAGTCTGGAACCGCAAGACCGCTACGGTCGCAGGTTCGAATCCTGCCTCGGGCATGGCTGTTTGTGATGTCCTTAGGTTAGTTCGGTTTAACTAGTTCTAAGTTCTAGGGGACTAATGACCTCAGCAATTGAGTCCCATACTGCTCAGAGCCATTTGAACCATTTGAAATATCAAGTGATCTCGCTGGCAATGGGATGTCACCCAATCTTAAAAGTAAGCGATGTAGAAAGTGACGCCAGTGTAGTCAATACACTACAGGCTGTATGGGCTGTAGCCCTATGTTGCTAAAAAAACGTAAATGTCATGTGACTAGCGCCTCCCATCGTGTATACCGTTCGCCTGGTGCAAGCCTTTCAATTTGACGCCACTTCGGCGACTTGCGCGTCGATGGGGATGAAATGTTGATGATTAGGACAACACAACACCTAGTCCCTGAGCGGAGAAAATCTCCGACCCAGCCGGAAATCGAACCCGGGTCCTTAGGACTGACATTCTGTCGCGCTACCGGGGGCGGACCCCATGTTGTTGAAAAGATATCGTGTTTCGCCTGAAATGTCCCTGCAGCTGTGGAATGAATAAATTGTTCATCGTGACCACGTATCCCTCGGAACTGACGCTCACATGCTGGCCATGTCGTCTCCAAAAAAATATGGCCCAATAATTCCAAAGAACTTTCCAACACCACACCAGATGACGAACTCCAGTGTACCATAGGCTTTTTCATGAATGGGCTGCGGATCTGTGTCAGAGTAATATTGGAAATTTTATTAGTTGACAAACACTGTGAGATGCAAGTTTGTCTCGTTATAAGTCGCAAGATTGTCAGTAATGCGCCAACCTGATCAATTCTATCCAGCAATGTTCTGCAGAAATTGCACCTACACTATTTATCGCCTGTTGAGTCAAATGCAGCTTTTAAGGATTCAACTTTGAAGCCTCTTCTATAACACTCTGCAAACACATACAAGAGATCTGTTATGTTCTGGAACGGCGATGGACAGCTTCGTTTCGCGGCTGCACGAACTCGTCGAATATTTTCCAGTGTGCGAACAGTCATTTCAGGTCCCCGATGCTTCACACTGGTTACAGAAGTCGTCTCACGTAGTTGTGTCACCCACCTGACTATTGTCCTCTGTATGTAACATGCCCTTCCAGGGCACATTGCGTGTTGGACGGCCAAAGCGCTCTGCACATGACAGAACTGTTCCGGTGCCTGAGTATGCACCTGCACTTACGAGCGTTACATGCTGAGCTGAATGGCATGCTATGCAGGTCTAACTGGATGCAGTAGATCGTCCGAGCACATGTCCATCTTAGAAGGATTGCCACTGAACGTGTGTTGTTCCCTATAGTTAATTTTTTTACTGGGATACGTTTCCACTTTTTTTTTATCAGTCATCTCACTGGTTTGATGCAGCCCGCCACGATTTCCTCTCCTGTGCTTACTACTTCATCTCAGAGTAGCACTTGGAACCTAAGTCCTCTATTATTTGCTGGATGTATTCCAATCCCTGTCTACCTCTACAGTTTTTGCCCTCTACAACTCCCTCTAGTACCATTGAAGTCATTCCCTCATGTCGTAACAGATGTCTATGAGGTTGGCAGCCCTGCAGCCAGGCGGACGCGCAAGTACGAAGCTCTCAGTAAGTTAAGCGATTAATATTGAATAAGAGCTAATTTAGTTAATATTACATTTTCGACAAGTGCATTTACTTCTTATCTAATCTGTCTATTGAAGGTTTCGCTTTTCCAAACGTAATTACATCGAAAAGGAAGTATTTCGTAAAGGCCGGCAGTTGCGAGTTTGTTTACATACTTAGGTGTAAATTTCGTACGAGCTTAGATATTTGTTTTTGCTGGACTTAGTGCTTCAAAGTTAAATTAATTCTTGTCTCTCATCCAGAATTTGTGTGGTCAACTAAAAGTTTCTGAAGCAAGTTTATAAGTTTGTTTACAATCATGTTTAGTTACGTGTTAGTACAGGTTACGAAACTATTGTGTTGTTGAAGCTATTTTCTGCTTTTGTATTACGTTTTACTATCAAACCATGTGTGATAAGTATGGTGGTTGCCGTAGAAATTTGAAAGAGGGGGTGTTCTGCATAGACTGTAGGTTGGTTTCATTGGGGCGAGTGCAGCGGAGAGGAAGCGAGGGTAGATAATGAGGCTCTTCCATGGCAGTGTAGTTTATGTAGAAAGGACAGAAAAATCGCGGAATAGGAGGCAAGGATTTGTGCCCTTAAGGCTGAATTAGAAATCGCGAATTTGGAATTATGTAAGCTGGGAGCAAAAGGACTCTGGGCGCTGGGAAAAGGTAGCAAGCAAAGGGTGAAAAAGTGAAACAATTGATAAAACTTCTGAAATTCAGTTAGCAAATCAGTTTGGATTGCTATCTGAAATAGTTGAGGAAGGGCCTCATTCAGATGTAGTTGAATGTAGGTTGAAGCAGAATACTAGCTTAAAGAAAAAAGGCAGGTCGGGATCAAACCAGAATAGGTAAAGAAGAATTCTGCTCATAGGTAGCAGTCATGGGAGGGGAGTGGGCCAACAGCTTCAGGAGAAATTAGGGACAGAGTACCAGGTCACAAGTTTTGTGGAAGCAAGTGCTAGCCTTAGCCAGGTGACAGAAAAATTAGGTCAGTTATGCAAAGACTTTGAGAAGGAAGATCAGGTAATTATAGTTTGGGGAGTAGGAAACAGCCTGGCTAGTAATCCAAGATATAGTATTAGGAATGACCTGGATAAAATAGGAGCATTAACTGGGCACACGAATGTGGGGTTTTTTGAGGTCTTTCAGCTCCATGATCAACCCTGGGAAACACTGCTGTAAGGCGTGTTAACACTGAGCTGAACGGGATGCTTTAGACACCGGCAAAGTCTCACATGAGTGTTGTTTCAGTGATGTATTGATAGGTGGGGTTACACTACACATAGCCTGCACCTTAATAGGAAGGGGAAAGATAAGTTAGCTTCTCTATTAGCAGATACTGTAGGGGGGGCCACAGTCACACAAGGGGCGATCCCTGTGGTTATTGGGACCAGGCAGACAGGATTTTTAGGTTAAAGCCAAATTCCTGACAGACAACAACCAAGGAAAATAGAAGAAAAGAAACTTCATGCACAGCAAATAGGGATAAAGGGGAATAAGAAATAAAGTAGATGAGCTGATAATGTGTTTAGATGATCTCAAAAATAAGATTGGGATTGATATACTTTGTCTGTCTGAGCACCATGTAACTGTGGGGATGGAAAATGTCAGTATAAATGGGTATAATTTAGTATCTTACACTTGTAGGTCTAGTATGGATAAAGGAGGAGTTGCCATTTTTATAAAACAAGGGTATAAATACAGAACTGTTGAAGTAAGCAAATTTTGTGTTGATCAGCACTTTGAGGTTTGTGCATGTGAACTTCAGCTAGATAATGTTGTGTTGATATTAGCAACAGAGTACAGGTTTCCACTAGGAGATTGGGAGCCACTCATAAAAAATTTTGAATCCCTATTATGCTGTCTGTCAGACAAAAAGAAGAAGTTATTAATCTGTGGTTATTTCAAGCAATTCTGATAGGATAACATCCAACTTAGAATCAGTGATCAATTTCCTTACACGTGTAGCTCAGGACAGTAGTACTCTAAAAGATAATGTATTTGTACAGCAAGTGGTTGTAGAACAAACACATGCTTTCCCTATGGTAAATGGATTATCTGACCATGATGCACAACTGATTAACTTACAAAACCTAACAGGGTGTACACTTCAGAAATCATTAAGTAAAAGTGTGAGGGTGCTCAACCCAGTATCTATAGATCACTTCAGAGAAAGTTTAGGAAATGTAAACTGGGAAGATGTATATAATGAGCCAAATGCTAATGATAAATGCAGCATATTTTTGATAAATTTATATCCCTTTTTGAACATTGTTTTCCAAAGAAAATTACTGAATGTAACACCACAAACTTTTCAAAGAAACCTTGGGTTACTACAGGTATTAAAGTGTCTTCAGAAAGAGAAAGAAAACTGTATGAGACAGCAAGAAGTAGTAAAGATCCAGAAGTAGTTTTACACTATAAAAATTATTGTAACATACTACGAAAAGTTGTAAGGCAATCAAGAAATATGTATGTTAGAGAGGAAATTAACAACTCCAGCAATAAAATCAAATCAATATGGAATGTTGTTAGAAGGGAGACAGGAAAAGTAACTACTGGGGTAGGTAGTATTACTGTTAAAGAGAGTGAGACCACATTACACAAGCAGCCAATGTATTTAATAATCACTTCTAAAGTGTAAGAGAAAAAAATTGGTGAGAATAGTTCAAAAGAAAAAGCCAGGCAATACATGGAAGAGTCAGTTCTGAAAAATTTGAGTCAGATTAAGTTTCATCTAACAACCTCTTGTGAAATAAGGAAAATTATTAAGTCTGTAAAAAATAAATGTTCTGTTGGAGTAGATGACATCTCTAACAAGTTATTAAAACAACGTGGAGCAATTACAGCTGATGTTTTGAGTCACATATGTAATGCATCACTGACTCAGGGTATTTTTCCAGACAGGTTAAAATATGCCATTGTCAGGCCTCTCTAAAAAAAGGGGAAAACCACAGATGTCAATAATTACAGGCGAGTATCCTTGCATACAGCATTTTCAAAAGTCTTTGAGAAAGTAATGTACTCAAGAGTGGTTAGCCTTCTGAACAGTAATGGGAAACTTGGTAAATCACAGTTCGTATTCCACCGAGACAGCAATATACAATTTCACTGTCCACATAACAGAGTCTTTAAATAGTAAAATGTCACCAGTAGGAATATTCTGTGTCTTATCCAAAGAATTTGATTGTGTGAACCACGACATTATGTTAGAGAAATTACAATACTATCGTATAAATGGAACTGCATATGAGTAGTTTAAGTCATACCTACAGAACAGGAAGCAAAAAGTCTCTCTATATGCTTCAAGTGATTCAAAGGCATTTGCCACTGTATCTAACTTCGGTGAAATTACATTAGGTGTTCCACAAGGTTCGATCATGGTTCCCCTCCTGTTCTTGATATATGTGAATGACCTCACTTCTAATGTGAAACAAGATGCTGAACTGACACTGTTTGCTGATGATACAAGCATAATTATTAATCCAGTAAAAGGAAGTCCGATAGAAAATGATATAAATAAGGTCTCTGAAAAACTTATAACTGGTTTTCTGCGAATGGGCTTGCTTTGAACTTTGAAAAAACACAGTACATCCAATGTTCTGCTGCAAAACGTATATTTCCTTCGATAAACATAACACATCAAAAGAAGTCAGTAGCCAGGGTAGAGCATACGAAGTTTTTGGGTGTACATATACATAAGAATCTTAATTGGAAAATTCATATTTTCGATCTCCTAAAGCGGCTATGTTCAGCAATATTTGCAATCACAATAATTGCCGATTTTGAGGATGTAGAAATTAGTAAGCTAACATACTTTGCATAAAACTTCCTGGCAGATTAAAACTGTGTGCTTAACCGAGACTCGAACTCGGGACCTTTGCCTTTCGTGGGCATGTGCTCTACCATCTGAGCCACCCAAGCTCAGATGGCAGAGCACTTGTCTGCGAAAGGCAAAGGTGCCGAGTTCGAGTCTCGGTTCGGCACACAGTTTTAATCTGCCAGCAAGTTTCATATCAACGCGCACTCCACTGCAAAGTGAAAATCTTATTCTGGAAACATCCCCCAGGCTGTGACTAAGCCATGTCTCCGCAATAGCCTTTCATCCAGGAGTGCTAGTTCTGCAAGGTTCCCTGGAGATCTTCTGTGAAGTTTGGAAAGTAGGAGACGAGGTACTGGCGGAAGTAAACCTGTGGGGACAGGGCGTGAGTCGTGCTTGGGTAGCTCAGATGGTAGAGCACTTGTCCGCGAAAGGCAAATGTCCCGAGTTCGAATCTCGGTCCGGCATACAGTTTTAATCTGCCAGGAAGTTTCATATGAGCGCACACTCCGCTGCAGAGCGTAAATCTCATTCTGCATACTTTGCATACTTCCACTCTCTGATGTTATACGAAATAATATTCTGGGCAACTCAACACTTAGGCAAAAGGCATTCACTGCTCAAACGAAAGTGTGTGGTTCATAGTCGCACATCTTGCAGGCATCTGTTTAAAAGGTTAGTAATTCTTACAACTGCTTCACAGTACATTTACTCAGTGATGAAATTTTTTCTCAACCGTATGGACCAGTTTAAAATCAACAGCGACATTCATTCATGATTACAATACCAGAAAAAAGAAAGACCTACACTATCCTTTACTTAACCTATCTTTGGCACAGGAAGGGGTAAAATATGCTGCTATAAAACTTATTGATAAATTACCAAATGAAATAAAATGTATGACAGACAGCAATAATAGTTTCAAAAACAAATTGAAATCACACCTCCTTGACAATTCTTTCTACACCACTGATGAATTCTTGAACATGAGTAAATAAATCTGGAGATATAATTTTGTGACATTTAAGGGAATGGGATATATAATAGAAATATTGAGGTAGAACACTATAATGTAAAAAAAAATCTATTTTCCTGTGCGCATTTCTTGTGCATTCGACACGTTCCACATCATAACGGTTTTCCATGCTATTGATCAATGGAACACGTAACTAACTAAGTAACTAACTAACCTATCATTTTGTCCCTTCTCCTTATCAGTGTTTTCCGCATATTCCTTCCCTCTCCGATTCTGCGCAGAACCTCCTCATTCCTTACCGTAACAGCCCACCAAATTTTTAACATTCGTCTGTAGCACCACATCTCAAATTTTTCGATTCCCTTCTGTTCCGATTTCCCAATAGTCCATGTTTCATTACCACACAATGCTGTATTCCAAACGTACATTCTCAGAAATTTCTTCCTCAAATTAAGGCCGATATTTGATATTAGTAGACTTCTCTTGTCCAGGAATGCCCTTTTTGCCATTGCTAGTCTGCTTTTAATGTCCTCCACCTTGCTCCGTCCGTCACTCGTTATTTTACTGCCAAGGTAGAAGAATTCCTTAACTTCATCTATTTCGTGACCATCGATCCTGATATTTTCTCGCCGTTCTTGTTTCTACTACTTCTCATTACCTTCGTCTCTCTTCGATTTACTCTCAATCCCTACTCTGTGCTCATTAGACTGTTCATTCCGTTCAGCATATCATGTAATTCTTCTTTACTTTCACTCAATGTAGCAATGTCAGCAGCGAATCCTATCATTGATATCCTTTCACCTTGAATTTTGATTCCTCTCCTGAACCTTTCTTTTACTGCCATCATTGATTCCTCGATGTGCAGATTGAACAGTAGGGCGAAAGGCTACATCTTTGTCTTACACCCTTTTTAATATGAGCACTTCGTTCTTGGTCTTCCACTCTTATTATTCCCTCTTGGCTGTTGTAGATATTGTGTATGATCCGTCTCTCCCTATAGCTTACCCCTACTTTTTTTTCAGAATGTGGAACATCTTGCACCATTTTACACTGTCGAACGCTTTTTCCAGGTCGACAAGTCCTATGAACGTATCTTGATTTTTCTTTAGTCTTGTTTCAATTACTAACCGCAACGTCAGAATTGCCTCTCTTGTACCTTTATCTTCCCTAAAGCCAAACTGAATGTCATCTAGCGCATCCTCAATTTTCTTTCCCATTCTTCTGTATATTATTCTTTTAAGCAACTTGGATGCATGAGCTGTTAAGCTGATTGTGCGATAATTCTTGCACTTGTCAGCTCTTGCCGTCTTCGGAAATGTATGGGTGATGCTTTTCCGAAAGTGAGATGGTAACGCGCCAGATTCATACATTCTACATAGCAACGTGAATAGTAGTTTTGTTGCCACTTCCCCCAATGATTTTAGAAATTCTGATGCAGTGTTTTCTATCCCTTCTGCCTTATTTGATCTTAAGTCCTCCAAAGCTCTTTTGAATTCTGATTCTAATACAGGATACCCTATCTCTTCTAAATCAACTCCTGTTTCTTCTTCTATCACACCAGACAAACCTTCCCCCTCATAGAGGCTTTCAATATATTCTTTCCATCTACCCGTTCTCTCCTCTGCGTTTAACAGTGGAATTCCCGTTGCACTTTTAATGTTATCACCCTTGCTTTTAATGTCACCGAAGGTTGTTTTGACTTTTCTGTATGCTGATTCTGTCCTTCCGACAGTCATTTCTTTTTCGATGTCTTCACATTTTTTCTGCAGCCATTTCATCTTAGCTTCACTGCACTTCCTATTTATTTCATTCCTCAGCGACTTGTATATCTGTATTTATGAGTTTCCCGGAACATTTTTCTACTTCCCCCTTTCATCGATCAATTGAAGTATTTCTTCTGTACCTATGTTTTCCTTCCCTACTTCTGTGATGGCGCTTTTTAGAGATGTCCATTCCTATTCAACTGTACTGCCTTATTGCTGCGTCTATAGCCTTAGAGAACTTCAAACGAATCTCGCCATTCCTTAGTACTTCTGTATCCCACTTATTTGCGTATTGATTCTTCCTGACTAATGTCTTAAACTTCAGCCTACTCTTTATCAGTACTATATTGTGATCTGAGTCTATATCTGTTCCTGGGTACACCTTACAATCCAGTACCTGATTTCGGAATCTCTGTCTGACCATGATATAATCTAACTGAAATCTACCTGTATCACCCGGCCTTTTCCATGTATACCTCCTCCTCTTGTGATTCTTGAACAGAGTATTCGCTATTACTAGCCGAAACTTGTTACAGGACTCAATTAGTTTCTTCCCTCTCCCATTCCTTGTCCCAAGCCCATATTCTCCTTCCCCTACAACTGCATTCCAGTCCCCCATGACTATTAGATTTTCATATCCCTTTGCATACTGTATTACCCTTTCAATATCCTCATACACTTTCTCTATCTCTTCAACTCCAGCTTGCGACGTCGACATGTATACCTGAACTCTCGTTGTCGGTGTTGATTTGCTGTCGATTCTGATAAGAACAGCCATGTCACTGAACTGTTCACAGTAACACACTCTCTGCCGTACCTTCATATTCATAACGAATCCTACTTCCGTTATTCCGTTTTCTGCTGCTGTTGATATTACCCTATACCCATCTGACCAGAAATCCTTGTCTTCTTTGCACTTCACTGACCCCTACTGTATCTAGATTGAGCCTTTGCATTTCCCTTTTAAGATTTTATAGTTTCCGTACCATGTTCAAGCTTCTGACGTTCCACGCTCCGACTCGTAGAACGTTTTCAGTATAGGCCCTAATTTTCGAATTATTGAAGAAAAACGTACTAAAGTGATCTTCAAAAGTGTTTTCTTGAATAACTCGAAAACCGTGGCCTCTAGCTGAAATGTATCCCAGTACAAAATTTAAATACATTAACTTTCCCACAAAAAGGTCCAGTAAAATTTTTCTGTGGGACTAATAGTTTACACGTAGCCAGCGAGAGGATACGAAAATCTCGTTCGTGGTTCTTGAAGGCATTGCGGGTTGCATATGGGTTTGATGCAACCCCCAACGCCTTCAAGAACCACGAATGAGATTTTTGCATCCTCTCGCTGGCTATGCACAAATTATTAGTTCTACAGAAAAAACTGAACAAGACCCTTTGTAGGACAATTTTATACATATATATGTTTGTGTGTGGTTACCAATATTTCTTTTTTCTCAAAAAATAGTGACAAACATGTGTATAAAACATGGACCAAAAAGATCCTCTACAAAAACAAGGGGTTAATACTGGTACAGAAAAGAGTTGGATACATGAATACTCGGGTATTCAAGAACTTGCCTGAGCGCATTAAAAGTCAGGTAGATAATGAGGTAGAGTTCAAGACTGTATTCAGAAACTTCCTGATCGACAACCGATTTCTACACCGTTGATGAGTATCTTCACAGAAATACTTCAATTTAATGCTTTAAGTTTATGATTAGCATCATAATTCAAAAGCCTTTCGTTGCATTGCACTTGAATGAGACTAAATCGAAGTCTTTTGACATCTTTCCTCGGGGTTCATGTAATACGACTAATGTAATGTAACGCAAAGCGGGACTGGAAACCGAGATCTTTGTCAGTGCGACCCTACCTTGAACCTGAGGAGATCGATCACGCTGCTGTTCCGTGCATCCACGGAGCACTTTAACTGCGACCTGGTTAAAGGGGCGGCAGCCAGCAGTCCACCTGGAATTCCCTCAGCTCACTATAGCGTCTACAGGCTGGTCGCGAAGAATTCGCTTCCCCTTTGTTTGGCGATCAACCGGCAGTGCCCCGAAACTGCTCAACGAAAGCACTGCGGATCTGCCGCCAGTGCTGCGCTCTGCTGGCTGTAAGACAGTTTCCGGCGCCATCAGCCGACGAGGTGCACTGCCAAACTCCAGTCTCACCTGCATTCCTAACTTGCGCCTCGGTGGAGCTACAGCAATCTGCGGAAGAGCCCGCGAGGGGGGACGTAACCTCAGCGCAAAGACCCCGTCTTCCCACGGAGGGCAACTTGGGCTGAGTACTCAACCGGGTGGAACTCATGTGAAAACTTCATTTCCATTCCCTCCGGTTCTCAAGACTTCAACGAAATTCTTACCATTACTAAGGCGTACGTGAATTACTTAACACTAGAGAATACGAAGAGATAGAATTATTCTGCCAAACGCGGATATCTTATTATTACCTACCGTATGTTGGTAGTAACTGACGGAAAATCATCGAGTGAAACAGAAGTGATTTCTGGCGTTCCTCAAGGTAGTGTTATAGGCCCTTTGCTGTTCCTTACCTATATAAACGATTTGGGAGACAATTTGACCAGCCGTCTTCGGTTGTTTGCAGATGACGCTGTCGTTTATCGACTAATAAAGTCATCAGAAGATCAAAAAACTGCAAAACGATTTAGAAAAGATATCTGAATGGTGCTATAAGAGACAGTTGACCCTAAATAACGAAAAGTGTCAGGTCATTCACATGAGTGGTAAAAGGAACTCGTTAAACTTCGGTTGCGCGATAACTCAGTCTAATCTAAAAGCCGTAAATTCAACTAAATACCTAGATATTGCAATTACGAACAACTTAAACTGGAAGGAACATACAGAAAATGTTGTGGGGAAGGCTAATCAAAGACTGCGTTTTATTGGTAGGACACTTAGAAAATGTAACAGACCTACTTCTAAGGAGACTGCCTACACTACGCTTGTCCGTCTTGTTTTAGAATACTGCTGCGCGGTGTGGGATCCAAAAAGTTCAAAGAAAGGCCGGATGTTTGGTATTATCGAAAAAATGTGGGAGAGAGTGTCACAGAAACGATACAGGATTTGGGCTGGAAATCATTAAAAGAAAGGCGTTTTTCGTTGCGACGGAATCTTCTCACGGAATTCCAATCTCCAAGTTTCTCCTCCGGCCGGCCGTGGTGGCCGAGCGGTTCTAGGCGCTTCAGTCTGGAACCGCGCGACTGCTACGGTCGCAGATTCGAATCCTGCCTCGGGCATGGATGTGTGTGATGTCCTTAGGTTAGTTAGGTTTAGGTAGTTTTAAGTTCTAGGGGACTGATGACCTCAGATGTTGAGTTCCATAGTGCTCAGAGCCATTTGAACCATTTTTCAACTAACTAGTTAATACTGTATCCACGTAAACCACTGAAAATATCTACAAAATTATTTCATGACACGTGGCATAGTTTTGGAGAAAAGTTTTTCCTGAGGCTATGGCTGTACGAAGCGAAATTAATAAAACCCAGCACAATTAGGGTTTTGCGCCTGCAAACATAAACGTTTCAGTTGGTTAATGACAAGTATGTAACATATTAACTCATTTTTAAAGTAATCGACTGTGCCACTAGACGGAGTTATAGAACTGAGTTGAGGTATGAGTGGTCCGTTATCCTCTTAATGTACAAAAACAACAAATTCTTTTAAGAACTCTGCAAGTTATGAGGTTACCTTGAGCTGTCTGGATTTATTCCTCGCTGTTGCGTCGTGGCCTGGATGGTTGCGTAAACTCTTATCGCAGTGTAGTCCAAGTATAGCGTAACTTCATAAATATAAGAAAGAGGGTCTACGTTTATCTGTTCTTATTGGTAATTTGTTATTGAAAGTCCCCAATATTTAATTAACACCGACTAACATACAAGTAAATTAAAGTTCACAGGTAACTTTTAAATTTTCCGCGAGCCTGAGCAGAGGGCGTACAGATTCTTGTTGTACTGGTTGCGACAATAGTAGTCTCTGATCGTATACTATCACGTTAATGACTCTTCACACTTCAGTCCAAGGGTTTCCACACCGTCACTGACGCTTATGTTTTAAAACTTTATCCCTTTTTTCTAAATGAAAAGCTCAGTTAGCTTCGTAACGATTTCAGCCCCCTATTTCATATGCGAGTATATGGCTACTCAACGTTATCGGCACGAAAAACGAACATCTCGTGGTCATATGTAGGCGAATAAATTTCATGGGACCAAAATCACTTTCAGATACACTGGAAACTCGAATAATCGGACTAATAGGTGCCGTAAGTAATTCTAACAATCGAAAATTAGGATAACTGAACGTATGGAGGAAAGGGAGTTTTGTACTGTTAACTTTAGGAAGATACACTACGTCACCCGCGCATGGTTATCTTTTAGGTATGTTGTCAAATGGTTAACTTTATAGAGTAATACAAATGTTAGGTGTTTATTCAAAACAAACGGTTCAAATGACTCTGAGCACTATGGGACTTAACATCTGAGGTCATCAGTCCCCTAGAACTTAGAACTACTTAAACCTAACTAACCTAAGGGCATCACACACATCCATGCCCGATGCAGGATTCGAACCTGCGACCGTAGCTGTCGCGCGGTTACAGACTGTAGCGCCTAGAACAGCTCGACCACAAAAGCCGGCTATTCAAAACAAATCAGACTTATTAAAAATAAAAATAAACAATATTTATTAAGAGATTAAAGACACATTTACGTGTGCACGCACATGTTTTCTTAAAATTACTAAAATTATGCAATCTAAATCATGAAATATCGAAAAAGATCACATAGGATAGCCACCATAGTTTAATTTGGTTTAAAATGTTTGGTAATTGTCATCTGTCTCTTCATGGCCACTACGTCACGAATTCGTTTTAAGTGTAGTAAACTCACAGTATCACACACTGTTTGTTTTTAGAACCATTTGAAATTTGTTTTAAGAGCTTGGCATGCTTCTGCATGAGGAGGTCCTGCACTATTATCTGCATTTACTTTTTCTACTGTTTCATCTTCTCGTCTTTGCTGCTGTTCGTTTGCCTGCTGTATGTTTTGAACAATTTATTTCATCATCGAGCATCATCTGAAAACCTTAACCATTACTGTCACACGTGAACCACTCTGTCATATCACCGACATAACATTCCTGGTATATCTCCCTGTTTGTCATTAGTTCATTTATATCCTCCAAAACAGAATTACTCGAGTCGGTAATTGAATTTTCATGCTCCATATTGACCGTTCTGCTTTAACTTTGTTCAAAGTCATCCTTTCAACAAATCCCAAGAATTTACAACCATTTAACAATATTCCCTTAAATTCATTTTCTTGAAAAATGACAGAAAGACTTTTACGTTATCTTCACAGACAGATGACGATTTAAGTAAAGGGTGTTTTATATAAAGTCTTTTTAATGTTTCAGTAAGACTTTGATCCACTGGTTCTAGCAAAAATTTTATTGCACACATTCCATTATCTCTCTCCAACAGTTCAGCCGAAGGAAGAGTGGGCGGATTATCCAGTAAAGGTAGGATTTTTTCTTGTTTACCAATTTTGTTTTGAAATTTCTTTTACTTCAGGGATAAAAGTGTTGTCATACCAGTCAACGAATATTGCATACGTACGCTTCTGTGATTTTTTCGTTTTTATGTATTAAGGAAACTCTGATAGTTTTGATACTTCTGGGGTTTTTGGGCCATCCGAAGTGGGGCAAAGGCATTTTATGGGTAGCTGTAGCGTTCGTGCGAACTAATGTTGTTACTCGCTCTTTTCTAGTTTTCTGGAGCTGAACTCTCTCACAGAGAAGCTAAAGATCTTGGCGATAATGCTTTCCCATTTAATCCAATTTCATCACGCTTGTAAACAGAACCCAAGTCGTAGCCCCTTTTTTTAACCAACTTTAAAGGATTTTGCTGCATCTGCATCAGTTGATATTTTTTCACCTTGTATTTTCAATCCGCGAATTCAATGACGAGATTTAAATCTGTACAACCATTTTTACTTTTCAGAAACGATTCATAGTAACCTATTTTTTATTTAAATGTAATGCCGATTCACAGAGCAAAGAACCAGATATCAGTTGCCCATCTCATAGTTTTTGTAACAATGAACAATAAACAGTTTCTTCCAAAAGTTCATTTTTCGATTTGTTCATCACTTTTAGATGTTTACTCCCGTCTTGACTACAGTATCGAGATCAAAACTGATTCGGTAGTCTTCTTAATATTGCTTATCGCTGAAGAACCTACACCATATTTACTTGCTAACTTACGACCTGTTTCTCCTGTTTTAAATGAATCAATAATGTTAATCTGGTCTTTAAGGGTAAACAACATCCTCTTGCGCTTTGACGTGTTTAAGTGCAGCGTAGCAATATAGCGATTAGCAACTGACTAACTCAAACAATAAAGAACACACAAGGCAGAGGCCATATGTCCATGCACGCACGGACTAGACTACAAATACACAGGGGTGGAAGGAAGTGGCTATGGAAAGAGGGAAGGAGGAGAGAGAGGGGAGGCTGGAGGAGATGAAGGGAGAGGGATGATGGACAGAGAGAGGGAGAGGAGGAGATGGAGAGAGAGAGGGGGCGGGGGGAAAGGGAAGATGGACAGAGAAACGGGTAAGGAGGAGATGGACAAAAACAGGGTAGAGAAGGAGGTTGGGACGCAAATCCAGTTCCCGTATATATTTGAAACGTGTGCTTTCATTTTTCTTTCTTTTCTATTTAAGCAGACTGATCTATAGCAAAGGGTTACCGGGTACAGCTTGTTACGAATAAAAAACATATCATGCTTATTGTTTCTGAAAAGAAATCGTATCGTACGGAGATCGGAATGCAGCCAGACTGGTATAATTTCCAACTTCAACGTGAAGGGCCAATGACAACCGCTTGGATTTATTCAATTGCAGATTGTATGGCGACGAAGGATGGAGCGGACATTATCCCCGTCGGCTGATCTTCTTTACGAGCAGCGTGTGTGCAGCCCGAAGCATTGCTGAGCGCGATATTAAGACACCGCGGGGAATCAATAAATCACAGCTCGCCGCTTCCTGCGTGAAACAACGGGGAGCGAGGAAGAGGAAGGGTGAGTTAGAGAAGGTGTGCACGCGGGGGCCTCGCCTGGGGAAATAAAAGCGTGATGAGTGCTCCCTCGTCTGCTGTCCTTACTGCCGCCTGCCCACAGCTCCGTAAGGCCACGTTCACTCCCTGCAGCGGGCTTTCGGACACATCTTTCTGCAACAACTTGGCCGTCCTTTCTCAACACGCACGGGATCCACGGGGGTAATTTAGCGCAACATATTGGCTCTCTCTCCGTGCCTAACGTTATTCTACCGTGCATGTAGCCACAGGCGTATGCAAAGGGGAGGGGACGGAGTAATGCACAGGCGCCACTTGATACAGACTTTCTGTTCGTCACAGAATACTCACGAATATCCAGCAATAACAGTCTAAGGCTATATTAAACTGCAAATTTAAATTTTTCATGCGCCACAGAAATATTGTGACTTTACCACTCACTACATACACTCATGAAAAAAAATGCAACACTAAGAAGGAGATCGACGTAAGCGAAAGCTGGTGGGGGTGTTCCTACATCTGAAAGATGATTTATATTCAGATTTCGCGCCAACCGCATTACACTGGCGCTAGTAGCACCAATATGAGAATGAAAATCAGGTTTGCTTTAAATAAACGCTGTAATGGTTCCGACCTTTTGTTATCTTTGAGATCGGACTTGGTGAGTTGATGTTAATCAAGAATGTATTTAATGCGACAAAGACGTCATTACCAGCACCTTACTGAGTTTGAATGAGGTCGTGTGATAGGACTATTGGAAGATAACCGTCAACCTCCTTGTCTAGGGACGCCAGATGAAAGCTGATGTCGTCAAGCCCTGAATGAAAATTGTGCAACGGATAACTGGGGAGGGAGCTTGAGAGCGCTACCTAGAGAGCGTGCCCTTTCTGGACGATACTAGACAAGGCGCTGGAGGGCTCACAAGCTGATGTGTGGGTCCCTGTATTTTATATCTGTTATTTTAAATGAATTCCTTTAACTTGACTTCGTTGTGATTTTTAAGGAATGTTAACGGTTGATGACAATTGATTACCTATTTATTTTAAACATTATCACTCGATTTTACAGTGATTGCAGCAATTGTTCCAGTTTACAGATATTACAGTTTTACAATTTATAGCTCGGGTGTATTATATACTAATCTGCACGCACATTGCTACGGGAAAAACGGAATTGCGTTGGCCAAATGTATACCTCCAAAGTCTCCCAATATTTTAAATAGGACATCCACTATGTGAGAAGGATAATGGGCAAACTTGGGACCAGATACATTAACACAGGGGGTCAAATTTCCGGAAATTAAACGAGAACATCATTTCCTTACACAATCTAAAGCAGGAAATAAAAGAATTCGTACAAATATTCAAATACCTCTCTTCCATGCGTGAAAAGTGAGACAGACGCACTGAGGTTACGAGCGAGCAGCGAAACCTGCTGCTTATGGAGCGGAAACTACTGTACCGTTTCACTATGAGAAGCTGGATCTTCCTTCTGCGATGTTGCAGCAAAACTTGGCAGGAATATAGCCATGATTACTGGCAACGGTGGTCAAGAGAATGTACGGACGCAAGAAGACCAGTCTCCGGCCCAGAAGGAAGAGCATCGTTTTCGGCTTATTGCTCTGGCGCATCGTACTGCATCTGCAGCAGCAGTTTTGACACCATCATGACACAATGAACTGTTACTAATCGGTTACTTCAAGGACAGTCCCCAGCCAGAAGCGTGCATTCCACTCACCCCAAACCACCGTCATTTATGACCAGTGCTAGCAAGCGAGAGCTCAATGGGCGGCTGGGTGGAGGATTGTTGTGTTCTCTGATGAAAGCTGGTTCTGCCTCGGTGCCAGTGATGGCCGTATGTTGGTTAGAAGGAGGACAGTCAGGGCCCGCAACTTATCGGTCTACGTGCTGACTGGACCTACAAGTTGGGTTGTGCTTTGGGGTGCGATTTCGTATGGTAGCAGGAGCACTCTCATGGTTATACCACGCACCCTGAGTGCAAATTTTTACGTTAATCTATTGTGCTACCATTCATGAACAGCATTCTATGGGCTGTTTTCCAACAGGGCAATGCAAGCCGACATACCGTTGTTGTAACCCAACATACCCTGGAGAGTGTCGACATGTTGTCTTGGCCTGCTACATCAGCAGATATATCTCCAATCCACCACATATGCGACATAATCTGACGACAACTCCAGCGTCATCCACAAACAGCTTTAACCGTCTCTATACTGACCGATCAGACGAAACAGGTATGGAACTCCATCACACAAACTGAATTCTGGAACCTGTATAGCACAGTGCCATCTCGTTTGCATGCTTGTATTCAACATTCTGGCGGTTACACCGGTTATAATATACCAGAATTTCACATTTGCAATGACTTTCCTCGAGATTACCGTAACATATGATCTTGAAACGTTAGTAAATATGGCACCTAGATAAATACATTCCCGAATTTTCGATACGTTAATTATTTTTTTGTGTTGCGATTTGTTTCCGTCATTCTATACTGGGTCATTTTGGCTGTGAGCCGATTCCAGTTTGCGGCGGTGGTTTCAGAGTTATTTTCCGGTAAAGACAGATGACAGCCTTCACAGAGCCGAGCTGCTGTTGTGTCTCCAACCTGTTCCCTGTCACTTCCTTCTGCAGTCTCTGCGAAGAAAGGGGATGGCCAGACACAGTGGCCCGCACTTTTCGACGCCGGTTCCCAGGATAATTGTAACGGCTGTAGTATAGCTCCCACGGAGATATCCCCTCCCTTTGCTGCACAACAGAATCGCAACAGTGCTTTACTGTTTATCTATGAAGAAAGAGTACCCTTTTTGGGCTGGTTATCTACATCAGTTTACATGATTAGGTTGAGCCGTGACTGGCTCGAGTCATGTTTGTCTTGGGCTAAACCTTGGTTGCAGTCCTGTGGTTTTATTTCTCCTGAGGTTATCGCGATAATGTTGCTGTCCTCTCCATATTTGGCAGCAGCGGCGTCTATCGATACGAGTACTTCTGTACTATCTTTGATGTGGCGGTTACAGTTTCCAGCTGGGAGGTGTGTGACGAGTCGGTCGGTTGGCGTGGAGCAGCAAGGATGTCTCCGTAGCGTGTTCTCTAGCTGGGGCCGCTGGCGGTGTGCACGCGCAGTTGGAGTGTGAGGTACTGTTTGCGAGTGCTGCGAAGTCCGTCGCCCACCGATCTTGGACATGAAAGTTTAGTCCTCACTTAACATACTATCGAGCCTCAACTGTTTACATTTCTTCGTTTGATCCTGGTTGTCGCTTTTGGGACATTCCCACGAGCAACAAAGTGTGTGTATTCAAGTCGGCTAAGATTCCAGTCGTCTTCCTGTGGAGTTTAGCTTAATATATTCCCAGTTATTGAAGTTGACCAGCACTATCTTCTGCCTTGTGGCCGTTGACGTTCCGGTTACCTGCCCTGGCCGTTGACATAATTTTGCCTGCCAGAGTGGCCGAGCGGTTGTAGGCGCTACAGTCTGGAGCCGCGCAACCGCTGCGGTCCCAGGTTCGAATCCTGCCTCGGACATGGATGTTTGTGATGTCCTTAGGTTAGTTAGGTTTAAGTAGTTCTAAGTTCTAGGGGACTGATGACCTCAGAAGTTAAGTCCCATAGTGCTCAGAGCCATTTGACGTAATTTTCGGCAGTATATTTTCCTCGTCGTGTTGTTGCTGTCCAGCGAAACGTATAGTTCGACAGCTGAGGTATTGTTGGTCGATGTGGGCGTCAATATTCTGTGTGTCGTTGTATTGATATTTTGTGGTCGTTTAGTTGGTTGCGTGGAGCGGAACTGATTTGTTGATTGGTCGGTCTGCTGTCTGTCAGTTGGGTTGCCTTCAGATTAAGAAGTCGTTGGACAGGCTGCCTGGCTCACCTAAACGAGCGTTAGTGTTACAATCTCAAGCCGACCCTTGGAAACTTCTGAGCGTCATGCCTTGTGTGTGTTACATACTAATTTCCCTGTTTTGGTTTTAGTTATTTTGGTTGATGTGTGGCCTTCGGCCGAGTATCAGTACCTCTTAAATTAATGTTCTTGTCTTGCCCTTAAGACATGAGAGTGTTATTCCTTATACGGGCCTTCAGCCGTATTTTGTATGAAATATTTTAAGATACGGCCTTCTGCCTTTTGAAATTAAAACTCTGCTTTCTAGGGCTTAAGCCGTTGAATTAATTGCTACTTAGTGGCCTTCAGCCGAGTTTTAATATCTCTTAAATTAATGTTTTTGTCTTGCCCTTAATGCATAAGATTGTTATGCTTTTGTATGGGGCCTTCGGCGGAATTTTGCATGAAATGTTTTAAGGCAAGGCCTTCTGCCTTTTGATTGTAACTCTTCTTATTGCTTAATATGCGGCCTCCAGCCAAGTTCCACTAAAATTAAATTCCTAAGACCTTCAGCCAGTTTAGATTGAAGATTTAGAAAATATTTTTGGATGGAACCTCCAGAAGAACCTTGTATTTCAATTTCTTGTTTAGGCCTTGTGTCTTGGATTTTGAGTGTGGCTTTCAGCCGATCTAAAGTTAATCAAAGGAGGTCGATTAAACTTTTGAGTGTTATGCATCCTTGTTGTAATATTGTGTGTTGATAAATAAACTTTGTATGTTGAGTGCAACTGACAGCAACTTATTTTGGCCCCTTTCCACAACCTAATCTGCTCTGTACTGCTAGCACAGGCATTTCGTAGGTTATTGTAGTTGATTCTGGTCCATACAGCTAGGCTACACTGTAGATGTGTGCATCTATGCTTAATGGTTCAAATGGCTCTGAGCACTATGGGACTTAACATCTGTGGTCATCAGTCCCCTAGAACTTAGAACTACTTAAACCTAACTAACCTAAGGACATCACACACAGCCATGCCCAAGGCAGGATTCGAACCTGCGACCGTAGCAGTCGCGCGGTTCCGGACTGAGCGCCTAGAACCGCTAGACCACCGCGGCCGGTGTCTATGCTTAATCTAGGGAGCCAACTACATTAGTCGAAAAAATAAAGTACCATTATATGCACTAAAAAAAATAAGCCGTGTGTAATTTGAAGGCTCAAAACACATCCGTTCTTTGAACTGGGAGCGTCTGAACTCTGTGGTGTGCGATAGCGCAGCTTTTTGATACATCATTCTTCTGACTGGTTTGATGCGGCCTGCTGCGAATTATAACTTACGTCCTCAAATTATTTGCTAGATGCATTAAAATCTCTGTTTTCCTCTGCGGTTTGTACCGTCTACAGCGCCCTGTTGTACCATGGAAGTTATTACGTAATGTCTTAGCAGATATCCTATCATCCTGTCCCTTCTTCTTGTCAGTGTTTTCCACATATTCCTTTCCTCTCTGATTCTACGAAAATCTTCTCATTCCTTACCTTATCAGTCTACCTAATGTTCAACATTCTTCTGTAGCACCACATCTCAAATGCTTAGATTCTCTTCTTTTCCGGTTTTATCACAGTCCGTGTTTCACTACCATACAACGCTGTGCTCTAAACGTATACTCTCGGAAATCTCTTCCTCCAGTCAAGACTTATGTTTGGTACTAGTAGACTTCTCTTGGCCAGGAATGCAATTTTTACCTGTGCTAGTCTGATTTTTAGGCCTTCCTTGCTCCGTCCGTTGTAGTTTATTTAGTTTATTTTTCTGTCTAGGTAGCAGAATTCCTTAACTTCATCTACTTCGTAACCATCAGTCCTCATGTTAAGTTTTTTCGCTGTTCTCATTTCTGCTACTTCTCATTACTTTCATGTATTTTCGATTCACTCTCAATCCATATCCTGTACTCACTAGACCATTCCGTTCAGCGCCTCCTGTAATTCCTCTTCACTCTCACTCAGGTTAGTAATGTCATCAGTGAATCGAATCATTTATATCCTTTCATCTTAAATTTTAATTACATTCCTTAACCTTTCTTTATTTTAATCATTACTTCTTCTATGTACAAATTGAACACTAGGGGCAAAAGACTACATCATTGTCTCATACCCTTTTTAATCGGAGTACTTCGTTCTTGGTCTTCCACTCTTATTGTTCCGTCTTGGTTTCTGTACATATTGTATGTTAACCGTCTTTCTCTATAGCTGACTGCCATTTCCTCGGGAATATCTTGCACCATTTTGCATCTTCGTACGCTTTTTCCAGGTCGGCAAATCCTATGACCGCGTATGATTTTTCTTTAGTCTTGCTTTCATTATCAACTGCAACGTCAAAACTGCCCCTCTTGTGCCTTTACCTTTCCTATATCCAAACTGCTTGTCATCTAACACATCCTCAACTTTCTTTTCCATTCTTCTGTTTTTGTATGCAACTTGGATGCATTAGCTGTTACGCTGATTATGAAATAATTGTCGCTCTTATCGGCTTTCGGGGCCCTCGAATGTGTGGATGACGTTTTTCCAAAAGTCTGATGGTATATCGCCAGACTCATACGTTCTACACCCCGACGTGAATAGTCGTTTTGTTGTTACTTTCCACAATAATTTTAGGAATTCTGATGGAATGTTTTCCATCCCTTCTGCTTCATTGGGATTTAAGTCTTACAAAGCTCGATGTGCATTTTCAACTTCTCGCGGCGTAATGAATAGTCCATTAAATTTCGGGCATGCAGCCGCGCAAATAAAATTTCCTCCACTGATATTTCGGTCGAGTATCGTGAGTGAGTCACTCTGAGGATGGCCGCATGATACGCGGCCGAAATATCGGTGGAGGAAATTTTATATGCGCAGCTGCTTGCCCGAAATTTAATGGACCTCCCAAAGCTCTTTTATATTCTGCTTCTAATACTGGATCCCTAGTCTCTACTATACTGACTCCGTTTTCTTCTTCTATCACGACATCAGACAAGTCTTATCCTAAATGTATTTTTTCCACATGCACGCGCTATCCTCTGCATTTAACATTGGAATTGCCATTGCTATCTTAATGTTACGGCCCTTGTTTTTAATTTCACCGAAAATTGTTTAGACTTTTCTATATACTGGGAGAGTCCTTCCGACAGTCATTTCTTTTCTCATTTATCATGCAGCCGTCCCTGCATTTCCTATTTATTTCCTTCCTAAGTGTCTTGTATTTCTGCATTTCTGAATTTCTTCAAAATTTTTGTACTTCCTTCTTTCATCGATCAACTGAAGTACTTGTATTTCTTCCCACGGTTTCTTCGCAGTTACTTTCTTTGTAGCAATGCTTTTTTTCCGTATTCTGTGATTGCCGTTTTTAGAGATGCTCATTCCTCTTCAGCTGAACTGCCTACTGGGCTGTTCCTTATCGGAATCTCTATTGTCGTAGAGAGCTTCAACCGTATTTCTTGATTCCCTAGTACTTCCGTATTCCAATTCTTGGGTACTGACTGGTCTCTTGAACTTGAGCCTACTCGTCATCACTACTAAGTTGTGATCTAGCTACGCCTTGCAATCGACTATCTGATTTCGGAATATCTGCCCCACCATCGTGTAATCTGACTGAAGTCTTCCCGTATTTCCCAACCTTTTCCAGTATACCTCCTCCTCTTGTGATTCTTGAACAGAGTATTCGTTGTTACTAGCTGAAATTATTGTTTAACCAACTCGTCTATACCCTCTCTTATTCCTAGTACCAAGACCATATTCTCCTGTAATCCTGTCTTCAACTTCTTCCCCTACAACCGCATTCCAATTCCCTCAGACTATTAGATTTTAATGCCTCTTTATTGAACTGTTCACAGTAACTCTCTCTCTGGTCTACCTTCCTATTCATAACGAATACTACTCTCTTTATATAATTTTCTGCTGCCGTTGATATTGCCCTACACTAATCTGATCAGAAATCCTAGTCTTCTTTCCAGTTCTTTTCACTAATCCCGCAGTATCCAGATTGAGCTTTGGAATTTCCCTTAACATGTTTTTTAACTTCCTCAGCACGTCCAAATTTCTGACATTACATTCCTCGACTCGTATAAAGTTATCTTTCCGTTGGTTATTCAAACTGTTTCTCATGGCCACCTATCCTTTGGCAGCCACCTCCCGGAAATCCCAACTTGGGACTATTCAGGAATCTTCTGCCAATTGACACATCATGACAACGCTTTTTCAATTACAGGCCGCTGACCTGTCGATACACATTGTGTGTCTTTAAGCAGTCGTTACCACTGCCTTCTACATCCTCATGCTGTTGGTCATTGCTGTTCCTTCCGTCTTTAGGGACAGTTTCCCACCTTTAAGGCAACAGAGTTCCCAGATGCTCTGTCCGCTCCTCTACCATCTTTGACAAGGCCATTGGATGAATGACGGTGACTTCGTACGCCGGAAGACTTCGGCGATGGTGATTTTTATCCAAAATTTAGTTGGTGGCGGGGTTCGATCCCGGGACCGAGGACGTTTTGATTACTGATCAAAGACGCTACCCCTGCAGCAGTCATAGATCTACAAACTCTACTCTGCGTGTGGCACGGCTGCACCGTTACGCGACGAACTGGACAGACGAGGACTGGTCAGTCTGAGTATTACTTAGGGAGACTTCCCACATTGACCCAGTCAGACCAAAAATCGTAGCTTATAAGACATGTTATGTTCAACTTCAGTTACGATATATCAGTACATAAAAAAATAAAATCTCGAAAGCAATTCAGTAAAGCCAGTAAGAAAATCAGCTGTTAAGTTTGTATCCAATCAATACCTCAATCTTTTTGTAGTTTATTGCCTGTTCCTTCACTTCGAAGATATTGATCTGTGGATTTTTTTGGTAATTTTTATTGCTATTAACACGATGTTCTCAATTTTTCCGAGCTTTTTAAAATTTTTGTGTCTCATTTTCAGGGTAAACCCAACATTACTGGCATATAGATTTCTTGTGAATATTTTCTAGCTATACACTGTAATTCATCGAAACCTTGGATTTGATCTTATGAGTAATTGAGGGTAGTCGAATCCCAAAGGTCGCATCCATATTTATACTAGTAATCCATATTAATACAAATAATAACGGCCTGCTTAAAGGTCAGATTTGGACCAATGCGTTATTGACCTGCTCAATCTGTGAAGCTACTTCTCTTGAATAAATCATTCAGTTTTTCTGAAATTATAATCATTTCTTTGAACATGTACATCACATCTAACGATTTCCGTGCCATTCGGATAATTCCTTCGCTATGTGTCGTTTTTTGTCTTAGAGTGTACAGGATGAATCAAAATGCGCGCACTTGTACGCTGCAATGCAATTCCTTGCATACTATCAGTAAAAAAAATGCCTCTTACGAAACATCGTCCAGTGCGTATCGGTAGGAAATGAACATCAAAGAAAGGCAATTTGGCAGTACTACAGTCAAATGTGAGGTAATTACCTCCATTCAATACTACGTGACTATGCTACTCAGTTACTGCCATGGGTACAGCTTTGCGTTGCAACATTCCAGTTCGAGTCTCCGAAGCCAGATCAATACATTTTTTTTGTTTTCTTCTTTTACACTGTATGATATAGTACCTAGTTTTTTAATCGTTAAACAGCAATTATAGCAAGTCTTGTGTAATTATCTATGTTGCTAAACGGCTACACAACCCGCTCACAGTTGTGGTTTCCTGTCTGACAGTTCCAAGGGGAACAAACATTTGATTGTCGGTATTTTTCATACAATTTTTAACCGAAAAAAATTAAAGAATTCACTTGCTGTCATAATTTACTCATTACATTAAAGGTTTAGCACGTTAAGTATCTAAGTTAGATACTGTTCACAAGTCCTGAGTCAGCGCAACTCACCGCGAGCAAACTGTTGTTTTTGTGGTCTTCAGTCCTGAGACTGGTTTGGTGCAGCTCTCCATGCTACTCTATTCTGTGCAAGCTTCTTAATCTCCCAGTACTTACTGCAACCTACATCCTTTTGAATCTGCTTAGTGTATTCACCTCTTGGTCTCCCTCTACGGTTTTTACCCCCCACGCTGCCCTCCAATGCTAAATTTGTGATCCCTTGATGCGAGCAAACTACCCAGACTACATGCACCCAGCACATGAGAATAAGAGTACTTAGCGACACCCAACAGACTTTACATATAATCCCAAATCTTTTCGAAATATTTTCTCACCGACAACCACAAAATAATAAATGGAATAAAGTTTAACGCTGACAACCACAAAATGGTAAAAGGCATTAAGTTTAGCGATTGACGCTGTGGAGTACGGGAAGTTGTCTTGAGTGACTGGTGGAGGATGCAAGACGACTTAGATTTTGTAGCTGGTGTAATGAATGGCGGCTTGTTCTAAATGTAGAAAAATGTAAGCTAATATGGTTGAGTAAGAGAAACAGTCATGTAACGCTCGAATTCAGCATTAGTAATGTGCTGGTTGACACAGTCACATTTATTAAATATCTAGGCGTAACGTTGCAAAGTGATATGGAATGGAACGAGCACATCAGATTGGCGGTAGGGAAGGCGAATGCTCGACTTGGGAGGATTTTGGTAAACTGTAGCTCATCCTGAAGGAGAAGGCGTATAGAACGTTAGTGCGAACCATTCTTGAGCCCTGCTCCAGTGTTTAACATCTCCACCAGGTCAGATTAAAGGAAGACATTAAATCAATTTAGAGCCGTGCTGCAAGATTTATTACCGGTAGGTTCGATCAACACCCAATTATTACGGAGGTGCCTCGAGAACTGAAATGGGAATCCCTGGATGGAAAGCGACGTTCTTTTCGGGGAGAAAATCATAGAACCAACATTTGAGGTCTGGTAGGATTTTTTTTTAGTAATTTAATTGAAAGCTTTGTTGCTTTGGTAAAAATAAAATTGGTTCTTTTTGTCGTGACAGAATAAATTACTATTAATCACACCAGATTTGTCGGAGAACAGCAGCAACATGTGTAATTGATCCAGCTTTAAGAAATTCTATTACCTTTTAGCGGAAAATTCGTGCGGTACTCTCCCACGTTAGGAAAGTCGTGGTGTTCCGTTCGGAGCAGGAGGCGGCTGTCTTTTCTCATTCGCGATATCGAAAATTACTAAAAAATTAACAGAATTTTTTTTTCGGAGGAAGATCGCGCGGAGAAAACAGACAGAAGTTACATGAAAGAAACCTAAGGGACCAACTAATTGGATTTTTACGAACATATAAACGGAACTGAAAGAACTTGGAATAAATACTATAACGATGTCGTCACGACAGCCTCCTGTTCCGACAGAACACACGCTGGATCATAAGCTGCATAAATCTTTTAAACAGAAAAGATTATCACAAGTATAATTAATGAAAATAAGGTTGAGAGATTTTCTTTGAAATTAAATAAACTTCAATGCTTCAAGTATTATATTATGAAACGGAAACTTACATTAACATGGCCACCCAATGTGGCGGTGGAGCGAATTTTCATGATACACATTCTCGCTTGTTTGTGGCTACATATATTTTTAATCACTTAAACTCTTAAATTTACAATAAAATGATTATATCAGTATGGAGCACAATACTTTTGCGTCCGACTCGCAACACATTCACAGAAGAACAGCTAGAGAGCGGCGCGGCTCCCTGCAGAAGTAAAAATTGGCAATTGTTATTTTGAAACATAGGTGCATCGTCTTTTTACTGATCGATAGCAGCGTATAACAGTTTATAGCTATCGTGATATTCTGCGCTTTTCAGGAGCGCGGCAAAGATATCTGGTTACAACATTCACTGGTATATGTTAAAAGTTCGCACATACTGACACGAATACAGAAAAAAAACTTTTACATGTTAAAAATCGCAGTGATAAAGGCTGTAATGTCACAGAGGCCAACTGCAGAACGTTAGTGTTGTTTTGTACATGACTATGAAAAGGAAAAGACGTACAGTCTGTTAGGCTTTTAGTGAACTCCGGGAACATAGTTCCAGTCGGTAAACGTTGCAGACTCTACCAGTATGGAAACTACAAGCCATGCCTTTTTGTGTGCATATAACGGGCTCTGTAATTCTACAGCCGAATCACGCCTGGGATGTATTTATTTATTTAACCTGTTCTGACTAGGACCATCAGGACCTCTCTTCCACCGGACAAGGTTTTCACACATGCAGTACCCTTTTTACATCATAATTTTCTAAATAAATACTACTTTATTGTGACAAATAGTATTACAATGATTTGAGTGTGTAAAGTAGCAACTAATGAAGTTGATAATGGCAGTTCTTATACTACGGCTGCCGGTCGGAGTGGCCGTGCGGTTCTAGGCGCTACAGTCTGGAACCGAGCGACCGCTACGGTCACAGGTTTGAATCCTGCCTCGGGCATGGATGTGTGTGATGTCCTTAGGTTGGTTAGGTTTAATTAGTTCTAAGTTCTAGGCGACTGATGACCTCAGAAGTTAAGTCGCATGGTGCTCAGAGCCATTTGAACCACTTGCACCATATACTACTGCAGCTGCTGCCACTAATAGTGATGATAATAATAATACTAATAGTAATAATAATAATAATAATAATAATAATAAATCCCGTGGGGGCCTGGGAAAAGAATAGGCCGCCGGTATGTTCTGCCAGTCGTAAAAGGCAACGAACAGAACAAACCACTAATAGGGCTAACCCCCCTTTTAGTGTATTACTTGGTTCAGGACAGAACTAAAGAAGCCTCGGGCAAGCGCCGTCATGGTCGGGGACGACGCTTGAACCCTATGCCCGCCCACAATGGTAACGACAATGCTAGCCAACTGGAAAATGATTTAAATCCAAATAGAGGTGTTTTGCAGGATATGCTACCTGCAACCACCCTAGAAGGAAAACAAAGACAGAGGATGAGATGGTCAGATGATGTTAATCGACACCTCATGTTCTGTTATTACCAAGCAACAAACCTAGGAACCAACACAACTGGATACAGATCACAAGTATACACAACATTTATTATCAGATACCCAGAATTAAAATTTATAACAGAACAACGACTAGCTGATCATATCCGTGTAATAATCAAAAATAACAGGATACCCCAGTCAGAATTAGAAAACATCAAACAACAAGTACAACAAATACTGGAACAAAATAATGTGCAATTAGAAGAAGAAGAAAATACAGTAATGGACTCAAACATCCCAGAGGAAACAAACAAAGAACAAAACGCGTCAATTAAACAATCAGAGGAAAACGAAATCTTAAGACAGCCACCAGAACAAGCACAAATAGAACATGAAGTGACACACATGTTAGATATAGAAGAAAAATTTCAGTTGACATATATAGAATACAAAGACACAAATACAGACATTAGACCATTCTTGCATAGATCACCAAATAACCCACAAGTCGAAACAACAATAACAACTATCCAACACAATCATACACAACAAAATAAATGAAAATACAACTATGGAAGAGTTACAACTACTGGTTTATGTAGGAGCACTCACTACACTAAATATACACACTAGGCAGAGATCAGAGCCAACCAACACACAGAAGAAACCCACAAAACCAGCATGGCAACACAGGCTACAGAGAAAAGACATCAGACAGCTAACACAATTTATAAGAAATGAAATATCAGACAAAAAACGAAAAAGGTTATTTAAAATCTCACAACAAGAAGCAATAGAGCAATTAGATGAAAAGAAGCAGGAATTACACGCATTGGCCAAACAACTTAGAAGATACAAAAAAAGTGAAAATAGAAGGAAACAAAACCAAACATTCAACACAAACCAAAAGAAATTTTACCAGACAATAGATAACACACACATTAAAATAGACAATCCACCAAACATAACAGACATGGAACACTTCTGGAGCAACATATGGTCAAACCCGGTACAACATAACAGACATGCACAGTGGATACAAGCAGAAACAGACTCATACAAGATGATACCACAAATGCCTGAAGTGATAATTTTGCAACATGAAGTCACCCGAGCAATTAATTCTACGCACAATTGGAAAGCCCCTGGAAATGATAAAATAGCAAATTTCTGTCTAAAGAAGTTCACCTCAACACATTCACATCTAACTAAATTATTTAACAGTTACATTGCAGACCCATACACATTCCCTGATTCACTTACACATGGAATAACCTATCTGAAACCTACAGATCAAGCAGACACAGCAAACCCAGCTAAATATCGCCCCATAACATGCCTACCAACAATCTACAAAATATTAACTTCAGTCATTACACAGAAATTAATGACACATACAACACAGAACAAAATTATAAATGAAGACCAAAAAGGCTGCTGCAAAGGAGCACGAGGATGTAAAGAGCAACTGATAATAGATACAGAGGTGACATATCAAGCTAAAACTAAACAAAGGTCCCTACACTACGCATACATTGATTACCAAAAGGCTTTTGATAGTGTACCCCACTCATGGTTACTAAAGATATTGGAAATATACAAAGTAGATCCTAAATTGATAGAGTTCCTAAACATGGTAATGAAAAACTGGAAAACCACACTTAATATCCAAACAAATTCAAATAATATCACATCACAGCCAATACAGATTAAGCGTGGAATATACCAAGGAGACTCATTAAGTCCTTTATGGTTCTGTCTTGCTCTGAACCCACTATCCAACATGCTAAATAATACAAATTATGGATATAATATTACTGGAACATACCCACACAAAATCACACATTTGCTATACATGGATGATCTAAAGCTACTGGCAGCAACCAATCAACAACTCAACCAATTACTAAAGATAACAGAAGTATTCAGCAATGATATAAATATGGCTTTTGGAACAGACAAATGTAAGAAAAATAGCATAGTCAAGGGAAAACACACTAAACAAGAAGATTACATATTGGATAACCACAGTGACTTCATAGAAGCGATGGAAAAAACAGATGCCTATAAATATCTAGGATACAGACAAAAAATAGGAATAGATAATACAAATATTGAAGAAGAACTGAAAGAAAAATATAGACAAAGACTAACATAAATACTGAAAACAGAATTGACAGCAAGAAACAAGACAAAAGCTATAAATACTTATGCTATACCAATATTGACCTACTCATTTGGAGTAGTGAAATGGAGTAACACAGACCTAGAAGCACTCAATACACTTACATGATCACAAAGCCACAAATATAGAATACATCACATACATTCAGCAACAGAAAGATTCACATTAAGCAGAAAGGAAGGAGGAAGGGGATTCATCGACATAAAAAACCTACATTATGGACAGGTAGACAATTTAAGAAAATTCTTTCTAGAACGAGCAGAAACTAGCAAAATACACAAAGCAATCACTCATATAAATACATCGGCTACACCACTGCAATTTCATAACCACTTCTACAACCCTTTAGATCACATAACATCAACAGATACGAAAAAAGTAAATTGGAAAAAGAAAACACTACATGGCAAGCACCCGTATCATCTAACACAGCCACACATCGATCAAGACGCATCCAACACATGGCTAAGAAAAGGCAATATATACAGTGAGACGAAAGGATTCATGATTGCAATACAGGATCAAACAATAAACACCAGATATTACAGCAAGCATATTATTAAAGATCCCAATATCACAACAGATAAATGCATACTTTGCAAACAACAAATAGAAACGGTAGATCACATCACAAGTGGATGTACAATACTAGCAAATACAGAATACCCCAGAAGACATGACAATGTAGCAAAAATAATACATCAACAACTTGCCATAAAACATAAACTAATAAAACAACACGTTCCCACATACAAGTATGCACCACAAAATGTACTGGAGAATGATGAATACAAATTATACTGGAACAGAACCATTATAACAGATAAAACAACACCACATAACAAACCTGACATCATACTCACCAATAAAAAGAAGAAATTAACACAACTTATCGAAATATCCATACCCAATACAACAAATATACAAAAGAAAACAGGAGAAAAAATTGAAAAATACATCCAACTGGCTGAGGAAGTCAAGGACATGTGGCATCAGGATAAAGTTGACATTATACCGATTATACTATCAACTACATGAGTCATACCACACGATATCCACCAGTACATCAATGGAATACAGCTACATCCAAACGTATATATACAACTACAGAAATCCATAATTATTGATATGTGTTCAATAACCCGAAAGTTCCTAAATACAATGTAACATATACCATACAGTTAAAAGGAAGTCACGCTTGATGAAGGTCCGCGTCACTTTACATTTTTAACCAGGCCTAAGGTCTGAGAAAAATAGAAATAATAATAATAATGACAATGATGGTGACAGATATACAAAGAACTTATAGGTCTACAAAGCAGATGTTTTCTGATATAGCGCACACTTTGGAAATTTAAGGAGACTGCACCGGATAGGAAAACTGAGAAATGAGGGAGATCTGGTTGGAAAGAAGGATGTACAGCGTTAAAGAGTGCGTACAGGGACAATGGTAATCTTTATTGCTGCTTTAGTAGATGTTCCATTAACTGTCTTCTGAAGCTTGAGTTGTTATGAAGATCTCTAATATAATGCGGGTGGTCATTCCAGAGTCGGGTTCCTGCTACAGAGGAGGACTTTGAGAAAGTAAATGAACAATGTAATGGGACAAAAAGGATTCTGCACTGATGGGAACAGGTGTTTCTACTATATTGTTCGGACAAGAGTGTTAATGTCGTGGGGAGACACGAGGAAATCGCTGCGCTTGTCTGCATGCAGCTATGATAACTGTGCATATGGTGGTGAAATATGATCAAAGAGTCGAATACCACAGATACAGAGTGTTTCAAAAATGACCGGTATATTTGAAACGGCAATAAAAACTAAACGAGCAGCGATAGAAATACACCGTGTGTTGCAATATGCTTGGGACAACAGTACATTTTCAGGCGGACAAACTTTCGAAATTACAGTAGTTACAATTTTTAACAACAGATGGCGCTGCAAGTGATGTGAAAGATATAGAAGACAACGCAGTCTGTGGGTGCGCCATTCTGTACGTCGTCTTTCTGCTGTAAGCGTGTGCTGTTCACAACGTGCAAGTGTGCTGCGGACAAGATGGTTTATTCCTTAGAACAGAGGATTTTTCTGGTGTTGGAATTCCACCGCCTAGAACACAGTGTTGTTGCAACAAGACGAAGTTTTCAACGGAGGTTTAATGTAACCAAAGGACCGAAAAGCGATACAGTAAAGGATCTGTTTGAAAAATTTCAATGGACTGGGAACGTGACGGATGAACGTGATGGAAAGGTAGGGCGACCGCGTACGGCAACCACAGAGGGCAACGCGCAGCTAGTGCAGCAGGTGATCCAACAGCGGCCTCGGGTTTCCGTTCGCTGTGTTGCAGCTGCGGTCCCAACGTCCACGTATCGTCCCATGCGCCAGAGTTTACACCTCTATCCATACAAAATTCAAACGCGGCAACCCCTCAGCGCCGCTACCATTGCTGCACGAGAGACATTCGCTAACGATATAGTGCACAGGATTGATGACGGCGATATGCATGTGGCCAGCATTTGGTTTACTGACGAAGCTTATTTTTACCTGGACAGCTTCGTCAATAAACAGAACTGGCGCATATGGGGAACCGAAAAGCCCCATGTTGCAGTCCCATCGTCCCTGCATCCTCAAAAAGTACTGGTCTGGGCCGCCATTTCTTCCAAAGGAATCATTGACCCATTTTTCAGATCCGAAACGATTACTGCATCACGCTATCTGGACATTCTTCGTGAATTTGCGGCGGTACAAACTGCCTTAGACGACACTGCGAACACCTCGTGGTTTATGCAAGATGGTGCCCGGCCACATCGCACGGCCGACGTCTTTAATTTCCTGAATGAATATTTCGATGATCGTGTGATTGCTTTGGGCTATCCGAAACATACAGGAGGCGGCGTGGATTGGCCTCCCTATTCGCCAGACATGAACCCCTGTGACTTCTTTCTGTGGGGACACTTGAAAGACCAGGTGTACCGCCAGAATCCAGAAACAATTGAACAGCTGAAGCAGTACATCTCATCTGCATGTGAAGCCATTCCGCCAGACACGTTGTCAAAGGTTTCGGGTAATTTCATTCAGAGACTACGCCATATTATTGCTACGCATGGTGGATATGTGGAAAATATCGTACTATAGAGTTTCCCAGACCGCAGCGCCATCTGTTGTTGAAAATTTTAACTACTGTAATTTCGAAAGTTTGTCTGCCTGAAAATGTACTGTTGTCCCAAGCATATTGCAACAAACGCCCTGTATAACAAACACAACAAGTAAGGCAATGAGAAATAGAGGAAATGAGAACAGTACGAAATTAACATCAGGACTGGCAATCACGAAGCAGATGATGTTACGAAATTCTGCTGCGGAGGCAGCAGAGTAATCCATGACGGGATGGAACAAGGCGAACATAAAAATTAGCCTAGCACTGGCAGAAAAGGAATTCCTGGCCAAGATAACTCTACGAATATCAAACATAGGCCTTAATTTGAGGAAGAAATTTCTGAGAATGTACGTTTCGAGCAGGTCTAAGGTATCTTGTCACGGTTCGCGCGGCTCCCCCCGTCGGATGTTCGAGTCCTCTATCGGGCATGGCTGTGTGTGTTGTCCTTAGCGTAAGTTAGTTTAAGTTAGGTTAAGTAGTGTGTAACTTTAGCGACCTATGACCTCAGCAGGCATCCCATAAGATCTTACCACAAATTTCCAAATTTATGATAGTGAAACAAGGACTGCTAGTAAACCGGAACAGAAAAGAATCGAAGCAATTGAGATGTGGTGCTACAGACGAATTTTGAAAATTAGGGACAGGTTGGTAGGACTTTGTTAAGACATCACCGAATAACTTCCATGGTCCTAGCGGGAGCTGTAGAGGGTAGAAACCTTTGAGGACGACAGAGACTGGAATGCATTGATACTGAACAATTGAGGACGTAAGTGGTACTCTGAGATGGAGAGGTTCGTACAGAAAAGAATTTCGTGGCAGGCATCAAACAACTCTAAAACCAAGATGCAGGCATTCATAACCAGTGCCAGGCGCCATGAGTTACTTTTTCAGATCAGGAGGAAAGAGATTTTAATATTTTTGTACAGCATGGAGAGATGCTGATACCTGAGTGCACATTGCATTTACGTGCTCAGTCCAATTTAGATATTCATCGTATATCACTCCGAGACACTTTGATGAAGGTGAGATGTTAGTATTTGTCCCATTTAGGACACATGGTGGGCATTTCTGATATTTCAAGCTAATGATCCTAGAATGACCAACCAATACCGCTTGGGTTTTGAATGGGTTGAGCTTTAACTGTATGCCCATTTTGATAGTGCACATATGATAGCATTGAGATTCTCGACGGCTGTCTTCGGATTATTGGTTTTGCACTGAGAGACCATGGATGTCAGCAGTGTATAGGCGGTATTTTTAGTAGGACAAACCTGATAACACACAATAAAAACCGAGCGAGGTGGCGCAGTGGTTAGCCCATTGGACTCCCATTCGGGAGGAGACAGTTCAAAGTCACGTCCGGCCATCCTGATTTAGGTTGTCCGTGATTTCCCTAAATCGCCTCAGACAAATGCAGGGATGGTTCTTTTGAAAAGGTGCGGCCGACTTCTTTCCTGATCCTCAAACACAATGAAAAGGTTATACGACCTGGAGGCGACTGATACTACAGGGTGGCGCACGAAATGTGTTAATTAATTGTTTCTTTCACAATTTACGACGCACATTAGACATCCCGCTGGGATCTCTACAGCAGTACCAGCAGAGATTGGAAAAACAAATGAGTTACGAAATGACGTGTAATTCACGATACTGCCGCTAGGAGACTCGTAAGCAGGAATGGTTGACAATGGAAGACTGACGACACAGCAACGATCGGCAATTGTGTTACTTTTTCATGAAACAAAGAGCCTTGTTGTGACTCAGAGGCGTTTTCGACAACAGCTTAGCACACGATGGGTCCCTTGCAAGAAGACCATCCACAGGTTGTACGATAAATTTGTACAGGAAGGAACAGCATTGGAAGCGAAGCGACCTCCGCCTAAGGCTGTTTGGTCGCCGGAAAATATTGAAGCGGTGCGAGTTGCTGTACAGAGAAGTCCTGGGAAATCGTGTAGAAAGGCAGCAGTGCAACTGGGAATATCCAGACACTCCGTTCAACTCATTCCTAAAAGTGACCTCCATATGTACCCATACAAGATGACCTGTGCACAGAAACTCACTGAAGAACACAAGCAGCAGAGATTAACGTTTGCTCAGTGGGCGGAGGATAGGGAAGAAACTCTCAACAACGTTTGGTTTGCAGACGAGGCACATTTTCATTTAGACGGTGTGGTTAACAAACAAAATGTACGCTTTTGGGCCACTGAAAACCCACAAGTGCTTCATGAACGACAACATTATGCTCCGAGGATTACAGCGTAGGCAGCAATTTCCAGTCACGGACTTATTGGACCCTTTTCCTTTGAAGAAACTGTGAACAGCGAGCGTTATTTGAGCAAGCTTCGCAATAGCTTCATTCCACAGCTTCTTGCTACTGCCTTGCCCTTCAACACGCAGTGGTTCATACAAGATGGAGCAACGCCACATACTGCAAACACTGTGTTGGAGTTTTTGTACGAGCATTTCGACATGCAGATCATTTGACTCCGGTTGCCGGGTCGCTTCAATGATGGACAACATTGGCCTCCAAATAGTCCAGACCTCAATCCATGTGACTTTTTTCTTTGGGGGTACCTAAGGAAAAAATTTTCCCGAAACATCCACATGATTAAATGGAGCTCAGAAGACTTATTCTTCAAGGTTGCAGTGAAATTACGGAAGACATGTGCCGTAGGGTAATCACTAACTTTAGTGTTCGTTTGAAGGAAGTTAGGAAACGAAATGGTGGACATATTGAGCATGTGCTGAGTTAGAACAAATCTCCAGGGATGGCTCTTCATTGTAGTATATGTTCCTTTCAGATTGTATTGACAATAAAGTTTATATTCAAAAACAAAATGGTAACACATTTCGTGCGCCACCCTGTACCTTCCTCCACTGTGATTTTGTGGTACCATTTGTCGTATCGACGATCTACGATAAAGTGCTTTGCTGCGTTTGCTATAGTTTTGGTGTTTCAATAGTTGTCGCACCAAAGGGAAAACCGAGGACGGAACGGGGGCCCTCTTTTGTAGCCGTCAAGTCGGCAGATAACGGCTCCCCGTGTTATAAGCACCCCAGGGCGCGGGGGTGACAGATTCGTTATCCCGCGGCGGCAGCAGCTCGCTGGAACAGAGGAGCAGATAAGAGAGCTTTGTGTCCTCGCGGAGGCGAGGGTTGAAGGCGCGCAGCCGTGGGCCGCCTGGGGAAATGGAAGTGTCACTGGCTGCGCCGCGGCGTGGCGTCGCCTCGCGTAGCGTCGCTACCTGCAGTCACAGCAGCCGTTGTCGATCCGCACGCTGCGATAGGTCGATAGCAGCCGCTGCCGCTGCTGCTACGCTCGCTGTCCCCCGGTTCCCGAGCACAGCAGGTGCGTCACACCGCCCCGGCTCTCTTTTGTTACACGTAGCGCTCTCCGCTGACAATCTGCCCACTTGCAGGTGTTTCATACCTCGCATAGCCATCAGACACTTTGTACTCCTGCATCTGGGCTCTTACGAACCCTGCGACTTTTTTATCTGCTTGAGACCCGAACTCTGCAAGTTTCCCAAAGTGTCCTTACCGCCAGTACTCCGCAAGTGCACCGATGTTAAGCAGATCAGTGGTACACAATCTACGAAATGTATCTAAAGATAAGAAATTATTCAATAACGATCTTCAATTTTATCCAGAAGATATTTTAAATCTATCAATAACATTTAAATGTTAATAGAAACCACTGCAGATATCATTACATTTGTGTTTGTTACGCCCCAACGGAATACGTTCTTAATGAAGATTTTATGGTGTACTACAGCCGTAAACTTCAACCAAGCCTACATGGTTTTCGTAAACATCCAGGACATAACTTGGTGGAGTTTAAAACTGTAGGAAGTCACAAGACTGTATTAATTAACTTTCTAATGGACAGATCCCACTCCAGTAAAGACAATTTTCAGACAAATTGTTAAAATTAGCGTTTTAGCATATACAAGTAAATCACGAAGATATGCAAATATTTTAATATATTAATATATAAGTAAAACTAAAGAAAACAGTTCATATAAAAATAGGTGTGCAAATGTTTAGTTCCGCACCTACGGTTCAAAATGGTTCAAATGGCTCTGAGCACTATGGGACTCAACATCTTAGGTCATAAGTCCCCTAGAACTTAGAACTACTTAAACCTAACTAACCTAAGGACATCACACACACCCATGCCCGAGGCAGGATTCGAACCTGCGACCGTAGCAGTCCCGCGGGTCCGGACTGCAGCGCCAGAACCGCTAGACCACCGCGCCGCAACTACGGCTAATAAAAGATTTTGCCTGAAATTTAGCAACTTCGCTAATATAAAGCTATGGCAAAACTGTACGAGGTTAAAGTAGAGCACGATTTATATTTATTTGGTTGTTATTGATCTGGTGAATCTAATAAAACATGTCCCAGACGTGTATCTACAGTATTTTTCCAGAACATTCAGAGAAGCAAAGATTATTATACAAGCAAATTTGTTTACTTTCCATTAATAACGTAGAAACGTTTACGTCACCTTGAAACGAATTAGTTTTCTGTATTGTTCAGTGAAAGGCATCCCTGTTTTATAAATAATCTACAAACTACAACAGTTACTATGTGGTTTCATTTAAATACACTCTTGTTAATATGTTCTTTCACTGAACTTAGTTAAAATAACATATTAAAATGTTTGCATATCTTTGTGAATCACCCTCTATAATAACTATAGTAGCACTGTAATACGAAAATATCTCATGAAGTTTATTCATTTTACTTATTGCCACTATATAGAATACACACCTTTCTATTTTCCATATCACAGAGACGCTCTCTGCAATGTTCATGGAATACTACACTGAGGAGCCAACGAAACTGGTACACCTGCCTAATATCGTGTAGGGCCCTGCGAGCAGGCGGAAGTGCCGCAGTACGACGTGACATGGACTCGACTAATGTCTGAAGTAGTGTTGGAGCGAACTGACACCATGAATCCTGCAGGGCTGTCCATAAATCCGTAAGAGTACGAGGGGGTGGAGATTTCTGCACAGTACTTGCAAGGCATCCCAGATACGCTCAATAATGTTCATTTCTGGGAAGTCTGGTGGCCAGCGGAAGCGTTTAAACGTAGAAGACTGTTCCTGGAGCCACTTTGTAGCAATTCTGTCCGTCTGGGGTGTCGCATTGTCCTGCTGGAATTGTCCAAGTTCGTCGCAATTCATAATGGACATGAATGGATGAAAGTGATCAGACAAGATGCTTTTGTACGCGTCATCTGTCAGAATCGTATATCGACGTAACAGGGTCGCATATCACTCCAACTGCACACACGCCTCACACCATTACAGAGCCTCCATCAGCTTGAACAGTCCCCTGCTGACATGCAGGGTCCATGGGTTCATGGGGATATCTCCATACCTGTACACGTCCATCCGCTCGATAAGGTTTCAAACGAGACTCGGTCGACCAAGCAATATGGTTCCAGTCATCAACAGGCCAATGTCGGTGTTGACGGGCCCAGGCGAGGCGTAAAGCCTTGTGTCGTGCAGTGGTAAAGTGTACACGAGTGGGCCTTCGGCTCCGAGAGCCCATATTGATGATGTTTCGTTGAGCCCAGCATTGAAATCTGCGACATATGTGGAGGGGTTGCACTCTGTCATGTTGGACGATTCTCTTCGGTCGTCGTTGGTCCCGTACTTGCAAGATCTTTTTCCGGCCGCAGAGATGTGATTTTTTACCGGATTCCTGATATTCAAGGTACACTCGTGAAATGATCGTATGGGAAAATCCCCACTTCATCGCTACCTCGGAGATGCTGTGTTCCATCGCTCGTGCGCCGACTGTAACATCACGTTCAGACTCTCTTAAATCTTGATAACGTGGCATGAATCATCCTCTTGAAAAATTATGAATGACTGTGCTAGTAAACTTCTACGTTATTTGGTTTTCAAACAGCTGAGCAAAACTTAACGTACTCAAACAGTTTTCTCTTTACTTATTCTGATCATCACTAAACTGACACACAATATTTTTATCGCAAAGCAATCTGACTTTCAATAATTCTTACAAAGGAATGGCCCTGACTAACAATAACATATACCTTCCATGAATCACTTACCTCACAAAAATCTTCGTTACTCGAACTACTATAATACAGCTAGCGCCAATACTGGCAGCTAAATAAAAGATTCAAACTACTGAAGGCACTAACTACTGATATGCATAATTAACAAATGAAAGATTTCGGTAGAGAACAAACAATGTATTTACCTTAATAATGTTCAAAAGTCTTCATATATATCTATCAATTCATGACAACCATCTTTACAAATTTCCTTTTTCTGGCGGACACGCGTCCAGATAGTCCGGTTATAGTAACCTCTCAAAACTCTGGCATCTCTCTCTCCAGCACATTACGTCCACATGCTAACACCTTTTTGTTGGTCTTTTTCACCGACGCACATGTACATTACCATGAGGGGTTAGGTACACGTACACACGTGGTTTCCGTTTTCAATTACGGAGTGGAATAGAGTGTGTCCCGAGATGTCAGGCCAATAGATGTTCAATGTGGTGGCCATCATTTTGCAATCTCTGGCGTAATGAATGTCGTACACGCCACAGTACATCCGGTGTAATGTCGCCGCAGGCTGCCACAATACGTTGTTTCATATCCTCTGGGGTTGTAGGCACATCACGGTACACATTCTCCTTTAACGTACCCCACAGAAAGAAGTCCAGAGGTGTAAGATCAGGAGAACTGGCTGGTCAATTTATGCGTCCTCCACGTCCTATGAAACGCCCGTCGAACAAGGGTCAGCCTAGTGTTAATTGCGGAATGTGCAGGTGCACCATCATGCTGATACCACATACGTCGATCGTTTCCAGTGGGACACACTCTATTCCACTTCGTAATTGAAAACGGAAACCACGTGTGTGCGTTTACCTCACCCCTCATGGTAATGTACATGTGCGTCAGTGAGAAAGACCAATAAAAAGGTGTTAGCATGTGGACGTAATGTGCTGTTCCAGTCTCTTCTGTGCCTAAGGTCCATCACCGTTCCCTTTGGATCCCTACGTAATTCCGTGCTCTCCGATACACACGATCGAACAGCGTAGGAGTGGTACTCAAGCGTCAACTTTAGGTTACAATATCTCCGGATGTAATTAACATTTTACAATGCAACAAACGGCACTGATTACGTATTTGTTTATATGTTCAGATGTGCTAACAAAACTAACGAGGTTCCATTTAAAAAAACGTAGGTTTGTGTTAAAAAACATACTTCCGTGCATTTTTTATGGTTTGTATTAACCAGTTACACTAGCCCCTCTTCTCACGTTCGGTCTGTGGAATCGATTCGTCAGTATTTGATGTGGTTTACGAAATATATCTAGCGGTAACGTTAGGTGACTCACCCTGTATAGTATCATGTGAGAAAACAGCAAGATGAGTTTCCGCACAAGCGATGCTTTCTAAAACCATGCTGATTCGTGGACATAAGATTCTCCGTCTCAAGAAAGTTTATTATATTCGACCTGACAATATTTTAAAGGTTTCTGCAGCAAGCCGAAGTTAGGGATATTGGTCTGTAATTTTGCGGGTCTGTTCCTCTACCCTTCTTATACACTTTTTTCAGTCATTTGGGACTTTGCGCTGGGCAAGAGATTCACGGTAAGTGGAGACTAGGTAAGCGGCTAATGTCGTAGAGTACTCTTTGTAAAACGGAATTGGGATTCCATCCGGACCTGCTGATTTATTTGCTTTCAAATCTCTCAGCTGTTTCTCTACGCCAGACATGCTTATTACTGTATCGTCCATACGGGTGTCTGTCGGGTGGTCAAATGGCAATATGCTTACAGGATTGTCCAATGTAAACGATTTCTTGAAGGTGAGATTTAAAACTTCGGCTTTCGTTTTTCTGTCTTCAACTGCCACACCAGATAGTCAACAACGGAGTGAATGGAAGCCATAGACCCGCTTGGCGATTTTACATAGGACCAGAATTAACGGCTGTAGCGCTGTTCTGATTAGCCTCAACTTGCACAGTAAACAAAAATTGAAAATTAAACACTTCCTCTATGCTCCCCGGCTTTTCCTTTCAATGTTTGCTGGAAGTAGTGTACAGTATCAGTTATCATAGAGTGTACCCAAAGCACTGAACTCCTGCAACTGCAGGATTTGTTAGTAAGTGAAGAAGAGTACAGCCCAACGTATTTTCAATAGTAATACCCAATTACTAGCGAACAGTGGGGCGTACAAAATTACTCATGATTGTGATAAGTTTTATATTGATCAGTCAGGTAGAGACATAACAACTAGGGTGGCTAAATATGAACACAGCTGGAGGTTGCTGAATTGTGTCTCCACATATGCTGAGCATGTACTGTGGTAAACCAACAAACCAGCTACCACCCGCAGTCCCGTGTCCTCGACTTAGTCAACGGAGGCAAAAAACCCAGCCTGTGAAATGCCTGGAAATAAACAAACATCTGGCACGCAGTCTTGATTTGATATTAAATAACCAAACACAGCTCAAAATGTCCCCTCTTCTAAACTTAATTTAATCATCATAGCCTTCCAATCCTTTCCACATTGTCTGTTCAATTTTATTCCACATTTCTTTCCGTATTTATTAATTTTAATACTATTCTTTAAGTACTCCATATTTTCTGTTGTTCTATAACATGTACATCTGCCAGTCATTAAGAGAATTGTTCCACATTCCATATGCGATACCGCTTCAAGCTGTTCTTCAGTACCCTTGTGTTTATTCAACTATATTATGAGCGTTAATTTTTTATAACTTGTTGTACAGGTACTGTTTTTCTGAGGTTTCATATTAATGTTTATCTTGTTGATCCCCTTTATATTTAGCCACTCTTCAACGTTTTTATTGTATTATGACTCGAAAGATTTGTAACTCGTCGCTCCGTGGTAAAGTACTAGACTACAAATCCAAAGCTTCCGGTTCGATCCACAGTCAGTCCTATGACTTTAATCTGTCATATATCACTCTTTACCAGTCTGGCAATGTTTTTTGACGTTAAAAAATTCCAAATTGCATTGCGATTCGGAACCAACGTTAAACTGCAGGTATCCCATATTACTGGCTGAACGCGTCGCGTCAAAGGCCGGAGGAATCCAAACGCATAGGGTACCACCTCCAACACGACTATGCCTAGCAAAGTATTGTGGTGTTCAAAACAATCTCCGGACTGACGAGTGTTTTACTACTATCAGTGCACTATCAAGGATGATATTACTCTGTATTCGTACCTCACATGGTGTCTGTTCTTTCGGCCATGTCCAAAAAAACACACATCGTTATGATCCGGTGCCGTTATGCGTTAAGACGCAAAGGATTTACAGCCACTGCCTGCGAGTGGGCAGTGATTGAAATCGATAGAGAAAGTTGAAAATTTGTGCAAGATAGGGATTCGAAGCCGCTCTCCTGCTTACTAGGCAGATGTTCTGACCCCCCCTTTTTTTTCTTTTTTTTTTTTTTTTAAAATGAATGCTTCGGTGCGGTCTCAGGGGGCAGAGTGGGCAGGGATCGAAATCTAAGGCCTGGTCACAGCCTTCCACTCACTGCAACCGAGCTTATGGAGCGCAGGATAGTGGGAGACACAGGAATCAACAGAAGTGGGAGGTTTGTTGTTGTTTATTTATTTTTATTCTTTTGTTGTAATTTTTAATATTATTATGAAATTATGTTGAACATACGTCATCCACATAGAAAAAAAACAAAGACTGGGTAAAAGAAAGGGGAATGAAAAAGAAAAAAATGAATAAAATCCGAGCATTTACGGCACGCTCTCCCGTCCGCGGAGGTCGGAGTTAGAATGAGTGATAAGCGGTTGAAACTCAGACACAACCGGCGGAGGGACGGGGGAGGGGGAGCAGTACGTGCCCTCAGCTCCTGATACCTTCCCAACACGGTGGAGGTCGAACAAAGACCCCTCGGAGATATTTGATAAATAATGTTCGGTAACGTAGCGTGTGTTCGAGCGCTGCATGGGCTGTTTGTACACAGGTCCAAAAGTCGGGGAGGGATTTAGGTCCCTCATGGAGTAGGTCACCGACTGCCCACTCCTTGACCCATGCAGTAGCATGATATTTAGCGGCGGGAATGTTGGTCCTCCCGGTATAGAAACATTCGTGGTTCGATCGTGTCTGATGGCTCTCTCAGATAGCAGGCAATGATTTGCTGCAGGAACAGGCAGAAGTCGTGCGAAGAGGCGCAGGTCAGAAATTGCTCATAAAGCGTTGTGTTGCTGGCAAAGGAGAAAAAGAGGGAAACCAAAAAACCAATGTTGTGCAGTCGCTGTTTTGTGGCTAATTTCCTGTTCACTATGTGATACCACACTGCCCGGACGTCCGTAGGGAGGAAGCGCTGGTGGACGGTATTCCATACTACGGGCCATTGGATGCAAGGATATTTGGTCTCCATCACATTTCGGGGAACATGGCGCAATAGTAGGCTGTAAAGATCCTTAATCCTGGGCGGGTGCGTTTCTGGGAGATTGGCATGTGTGTGACTGTTGTCGACGAAAATAGGCGGAAATGTGAGACAAATGAGGCACAATGTGGCCGTCAGACATCAGTGGTGAGGTGGGCGTAGGTAGGAGGACCTCCAGCAAGCTGTGTGTTAGGGATGAGCCCCGTCCGGTCCACTGCCTTCTGATGATATTCGTATACAAGGCCACAGCCGGCATACCTTCATCGACGTGTCCGAGGTCACCATCCCATGGGTACAGGGTTAGTGTCTCATAACCGAATTTAAACATGGAACCAGCTGTAAGATAATAGCCAAGGGCCGCCTGAAGGTTGCGCCCCATCGCCGTCGGCAGTGGGAGATGTGGACCAATTTTGATGCCACATAACGATTAAGAAACTCAACGTGTTGAAGTGCGTCCTGGCGGCGCAGGTGGTTCTGGCGGACGTCGTTACGGATGACATGTAACAGGCGATGGAAATTCGTTGCCGCTGTGACTGTGGGGGTAAAGGTAATGCCCAGGTACCGGAAAGTCCGCACGAGCCCAGGAGGCTTCGTCCAGTGTACAGTGTCGCACAAGATTTGGTGACATTCATGGCGCTGCCACAGGCAGCCCCTTAAGGTGAAACCAATTCTAGGAATGCTCGAATCTCACAGTCGGAGCTGATGAGGAGGTCATCAGCGTGTGTCCGACAGCGAAATGTGTGTGACGAAGGGTGAGGCCGGAGATCTCAATCGTCAGGCCCCCTATGAGGGGCTCTAGGGTGATAGCATATATGTATTGTGGAGCAGGGGATCCCGCACCACTATACGTAGTTCCTGGCATGTGGTATGTTGTGGAACCTGATCTTTTGGGTGCAGAATGTAGTTAAAATCACCTCCTAGTAGGCGGTGTTAGTATCACCCTAAAACAGGGGGGCGATGTCCTCAGAATAAAACTCGGCCCATTCATGTCATTGGTCAGTGCCTGAAGGGGCGTAGACATTAATGAAGCGTGTCCCCAAGGCAGTGAGTGCCATGGCCCGAGCTGCTGGAAGGAAGGTACAACGGTGCCAGGAATCCCGTCGCGGACGTATGTGGCCACTCCACGGTCCACGGGATCACTCACGGAGATGTGGGTGGTGTAGCCACTGATAACCGAGAGACTGGTCAAGTAAACTACCTGCAGGTGGGCGAAATCAATATCAGAAGCTCCAAACATCTCCTGCATAAGGCTGATTTTCTCCCTGGAATTGATGTCGTTGGTGTTGATGGTTGCTGTCCGATAGGTCTGGTGGTGGCTGTTAACTGGTCCACTCTTGCGTCAGCGGAAGGGTGTGGATGTCGCGCTGGAAGGTCATCCCGCTCGCTACCAGGTGACTGTGGGGAACTACTAAGCAATCTGAACAGAGTGATTATCGCAACTGCACGGACTATTCTACGACGCCCCCCGTCAGACCCATATTCTCAACTTAGCCTCACACTATTAATGTAGTGCCCCATGTCCCCTCATTACTCGCGGTATTTCACTGATTCCAGTAAGAGTTCAAGCATGGGGTGCATCTGCGCCGAAGAGATCATTAAGGCGAAGACCTCTTCATTGCGAATGCACTTCAGGATCCAACTCTTACGGAAATCGGCGAAATGCCACGAGTAATGAGGATAATGGGCAAGGGGCACTACCTTTATAGTGCGATATGATAGTGCAGTGTCTGTTTATTTCGAATTACAATGTAAAGCTCCATCTGCGATGCATGCATGTCCGAAGGAACTTTATATTGTAATTCGGAATAACACAGGCACTGCAATACTGTATTTATCCGCCGATAACTGGCAACCGACTTTCAAGTAAAATGTCTCCCCTGTACGGGAATATTCACTATGTGATCAAAAGTATCCGGACACCTGGCGGAAAATGACTTACAAGTTCGTGGCGCCCTCCATCGGTAATGCTGGAATTCAATATGAGTGTTGGCCCACCCTTAGCCTTGATGACATCTTCCACTTCCGCAGGAATACGTTCAATCAGCCCATTCTGCACGCCCATGCTGCACTGAGGCGAGGTATCGAAGTCGGTCGGTGAGGCCTGATACGAAGTCGGCATTCCAGAACATCACAAAGGTATTCTATAGGATTCAGGTTAGGACTTTGTGCACGCAGTCCATTACAGGGATGTTATTGTCGTGTAATCACTCCGCCACAGACCGTGCATTATGAACGGGTGCTCGATAGTGTTGAAAGATGCAGTCGCCATCCTCGAATTGCTCTTAAACAGTGGGACGCAAGAAGGCGGTTAAAACATCAATGTAGGCCTGTGCTGTGGTAGCGCCACGCTAAATATTAAGGGGTGCAAACCCTCACCATGAAAAACACGACCACACCATAACACCACAGCCTCCGAATTTTAGTGTTGGCACGACACACGCTGGCAGATGACGTTCACCGGGCATTCGCCATACACACACCCTGCCATTGGATCGCTCATTATGTACTGTGATTCGTTACTCCACACAACGTTTTACCACTGTTCCATCTTCCAACGTTTACACTCCTTACACCAAGCGAGGCGTCGTTTGGCGTTTACCGGCGCGATGTGTGGCTTATGAGCCGCCGCTCGACCATGAAATCCAAGTTTTCTCACCTCCCACCGAACTGCAGTGGATACTGATGCATTTCGGAATTCCTGTGTGATGGTCTGGATAGATGTCTGCCTATTATACATTACGACCCTCTTCAACTGTCAGCGATCTCTGTCAGTCAACAGACGAGTTCGGCCTGTACGCTTTCCTGCTGTACGTGTCCCTTTACATTTCCACTTCACTATCCCATCGGAAGCAGTGGACCTAGGAATGTTTAGTAATGTGGAAATCTCGCCTACAGACGTGTTACACAAGTGACACCCAATAACCTTACCAAGTTCGAAGCCCGTGAATTCGGCGGAGCGCCCCATTCTGCTCTCTCACGATGTCTAATGACTACTGAGATCGCTGATATGGAGTACCTGGCAGTAGGTGGCAGCAAAATGTACCTAATATGAAAAACGTATGTTTTTGGGGGGTGTCCGGATGCTTTTGATCACGGGGTGTACTTAATGGATGTGAGAGTACAGGTTGTAGACACATAGTCGACGACATATGAAGTCTGGGTCTGGCCGTAACAGGTAATCGGATAGACAAGTGGTAACGCGGGCGCTCGCGATAAGCGGTAAACCTGGTTCGATTTCCGATTCGGCACAAATTTTCCTCGTCGTCATTCCGATATACAGCTGATGGTAGTCCATATTCGGAACTGCGAATACATTTCACGTATTTCATACATTTGTACTACGTAGATATGCTGAGAATTTATGTCTGATGGCACGTGTACTAGGATAGTCCCCGCAGTTGCGATGAACACTTAGCTGGATGGCTTGAGGGCCAGAGCGCGTGGCTGGTAAGCTGGAAACCTGGGCTCGAATCCCAGTCCGTCACAAATTTTCAGCTTTTCTGTTACTACCCACTCGCAGCCATTGTCTATAATGCCTTTGTGTCTTAACCTTTTCCAATGTTTATCTCACATTTTATGCCCATTTTGACGGTGGCAGTTACTGTCTAATGATGGCCTAATAAGCAGAAAACTCGTTAGCAAAATAATGTTGTAGGACATAACAATACTGTGGCACAGTTTTGCAGAGAACACACCGCGACGCCCACGAGTTGGCGCTGCGGCCACTTTAAAGTGGTGCCATTTAAGGATTCCGAGCAGAAATTTTTTTCCCTTCCGGACTGGCTATCTCTTCTGTGAGAGATATCTGTCGCAGGAGCTTAATGCAATTTTGTCCGACTGCGGCCGTCGTGAATCGGCTACAGCGGCAAGTGGGAAGCCGTGGACGGAAAGCGAGATCGCGTCGTTTTTATTACTATTTCACAGACGGAACGGCGGCGAGGCTGCGCCCACGCCGGCTTTGTCTACGGCGGACAAAGGAGTGCCATAATGAGAGACTGGTGACGTCACGCCAGCCCCGCGGCGTGCTAGTTAGCTGCTCATCCAGCCGCTACCTGGCTCTGCCGGCAGACCACGGGCTGGCCAGGGGGCTAATCTCACAGGGTGCCAACCGTGTGGCCGGCTCCCGTTTTGCGTTTCTGTGGTGGGTTGACCTGCGTGCGGCTTAACCACGTAGCGTATGTACATGTACACTGACGAAAAAAAAAGAATGAATCACTACATCGAAAAGAGTAATGAAATTTTGGGATTACATTTATCTTTGTAACGTCTTTCAATGATTAATGTTGGGAGGTCACAGGTTAATGTAAGCGCGAGATAAGCCACTGGAAATGTGAAATGATGTTACGTCAATTACTGATGTTAGTGCCAGAATGTTGAATGCAAGCATGCAAATGTGCATGCTTTGTGTTGTACAACAGCTGGATGTCAGTTAGTGAGATGGAGTTTCATGCCTTTTGGACTTGGTCGATCAATATGGAGGCGGTTAATGCTGCTTCTGGATGACGCTGTAGTTGTCGTCCGATTGTAACACTTTCATGCCGATGTGCTCTTTGACGATTTATTATTGTATGTATACTTGCTTTTATCTTCATGTAAATTTATATGCACACGATGTATGAATTAATTTGTTTATTTTGCTGTATAATCAATTATGTATATTATGTAAATATCGCTGGGGGAATGTTAGGGAAACGTTAGGTTTGTGTCAGCGAATAAGTATCGTTGGAGCATCGGCGTCTCTGGACGCGGGAGGATGTTACGTCAGAGCGCGCGCTACACATAGAGAGAACTTTGGTGTGAGACTTGGCGAAGGGCGGACGCATGGATGGCGTGCACTGTACTGGAGGAGTGATTGTTTAGCGGCACGTGGCAAGTGATGAGCGTGGGCGGTGGAAATATTGGTTGCAGCAACATCAAGAAACTGCGACGCCAATATCATTGCCAATAACGCCCGTGCTCGCTAATTATCATGGAAAGGAGCCAGCAGCAGTATCGTCATCAGCAACTTCGTCACGGCGAGAATGGACTGACGTAAGATTACTGCATCACAGCTTATTGTCAACTAGTTTTGTAGCGGCGTTACTCAGCTTTGTGGTGTTCTGCGAGTGAATAATTACCATAGTTTAATCAAAACTGTTTACCCGTAATTCTCATAAAACCATTCATCAAGTAGGTTCCTGTCCTATCCTATTGTTACAATAATCCGAGTACCGTTTATGAAAAATGAAAATTGCAGTGCCAGTTAATTTTGCTTATGAACTAAATGATTCAGTTAGATTAAAGATTTGAACTTAAAGCATTCAATAATTTGTGTCTCATTGAATTTGAACTTTAATCTGAGCCGATCTAATTGTTGCAAATAGTAAATCAACTAACCAAATTAAAATGATTCCTGGCATTATGAACAAAAGCACTAACTAGAATTAATGAATGATTGCAAATATCAGTGATTACTGTAATTTCTTGTTAATAAAGTTATGGTTCACATTTCGACTTGCAGTCGTGCTAAAGTATAATCATTACCTTTTGATACAGTAATTATCAATTTCTACTTCCCTGTTCAGAAGTCAATAGAGTTTCTTTTAATTATTTTTTGCCATTTTCCAAAATTCATATGAAAACAGTAGACGTTATTGTGAGATAGCGTCATTGTCACTTACAACAGTAAGTAACCATTAATCTAAGTGTTATCTTGAATGTTTTCAAAATTTCAGCTCTATTAGTTAATGATATTTAGAGTGCAAACTATTTTCTTTCTCGCTTTATTACGTAAATATTTAATTGTTTTTGCTAACGTGAGTACAGCTCTCTGTTGCCGCGCGTGTTCGAGTAATTCTTGACATTGACGGTTCGGCTCATTAATTCACCTACCGAACAGAAATTTTGCCCAAATGGGCTGGCGACCGTATTTCTTTTTTGCTATAATTATGTCAGTATCTCTTATTATTCTGTTCCGATCCAAGTGGTACCCCTTCTCGTTGGCACAGTACGTGAATGATAGCAAATGGTTCAAATGGCTCTGAGCACTATGGGACTTAACATCTTAGGTCATCAGTCTCCTAGAACTTAGAACTACTTAAACCTAACTAACCTAAGGACATCACACACATCCATGCCCGAGGCAGGATTCGAGCCTGCGACCGTAGGAGTCCCACGGTTCCGGACTGTAGTGCCTAGACCCGCTCAGCCACCGCGGCCGGCGAATGATAGCACAAACCTTTCGAACAACCATATTAAATTTTACAGTAATTAAGTAGGCGGAATAAGTTGTCCTAGAAGGCATCTTGTTGTTAACCTCCCCCTCATTTATCGACTTTATATTGAATCTTTGTAATGATAGCCTTTTCAAAAGTTTATTCCAATTGTTTAGGCAAATGCTTACACGGTCATATATTTCTAACATTGCCGATAGAAGTGTTGAGTGGTACTTAAGATAGGTAAATAAATTAGTGAAATCAATGTGAAGTGAAGTAGAAATTAGAAAATAAATGAAAAACTTGGTTTAGTTTAGAGAGTTACATACTGGCAAACAGCGGGCAGAGCAGAAGAGATAATGACCGTGAAGTCAGCAAGTTCAGGAGAAGCCATCGCCCTCCCCACATAAGCAGACGTTGTCGATTCAGCCGTCATGGCATCGCCCGACCGGCTGACGTGTTTCTCAATTGTCACATGTGATCAAAGGCCCTCGCCTACATTCCAAGAGCCAATGACCGACGTTAAGAAGATTCTTCGAGAAGCTTTTCAACGTGACAAAAGAGGCAATGACCGTGAAGTCGTTCACCTCCAGTGAACTGAAGTGAATAAATACGCGAGACGCAGTGGGCCCGACAAGAAGAGAAGGGTAGCAATAGTTTTCAGTCAGGTTCGGTGCTGAAGACCGTCATGCAAGAAGAGACTACATCATACACAGACGCACCAAGTCCGCCGCTGTAATGGAATAGCAAGCAGCAGCCTCGGCGACAGAAGACAGAAGTTAAAAGGTATTTGAAATCTGATTTTTACGTACCCGGGTGACTCGTGAGGACGAGAAGGAGACGGCCTCACATCAGCAGTCACTCGTGAGCTGGGATGAAGATCTGACAGCCGAAGACTGGCAAGCTGTAGTCCGTTGTTCGAGTCCGGGACACTGGCCTTCCCCCGCCGCGCCCTTCGCTGGCCGACGCACAACACTGACACACGCGGCCGCTTAGAGAAGAGAAACACTGGGATGCCACATCCAAAAATATCGCCATCCGATGCACGACTTCGCTTGCAATAATTAAACGGGCCACAGCACTATTCGCGTCTCCAGTCAACTGGGCGAGACGGCGACACGAGATACACACCGCCAGGCGTAATCAGACGCCGCCGCTGCCGCAGCAGAAGGCTTCGCAAACGACACAGTTGCCGCTCTCCGAGCCAGAACATCCAGTAAGTGAACAGTTGTACAAAACTTTCAATAAAAGTTATCTTATGTAAAAATGCTGTTTCATTCTACCTCATACCCGAGCCAAGGAAGAACCCACCCTGCCCACATTTTGTTAAGAGAGAAAATTTAATTTATTTAGTATTTTCACCCTGACATAATGCTTTAGAATCAAATGCCCTTTGCAGTAATGCTCATCCTGACAATTGACTAGCATCAAAAGAGAAAACCCAGTTACGTTTAGTGACACAACTGTTACAGAAGGGAAGGGGGACGTTACACGATGATGTCCCGTATGTGCTCGATTGTAGACAGATCTGGTGATCGAACAGATCAAGACGACATGTTGACACTGTGTAGAGTATGTTGGGTTATAACAGCAGTATGTGAGAGAACGTCATCCTTTTGGAAAACGTCTCCTGGAATGCTTTTCTTGAATAGAATCGCAATAGGGCCAATCGCGAGACTGAGCTACAAATCTGAAGTCAGGTGCGTGGGAAAACCGCGATAGTGCTCCTGCTGTCATACGAAATCGCACTCTAGACCATAACTCCATAACTAGCACGTTTCAGGCCCTCAACTGGCTTTACTTCTAACCAACATACAGCCAGCACTGGCAACGAGGCAGAAGCAGTTTTTATCAGAAAACACAACCTCCACCCTGCCCTCCTATGGGCTCTCGCTTGACATCACTGAAGATGCAGCTGGCGGTGGTTTGGGGTCAGTGGAATCCATACTACAGGACGTGTGGCTCGGAGCTGTCCTTGACGTAATCGATCTGTAACAGTTCGTCGTACCACTGTGGTGCCACCTGCTGCTCAAAAGCCAGCTGCAGATGCAGTACGATGCGCCAGAGCCGTACGCCGAACACTTCTTCCCTGTTGGTAGTGCCGTCCGGATCCTGTTCTTCTTCCGACCGAACATTCTCGTAATCACCTTTACCAGCAATCATGTACAGTGGCTACATTCCTGCCAAATCTTTCTGCAGTATCGTAGAAGGAACATCCAGGTTATCGTAACCCTACTACACGACCTCGTTCAAACTGAGTGAGTTACTGACAATGGTGTCTTTGTCGCCTGAAACGCCACCATGACTAACATCAACTCCGCACGTCCTATCTCAAAGATAACTAATATTCACGACCATTAGAAACTGTTTTTATAGCAAACATGATTGGAGATAGATGCATGGAACTTTCCATTTCGGCAGTCGTTGTTGTTGTTGTTGTTGTGGTCTTCAGTCCTGACACTGGTTTGATGCAGCTCTCCATGCTACTCTATCCTGTGCAAGTTTCTTCATCTCCCAGTACCTACTGCAACCTACATCCTTCTGAATCTGCTTAGTGTATTCATCTCTTGGTCTCCCCCTACGATTTTTTCCCTCCACGCTGCCCTCCAATACTAAATTGGTGATCCCTTGATGCCTCAGAACATGTCCTACCAACCGATCCCTTCTTCTGGTCAAGTTGTGCCACAAACTTCTCTTCTCCCCAATCCTATTCAATACTTCCTCATTAGTTATGTGATCTACCCATCTAATCTTCAGCATTCTTCTGTAGCACCACATTTCGAAAGCTTCTATTCTCTTCTTGTCCAAACTATTTACCGTCCATGTTTCACTTCCATACATGGCTACACTCCATACAAATACTTTCAGAAGTGACTTCCTGACACTTAAATCTATACTCGATGTTAACAAATTTCTCTTCTTCAGAAACGCTTTCCTTGCCATTGCCAGTCTACATTTTATATCCTCTCTACTTCGACCATCATCAGTTATTTTGCTCCCCAAATAGCAAAACTCCTTTACTACTTTAAGTGTCTCATTTCCTAATCTAATACCCTCAACATCACCTGACTTAATTCGACTACATTCCATTATCCTCGTTTTGCTTTTGTTGATGTTCATCTTATATCCTCCTTTCAAGACACCATCCATTCCGTTCAGCTGCTCTTCCAAGTCCTTTGCTGTCTCTGACAGAATTACAATGTCATCGGCGAACCTCAAAGTTTTTATTTCTTCTCCATGGATTTTAATACCTACTCCGAATTTTTCTTTTGTTTCCTTTACTGCTTGCTTGCAGTCGTTAGGGCATTCAATATTCACAGACCCACAATATCAACAATTTGCCGAGACAAACTGCCTATTGACTTCTGTCTCGGGTTCTTCGGCCGACGTTAATCTAATGATTTTACTAACGTTTCGCCAGCACGAGTGGCTGGCATTGCCAAAGCTTCACCCTCCAGTGCCGCTGGTGAACTGGAGCCGAGCTCGCGACCGCAGATTATGTACTTGGCGACCCAACGTCCAAGGACTTCCCCGTGGTTATTTCCTGTGCGGTTCTCCTCTTGCTGCCTGCGACGGTCATTCGCTGCAGTGCGGAAAGCCAGGATCCGTTTACCTTAAGGCCTTCCTCTTTCTTGTTGAAGCTGTTCGCATGTTTTTTTTATTTCTACAGCTTCTCTGAAAAAGCGCGTGTGCTAGCGCTTTTCTACAGCCAGAACTTCCGTGTCGGTGAATTTTATTACGTTGTCGGTCTCACTCAGTGCGTGCTTTGCCACGGCCGATTTTTCCACCTGCCCCAGCCTGCAATTTCACTTATGTTCTTTGATCCTGGTGTTGATTGATCGTCTAGTCATTTCGACATAAACATATCTTCTGTACACGCTTCCCGCCCCCCATGCGGATCCTCTATGACCTGATTCCTTTCTCCCATCTACTCCTTTTCCTGGAAAACATCCGAGTCCTCTACACCTCCTGCCAACTTGATGCTCCTCATCCCCTGGCTACCCCTCTCCTCTCCAACCTCTACCTGCTGCCGTATCCCCCCTACATGCCATCTCTACACCGTTCACCTCCTTTCCCAAGACGGCTTCCGTTAGCTCGCCCTCCCAGATTACGCCCCCTCTCCTTCCATTTATCCCTCCTACCAACTCTGTTCTTCACCTACCCTTCCCTACCTCTGTCCTTTTCCCAGGCTCCCTCTTCCCCCTCCCCCTTTCAATTCTGTTTTTTTCCAACTACCCTCTTTTTGACTCCATTCTCTCCCCTGAGACCTTTTGCTTTCCCCTGCCCTGCCTTCCCCACTCCTTCTCATGTCTGATCTGCCCCCCCCCTCCTTTTATGTGACCTTTCCCTCCACCAGCTCCTCCCCCTTTTCTCTTTCCTCTCCTCCCCCCCCCCTTTTCCCCCCTGAACTGTCTGTTGAGCATCCCCTTGTTTAAATGCTGCGAACAGAAACCATACTGTTTCTAGGTGTGATTTTTTTATCTCTTGCGAACTGAAACCAGACTGTCACCGTGTTTTTTAATTATCTGACTACTGTTGTACCTGTCTCCTTACTGTATGCCTTAATTAGCATCACCAAAGTTTTGTTTTTATATTTTAACTTCCACAACTTTCCACCTTTTGCAGTTTCAAAAACTCACCGTTTTTATCGCCTGTTTTTATTGTTCATTGTCATCTTATTACGTTTTTAACTATTGTGTAGGCTGAAGAGTGGTGTACTAAGCTACTGCCAGCCCGCCCCCCTCTGAGCGGGGAGGGGGGGGGGGAATCGAAACTCAATAAAGTTCGCCGTATTGTATGACCTCAGTATAATCGCCCAGCAACTAGATCACCTTCCTCCCCACAGACAGAAGGAGTCGTATACTGTCAGCGCGTCCATCTCTGCCGATGACTAACAAGGAACGCCCTGTGCGTTTTCTCTTCTGTTGTAGCGCATGCCACAAAAAGGTTCCTCCTGTTTGGCGGACGTCACAGTATCTAAATGGTTCAAATGGCTCTAAGCCCTATAGGACTTAACATCTGAGGTCAACAGTCCCGTAGACTTAGAACTACGTAAACCTAACTAAGCTAAGGGCATCACACACATCCATGCCCGAGGCAGGATTCGAACCTGCAGCAGCGCCTAGAACCGCTCGACCACAGCGGCCGGCCTACAGTATCTCCCACCCCACGTACACAGGAGCGGCTGCTCGGGTTTCGCCATGTGGCACCGTGCATTGATATGAAGAATGATCGGATACAGTGCAAGAAAGTATCTTCGCTCTCTTTTTAGTGCGGGACGAATGTGATGGTGTGAGAAATTGCAGTAGCAGGCTGCAGTGACCGTCTCTTGGGAGCCAGAATTAACCTCTAGCACTTTCAGATAATACACATTGCAGCTGACTCAAACACGTCCTTCGCCGTACACTGCACTACTTCAGTTGATATCAGCCACTGACAGCTCGCCTGGCATTTGACGCATATCCTTCATGTTACAGCAGTGTTCCCAAACTTTTTATCCAGCCCATGTGATAGTGTAATACTAAATCTAAATTTTACAAAAGAGCTTGACTTTTAATTTATGTTTACGTATACTTAATAGTCTTTACTTTCTTTAAAGTGTCCCTGAATTTCATTGCGTTCGGTAATATCTGTGTGTAGCAGACGTAAGTGAACTGGAAGGGTTATTCATTTAATTCGGTTACAACATGGAAGCCCCGTTAGCAGCTAATTCGATTTACTGTTGTGAATTTTTCGGCGTTGACATCACAGTGGTTTGCCGATTCTCCGAAAGGATGCTTGGTTCTCAGGGAATGAGCAGTCAGAAGGGCCGGATAAGTCACAGTTAGTGAAGTAATCTTATCTTGCGGGGACAACGTTTTATAGTGAGGCTGGCGACCCAAGTATTTACAGTTATCGGCATTGGAGGGTTTGTGTTAAAGGCAACTGAAAACGAGCAACCTTATTTAGTTAGAAGGAGAGACAGCATTGGTCGCATTTTTTTATTTTACTAACCGCAAAATCGATTTTCGGTCACTTAGTGACCATCCTCAGTGCTGTAATATACAATTTAAATTGGTAGGCACTGGTGTCAACAAGCTTAGAGCGATCACATAAACTGACATGTTTATGTGATCACTCTAAGCTTGTTGACACCAGTGCCTACCAATTTAAATTGTATATTACAGCACTGAGGATGGTCGCTAAGTGACCGAAAATCGATTTTGCGGTTAATAAAACAAAAAATACGACCAATGCTGTCTCTCCGTCTAAGTATATCCATTATCTGGTCGTGGTGCACAGGACACTTCGTGGAGTCGCCAATCAATAACCTTATTTAGGTTGCTAAGTAATGGAGTGGCACGTCACAAATCTTGTCATAAGCTGAAACGGTATTAACAATCGTTTTCGTGATCGTCTACCTGCGCGCTTGTTGTGGTGACCACTCTGCGACTGTCAACGGGGAAGTAGCCTTCCCCTCAGTTGGTATCCTTTGTTCCGGAATGTGGCTACGGAGACACACAAGCGTTCCGGACCGTAAGATGGAGGGTTGGCCAGCCACAATTTTCTGGCGGAGTAATAACATTTTAAGGACACGAGGAACGGATTGCTCACTCCCCGTGCGGCGTGCCTCTTCCGCGGAAGCGACAATCCTTTTAGCCGTCTGTCCGGTTTCTCCCAGGACTGGCGTTTCCCTCAGGGAGGAGGCAGGTGCTTCAGACCACCACTTCCTCACCCTCTCTTCCACTCACCCCTCCATACACAGACCCTTCCTTTCTCTCTCACTTAAATCCTTTTCCTGTCTCATCTTCCCCGTTCCCCCGTCCCCAGTGCCTGTCTCTGTAGCCATTGGTTGTTTCTCCTACAGGTAATGACGTTTCTACGGATTGTTCATTGCATCCCTATGTCATAAAGAAGCTTGTAACGAATTTTTATACACATATATTTTCTATGTACCCTGACACCAAATCACAAAATACTGATGTTTTTGGCAATTTTTTTCATATGTAGTTCGTTGAAAAACTAGAGAATCATGTCACCATAATGATTGTCTGTTTCCTGACCAAAATCAAGCAGTATCTTGTATATACAAAATGATTTTTTTTTTTTTTGATAAGATGACTATTTATGTATGTTTTTGGGGACAGCGAGAGAGAAAGAGAGAGAGAGAGAGAGAGAGAATTTTACATTAAGTCGTAACTGGTACCTGAATTTTGGTTGCTGCCTCCTTGAATGATCAGCTTCTGAATCAGTTGTTGACGTATTGCAATTTGGAGGAAGTTATTGTTCTTTAAGGTTTAAAATACGACTCTGTTAGTTACTTGGCCGTATTGCGGATAGCTTTGAGCCTAAGTTTTCGTAGCTTTTCATACCTAAGGGACCACCGTTGTAAGTAAGAAAGATCAAACAGGACTCTGCTTTTCGTGAGAAAAGGAGATTGCTTGTCACACAAACTTGCTTCAAACTACACGTCCTGCTACATCAAAATTGGTCAGTGGAGTTCAGCACCATACTATTGTACAAGAACATAATCCAATTACTGTAATCAAGAAATTATGAGAGATTGTTACTTATTGAATGAAAACTATAGAGAATGCATTTCTTTTCCTGTATTTTAGTGAAGTTTGTACACTTACAATTCTGTCGATTGATAGACGGCAACGTCAATGAAGTTCGTTTCCTTTTCCAAAAAACAAGATATTTCTATTCTTCACCTCCAGAAAATTTGTATACATATATGTTTGGCAACTTTTACACATACTTCACTCGGTTTAATCACTAAAATATCAATTTTCATTAAATTTAACAATACGTGTTGAGCGACGGCCTAGCAACACGTCCTCTTTCCACAAGATACAGATTAACAGTCTTTCTTTTTAATAAAATCAATTGTTTTATTTGAAATAAAATCTGCAAGTATGTGACATTTGAAAACATTTGTAAAATATAAAGTCATTACTACAAATTTAATGAACGTTTGAAGTAATGACATCTATCAGTTGCCTGAAATGCGAAATCATTAAAATCCTAGTATTTTTTTTAATTTACTCGCGAGTATTTTGATAGCACCCGAGTCAAAGATAACTCGCGCATTATATGAAAATTGTATAATGTAGTTGAAGAAATAATAAATAAACTACGAAAAACTAATAAAACGAGTATTTACGTTACAAAATAATTAAAGTATCAAGTACTGAATGAAATGATAGTGCCGTTTCTGAGCTCCCGTTAAATGTCAGTTTTTGGCGACAGTGAAGAGGAGATTTGTTTCAGTTTCTTATGAAGAAAGGCGTCGTCCCACAAGGCTGTATTTTAAAGTTGTTCTATATTAATAGATTAATAAAGTACAATGATGTGTTTCTCCAAAGCTTTGTATTTGTATAACGCAGAAATCTGTGAAAAAGCGCCAGTCTGATGAATAAAACATGTAAACTACTTCAAAACTCGTGTCTGAAACGTTTCATTTAAATAATATGTATGTACTAAAAATATGACATGTACAACTCTTTATCACTGTAGAATTACCAGTTAGACAATAATTATGGTTAGGAATACGACGATTTCAGATAAGCTAAGTTGGAAAAATAGTCAGCTTTCTAAATAACAAAACGTATTTGTTCTACCTTCCTTCACGTGTAAAAATATATATTACACATCTTCGCAGCAGAATCTTGAGACAGTTGTAGATTCTGTTAAAACTTGAATTAACCTAATAATAGAAAGTGGGGGAGGTTAGAAGACCCACAAAGAAAGGTTAGCAAAATAGTATGGAATCTTCGTGGACGTTACTCAGTGAAACGTGTCGGTATAGCGAATATTTTAGACGACCATCTTTACACTCATTTGTGAGGCAGTGCATCCACTATTACCTGTTTCTTTTACACACAATAATATTTTTAGGCAATACAGATAATATAGCAAGAAAAACATCTGTGAAAAAGACAAATATGAACTGACCAGCAACCGCCCCCATGCGCGATCCTTTGAAGAATCGAACTTCCATGTACAAAATAGCTTCAAACGTCTGATTACTTTAAAAAATGAGTTTAATGTGTTAAATATTTCATGTTAAGCAGTTAAAACCTTTATCGTTGAAGAAGCAAAATCCTAATTATGTTGATGTTGTTTGTTTCGGTTATTCACCCATAGATTAATCAAGAAGTCAGGAACCAAAACCGGTAAACCAAGAGAATTGTAGCCCCTGTGTATGTTCATGTAAGATATTTTTGACAAATATTGGACAAGTCCGATTTGGATACTTGTGTGCTCCATTTTAAGAAAATCTATTGCTATGTTTATGATGTCATATCCCCTGAAATGTGTGTCGTACAGTTACATAATTTGGCAGGTATAGTCAGTGGTATAAGTGGATACTGTCTACAAAACATGTTTCGAATAGAGTTAGTGGTACAGAAGTAATAAATTAAAACGTCTTTCCTGATACTGACGTTTTACTGCATGAACAACAAAGCGACAAACTTTCAATACTTCGTAGGGACTGTCAGCGACAAAAATTTTCGAAAGGGCTTGAAATTTTGAATAAAGTTTGTTGGAAGTTACTAAGTGCTCTCATTCTCAAATACTGGGTGAATAGAGTCTGGATAATCTGGGCGCCGTGAGTTAAGCTGCCTCAACGTTCAAATGGCTCTGAGCACTATGGGACTTAACATCTATGGTCATCAGTCCCCTAGAACTTAGAACTACATAAACCTAACTAACCTAAGGACAGCACACAACACCCAGTCATCACGAGGCAGAGAAAATCCCTGACCCCGCCGGGAATCGAAACCGGGAACTCGGGCGCGGGAAGCGAGAACGCTACCGCATGACCACGAGCTGCGGACCTGTCTCAAGACATACGCGATGTGTTAAACAAGAACCACACATCGGAAACTTTGTAATTTCGCGGGTTGTCTTACGTTAGCCTCATTCGCGCGGCTTTTCGCTCTTGTGTTGGCGAATATGTCTGAAACGGTATCTATACACTGGTAAACATACTGGATGTTCAGTCTGCCGTCAGGTGTCAAGACGGTAACATGCGTTGCTTACGAGTGTATTTTTGAAATTGATCAGAGAATTTGTATTAAGTTTTGACTGCGGTAAACGGTTGACCCTATTTCTCTACGCCGCTGCGAGGACGACCACTTCCGCGTGAAACATACATGGCACCGAGTGTAGTCCACCAGCCGCAAGAAATCTGTTTTTATTTTTTATTTTTTTTTATTTGATGTACACAGGGAAAAGGAATGTCAGTTTATTTAGAGATTTGTAATTGGCTTAAGCAGTATAAGAGTAGCGTAGGTAGGACATCTTAGTATCTAGATGCCGGCGTAAGTATACATGGTGCAGTACATGGTGATTTCCCGTGGTCTGATTGATGAGAAAGGTAATAGTTCGTGACAGATTAAAAGTGTGTCTCGGACTAGGACTCGAACCCAGGACCTTTGCCTTTTGCAGGCAGCGCTCTACCGACTGAGCTACCCATGCACAACTCTCGAGCCGTCCTCACAGCTTTACTTCCTCCAGTGTCTCATCTCCTACCTACCAAACTCTACAAAATTTCTCCTACGCAACTTGAACTAGAACTGAAGCTTAGACACATGCTGTGACGAGGGTTTACAGAATTATAAGTCTTAATTCTGACTAGGACAAGGAGTGAAGTTAGTGGATTGTGCAGTCAGTATACGCTCGAAATAATAGTTGTATGTGAGCGGTCCGGCGATAAGCTTCACAGTTTGGTTGGAGTACGTGTTATATTTGGGTTTAATTAATCAGTTTTGAGCACCGTACGTGCTGTCCATAATTAATTGTTGCTCGGACCAGTCTTGACGTGCGGTGCATTTAAGGAAGTCTTTGTGTTAAGGGTTTCCAGGAAATTCCCCTTACAAAGTTCTAGGACTTATAGAGGGGAGTCAGTACTTAATATCCTGAATATGAACCGATTTCCGGAACCGTACTGTTTCCGTTCTACGACGGCTTCAATTCAGATGTTTAACTCCTCCACCTCTGCTTGAGGAATTTAATTAGGCTGACTCGGTAACAATTCGAAAGGACACATAATGAAACATGGTTCAAATGGCTCTGAGCACTATGGGACTCAACATCTTAGGTCATAAGTCCCCTAGAACTTAGAACTACTTAAACCTAACTAACCTAAGGACATCACTCACAACCATGCCCGAGGCAGGATTCGAACCTGCGACCGTAGCAGTCCCGCGGTTCCGGACTGCAGCGCCAGAACCGCTAGACCACCGCGGCCGGCATAATGAAACATCCATTTATCACTGTAGCACATTTGTTTGTATTAATACTTAAATATTACGTGCTTACATTATTCCAAAACAAACAAACAAACCAAACAAACAAAAAAATGCAGCATAGCGTACATACAGAACAGTACTGACGCATTACATCAGCGGCTCGATGTGGTGACCACCAACATTGTTTCAGACATTGCACCTATAAAGCAAGTTCTGGTACACACTCCCCATTCCACCTGGTGTCTCTCCAGTTTCTAGTGCAGCGGCGAGAACTCGTGCTAGTAGATCTTCATCTGTTTCTATAGGAGTCTCCTAAATTAAACACTGCAATAAGTAGTCCATATGAGTTAAATCCGGCAATCGCGGAGGCCACGCGGTTGGGCCTCCTCGACCAGTCCACCTCACAAAAGCAGACGTGGACGCGTTACATATCTGAATTGAAACCTTCGGGAAAGGGTACGTTTCCGAACATGGGATCCTATTCAAAATATTAAGTACTCACTCCCCTCTGTAAGTCCTAGAAATTTGTAACGGGAATTTCGAACATCCCGTATTTTCATAAATTGAGATTCTGTTTTTTTTAATTGCTTTGAGCTCATTATTATGCAAATTTCTCGACCTCCGCTATCGGGTGGAGAAATGTAGGGTCCCCCTGAATAGGTCAGGCGTGCACTACACGCCGGAAGCGGCTACAAGGGTAGCGGAGTACGTGTGGAGTGCACATGGGGGTTTTTTAGGTTAGAGAATCCCCTCCCTAGGCCCGACAAGACGCCTCCTGAGACGCGACAAGGTAGGAGTAGGCAAAATGCAACAGGGAATAACAATATTAATGTGCTAATAGTAAACTGCAGGAGCGTCTACAGAAAGGTCCCAGAACTGCTCTCATTAATAAACGGTCACAACGCCCATATAGTACCAGGGACAGAAAGTTGGCTGAAACCAGACGTAAACAGTAATGAAATCCTAAACTCAGATTGGAATGTATACCGCAGAGACAGGCTGGACAGTGAAGGGGGAGGCGTGTTTATAGCGATAAGAAGTGCAATAGTATCGAAGGAAATTGACGGAGATTAGAAATGTGAAATGATTTGGGTGAAGGTCACGGTTAAAGCAGGCTCAGACATGGTAACTGGATGTCTCTATAGGCCCACTGGCTCAGCAGCTGTTGTGGCTGAGCACCTGAAGGATAATTTGGAAAATATTTCGAGTAGATTTCCCCACCATTTTATAGTTCTGGGCGGAGATTTTAATTTTCCGGATATAGACTGGGAGACTCAGACGTTCATAACGGGTGGCAGGGACAAAGAATCCAGTGAAATTTTTTTGAGTGCTTTATCTGAAAACTACCTAGAGCAGTTAAACAGAGAACCGACTCGTGGGGATAACATATTAGACCTTCTGGTGACAAACAGACCCGAACTATTTGAAAAAGTTAACGCAGAACAGGGAATAAGCGATCATAAAGCGGTTACGGCATCGATGATTTCAGCCGTAAATATGAATATTAAAAAGGGTAGGAAGATTTTTCTGTGTAGAAAAAGTGACAAAAAGCAGATTTCAGAGTACCTGTTGGCTCAACACAAAAGTTTTGTCTCAAGTACAGATACTGTTGAGGATCAGTGGACAAAGTTCAAAACCGTCGTACATAATGCGTTAGATGAGTATGTGCCAAGCAAGATCGTAAGAGATGGAAAAAAGCCACCGTGGTACAACAACCGAGTTAGAAAACTGCTGCGGAAGCAAAGGGAACTTCACAGCAAACATAAACATAGCCAAAGCCTTGCAGACAAACAAAAATTACGCGAAGCGTAATGTAGTGTGAGGAGGGCTATGCGAGAGGCGTTCAATGAATTCGAAAGTAAAGTTCTATGTACTGACTTGGCAGAAAATCCTAAGAAATTTTGGTCTTATGTCAAAGCGGTAGGTGGATCAAAACAAAATGTCCAGACACTCTGTGACCAGAATGGTACTGAAACAGAGGATGACAGACTAAAGGCCGAAATACTAAATGTCTTTTTCCAAAGTTGTTTCACAGAGGAAGATTGCACTGTAGTTCCTTCTCTAGATTGTCGCACAGATGACAAAATGGTAGATATCGAAATAGACGACAGAGGGATAGAGAAACAATTAAAATCGCTCAAAAGAGGAAAGGCCTCTGGACCTGATGGGATACCAGTTCAATTTTACACAGAGTACGCGAAGGAACTTGCCCCCCTTCTTGCAGCGGTGTACCGTAGGTCTCTAGAAGAGCGTAGCGTTCCAAAGGATTGGAAAAGGGCACAGGTCATCCCCGTTTTCAAGAAGGAACGTCGAACAGATGTGCAGAACTATAGACCTATATCTCTAACGTCGATCAGTTGCAGAATTTTGGAACACGTATTGTGTTCGAGTATAATGACTTTTCTGGAGACTAGAAATCTACTCTGTAGGAATCAGCATGGGTTTCGAAAAAGACGGTCATGTGAAACCCAGCTCGCGCTATTCGTCCACGAGACTCAGACGGCCATAGACACGGGTTCCCAGGTAGATGCCGTGTTTCTTGACTTCCGCAAGGCGTTCGATACAGTTCCCCACAGTCGTTTAATGAACAAAGTAAGAGCACATGGACTATTAGACCAATTGTGTGATTGGATTGAGGAGTTCGTAGATAACAGGACGCAGCATGTCATTCTGAATGGAGAGAAGTCCTCCGAAGTAAGAGTGATTTCAGGTGTGTCGCAGGGGAGTGTCATAGGACCGTTGCTATTCACAATATACATAAATGACCTGGTGGATGACATCGGAAGTTCACTGAAGCTTTTTGCAGATGATGCTGTGGTGTATCGAGAGGTTGTAACAATGGAAAATTGTACTGAAATGCAGGAGGATCTGCAGTGAATTGACGCATGGTGCAGGGAATGGCAATTGAATCTCAATGTAGACAAGTGTAATGTGCTGCGAATACACAGAAAGATAGATCCTTTATCATTTAGCTACAAAATAGCAGGTCAGCAACTGGAAGCAGTTAATACAATAAATTATCTGGGAGTACGCATTAGGAGTGATTTAAAATGGAATGATCATATAATGTTGATCGTCGGTAAAGCAGGTGCCAGACTGAGATTCATTGGAAGAATCCTAAGTAAATGCAATCCGAAAACAAAGGAAGTAGGTTACAGTACGCTTGTTCGCCCACTGCTTGAATACTGCTCAGCAGTGAGGGATCCGTACCAGATAGGGTTGATAGAAGATATAGAGAAGATCCAACGGAGAGCAGCGCGCTTCGTTACAGGATCATTTAGTAATCGCGAAAGCGTTACGGAAATGACAGATAAACTCCAGTGGAAGACTCTGCAGGAGAGACGCTCAGTAGCTCGGTACGGGCTTTTGTCAAAGTTTCAAGAACTTACCTTCACCGAAGAGTCAAGCAGTATATTGCTCCCTCCTACGTATATCTCGCGAAGAGACCATGAGGATAAAATCAGAGAGATTAGAGCCCACACAGAGGCATACCGACAATCTATCTTTCCACGAACAATATGAGACTGGAATAGAAGGGAGAACCGATAGAGGTACTCAAGGTACGCTTCGCCACACACCGTCAGGTGGCTTGCGGAGATGGATGTAGATGTAGATTATTGGCGAGATTATATGATTCGGAGGGTGATTTCTGTTGCCTGCTAAATACATGTTAAATGCCTCAGTTATGTTTGAGCCGAATAGTGTCTGTTAAATGTCTTCCTGATGTGTGTGTGGCAATTCGGCCGATCTGTGGGCGTAGTGTAAGCAGGCAGAGGACTTACGTTGCAGTCACAAGTTAGATGTATCCGAGCCTAACCGCCTGTGGCTAAAGGATTACGATCGTTATTCAGTGGGCTGACTTATTATGAACTCAGTAAAATTTGGAAGTGTCATTTGTTGTATGGTAAACACGTGCCATGTGCCTAGGCGGTGATTTGGCCTATTAAAGCAGTCCGTTTATTTCATGATTGTAAGTTGATGTCTTGCCGATCTGAGGCGTGTTCTAATCAGAGAGAGATAGCACTCAGGTTGCAGTCTGTCGTTAGATATATTCGAGGGTAATCGCCTGTGGCCAGGAGATTACGGTAGTTGCTCAATGGACAAGTGTCACTTCTGGTGTTTGGAACACGTGGTACCTACCTAAGTACTGACTTGGAAGATTAAAGGCAGCTGATTGATTTGGATTGTGTGTTGTAGCCTTGTCGATGTGGGTATATTGTAAACGGACAAGCGAATTTACGTTGCTGTCTAACGCTATACGTGTTCGAGTGTAAACGCCTGAGACGAAGGAATATTGTCGTTATTCAGTGGACTTGTTTATTATACATCCAGCAATTTTTTTCTGTTACGTGGTAAATCCATACTAATATTATCAGCTTTCACGACTAAGCAGTAGAACCGATTTTGATGAAATTCGGTTTGGAGATAGCTTGAACGCTGGGGAAGCACGTAGGCCACCTTAGAAAATGTTTAGTACAAGATATTTATTAATTTGAAGAATATAACGCGAAATATGGAACAACAGTAATTACTATTTGAAGAAGCTATTTGCTCTATGACTTTTGAACTTTGTGATATTTACGAATATGCTTTTATTGTTTGATATGTTGTACACATAATACGATTCAATGTAATGAATACAACACTTATACAATATTCAACGTGTTGAATCCTACTTCTGTTTCTAATATCAGACACAAGCCCGTCGCTTTTTAGCCACTGAGCGTCACGAATCTCTTATAGCTTCTGAGACGCTTGAAGAGTCACAACTACATCCTTTAAACGCTCTACAACAAACAGAGATAAGTCGTGTTTTTACATGTAGAACGTGGGAGGCTTTTAGTGAGGCCACATTTGATTATGACATGCAAGCCCAGCCGCGCACAATACGTAGAATCGTGAGGGCATCTGATGTTATTGCACATACAAAAGTTATACAATTTGCGCTCCAGCGAAATGCAAATTATTTTTCTTTCATCAGTTTAACGGTATTTAATAATTTTAGGAAGTCCATATTTTACTTTAGCACCATCACTCGTCGCAACAAAACTGCTGAAACGAGTCAACAATTGGTGACCTTTTGGTTAGCTTTGCTAACATTTGATTGCGGGGTCCTGTGTTCGATTTCCAGCCGGGTCGGATTATCTCCGCTTCCGACTGTGTGTGTGTGTGTGTGTGTGTGTGTGTGTGTGTGTGTGTGTGTGTGTGTCACGCCGCGCGGGGTAGCCGCACGGTCTCGGGCACCTTGCCACGGTCCTCGCGGCTCGCCCCGTGGAGGTTCGAGTCCTCCCTCGGGCATGGGTGTGTATGTTGTCCATAGCATAAGTTAGTATAAGTTAGATTAAGTAGTGTGTAAGCTTCGGGATCGATGACCTCAACAGTTTGGTCCCATAAGGCCTTACCACAAATTTCCAAATTTTTCCATCTTATCCCCATTTTATCATCAACGATGCGCAAGTCGCCGAATTGGACCCAAAGAAAAAGACTTACATGCAGCATGTGGCCGAATAGTGCCTCCTGGGCGAGAAAGTCATATGCACATTTCATTTTACTGATATGCGAGCACAGCTGCGGGTAACAGCACATAACCATAACTGAATTCTGTTTTAGCCGTCTAACGCCTGTTGTTTTGTTTTAGGTTGTATATTGTCTTGTTGCTCTGCGGCTGTGTGTGTGTGAAATCTTATGGGAGTTAACTGGTAAGGTCATCGGTCCCTAAGCTTGCATACTACTTAACCTAAATTATCCTAAGGACAAACACACACACCCATGCCCGAGGGAGGACTCGAACCTCCGCCGGGACCAGCCGCACAGTCCATGACTGCAGCGCCTGAGACCGCTCTGCTAATCCCGCGCGGCCCTGCGGCTGTGTTGTGATCAGACAACTGAAGCTTATTGAAACTCTGATGTGGAATGAATCCAGGGAGAAACGCCTGTAGGGAAATGATCATCTTAGTTATTTAATTTACTTGTTTGTTATAAATTTAGCGATGTGGGTTCGTGTGTTCCTGAGACGGAACGATGTTGATTTCCAGTAAAATGATAAATATTTTGATGAACCTCTGTGTTCCCCTCTCAACTCAGCAACAGCTACATCACCGGGACACTGTTCTCGCTTTACTCATTACATTTTCAATCTTCGATAACTGTAAATGTAAATGAATTTGGTGCACAGCTTTGGTACCCCGATGAAACAATCACCCGATCCTTCTCTCGTAGAAAATATCTGGGAGTATGTGCGACAGAAGGTGAAACGCAGCATTACCATCCCAAAATTTGTTCAAAAATGGCTCTGAGCACCATGGGACCTAACTTCGGAGGTCATCAGTCTCCTAGAACTTAGAACTACTTAAAGCTAACTAACCTAAGGACATCACACACATCCATGCCCGAGGCAGGATTCGAACAAAAATTTGTCAGCTCTTCGGAATCGAATCATCAAAGAGAGGCTTCATCAGGTGAAACTTATGGACTCTACTCTTCGTCGATTCAGGCCAGTATCACGGTTAGAGACGTAGTGGTGTTTTAAAATGACGATGTCAAAGTGAATCATATTACTCCGTCGAAATCGTATTATGAACAGCAAATCTTATCAAACAACTGAACGCAGAACTCATGTTTACGCTTAGACCGCTCCGTATGTACTGCGTGTGGCAGCCATCCGTTGATAGCCAGCTGGCGAAAGCACTCGGCTCCTATCTGGCGCGGTCGTAACTCCTTAATGTGTTGGCGTCAACATCGTCGATAATAAATCCGGCGGTAATTTCGGTCGTAAAAGCCATTTCCTCCGCGCCGAGTACAGATTAGGAGGCCATAAATCACCTGTCGATGAATGGTGGCTGTCGATACCAGAGTGTGGCGGCGCCGACATCGCCGGAGTCCGCGGACCCGTTTCCACCCTCCGCTGACTCTGGCCGACGTGCCAAAAAATCACCCGGTAATCACGTCTCCAGTGCAACTGGCATATATTTCACTTACAAGCATCATTTCGTTTACGGCAGAAACTGATATCCCACCGAAAGCTCCCTGCTTGTTGCCCTGCAGACAGTACTACACAGTTAATACGTAGTTGGATTTTTTATTCATGTTATCAGAGCTGTGCAACAGAATTCATTTACCCTCACTGCTGTCGAGGATTGAAAATGCGAGGGTCAAGCCAAAAGAAATGCACACCATTTTTCTAAAAATACAGTTTTCATTCTGCATCTGTGAAAGTTTTACACTGTATAGATACATCCTTCCCGCTTTTTTTCAAACTTAGTTCAACCTGTTCCCGTGAGTGGCGCCGTCACAGCATGTCTTCAAGATGGCTGCTACACTTGACGTTCGTCAGAAGCAACGTGCTGTCATAGAACTCCTGTGCTGTGAAAACAATGGGAAACATCCACAAGAGGTTGAAAAAGGTGTATGGAGATGCTGCTGTCGATCGCAGTACAGTTAGTCGGTGGGCAAGCAGGTTACGTGATGAAAGCGGGCACGGCAATATTGAAGATTGTCCTCGCAGCGGAACCGAAAAACACCGTAGCCATAACTTCAGTGGACGAATTGTCACGCTACGTTGGGATAGGGGAAGGAAGTGTTTGCAGAATACTGAAAGTGTTGGCGCTAAAAAAGGTTTGTGCCAGGTGGGTTCCAAGGATGTTGACAGTGGCTCACAAAGAAACAAGAAAAACGGCATGCAGGGAACTTTTGGAACAGTACGAGCATGGTGAAGATGAATTTCTTGGAAGAATTGTGACTGGTGAAGAAAAATGGCACCATCATTTTTCACCAGAGACGAGGAGGCAATCAATGGAGTGGCATCATGCAAATTCACGCAGGAAAAACAATTCAAAACTACACTTTCTGCTGGAAAAGTTATGGCTACGGTGTTTTTCGGTTCCGAAGGACTCTTGCTTGTGAACATCATGCCAAGTGGAACCACCATAAATTATGATGCGTATGTGACGACACTGAAGAAACTTCAAGTTAGACAGAGTCGTGTTCGACCACATCGGCAAAAGCAGGATGTTTTGCTGTAGCACGACAATGCACGGCCACATGGCAGTCAAAATACCATGGAAGGAATCACAAAACTCGGATGGACAACACTGAAACAGTCGCCTTACAGTCCTGACCTGGCTCCATGTGACTATCATCTCTTTGGGAAACTGAAAGACTCTTTTCGTGGAACAAGGTTTGAAGATGATGACTCTTTTGTGCACGCTGCCAAACAGTGGCTCCAACAGGTTGGTCCAGAATTTTATCGTGCGGGTATACAGGCGTTGGTTCCAAGATGGCGTAAGGCAGTTGAGAGGGATGGAAATTATGTGGAGAAATGAAAATATTGTTCCTAAAGGATGTATCTACACACTGTAAAACTTTCAAACATGTAAAACAAAGGATGGATTTAAAAAAATAGTGTGCATTTCCTTTGGAGCGACCCTCGTATGACGGGAATGAATTGGCTCTGTTCCTCAATTGACATTACTGATCAAACCTTAATTACGACAATATCTGGAAAACACGTTTTCATACGCTTTATACCACTCTACTATGCGTTGTTTACGATTTTAGGTACCCAATTTCACAACAGTGAAACTAAGAGTAGGAATGGCATAATAGTTTTTTTTTCTCACTGGACGTTCTCGGTGTACACTTCGTGTTGTCCAAGCCCGTCATTGGTTGCGTGACATCGCTTACACGAAGAAGACAGACTTGGCTCCTGGCAGTCATCTCCTGACGAAAGAACCAGTGATTATGTCCGAAAACTTCAGTTTCAAGTCAGATTTGACGCGGTCTGTACACCAAGAAGATTTTGTACTAGAAGTAGGACTAATTTTCGTGGAGAAGTTCATAGTAACAAGGCCAACATCAGCAAAGTATGCCTTGTAAATCTAACATAATTGCCAACGCATTGTCTGCAGAAATAAAAAATATAAAGCATTATATGTATTTAGGAATATGCTTAAAAAGGGCTAACATCTAATAGTTACTGTATCATTGAATAATTAATGAATTTTTGGCGGATATCTGCTACTTTGTTCAACATTGTTTCTTTTTGTTTTTGGTGATCCAGACGGATACTCGAGAATTATACAAGGTATTAATATGTTTCCGTGACACATTATCTATGTTCTATACGTTGTATAAACCTATAAAGTAAGTGGTACGTCTAAGAAAACACAATGAAAAAGTATATGATCCTGTCTACAGTTGCAGATTATTTATTTTGCCTAATGGCTACCTGTTTTAGTAAACGGTATCATCCTCAGGCCATCCTATCATAAAAGAAATACGATTACATGGGTGGAAAGTTAGTGCAAGAGAAATTTACTGAAGTATATCATTTATGACAACAAACGGATGGTATATAAAGAACCTTAAAATTTGTAGGTAGCCTCTTACCCACGGTACGCTCTCGTAACATAAGCTTCCCAAGTAGCTGTATCAAACACCAAAAGAAAGGGTCAGTTTCGAGCTCTAAATACACTACCGGCTATTAAAATTGCTACACCAAGAAGAAATGCAGATGACAAACGGGTATTCATTGGACAAATATATCATACTAGAACTGACATGTGATTACATTTTCACGCAATTTGGGTGCATAGATCCTGAGAAATCAGTACCCAGAACAACCACCTCTGGCCGTAATAACGGCCTTCATACGCCTGGGCATTGAGTTAAACAGAGCTTGGATGGCGTGTGCAGGTACAACTACCCATGCAGCTTCAACACGATACCACAGTTCATCAAGAGTAGTGACTCGCATATTGTGACGAGCCAGTAACTCGGCCACCATTCACCAGACGTTTTCAATTGGTGACAGATCTGGAGAATGTGCTGGCCAGGGCCACAGTCGAACATTTTCTGTATCCAGAAAGGCCCGTACAGGACCTGCAACATGCGCTCGTGCATTATCCTGCTGAATGTAGGGTTTCGCAGGGATCGAATGAAGGGTAGAGCCACGGGTTGTAACACATCTGAAACGTAACGTCCACTGTTCAAAGTGCCGTCAAGGCGAACAATAGGTGACCGAGATGTGTAACCAATGGCACCCCATACCATCACGCCGGGTGATACGCCAGTATGACAATGACGAATACACGCTTCCAATGTGCGTTCGCCGCGATGTCGCCAAACACGGATGCGACCAGCATGATGCTGTAAACAGAACCTGGATTCATCGGAAAAAATGACGTTTTGCCATTCGTGCACCCATGTTCGTCGTTGAGTACACCATCGCAGGCGCTCCTGTCTGTGATGCAGTGTCAAGGGTAACCACAGCCATGGTCTCCGAGCTGATAGTCACTGCTACTGCAAACGTCGTCGAACTCTTCGTGCAGATGGTTGTTGTCTTGCAAACGTCCCCACCTGTTGACTCAGGTATCGAGACGTGGCTGCACGATCCGTTACAGCCATGCGGATAAGATGCCTGTCATCTCGACTACTAGTGATACGAGACTCTCTTCTCTCTCAGTCTCTCTCTCTCTCTCTCTCTCTCTCTCTCTCTCTGCTCCAGACACACGCACACACACACACACACACACTTAGACAAGTTACAACATATTACAAGCCACCTATTTCTTATTTAAAAATAAATAAAAATGTGGTGCATTACTAGGCACATATTGTGACAAAACAGAATCCCCTCGGGTATTAATTTGACTATAAACGATCGTGCTCATGTAATGAAAGTGGAGGAGTCCAGGTACGTCCCCCCTTCTTCCTCCTTCTCCCCCTTCTCCTCCTTCTCCCTCCCCCCCTCCCCCGATTTCCGATTTCAGACGTACGTAACTTCTGAGGTAACTGAATTCAAGGATATTTAACTTTTCCCTGAATTAGCTGAATTTTACGGTGACATACGCAAGAAAAGCTCATAAAACCATCGTGATTAATATTTACACATCTGTCAAAATCAAAGTTTCATCTAATAAAATATTTCGCCAAGCGCACTGGTTGTTACCGTAATGGCGCACACTATACAACTACTAAGCAGACAATAATTCGCATGAGAATTTTCGCAAAACCGCAAATGAAAAAAATAACGCCAGCAAAAAATAAGAATGTTCATAAGCGATTAAAAAGTGAATGAAAAATAAAAGTGAATAACTTTGGTCTCGTTAATTATGATAGTAGCACTTACTTACAATCATAAGAGCAGTGCCGGTTCGCAAAATTATATCGTCTATAGCAAAAATGGTTTAATAAACGAAGCAACGTTTAATTATATTTATTTATAAATCTGAATGTTACTCAAATGGTTCAAATGGCTCTGAGCACTATGTGACTTAACACCTGAGGTCATCAGTCCCCTGGAACTTAGAACTACTTAAACCTATTTAACCTAAGGACATCACACACACCCATGCCCGAGGCAGGATTCGAACCTGCGACCGTAGCGGTCGCGCGGTTCCAGAATGAAGCGCCTAGAACCGCACGGCCACATTGGCCGGCTGAATGTTACTGAAAAGAAAGCAAATGCAGTTCAGAGTGATAATTTTCAGTTACGCAAATTCACTGACAATGAGAAACTACCTCTGGTTTTGCAAAAAATCTTTACACTATTATTTGCAGAAATAGTTCGCGAGAGTTGAGCTTTTTGGCACCGTTTTTCAAAGTCACTCTCCACTTAGCTGCAGTTGTCGGCGTGTCCTTGATATCCACATCGATGGTCCATAATCCTTGAGCGTGCAGTCCAGTAATTATTGTCGCTTTGTTGTTCGTCTTGATCATAGCCGCCCGTTGTGAATGCAGCAAGAACGCTAGATGTTCCTAGCACATCTACATGCAACGACGATTGAAGACATGCTTCTTTCAATTATCGCGTGACGTATCCCCGCGTTATGATGGAGCCGCTAGGGTAGCCGAGAGTGCTAACGCGTTGCTTCCTGGACTCGGGAAGGCGCGCCGACCCCGGATTGAATCAGCCGCGGATTACCGACAAGGGCCGATGTGCTGGCCAGCCTGGATGTGGTTTTTAGGCGGTTTTCTACATGCCACTAGGTGAATACCAGGCTGGTACTCATCTTCTGCCTCAGTTGCACGGCTCACAGACGTCTGAACACATTCGTACTATTCGTACGGGGTGGCGGCAGGAAGGGCATCCGGCCACCCCTTAAACATTAACATGCCAAATCCGATTAACGATGGCTGACCCTGCGTAACTGCGGGATAAGGCTCAAGCGACAGATAGATAGTATCCCGACGTTATGATGTTTGTGAGCCGTTAATACTTTTTATTATAGTTTCCCCATTCGATCATGGCTCAGTACTTTTAGAGTTCACGTAGCTTAGCGGTATGCAGATCTTAGTTTTTAAGATTAACGTTCCGAGTAGCAGTCCCGACTAATAAGCAACGCGACACGTGTCGTTATTAATTCCTTGCCCACGGTTCACTGGAATCCGAAAACGTATCACCGTTCAAACAGTGGCGTTACATCGGCAGCGGACAAAGTGCACAATAGCACTCAAAAAAAAAAAAAAAAAATGGCTCTGAGCACTATGGGACTTAACATCTTAGGCCATCAGTCCCCTAGAACTTATAACTAGTTAAACCTAACTAACCTAAAGACATCACACACATCCATGCCCGAGGCAGGATTCGAACTTGCGACCGTAGCAGTCCCGCCGTTCCGGACTGCAGCGCCTAGAACCGCAAGACCACCGCGGCCGGCAATAGCACTCACGCTGCACGACCATCACATTGTAAAAAATTATTTTGTTCCATCTTGGCGTGGAGGTACAGCAACATTATTATTGCTAATATTATTTAACAACAGTCGTAGGATGCAGAATGTTCTTCACTAACTCAAGAACGACGCGTTTCGGGTGGAGCGCACACACATCTGACGACAGATCGAGCACGTGCGATCGTCGACAGTCCACTGCACTCACAAGGGAAACGCCCCATCGCACCCCCTACCCCATCCCCACCCTCCACCCCCCTTAGATTGAGTGGTAATATGACCCAGAGGATAGCCCATCAAAAACTGAACACAGACCGGTCATGAAAACCGGAAGAAGGTCTGCTGAACGATAAGAAAAAAAAAAATAAAAATAAAAATAGAAACAGCGAACGGTCCATGCTGAAGAAGTGCAACATCGAGCGAAGTGCAACAGCCCTGGTGTTATGGTGCCGGCACGGTAGTTCAGCGTGTTCGGTTAGAGTGTTAGCTGCTCTCTGTAATAAAAAAAAATGTGTGAATGGATCAACGATGAACTTGAACGGGTGTCATGGGACGTCCGCCCCGAGCAAATAAAACGAACAATGAAGAACAAAAATGGGATTTAAAAAATGTGGTCATGGTTTTGGACTGCAAAACGGACGAGCCGTGTTCAAAACTCCCTCGTGCCAATTTTTCTCTTTGGACAAAATTATGAACTGTCATTGAAATGTTTGTTCTTTTCCTGTAGCCTTGGAAATTGTACTAGTCATATGGTAAGAATACATTACAGTCGCAAGTAAATATGATGAATAGTGAGAGCAGGCGAGATACCACATAAATATCTCACAGAAACGAAAACAACAAATGAACGGGTGTCAACTATCTTACACCAAAGGAGTTCAAGAGCCAAAACTTCCAAAACGGAAGGCAACTTCAAAAACGTTAAAAACATATGTTTTCATAGATCACAGGGAAAACTCCGTGGCTGTGAAACTGTTGCGCTCATTAGTTGCATCTTATGTGAGAAATTATTATGTTTCTATCATTTCTTTGGGAGTAATCGCATTCACATTTACCAACACCTAGATCGGGCAAGGAGGCATATCTCACTCACTCACCAGGCGTGGGAAGTTAGATAAGAGAGTCGTTATCATATGGCACAGGTACCGTCAATAGCGTTGTGTATGACACACCAGATTTGTTTTCCCGTGGACCATGTGGTTGACTGGTCGCCTGGTCATCAAACGTTTGCGGTTACAATTCTAAATCCACTGCCTTTCGGCTGCTAATAGAGTAGTTGTCCAGAATCAACTATCATTACACCTCGCTGTTGCAAACGGATGTTGCACCACGACACAGACACAAATATAGAGCGAACACACATTTCAATGACCGGATGGACAGCCGATAATTTTGTGGAAAAAAAGGACACGAGGGAGCTTCGCCTTTGTACACGACTCGCCCGCGTTGCAGTCCAACACCGTGAACACTTGACCACGACGCCGTGGCACTTGTACTTTGCTCCATGTTGTACTGCTTGAGCCTGGATCGTTCACTGTTCCTATTTTGCTTCTTTTTTTTCATAGTTCAGTACACCTTCTTTCTCTTTTCATGCTTAATATGTGATCAGTTTTTGGTCCTCCTATCTCTAATTCTGAAAGAAGTGCGGTGGAGAAAATGGTTCAAATGGTTCTGAGCGCTATGCGACTTAACCTCTGAGGTCATCAGTCGCCTAGAACTTAGAACTAATTAAACCTAACTAACCTAAGGACATCACACACATCCATGCCCGAGGCAGGATTCGAACCTGCGACCGTAGCGGTCACGCGGTTCCAGACTGAAGCGCCTTTAACCGCACGGCCATACCGGCCGGCTGCGGTGGAGAATTTCCATTGTCAGTAGCACTGGAAACACAAATATGGAGTTTCCGAAAGAGGAACAAAGCTGTGTAGTGCGTCTTCTTGACAGTGGAAGGAGTGCGGGGAACGGAACTATGTAGAAGAATGCCACCGTGGCTGCCTCCATAACTCGTCAGTCTTTAGTAATGAGGGCAACCAACTGCTGGACAATGGTATCGGTAACGCAGTACGGCGTCTGTGATCGTGCGTCATCGACCGACTACCGTGCTTCCTTGAATCACTTCTGCCAAGCCTTGCTTGTGCCACGGACGTGCAGTGACACCCTTCCGTGAATACCAGTTCCCGCAGTCCTTCCGCAGTAAAGAAACGAACTACATCCCTTCCCTTTTCTTCTGAAGCCTCCGTATCTGTGTTTCCAGCGCTGCTGAACGCAATGGACGGTCGACAGCTGTACGTGCTCGCTCTGCCATAACGAGCACATGTCCCTCTAGCGGCCAATATGAGAACTCAGCTCTTTTATAAGGACCACACCTTCCTCCGCACATTACGATACCTTCAGGGACTTTCGTTTTACAACTTCCGGTTCGTTTCTTTTTGAATGTTGCTAATAAAATTGAAAACCTTGAGTAATAATAGTTATTTAATACTTTTTGATAGTACTGCGTAAAAGATGCTTTAAAATAAAGCAAACGCATATGTTGTAAATAAGACTTTTCTTCCACTCGCAAAACACGGTATATGTCCAATATCACTTCCAATTATAACTCTGGGAAATACACTACTGGCCACTGACATTGCTACACCACGAAGATGACGTGCTACAGACGCGAAATGTAACCGACAGGAAGAAGATGCTGTGATATGCGAATGACTAACTTTTCAGAGCGTTCACACAAGGTTGGCGCCGATGGCGACACCTACAACGTGCTAACGTGAGGAAAGTTCCAACCGATTTCTCACACACAAACAGCAGTTGACCGGCGTTGCCTGGTGAAACGATGTCGTCATGCCTTGTGTAAGGAGGAGAAATGCGCACCATCACGTTTCCGACTTTGATAAAGATCGGATTGTAGCCTATCGCGATTGCGGTTTATGGTATCGCAACATTGCTGCTCACGTTGGTCGAGATCCAATCACTGTTAGCAGAATATGGAATCGGTGGGTTCGGGAGGGTAATACGGAGCGCCGTGCTGGATCCCAACGGCCTCGTATCACTAGCAGTCGAGATGACAGGCATCTTATCCGCATGGCTGTAACGGATCGTGCAGCCACGTCTCGATCCCTGAGTCAACAGATGGGGACGCTTGCAAGACAACAACCATCTGCACGAACAGTTCGACGACGTTTGCAGTAACTTGGACTATCAGCTTAGAAACCACGGCTGCGGTTACCCTTGACGCGGCATCACAGACAGGATCACCTGCGATTGTGTACTCAACGACGAACCTCGGTGCACGAATGGCAAAACGTCATTTTTTCGGATGAATCCAGGTTCTGTTTACAGCATCATGCTCGTCACATCCGTGTTTGGCGACATCGCGGCGAACGCACATTAGAAGCGTGTATTCGTCATCGCCATACTGGTGTATCACCCGGCGTGATGGTATGGGGTGCCATTGGTTACACGTCTCGGTCACCTCTTGTTCGCATTGACGGCACTTTGAACATTGGACGTTACATTTCAGATGTGTTACAACCCGTGGCTCTACCCTTCATTCGATCCCTGCGAAACCCTACATTCAGCAGGATAATGCACGAGCGCATGTTGCAGGTCCTGTACGGGCCTTTCTGGATACAGAAAATGTTCGACTGTGACCCTGGCCAGCACATTCTCCAGATCTTTCACCAACTGAAAACGTTTGGTCAATGGTGGCCGAATAACTGGCTCGTCACAATACGCCAGTCACTACTCTTAATGAACTGTGGTATCGTGTTGAAGCTGCATGGGCAGCTGTACCTGTTCACGCCATCCAAGCTCTGTTTGACTCAATGCCCAGGCGTAGGAAGGCCGTTATTACGGCCAGAGGTGGTTGTTCTGGGTACTGATTTCTCAGTATCTATGCACCCAAATTGCGTGAAAATGTAATCACATGTCAGTTATAGTATAATATATTTGTTCAATGAATACCCGTTTATCATCTGCATTTCTTCTTGGTGTAGCAGTTTTAATGGCCAATAGCGTAACTACGTAAACTACATTCATAACTTAACAAGAAGAGAAATGTTTCTTAAGTTAACTTTTGTAAATAAATACACTCAAAGAAGAAAAGCGACGCTCCACGAAGTAGTTATATAAATTGGTTACAAATTGATGTTCATACAGATATCGGCGGAAAATCCAGAATTGTAAATTGTAATTGGATGAATGTGAATTTAATCGAGCAACCAGCAAGGACAGTTAACGGGGGATTTGTTAATAACAGGGCGTAAAGTCTTAATGAATTCCACTCCTTGTACTCAAAAAGACATTAACTTTGCCTCGCAGACAAGTGCGCGAACAATATATGCAGAAGTCAGCATTTTAGAGGAAAAGTGTAGTTGGGCTCAAAGAAGCTGCCTGGAGTGATCGGCGAATCGCTCGCCACGCCAATAGCAGCGATGCCACTATTCGACGATATTGCCAGGAATGAGTGAAACTTGGCCGAACAGACTGAAGCAGTCGACTTAGAGGACACAACGTGAGGACCGAGCAATCGTCAGAGAGGCGCTCGGAGCCCCGGATTCATTATTATCGTCCATACGACGTGCAACTGTTGCTTCAGGCTGCTAACAGGAAGGGGACTGAGATCATGGCGGCCTTTGCGCCCACTACCATCGACCTCTGTACGCCAACAAGTACATTTGCAGTGGTGTCTGGAACTTCCGGCCTGGAATCTCATAGATTGGAGTAGAACTGTCTTCAGTCATGAGTCCCGCTTTGAACTGAGTCCACATAACTAGCGAATACGTGTCTAGAAACATCCTGGACAGCGGTGTGGTACCAACCTGACTCTCGCCCGCCGTACTGCCCAACAGTCAGGACTGATGGTCTGCCCAGCAGCTTCAGCGACTGAAGTCTGCTGACTGCTCCGAACCTCGTCAGCTTCACCTGTTGGGTAACGACTCTTCGATTTTAACAAGTACAAATTACTTTATTTTTAAGTCACTGACTTCTTTATGTTACTAGCACGATTTCTATACTTCACAGTGCTGTTCTCAAGATGGGCTAAGACTAGGCCGAAACCGGTCATTTTAGATAAAGTAACCATTGGAATCTAGACTGTTTTCACTAATTTTATATAACTTACAAGATCACTGTTCTCCGAAAATGTTACCAAAAAATTTTTATACTCCAATATTATCCATACAAAATAGATCTTGCGCTTCTTGCATGTTTACCGTTAAAAAATTGAAGATGTAGTAGAACGAAATGAGGTTATAATGATGCAGTAGTCAGTCTTCAAATATTTAACAGTTCTCAATCTCTTCTACCGTACTCCTGCTGTATGTGATTATGCGGAAATACACCGGCGCGCCGATTCATACACTATGTGATCAAAAGTATCCGGTCATCCCCAAAACCATATGTTTTCGTATTAGGTACATTGTGGTGCCACCTACTTCCAACATGATCAGGTGAAAGGGCGTCACTTGGACATACATCTGTACGCGAGATTTTCACCCTCCTAAACATCCCTAGGTCTCTTGTTTCCAATATGATATTGAAGGGGAAACGTGGAGGGACACGTACAGCACAAAAGTGTACAGGCCGACCTCGTCTGATGACTTACAGAGACCGCCGACTTTTGAAGAGGTTCATAATGAGTAATAGGCAGACATCTAAACAGACCATCACACAGGAATTCCAAATAGCGTTAGGATCCACTGCAAGTACTATGACAGTTAGGCGGAAGGTGAGAAAACTTGGATTTCATGATCGAGAAGCTCCTCATATGCCACACATCACGCCGGTAAATGCGGTGTAAGGAGCGTAAACATTGGGCGATTGAACAGTGGAAAAACGTTGTGTGCGGTGACGAATCACGGTACACAACGTGGCGATCCCATGGAAGGGTGTGGGTATGGCGAATGCCCGGTGAACGTCATGTCCCAGTGCGTGTAGTGCCAACAGTAAAGTTCGGAACCGGTGGTGTCATGGTGTGGTCGTGTTTTTAATGGAGGGGACTTGCACCTCTTGTTGTTTTGCATGGCACTATCACAGCACATGTCTAAATTGATGTTTTAAGCACCTTCTTGTTTCCAACTGTTGAAGAGCAATTCGGGGATGGCGACTGCACATTTCAACATCATCGAGCACCTGTACATAATGCACAGCCTGTGGCGGACTGGTTACACGACAATAACATACCTGTAATGGACTGGCCTACACAGAGTTCTGACCACACTCCTATAGAAGATCTTTGGGATGTTTTGGAACGCCGACTCGGTGCCAGGCCTCGCCAACCCACATGATTCCTCTCCTAAGTGCAGCACTCCATGAAGAATGGGTTGCCATTCCCCAAGAAGCCTTCCAGCACCTGATTGAACGTATGCCTGCAAGATTGGAAGCTGTCAAGACTAAGGGTGGGCCAACACCATGCTGCCTTCCAGCATTACCGATGGAGTGCGTCACGAACATGTAAGTCATTTTCAGCCAGGTGTCCGGATACTTTTGATCACATAGTGTATAAATGGACAATGTAACGTAAACGTATTTGAGCACTGGATGTAAATTTTAATAATCTTACCGGTCATCTTGCATGCCCTACACACTGTTCACATTTATGGCTCTCCGGCAAAGAAAGGTAATTTCATCATTTCATGTTTCCTTGAAGAGAGTTCCAGAAACAGACAACACTTCAAGGCACTTTGCACCGAATGTAATGGCTGACATTCTTCGAATAAGGAAGTGCATGGCATTGTCAGCCTTCAAAGCACGCTCCTGGCTGACGGCCAGTCGCCTCGCTGAAGACTAAATGCAGTGGTTGAGGAAGGGTTTACGAAAGTATTTGAACGTATATACAGGGTGTCCCAGGAGGAATGGTCAGTCGATATTCAGTAATATGACAGAATCGGTCATTCGAAGTAAAGAAGTCTGATAAACATGGGCTCACTCTAAAATGCATACTTTAAGAGTTACGAGCACTTACTCATCTTCGGTGCTGTAAAACAAATCTCTTCTACTTCTAGCTCTTTGCTTTCCGTATTTTGAGAGGTGGGAGTGTGGACCAAGATAAGAAAAAAAGTCGAGTAAACATGGGCTCTGAAGTGCACCTAAAGAGCTATGGACACCTGGTGGTCTTCGCTACTGTAAAACATGTCTTCTGATGAACAGCTCATTGATCTTAAGATACAAATGTTAGAACTCATGTTTACTGGAGATTTTTTCCTTGGTTTGGTCCATAATACCAACTGTCAGAATATGGAAAGCAAAGAGCTTGCAGTAGAAGAGATTTGTTTCACAGAAACGAAGATGAAGTTCTCATAGCTGTTAAAGTACGCCTTTTAAAGCCCTTGTTTACTAGTCTGTTTTGCTTCGTTTTTGTCATACCTCTTGAGTACTGACCATTGCTCCTAGGACACGCTGTATATTGAAGCTACTCGTAATCATAGTTTTCGTTCAATTTATGGTATATGCAGGGCTCGGCCAGATGTGAAAGTGCAGGAGCGGGAGACGCAGATGTCCAAACGTTTAGCAAAATATCATTTTTGCCGTGGCGCGGTCCCGGCGTTTTAGCGTAGTTTCTAAGCGCGATTGGCGCAACGGAAAGGGTACAGAACAGTAATAAAAGGGCCGACGATATAATACTCAGTATATGGTATTATTAATATTTTCATAAAAGGGAAGAAAAGGAAAGTAAAGGTAAATTTGAGAGTGTAAATAAATTTCCAGTAAGAGATTGTAAGGCATACATGAGAGCTTCGTGGGTAAAATTACTTTTATTATTTTAAATTTGAGGATTTAGACCTTCTGGGGCGATATTCATCTTATTCATTGTTCGCTTGCAGCTGTCGAGATCCACTCGAATGCCAAAATGAAATTAATGCGTGTCCTGTACGTATTAATTACAGTCCTTTCTTGGAAATATATTTGAAGAGTCCTCAGGGACGTCATAAATACAGTCCTTTCTTCGAAATTATTTTCTCCTGCCTTAATTTTCATGTGTTTTATGAAGATACTAATAAATAGCTCAAGCATTATTCCGGTTTATGTGAATGTGTGGCAGCTGTTCATGCGAAATCTGCAGCTGCGACACATATTAGGTAAATTAAATGTTGACGATTGAAAAGGGATTGGAGCGGTGGGGAGTGGAGTGGCGGGGAGGGGAGGGGAGGGGATGGAAGGAGAGTGGAGGGGAGGGGTCAGGAGGGGAAGGGGCTGGGGACAGGAAGGGAAAGGGGGAAGGTTCAAATGGTTCAAATGGCTCTGAGCACTATGGGACTTAACATCTTAGGTCATCAGTCCCCTAGAACCTAGAACTACTTAAACCTAACTAACCTAAGGACATCACACACATCCATGCCCGAGGCAGGATTCGAACCTGCTACCGTAGCAGTCCCGCGGTTCCGGACTGCAGCGCCTAGAACCGCAAGACCACCGCGGCCGGCAAAGAGGGAAGGAGAGGGAGAGGGGGAGGGGAAATGGGAAAGGGGAAAGGGGAAAGGGGGAAGGGGAATGGGAAAATATCATCTGCATCGAGACTTGATGCATCGCCGCTGATTAAGCATGAAGTCCCGATGCATCTGATATCATTAGTTCCTTCCCTTTCCTTTCCTTTCACCCCTCAATTTACATTATGTATTGGTTTATTTGTAGTGTGAGTAATGTTAAAAGATAAAAACTGACTCGACCTTGTTACCCTTCTGTTACTGTTCCGCACTGCTTCGCATGCGCCAGCCGCTGCCTGCAAACTGTGCTACCGTGCGTGACTCATGTCTCGCCCGATCTGCGCCAAACTGCTACTTTTTTCTAAATGTTTTGCCTTGTGGAGCTCCCCTATCTGTCAGTACCATTTGTGGCCAAGCCCTGCTTTACCATAAATTTAGACGGAAGATTTGATAAGGAGTAAGCGCAGTGCCCTCTTTAGTCAATATCCGAGAGACAGCTGTAAAATAAATATTAAGTTCTTGAAAACGGTAATAATACAGTTGGTGAAAAACTGAATTTCCTTATGTAGCGAAATCAGAAATAGGGGTCTGTTTTACCTGGCAATAGGGGGAAGGGGGATGGGAAAATATCATCTGCATCGAGACTTGATGCATCGCCGCTGATTAAGCAATAAGTCCTGATGCATCTGATATCATTAGTTCCTTCCCTTTCCTTTCCTTTCACTCCTAAAGCAAAGATCGCATAATTTTTTAAAAAAATTTTTTATTTACAAACACCCGGTTTGGACATACTTTGCTGTCTCTTCAGGTCTTCAAATATTTTTGTTTTAATCTGGACCTCATACCACGCGCTACATATCTGGACATCGCCAGGTGCACAAGTTGCTATTTGATTTTAAACGTTTTATTTATGACAAAACTTTATACAATACGCTACATTTTATCCACATGGCAACAGGCGTGAGGTCCAACTCAAAATGAACACATCTTATAACAAAAATTTTTGGAAGCTCGAAGATGACAGCAAAGTTTGTAGAAACCGGTTGCTTGTAAATAATGAAATTTTCATGCGCTCTTGGCTTTAGTATAGTTGTCACCAAGGTGGCGATGAAGAATAGGTTGTGGTGACATAATGTCTTTAGCGTAGGCCTAGGCTACGTTGAATGGTGACACTTCGATTACGAGTCTGCAGAAAGGTATCGAAGTCTTCAGTCGCTCTCGGTATTCCACAGCCGCAGCTGTCCTACGCAGGGCGGCCTCTGCCTCCTCAGCTTTCCGGCAATACGGCAGACGCGCTTACTGCTAATAAGCGACGGCCCGTCTCTGTCCGGAAGGAGCCCGGCAAGGCAAACGCTAATCCCGGCTCCCGGCAGCGACTGTCCAGCAGCTCCTCAGGAGAAGAGACGGGGACGGTGGACAGGAGGAGGAGCGGAGAAAGAGCGACACAAAGGACGGCGAGCGGCCACAATCAGCCGGCCCGGACAATGAGTCGCATCTGCGCGATCGAAAGGGAAGAGCAGCTCAGCTCAGCACGGCGCCGCTCCGCCGTGTCCCGCCGCCTGCAATGCGGCGCCCCCCGCAGCCGCTGCCACGGGGCGACGCTACGCTAGGGTATTACTATCGACCGTCGATACCGACAGCCAGCAGCCCGCATCAGGTACCGCGATTACGGCGCCCGCCAGTGGGTATTTCCTCCCGTATTTGCGACTTTTTTTTTCCACCGGCGATATTCGGCGGAGAAGGTAGCCCTGTGCGCTATTGTGGCGACGGACGCAGCTGCCGTGAGCGGCGCAGATTAATTTAGGACCTGACTGGCTGCGGGCCCCGTCTCCATACCAATATCTCTACGGGAACTAGCTTCTTCTTCTTCTTCTTCTTCTTCTTTTTCATCTGGTGGAAAAGTTACACATCCTTATTTATCGAAGAAGTGACATGCAACCTCTCCTTTAAGGGGCTCCGGAAAGGCTCAAAATCATGAAAAGTTCAATTTTTACTTTTTTGCGTTTTCTGAATCTGCAGACTATTACATTTTAATAGATATATAATTTATTCAATTCCGAAGACTACAACTATTTTTAAATTTTTTTTGAACTGTGTTCTACATGGGCGTGACCCATTGTGGCGCTGTTAAACTGCTGTCAAATGGTGTTATTATTAACGTCCGTGTTCATCAGGTACATTTTAGTGATGTGAGATAAAGTATGTGTTGTGGCTAACCTGTGATGGTTCAATATATATCGCTGGTGTGATTGTCGATTGTTTCATGTTTATTTACTCTGTCGTTATCTCGAAAATATTCGTAATTAATTCTGTTTCTTGAGTCTCTGTTTTGTTGAAGTATAATAATGAGTAAAAGTAAAGATGCTGTTGCGACTTTCAATGATGGCAACATTGTAAGGTGCAAGGTATTTAGAGTCTAGAGTAAAGAGTCTAGAAATACAAGCAAGAGTAAACAGGAGGAGGAACAAGAGGAAGCTGGAGGAGGAGTTTGCAGAGGATGAAGATAATCCATCCTATGGACCTGGAATGCACTAAAAAGTTAATCCAATCTTTGTCGCTCGATTCCCAAAACTTTTATTTTCTCATACTAATTACATGTTTTCTAAGGATCTTCCAAACATATTTGTTTCAAACTTTCAGTAAATGTTACACAGTACCTTCTGCATAATTTAACACAGCCTTTTTCCAAAAAACTGTATATTTTTGAATATATAAATAAAAAATTGCAAAAAAATGTTGTGAATTTTCATTACAATTGAAAAAAAATCATCTTTAATAACTGAACTAAAATTTTGTAAAATCCCTGTGTTAAGTTGTAGCCCATATTCCAATAAATAACCTGTAAAAATTTCAACTTCCGACCTCAAATACTTTGTGAGGAAAGATGTAATTTATAAGCGTTATTTTAACATTGCAAGTATAGGGCGTTCCGGAACCCCTTAAGGCACGTTTCACACTGAGGTACCATGATAGGCAGTACGATGCAGAAGCAACCTGCATCGGCGGAGTACATAACAGATGAGCCAAAACATTATGAACACCTGCTTATAGCTTGTTTGTCCATCTCTGGAACCAAATACATCACAGATTCTGCGCATTAGGGATCCGACAGTTCGCTAGTAGGTTTGTGGAGGGATGTGGCATTACATATCTATGTACAGGTAATGTAATTCTCGCAAATAAAGAGTCGCTGATTTTCGTGAACTGTGATGGTGCCCGATAGCGACCCAGATGGATTCCGCAAGATATGGATCAGGAGAATTAGGTTGCCGAGACATCAAGGTGAGTTCACTATAATTCTCCTCAAAACACTGCAGCATCGTTCTGGCATCGAGAAACGGACAGTTATACTGCTGAAAGATTTCCGTCGGGGACGACATCAAGCTTGAAGGGATGCAGGTGGTTCGCAGCTGCCTGAGTGTCATCGATTACTGCCACAGGTCAAACGCAACTGCAGGAGAACGTCTCCTACGTCTCCTGTGGCATAATACTGCTCCAACCAGCCCGCGTCCGTGGCCCCTGCATGTTCAGAGCCGCCGTTCACCTCTGCTGCGGAGCTCCATGTTCAAAAATGTACCACGGACAGTATGCTCCGAAGCACTTGCTCGTGCACCAGCAATATGCTCTTTCGGCAGATACGCTACAGATCACCATCTATCCTATTTTACAGAGCTGACAAGCCTCTGAACTCCACGTTCTGCAAAGAGTCGTGGACTTCCAACGATTTAGCGCCTAGTGGTAGTTTCAGTATCCTTCACCCTCTTTCAGTAGATTTCTCACGACAGTAGCACGTGAACATTCTACCAGGTTCGCCGTTTTAGAGGTACTCGTTCACAAGATCCGCGTAATAATAATCTGCATTTTGTCAAAATCGCTCGTGTCAACGGATTTCCCCATTTGTAGCCCATTTCTTCGCTAGGGTGATCCGCGGTCCGTGTCTGTTCCGCTTACATACTTCTGTTACCGTGTCACGCCACCAGGAGGCATCCAATGTCGCGAGGTGGTGGGCAGTGGTCATAATGTTTTGGCTTATCAGTGTAGAATCATAATGGAAACGTGTTATGTAAACTGATGGCGGGGGGGGGGGGGCAGGGGGGGTAGAGAGAGAAATGAAGGGAAAGGGATGGAACTATTGATGTCAGCTGCATAGGGACTTGATGCGGAATCAGCAGCAACTAGTAAAATGGTGACTTATTGAACATAGTTCGGTAATTTCCAACCTGTCAGTACCTGCTTTCTTTGGAATTGGAATTATTATACTCTTGTTGAAGGTTGAGGGCATTTCGCCTGTCTCATACATCTTGCTCACCAGATGGAAGAGTTTTGTCATGGCTGGCTCTCTCAAGGCTTTCAGTAGTTCTAACGGAATGTTTTCTGCTCCTGGGGACTTGTTACGACTTATGTTTTTCAGTGATCTGTCAAATTCTTCACGTACCACATCTCTCATATCATATTCATCTACATCCCCTTCCATTTCCATAATATTGCCCTGAAGTACATCAATCTTGTGTAAACCCTCTATATACTCCTTCAACTTAACTGCTTTCCCTTCTTTGCTTAGAAATGGTTTTTCATCTGAGCTCTTGATTTTCATACGGGCTGTCCCCTTTTCTCCAAAGGTCTCTTTAATTTTCCTGTAGGCAGTATCTATCTTACCCCTAGTGATATATGTTTATACGTTCTTACATTTTTTCTCTAGCCATTCCTCCTTAGCCATTTTGCACTTCCTGTCCATCTCATTTTTGAGACCTTTGTAATTCTCTTCGTCTGCATATTTTCTCCTTTCATCCATTAAATTCAGTGTCTCTTGTAGCCCTCGTCTTTTCACCACTTGTTCCTCTGCAGGCTTCACTATTTAATCTCTCAGAGCTACACATTCTTCTTCTACTGTATTTCTTTCTCCTGTTCTTGTCAATCGTTCCTAATGCTCCCTTTGAAACTGTCCGATCTTCTTAATTCTTAGGTTTTTGGAGTTTCTTCAGTTTCAATCTACAGTTCATAACCAATAAAGTGCGTTCAGTCCACATCTGCCCCTGGAAACGTATAACAATTTTGATTCCTAAATCTCTTTATTACCATTATGTAATCAACCTGTGACCTTCCGGTGTTTCCAGGTCTCTTCCATGTACACATCCTTTTATCATGATTCATAAACAAATGTTAGCTATGATTAAGTTATACTCTGTGCAAAATTCTACTAGGCGGCTTCCTCTTTCATTCCTTGCCTCTAGTCGACATTCACCTACTACTATTCCTTCTCTTCCTTTTCCTACTATCGAATTCCAGTCCCCCATGTCTATTAAATTTTCGTCTCCGTTAACTATCCAAATAATTTTTTTATCTCATCATACATTTCCTCAATCTCTTCTTCATCTGCAGAGCTAGTTGGCATATAAGCTTGTACTACTGTGACGCATGTGGGCTTTGTGACTATCTTGGCTACAATAATGCGGCCACTATGCTGTTCGCAGTAGCTTATCCGTGTTCTTATTTTTTTTATTCATTATTAAACGTACTCCTGCATTACCCTTACCTGATTTTGTATTTGTAACCCTGTATTCACATGACCAGAGGTCCTGTTCTTCCTGCCACCGAACTTCACTAATTCCCACTATATCTAACTTTAACCTACCCATTTCTCTTTTTAAATTTTCTAACCTACCTGCCCGATTAAGAGATCAGGTATTCCACGCTCCGATCCGTAGAACGACATTTTTGTTTCTCCTGATAATGATGTCCTCCTGAGTAGTTCCCGCCCCGAGATCCGGATGGCGAACTATTTTACCTCTGGAATATTTTACTCAAGAGGACGCGATCACCAACTAACCATACAGTAAAGCTGCATGCCCTCGGGAGAAATTGCGGCTGGAGTTTCCCCATGCTTTCAGCCGTTCACGGTACCAGCACAGCAATGCTGTTTTGGTTGATGTTACAAGGCCAGTTCATTCAATAATCCAGACTGTTGCCCCTGCAACTATTGAAAAAATGTCGCCCCTCTTCAGAAACCATACGTTTGTCTGGCCTCTGAACAGACACCCCTACAGATGGTATGGCTATCTGCATCGCTGAGGCACGCTAGCGTCCCCATCTACGGCAAGATCCATTGTTCATTGGGACGGGTGACTCATTATAGCATAATTACGTAGTTTTGATTTGCTCGTTTGTTACCCCAGTACTCTTAGTGTCCGTGGAAATACCTTCACAACATTATAAAACCCTATAATATGCATAATTACGTAGTTTTGATTTGCTCGTTTGGTACCCCAGTATTCTTAGTGTCCGTGGAAATACCTTCACAACATTATAAAACCCTATAATATGCATAATTACGTAGTTTTGATTTGCTCGTTTGGTACCCCAGTATTCTTAGTGTCCGTGGAAATACCTTCACAACATTATAAAACCCTATAATATGCCATCACGAAAACATACAAGGTGATTCAGCTGCCCCTACCGGTAACGTTTTATGCAACCCGCAGTGTTATATCTGGCTTTGAAAACTACATGCAGCATTTTCATATTCTCTGGCTCCCTGCGTGCTAACTGTTAATTGTACAGAAAAATGAACGGGACATTTCTGTAGGAAATTTAATATAGTCAAAGTTTTGCACTGCAATATGTTTTGGCTGGAGGCCACAGTTTTTGAGTTATCCAAGAAAAACTTGCGAAAGTGACCTTCAAACTCACTTTCCTCTCGACAGTCACCCCTCACCAGTCAGGATTTCTAGTACGTTGCTCGTGGCACTCCCTCCTACGACTGTACAAAAATTTCCGACTGTACGAACTATTCCAGATATTACACTTCTTTGCTCTCTGTTGAGTGCAGCCACCATCATAGTTGGCTATTTCGTTATTATTAATTTAAACGTGCGCGTAAGTGTACTGAAAGAAAAACGGCTTTTGTAAACTTTACGCTTAAACTAATTATGTTCACAATTCTATCCAAACTTAGCCCTTACAAGTAGAGCGGTTTAGTAGTTTGAAATCCTGACGAATACAACTATGTAGTTGTTTATTTGAATCTGTTAAAATTGGCAAAATTGCCAGTAAAATTTGAACAAACGTCGGTTTTACAATTTGCAAGTGATCGACTAAGTCGGTGGCGTAATAAAGCGAGTAATTGAAGACCAAATGTGATCGAATCGAATGTGGGAATAATTCGTGTGCTGTCGCATGTTTTTGTACAGTTGTAGCAGCGAGTGCCGCGAACGACATACTATAATTCCTGACCGCTTGGGGGGTGGGGGGTGGGAGTGGTGGTGATAGTGGTGGTGGTAAGCTCCTATGGCACCAAATTGCTGAATTGCTGAGGTCATCGGTCCCTAGACTTACACACTACTTAAACTAACTTACGCTAAGGACAACACACACGCATGCCAGAGGGAGGACTCGAACCTCCGACGAGGCAAGCCGCGCGAATCGTGGCAATGCGCCCAAGACCGCGTGGCAACCCCGCACGGCCGTGTGTTTGGGAGTGAGGGTGCGTGTGAAGGTCGCTTTCATATAAATGCAAAACTACGGCCTCTAGCGAAAACGTATCCCGGTACAAAATTTAACTGTATTTAATTTCCTTTAAAAAAGTCCGGTTCATTTTTTGTGCGGGACTAACAGTTGCTCGTAGCGAGTGAGAGAATATGAAAATTTCGCGCGTGGTTTGTAAAGGCCAGATATAACATTGCGGCTTGCGTATAACGACATCGGTATATCGAGCTGAGTCGCCCTGTGTGACACGAAATACGGAGAAGTGCAACAGTTGTCTGATGCAGACGTGCTGTGGTGTGGGTGCCATTCCTGCCGCATCTGATCGGCGATGCTTCGTTGTGCCGCTCTTCCTTTGCGTTGAGTGAATGCGATCACCTTAGTGAACGTGGTCCAACTCAGTGACCCTATACACGATGTGCATATTGGTCAACTCTTCGTACATAAACGTATGCAAATGACCTCAACCAATTCCATACAATATGCATAATGCTTAAACATATCCATACTGCTGTGTACAGTGTTGAGCCTCGAGGAGTCGCCACGCGGTTAGAGGCGCCGGAGGATTGAGTCCTCCCTCGTGTGAGTGTGTGTGTGTGTGTGTGTGTGTGTGTGTTTTGCCCATAGCGTAAGTTAGTCTATTTACACTAGTGTGTAAGTCTAGTGACCGATGACCTCAGCAGTTTGGTCCCTTAGGAATTCACACATACATTATCACTGTTGACATATAATTAGCAATACCGAAAAACAAATGGCATAGAGCTGAGCAGTACTGGGTGCAAGCTTTACTGTGAAGAGTAAAATGGGTGTTATTGTTGTCAACAACAAGTACCAGGATGAAATGGAACCATACAGTTTCCAAATAATACGCACAGCCCATAATGTCGAAATTTGCACTGTTTTGCATACATTTTCTGTGCAGTACAGATACACAGCTAGACGCTGGTAATAAATCAAACAAAACGTAACTATACGTTTTTGCTTCGTTGTACTTAGGCCACTTTTCCCCGCAGTTGCTGTATAAAAGTTGTATAGGTTTTTTAAGCATCTTCAATGGTCACTGTAACAATATAGATTTTATCTTACAACTTTGTTTGTTAATATCTGTACTTTTCGCTTATTACTATAAACAGTTTTTATTCTTTTAGTTACTCACGGTCTTATTGTGAGTAGCGAAAAGAATAAATACTGTTTATACACTCCTGGAAATGGAAAAAAGAACACATTGACACCGGTGTGTCACACCCACCATACTTGCTCCGGACACTGCGAGAGGGCTGTACAAGCAATGATCACACGCACGGCACAGCGGACACACCAGGAACCGAGGTGTTGGCCGTCGAATGGCGCTAGCTGCGCAGCATTTAAGCACCGCCGCCGTCAGTGTCAGCCAGTTTGCCGTGGCATACGGAGCTCCATCGCAGTCTTTAACACTGGTAGCATGCCGCGACAGCGTGGACGTGAACCGTATGTGCAGTTGACGGACTTTGAGCGAGGGCGTATAGTGGGCATGCGGGAGGCCGGGTGGACGTACCGCCGAATTGCTCAACACGTGGGGCGTGAGGTCTCCACAGTACATCGATGTTGTCGCCAGTGGTCGGCGGAAAGTGCACGTGCCCGTCGACCTGGGACCGGACCGCAGCGACGCACGGATGCACGCCAAGACCGTAGGATCCTACGCAGTGCCGTAGGGGACCGCACCGCCACTTCCCAGCAAATTAGGGACACTGTTGCTCCTGGGGTATCGGCGAGGACCATTCGCAACCGTCTCCACGAAGCTGGGCTACGGTCCCGCACACCGTTAGGCCGTCTTCCGCTCACGCCCCAACATCGTGCAGCCCGCCTCCAGTGGTGTCGCGACAGGCGTGAATGGAGGGACGAATGGAGACGTGTCGTCTTCAGCGATGAGAGTCGCTTCTGCCTTGGTGCCAATGATGGTCGTATGCCTGTTTGGCGCCGTGCAGGTGAGCGCCACAACCAGGACTGCATACGACCGAGGCACACAGGGCCAACACCCGGCATCATGGTGTGGGGAGCGATCTCCTACACTGGCCGTACACCACTGGTGATCGTCGAGGGGACACTGAATAGTGCACGGTACATCCAAACCGTCATCGAACCCATCGTTCTACCATTCCTAGACCGGCAAGGGAACTTGCTGTTCCAACAGGACAATGCACGTCCGCATGTATCCCGTGCCACCCAACGTGCTCTAGAAGGTGTAAGTCAACTACCCTGGCCAGTAAGATCTCCGGATCTGTCCCCCATTGAGCATGTTTGGGACTGGATGAAGCGTCGTCTCACGCGGTCTGCACGTGCAGCACGAACGCTGGTCCAACTGAGGCGCCAGGTGGAAATGGCATGGCAAGCCGTTCCACAGGACTACATCCAGCATCTCTACGATCGTCTCCATGGGAGAATAGCAGCCTGCATTGCTGCGAAAGGTGGATATACACTGTACTAGTGCCGACATTGTGCATGCTCTGTTGCCTGTGTCTATGTGCCTGTGGTTCTGTCAGTGTGATCATGTGATGTATCTGACCCCAGGAATGTGTCAATAAAGTTTCCCCTTCCTGGGACAATGAATTCACGGTGTTCTTATTTCAATTTCCAGGAGTGTAGTAATAAGTAAAGCATGCAGACTTTTTTTTTGGTCATCAGTCTACTGACTGGTTTGATGCGGCCCGCCACGAATTCCTTTCCTGTGCTAACCTCTTCCTCTCAGAGTAGCACTTGCAACCTACGTCCTCAATTATTTGCTTTACGTATTCCAATCTCTGTCTTCCTCTACAGTTTTTGCCCTCTGCAGCTCCCTCTAGTACCATGGAAGTCATTCCCTCATGTCTTAGCAGATGTCCTATCATCCTGTCCCTTCTCCTTATCAGTGTTTTCCACATATTCCTTTCCTCTCCGATTCTGCGTAGAACCTTCCCATTCCTTACCTTATCAGTCCACCTAATTTTCAACATTCGTCTATGGCACCACATCTCAAATGCTTTGATTCTCTTCTGCTCCGGTTTTCCCACAGTCCATGTTTCACTACCATACAATGCTGTTCTCCAGACGTACATCCTCAGAAATTTCTTCCTCAAATTAAGGCCGGTATTTGATATTAATAAACTTCTCTTGGCCAGAAATGCCTTTTTTGCCATAGCGAGTCTGCTTTTGATGTCTTGCTCCGTCCGTCATTGGTTATTTTACTATCTAGGTAGCAGAATTCCTTAACTTCAATGACTTCGTGACCATCAATCCTGATGTTAAGTTTCTCGCTGTTTTCATTTCTACTACTTCTCATTACCTTCGTCTTTCTCCGATTTACTATCAAACCATACTGTGTACTCATTAGACTGTTCATGCCGTTCAGCATTTCGGAATTTAATTCTTCTTTACTTTCACTCAGGATAGCAATGTCATCAGCGAATCTTATCATTGATATCCTTTCACCTTGTATTTTAATTCCACTCCTGAACCTTTCTTTTATTTCCATCACTGCTTTCTCGATGTACAGATTGAAGAGTAGGGGCGAAAGGCTACAGCCTTGTCTTACACCCTTCTTAATACGAGCACTTCGTTCTTGATCGTCCACTCTTATTATTCCCTCTTGGTTGTTGTACATATTGTATATGAACCGTCTCTCCCTATAGCTTACCCCTACTTTTTCCAGAATCTCGAACAGCTTGCACCATTTTATATTGTCGAACGCTTTTTCCAGGTCGACAAATCCTATGAAAGTGTCTTGATTTTTCTTTAGTTTTGCTTCCATTATTAGCCGTAACGTCAGAATTGCCTCTCTCGTCCCTTTACTTTTCCTAAAGCCAAACTGATCGTCACCTAGCGCATTCTCAATTTTCTTTTCCATTCCTCTGTATATTATTCTTGTAAGCAGCTTCGATGCATGAGCTGTTAAGCTGATTGTGCGATAATTCTCGCACTTGTCAGCTCTTGCCGTCTTTGGAATTGTGTGGATGATACTTTTCCGAAAGTCAGATGGTATATCACCAGACTCATATATTCTACACACCAACGTGAATAGTCGTTTTGTTGCCACTTCCCCCAATGATTTTAGAAATTCTGATGGAATGTTATCTATCCCTTCTGCCTTATTTGACCGTAAGTCCTCCAAAGCTCTTTTAAATTCCGATTCTAATACTGGATCCCCTATCTCTTCTAAATCGACTCCTGTTTCTTCTTCTATCACCTCAGACAAATCTTCAGCCTCATAGAGGCTTTCAATGTATTCCTTCCACCTATCTGCTCTCTCTCCTCTGCATTTAACAGTGGAATTCCCGTTGTGCTCTTAATGTTACAACCGCTGCTTTTAATGTCACCAAAGGTTGTTTTTTCTTTCCTTTATGCTGAGTCTGTCCTTCCGACAATCATATCTTTTTCGATGTCTTCACATTCTTCCTGCAGCCATTTTGTCTTAGCTTCCCTGCACTTCCTATTTATTTCATTCCTGAGCGACTTGTATTTCTGTATTCCTGATTTTCCTGGAACATGTTTGTACTTCCTCCTTTCATCAATCAACTGAAGTATTTCTTCTATTACCCATGGTTTCTTCGCAGCTACCTTCTTTGTACCTATGTTTTCCTTCCCAACTTCTGTGATGGCCCTTTTTAGAGATGTCCATTCCTCTTCAACTGTACTGCCTACTGCGCTATTCCTTATTGCTGTATCTATAGCGTTAGAGAACTTCAAACGTATCTCGTCATTCCTTAGTACTTCCGTATCCCACTTCTTTGCGTATTGATTCTTCCTGACTAATGTCTTGAACTTCAGCCTACTCTTCATCGCTACCATATTGCGATCTGAGTCTACAGGGTTATTGCAAATGATTGAAGCGATTTCACAGCTCTACAATAACTTTATTATTTGAGATATTTTCACAATGCTTTGCACACACATACAAAAACTCAAAAAGTTTTTTTAGGCATTCACAAATGTTCGATATGTGCCCCTTTAGTGATTCGGCAGACATCAAACCGATAATCAAGTGCCTCCCACACTCGGCGCAGCATGTCCCCATCAATGAGTTCGAAAGCTTCGTTGATGCGAGCTCGCAGTTCTGGCACGTTTCTTGGTAGAGGAGGTTTAAACACTGAATCTTTCACATGACCCCACAGAAAGAAATCGCATGGGGTTAAGTCGGGAGAGCGTGGAGGCCATGACATGAATTGCTGATCATGATCTCCATCGGTTTTCCAATCTCCTGTTTAAGAAATTCCGAACATCATGATGGAAGTGCGGTGGAGCACCATCCTGTTGAGAGATGAAGTCGGCGCTGTCGGTCTCCAGTTCTGGCATGAGCCAATTTTCCGCGGGCTACGCGTGAAACTTGCCCGCACGCGTTCACCCGTTTCTTCGCTCACTGCAGGCCGACCCGTTGATTTCCCCTTACAGAGGCATCCAGAAGCTTTAAACTGCGCATACCATCGCCGAACGGAGTTAGCAGTTCAAAAAATGGCTCTGAGCACTATGGGACTCAACTGCTGTGGTCATAAGTCCCCTAGAACTTAGAACTACTTAAACCTAACTAACCTAAGGACAGCACACAACACCCAGCCATCACGAGGCAGAGAAAATCCCTGACCCCGCCGGGAATCGAACCCGGGAACCCGGGCGTGGGAAGCGAGAACGCTACCGCACGACCACGAGATGCGGGCGGAGTTAGCAGTTGGTGGATCTTTGTTGAACTTCGTCCTGAAGTGTCGTTGCACTGTTACGACTGACTGGTGTGAGTGCATTTCAAGCACGACATACGCTTTCTCGGCTCCTGTCGCCATTTTGTCTCACTGCGCTCTCGAGCGCTCTGACAGCAGAAACCTGAAGCGCGGCTTCAGCCGAACAAAACTTATTGAGTTTTTCTACGTATCTGTAGTGTGTCGTGACCATATGTCAATGAATGGAGGTACAATGAATTTATGAAATCGCTTCAATCATTTGTAATAGCCCTGTATATCTGCTCCTGGGTACGCCTTACAATCCAGTATCTGATTTCGGAATCTCTGTCTGACCATGATGTAATCTAATTGAAATCTTCCCGTATCTCCCGGCCTTTTCCAAGTATACCTCCTCCTCTTGTGATTCTTGAACAGGGTATTCGCTATTACTAGCTGAAATTTGCTACAGAACTCAATTAGTCTTTCTCCTCTTTCATTCCTTGTCCCAAGCCCATATTCTCCTGTAACCTTTTCTTCTACTCCTTCCCCTACAACTGCATTCCAGTCGCCCATGACTATTAGATTTTCGTCCCCCTTTACATACTGCATTACCCTTTCAATATCCTCATACACTTTCTGTATCTGTTCATCTTCAGCTTGCGACGTCGGCATGTATACCTGAACTATCGTTGCCGGTGTTGGTCTGCTGTCGATTCTGATTAGAATAACCCGGTCACTGAACTGTTCACAATAACACATCCTCTGCCCTACCTTCCTATTCATAACGAATCCTACACCTGTTATACCATTTTCTGCTGCTGTTGATATTACCCGATACTGATCTGACCAGAAATCCTTGTCTTCCTTCCACTTCACTTCACTGACCCATACTATATCTAGATTGAGCCTTTGCATTTCTTCAGATTTTCTAGTTTCCCTAACACGTTCCAGCTTCTGACATTCCACGCCCCGACTCGTAGAACGTTATCCTTTCGTTGATTATTCAATCTTTTAGTGATAATAAAAAACAGAATTGTTAGAGAAATCCATCTTGTTAGAGTGACCACTGAAGATGCTTAAAACAAAGCGAAACGCGTCTGGTCTCAATAGGACTTCAATTACAGCTGCTAAAGTCGGCAGTTAACCTATACAACTTGGAAATGTAACACGTCTGTAACGAGCCACCGAAGTCCACGGGTCTTTTATACCATTCTCTCTGACTCATCAGTCTTCTGAATGGTGTGAAGCGACCGCCACAAATGTCTTTCCTGTGCCAAACTTTTCATCTCACAGTAGCACTTGCAGCCTACGTCCTCAATTATTTTCTGGATGTATTCCAGTCTCCTCTTCCTCTACAGTTCTTACCCTCCACAGCTCTCTCTAGTCCCATAGAATTTATTCCCTGATGTGTTAATAGTTGTCCTATCGTCCTTCTTCTCAGCAAGCAAAGAGAGCTTCACTGCAAGTTTAAACGCAGCCAAAACCTCTCAGACAAACAGAAGCTAAACGATGTCAAAGTTAGCGTAAGGAGGGCTATGCGTGAAGCGTTCAGTGAATTCGAAAGTAAAATACTAGGTACCGACTTGACAGAAAATCCTAGGAAGTTCTGGTCTTACGTTAAATCAGTAAGTGGCTCGAAACATCATGTCCAGAAACTCCGGGATGATGATGGCATTGAAACAGAGGATGACAAGCGTAAAGCTGAAATACTAAACACCTTTTTCCAAAGCTGTTTCACAGAGGAAGACCGCACTTCAGTTCCTTCTCTAAATCCTCGCACCAACGAAAAAATGGCTGACATTGAAATAAGTGTCCAAGGAATAGAAAAGCAACTGGAATCACTCAACAGAGGAAAGTCCACTGGACCTGACGGGATACCAATTCGATTCTACACAGAGTACGCGAAAGAACTTGCCCCCCTTCTAACAGCCGTGTACCGCAAGTCTCTAGAGGAACAGAAGGTTCCAAATGATTGGAAAAGAGCACAGGTAGTCCCAGTCTTCAAGAAGGGTCGTCGAGCAGACGCGCAAAACTATAGACCTATCTCTCTGACGTAGATCTGTTGTAGAATTTTAGAACATGTCTTTTGCTCGAGTATCATGTCGTTTTTGGAAACTCAGAATCTACTATGTAGGAATCAACATGGATTCCGGAAACAGCGATCGTGTGAAACCCAACTCGCTTTATTTGTTCATGAGACCCAGAAAATATTAGATACAGGCTCCCAGGTAGATGCCATTTTCCTTGACTTCCGGAAGGCGTTCGATACAGTTCCGCACTGTCGCCTGATAAACAAAGTAAGAGCCTACGGAATATCAGACCAGCTGTGTGGCTGGATTGAAGAGTTTTTAGCAAACAGAACACAGCATGTTGTTCTCAATGGAGAGACATCTACAGACGTTAAAGTAACCTCTGGCGTGCCACAGGGGAGTGTTATGGGACCATTGCTTTTCACAATATATATAAATGACCTAGTAGATAGTGTCGGAAGTTCCATGCGGCTTTTCGCGGATGATGCTGTAGTATACAGAGAAGTTGCAGCATTAGAAAATTGTAGCGAAATGCAGGAAGATCTGCAGCGGATAGGCACTTGGTGCAGGGAGTGGCAACTGACCCTTAACATAGACAAATGTAATGTATTGCGAATACATAGAAAGAAGGATCCCTTATTGTATGATTATATGATAGCGGAACAAACACTGGTAGCAGTTACTTCTGTAAAATATCTGGGAGTATGCGTGCGGAACGATTTGAAGTGGAATGATCATATAAAATTAATTGTTGGTAAGGCGGGTACCAGGTTGAGATTCATTGGGAGAGTCCTTAGAAAATGTAGTCCATCAACAAAGGAGGTGGCTTACAAAACACTCGTTCGACCTATACTTGAGTATTGCTCATCAGTGTGGGATCCGTACCAGATCGGGTTGACGGAGGAGATAGAGAAGATCCAAAGAAGAGCGGCGCGTTTCGTCACAGGGTTATTTGGTAACCGTGATAGCGTTACGGAGATGTTTAACAAACTCAAGTGGCAGACTCTGCAAGAGAGGCGCTCTGCATCGCGGTGTAGCTTGCTCGCCAGGTTTCGAGAGGGTGCGTTTCTGGATGAGGTATCGAATATATTGCTTCCCCCTACTTATACCTCCCGAGGAGATCACGAATGTAAAATTAGAGAGATTAGAGCGCGCACAGAGGCTTTCAGACAGTCGTTCTTCCCGCGAACCATACGCGACTGGAACAGGAAAGGGAGATAATGACAGTGGCACGTAAAGTGCCCTCCGCCACACACCGTTGGGTGGCTTGCGGAGTATAAATGTAGATGTAGATGTAGATGTTTCCGGTATATTCATTTACTCGCCGATTCTCATTTCTTACCTTATCCAACCAATTTCTTTGATTTTCTTCTGCTCCGGTTTTCCCGCAATCCATGTTCCAGTACCACACAGAGTCGTGCTTCAAACGTAAATTCTCAAAAATTACCAAAGATCTTACGAAATATTCCTGAACAAACTCTGTAATTTCGCCGTTGGACTTCGATTTCACCATGCATACAATTTCATTTTCCATAAAGGTACAAATTAAATTACATTCAATTTCTTTGACTGAAAATACTGAATGTAAATACTCACCTTGCTTTTGTTTAATACCACCGTGTGCAGCAGAAAGCTAGCAGTAGGGAGTTGGAAGTGGCCATCTTGATGAATCAATAGTAAATAAATATGAATAAATAATTTTAAAAAATTGTCAACTCCTAGAATCAAAAATAAGGGCGATCTCTTTACTTAGAGAGCCGTTTGTCACCGATATACTGTATGTGGCAACAGAAAAAATAAACTTTGTGCACTGGAGATTCCGAGGTGCGGAAGTTCATTGTGATGTGACAGCTAAAGTAATAAATACGGCAGAGTTGAATTCCTATCTGAAGGCTGTTTGTAGTAAATGGACAATTCTTCCATCCGATCTCTCGGAATGATTGTGATGAGCGAATGTAAATATAATCTGGGCTGGAAACAAAACACAGGCCATTTCAGATAACAGACAAAAGTAATACTACAATCTCCAAACAAAAGCCAACAACGATTTCGGAGCTATGCTACTGATTTCGCGCGACAAAAGTTATCGAGAGAAGCAATCACTTTCATCGGAAACTGACATCGGATGCCATCACGAAGGGTTATAAAAACAATCCGTACTTTTAACTGCAATCCCTCGTTTCCTGTAATAAGAGCGCCCACATGCAAAAAACGCAGAAGTGAAATGTCTGGTATGGCAATTGCGTTTTGTAGTTGGGTACAATAAAATGACAAAAGTGCGTGCCAGATGCGAAACGTGGGCCTGATGTACATGCGAGTTCCATTTTCTGGACCTTTTTTTTTCGGCGCGCGGAGGGGAGGAGGGGAAAGCTGTTAGGAAACAGGATGAGGAAGGGTTTGGTGAAGGGGTAGAGGAGGGGGGGGGGGGGGGTTCGCAGCGCAGTCTCATTTTATATGGCTTAGTCTTGTACGCAGCGCTGTTAGTAAAATAAAAAATAAACAAGGGCACGCGGCCGTGGCCGTTATGCAGAGCGCACGCTTGGTGCGCGGCGTGACTTTTTTGCGCAATGCAGTCCGCTGGGTTGCGGCTGGCTGTGACAGCGAAAAGCTTCTAGCACGACCTGCTGCCGACCCCCCGGCATCGTCCTCGCCAAGTGTTTCTGCGCGACACAAACCAGATGACTGTACCGAGTTACAGAAAATCTCGCAGACAGCGTCTCTCTGCGGATTTATACACTGAAGCAAAATAAAAATTAATACACTTGGAAAGACGTCGATTTTGATCCGTTGACGACATATGGCACGTGGGGGACACTAAGAGTACTGATAATGGGTACAATGTCGGCCGCCAGCAGATAGCGTAGCGGCGTAGCTACCAGAGCGCCATCTGTGTTTACCCTTTAATAGGGAAAGGTCCGATGGCGTTTATAGGCGCTGCAGTCTGGAACTGTGCGACCGCTACGGTCGCAGGTTCGAATCCTGCCTTGGGCATGGATGTGTGTGATGTCCTTATGGTAGTTAGGTTTAAGTAGTTCTAAGTTCTAGGGGACTAATGAACTCAGAAGTTAAGTCCCATAGTGCTCAGAGCCAAGGAAAAGCTCCCCGCCGGGAGGCTCGGACTATTGCAAATATACTACTGGTCATTAAAATTGCTACACCACGAAGATGATGTGCTACAGACGCGAAATTTAATCGACAGGAAGAAGATGCTGTGATATGCAAATGATTAGCTTTTCAGAGCATTCACACAAGGCTGGCACCGGTGGCGACACCTACAACGTGCTGACATCAGGAAAGTTTCCAACCGATTTCTCATACGCAAACACCAGTTGACCGACGCTGCCTGGTGAAACGTTATTGTGATGCTTCGTGTAAGGAGGAGAAATGCTTACAATCACGTTTTCGACTTTGATAAAGGTCGGATTGTAGCCTATCACGATTACGGTTTATCGTATCGCGACACTGTCTCTCGCGTTGGTCGAGATTTAATGACTGTCAGCATAATATGGAATCGGTGGGTTCCGGAGGGTAACACGGAACGCCGTGCTGGATCACAACGGCCTCGTGACACTACCAGTCGAGATTACAGGCTTCTTATCCGCATGGCTGGATCGTGCAGCCACGTCTCGATCCCTGAGTCAACAGATGGGGATGTTTGCAAGACAATAACCATCTGTACGAACAGTTCGACGACGTTTGCAGCAGCATGGACTATCAGCTCGGAGACCATGGCTGCGGTTACCCTTGATGCTGCATCACAGACAGGAGCGCCTGCTATGGTGTACTCAACGACGAACCTGGGTGCACGAGTGGCAAAACGTCATTTTATCGGATGAATCCAGGTTCTGTTTACAGCATTGTGATGGTCGCATCCGTGTTTGGCGACATCGCGGTGAATGCGGTGAACGCACATTGGAAGCGTGTATTCGTCATCGCCATACTGGCGTATCACCCGGCGTGATGGTATGGGGTGCCACTGGTTATACTTCTCGGTCACCTCTTGTTCGCATTGACCGCACTTTGACAAATTTCAGATGTGTTACGACCCGTGGCTCTACCCGTCATTCTATCCCTGCGAAACCCTACATTTCAGCAGGATAATGCACGACCGCCTGTTGCACGTCCTGTACGGGCCTTTCTGGATACAGCACATTCTCCAGATCTCCCACCAATTGAAAACGTCTGGTCAATGGTAGCCGAGCAACTAGCCAGTCACAATACGCCAGTCACTACTCTTGATGAACTGTGGTATCGTGTTGAAGCTGTTTGGGCAGCTGTACCTGTACACGCCATCCAAGCTCTGTTTGACTCAAAGCCCCGGCGTATCACGGCCGTTATTACGGCCAGATGTGGTTGTTCTGGGTGCTGATTTCTCAGGATCTATGCACCCAAATTGCGTGAAAATGTAATCACATGTCAGTTCTAGTATAATATATTTGTCCAATGAATACCCGTTTATCATCTGCATTTATTCTTGGTGTAGCAATTTTAATGGCCAGGACAGTATTCATCATCTGTACGATCCACTGGGTGTCAGAGTCAGTGCCTGCGTTAAGGCCTGTTGAGGCTACACCGCGTTCTAATAGGGTTGTTTCGCCATGAGTCGATACCTAGTACCTCAGAAGCGCTTGTCCTACTGATCTGTAAATGTAATAATTTAATGTACACCATATACGGGCAAGTCTTCAGGTCCAGATTGTATACCGATTAGGTTCCTTTCAGATTACGCTGATACAATAGCTCCCTACTTAGCAATCATATACAACCGCTCGCTGACCGATAGATCTCTACCTACAGATTGGAAAATTGCGCAGATCGCACCAGTATTTAAGAAAGGTAGTAGGAGTAATCAGTAGGGTTTTGGAGCATATACTGTATTCAGACATTATGAATTACCTCGAAGGGAACGATATATTGATACGTAATCAGCATGGTTTCAGAAAACATCGTTCTTGTGCAACGCAGCTAGCTCTTTATTCGCGCGAAGTAATGGTCGCTATCGACAGGGGATCCGAAGTTGATTCCGTATTTCTAGATTTCCGGAGAGCTTTGGACACCGTTCCTCACAAGCGACTTCTAATCAAGCTGCGGGCCCATGGGTTACCGTCTCAGTTGTGCGACTGGATTCGTGATTTCCTGTCAGGAAGATCGCAGTTCGTAGTAATAGACGGCAAATCATCGAGTAAAACTGAAGTGATGTCAGGTGTTCCCCAGGGAAGCGTCCTGTGACCTCTGCTGTCCCTGATCTATATAAATGACCTGGGTGACAATCTGAGCAGTTCTCTTAGGTTGTTCGCAGATGATGCTGTAATTTACCATCTAGTAAGGTCATCCGAAGACCAGCATCAGTTGCAAAGCGATTTAGAAAAGATTTCTGTATGGTGTGACAGGTGGCAGTTGACGCTAAATAACGAAAAGTGTGAGGTGATCCACATGAGTTCCAAAAGAAATCCGTTGGAATTCGATTACTCGATAAATAGTACAATTCTCAAGGCTGTCAATTCAACTAAGTACCTGGGTGTTAAAATTACGAACAACTTCAGTTGGAAAGACCACATAGATAATATTGTGGGGAAGGCGAGCCATTGGCAGGACACTTAGAAGATGCAACAAGTCCACTAAAGAGACAGCTTACACTACCTCGTTTGTCCTCTGTTAGAATATTGCTGCGCGGTGTGGGATCCTTACCAGGTGGAATTGACGGAGGATATCGAAAGGGTGCAAAAAAGGGCAGCTCGTTTTGTATTATCGCGTAATAGGGGAGAGAGTGTGGCAGATATGATACGCGAGTTGGGATGAAATTCATTAAAGCAAAGGCGTTTTTCGTCACGGCGAGATCTATTTACGAAATTTCAATCACCAACTTTCTCTTCCGAAAGCGAAAATATTTTGTTGTGCCCAATCTACTACATAGGTAGGAATGATCATCAAAATAAAATAAGAGAAATCACAGCTCGAACAGAAAGGTTTAGGTGTTCGTTTTCCCCGCGCGCTGTTCGGGAGTGGAATGGTAGAGAGATAGTATGATTGTGGTTCGATGAACCCACTGCCAAGCACTTAAATGTGAATTGCAGAGTAATCATGTAGATGTAGATGTAGATGTAGATATGCACTGTTTGCAACAATAAATCTTGAGTGAATTGGAATCCTCTAAAATGGTGTACTAATTGTTTTCCAGCATTGTGTATCTACATCTACATACATACTCCGCAAGCTGGCGCAAGGTGCCTAGGGAAGGGTACCTTATACCACTGGTAGCCATTCTATTTCTGCTCCAGTCGCAAACATAGTGAGACAAAGACTGGCTTCGTGCGTTCATCTGAGCCTGAGAGAGCAAGTAAATGCGAGAACTTATTGTAAGCTTTACGGCTGTTGCTGGTGTGTAAATTTCTAAGGGACCAAACCGCTGAAGCCATCGGTTCCTACGCTTACTACTTAAACTACCTTATGCTAAGAAAAACACACACACACACACACACACACACACACACACACACACACACACACACACACACACACACACAAAAACACACACATACTCCCCAATGCTCGAGGGAGGACTGTAACCTCCGGTTGGAGGGGTTGCGCAATCCTTGACATGGCGCCTCAAACTGCGCGGCCACACCGTGCGGCAAAGTTGATGACAAGAATAATGTACACAAGGACGGAAAAGAAAATTGATGATCTGTTATATGACAATCAGTTTGGCTTTCGGAAAGACATGGTCATCAGTGAAGGCGCTCTGTCGTTGTGACTGATAATTGAATCAAGATTTCAGGAGGCACGTATGCGAAATTGCAATACTTGGAACAAAGGAAAACCTCATGCAGTCCAAATTTATGACAAAATTTAACTAAATCTGGTTCTCGTTAAAACATTCGACAGTCAAGCTCGCATAAATATTTCTTTGTTTCAAACTACATCATCTTCAGGCCTTAAAAAGTCTTGTTATGAAACGTGTGCATTTTACATTGGACCTTACGCCAAGCTGTCATGAGGATAAAAGTCAGTACATTTTTAAGAGCTGAAGACGACAGCAAATTCTATCACAGTATTTTAAATTAAGAAATATTGATGCGTTTTTTGCTGTTGAATTTTTTTTAGTAAGTAAAAGAGATCTCTCCTTCAGTCTTCTCAAAACGAGAAAATTCAGTTAAATCTAGTTCAGTTCTTAAGAAATGTTATATGCATACACATATAAGCTTTCACCGTATATGTTTTTAATTATAAACAACTGAAATTTTTCAACATGGTTCTCCTTTTTTGAAAAATCTATCAGAACGAAATTAATGCATTTTAGTACAAAGTTTGATATGCCACTATCACAAATATCCGTGGAATAGAATTCAGTTACCTTCTTTTTCTGCATTTTCACAACTCTCCAAATACCGCTGAAAAAAAAATTGCTCCAAATTTTGATGTTTTTCTCTTACACAAATGTCTTACTGTCGTATTAAATGAAAAATTCCTTCCACAGAATGTTTCACATGACATGCCGAATTTCAGTACTCTAACGTTTTTAGTTTGTGACGAAAATATACATCAAGTTACAAAATGTAACTTGCGGGAACCTGATTCAAAGATTAACATTTTTTGTATTATGCCTTGCCTCATCTTGGTGAACTAGCGCAAACCTATGCAAACTCCATAACAAGGTGTGACAGAAATAAAAGGAAGGTTCAGCGGTGGGATTAAAATTCAAAGTGAATGATATCAGCAAGATATTGGTAGAACTACGGGACGTTCTGAATGGAATGAGCGATCAAATGAGTACAGAATATGGACTGAGAGTCCGCCGAAGGCATACGGAATAATAAGGAGTAAGAAAAACGAAATGAGAGATAGACATAAAATTCATGACCAGGAAGTAGGGAAAATCTAGAACTTCTGCTATTTTGACGGTCTGTTAGTATCAAACATCGGTTTTAATCTCAGGAAGAAATTTCTGAGAAAGTGAATTTGGAGCACAGGTATGTGTGGCAGTGAACCATGGACTGCAGGAGAGAATCGAAATGTTTGAGATATGGTGCTATAGAAGGATGCCGAAAATAGGGTAGACTAATAAGGAATGAGGAGGTTCTCTGCAGAATCGGTGACGAGGAAAACATATGGAAAACACTGACAATAAGAAGTGACAGGACGATAGGACATGTGTTAAGACATCGATCGGCGAATAGCTGCCATGGTAGTCATGGGAACTGAGAAGGGTAAAAACTGTAGGAGAAGACAGAATCTGGAAAACATTCAACAAATTACTGAGGATGTAGGGCGTAAGTAAGAGGTTGGCACAACAGAATAATTCGTTGCAGGCTGTATCGAATGATTCAGAGATTCAGAAGACTCTTCTTTTTTTGTGCCTTTGTCTCACATTGGTGCTGTTACACTTGGGTACCAACTCAGTATTCACCTAGCAGGATGTAAGAATCCACCGAAAAACTACGGCTGTACAGCAGAATAGTGATTAATGTAGGTATAAACTTTCGTTAGAACTGACTGGGACAACGCTAATTGTAGCATATATGAAAGGTATGCAACAGTGGCGTAACCAAAGTCAACATTTGTGGAAGAACTGAAGTACAAACTGACAGGGAACTTATTGCCCCGTACTGTGCGGCAGGGAACGTCAGGAAGACCTGATTCAGCACTTAGGTAGCAATACAGAGCATACACAGAGTCTTCTATAATGGGGCTACGTGAAGTAACTTCACCCTCGGACGACACGAGAACACCTTTCCGGCTGTAGACTTCGTATGAAGGAACGCTCTGAAGTTGAACATTAGGCCAGGTGAGAGACCTGACAGATTCAGAAAATGGGAGAAAATTTGGTCACCTGTTTGGGGGTAATCACGCCACCGACTGGTTAAAACCCTTGACTCACGCTTGGGGTTAGGCCACTCCGTGTGCATCACTGATATCGATGGAAGACTGGCTCCACTAGTTGCAGAATGCACTAGTGAATACAACGAAGTGTCTACAGCGACAGTAGCCTTGGAGTCCACTGCTATGAATACGTAGCTATCTGGCTGTAGAGAATTTGAACTCTACGACCTGCAGCCGGACACAACAGTGACTGACTGAAGACTGGAACCAGGCTGGATAAAGAACCGATCTGGCTGTCTACAAGCTGATCAGTGGGAGCAGGTCTCCATGCCGCCACTCCTGGGCAGTACAAGTACCACCCTACCAGCTGTGCGCTGGGACCACCTCTCAGGGCGTCCTTCATGTCACTGTTGGCTCTTCCCCCTACATGCCATCTCATCAACTGGCAACAGGGGAATGCATATTTCTGGTGCCAAGCCAAAGTGCACCTTTACTCAACGAAAGCACTATAGCATCAAAAGACGTCCACGGCCATGCTGGGCTGTAGTGAGGCGCCAGATGAAGAACCCTGGGGCGGCAGTACTGATCGCAGGCAAGGCCAGTGCCTGAGCCTCCAAATTCCTCTCTGGAAACTGATGAGCCACCCTGCACCTTCATGCAGTGCGGGCCCAGCACATCCGCTGTTTGACCACAATGGGAAGAAGACAGAAATGAAAAGCTATTATTTGAATGATGCGTCATTAGCGACCTTGCGCTTCACAGACCACCACCACTGCACCGCCACTCGTCTATCCTACATCCACGTAGGAGGCCGCATCTGGCAGGCTCCTACACTACATCCAAGCTGGCTGTCACAGCATCTCTCGCCGTTAATCCACTGGGCAGACTCGATTCGGGGCCCGTGTACTTCCCAGTGCCGAAAGCTGCTGACAGCTCAGCGATTCAGAAGAACGATGACAAAAAGAATAGCGTTTTGTGAAAGGAACATCATATTCCCATCCAGGGATTCATTTGAGTTTCCAGAGTGTTTCCTCAACATACTTATGTTGATCGACTCTACTGGTAACAAATTTACCAGCATGCTTCTGAAATGCTTCGATGCCTTCCTTTAATCCGACATACTGGGAACCCCAAACATCGAGCAGTATTCAAGAATGGAGGCCACAAGTGTTCTGCAGGTGATATGCCTCATACGTGAGTTACACTTCTCTAGACATGTCTCAATAAACCGAAGTCAGCCATTCGCCATTCCTACAACCGACCAAACATACCCATCCCATTTGTCAAACATTACACAATTATTTTCCCTGCTCTTCTACATGAATCTCTCATTTTTTTGTCTTGTTCCATTCATCACACCAAATAGAAAGTCTACCCAGTAATTCTGTATTCTCCTACACAGACCCAACGACTACACTTTATCATACTTTCTCATACGCTACATCGTTTTCACCAAGTAGTCGCAGATTGCTTCGCATTCTGCCAGTGAGATAGATTATGTATAGACCTATACAGAACAAGAGCGGTCTCACCACTCTTCCCTGACGATAACTTCTCCAGTGACCACTCCCCATCCAGGACATCGTAATGAGTTCTATTACGTAAGAAGTCTTCTTCGAGCCATTCACGTACCTGAGAAGCTGTTCTCAATTATCGGATCTTCATTAGTAGTGTGCGATGTGTGACTATGTCAAACGCTTTTCCGGGCGACCAGCAATATAGAATTTATCTCTTACACTTCAGCCATGGTTCTCTGGATACTGTGCGACAAAAGGACACGCTTTATTGCGCTGGAGCGATGCTTTTTTAATTTCTGCTGGTTCATGGACGGAAGATTTTTTGTCTCAAGGAAATTTTGTCTGTTCGAACTTAGAAAATGCTTAGAGTTTTGCATTGAAATTAAAGTTAAGGACATTGGTCTGCAATGTTACAGGTCCTTACTTTTACCCTTTTTATATATGGGAGTCATCTGCACTTTTCAAATTCACTGAGGAATTTCCGAATAATAGACACATTGAATGCTCTTCCAGACAAAAGGTTTGCGTCAGGATGGGCAATCATCAAATCTTTATGCGAACTAACGATGGACGTTCATAAGTTTTTGAGACAGGTTATTGGTCCGTAACAGATCGTCCAGTCACAATTGTTGAATTTCAGATTGACAAAATCAGACAAATTTTCTGGCTCTTCAGTCTTCGGTTTCATGTGGTCCTCAACGATTTTCTAACCCATGCTAATCTTTTCTCCTGAGAGTAGTGCGAAACGTCGTCTTCAGTTAACTGCTGGATGAATTCCAAACACCCCCTACAATTTTTCACCTCTATACCTCCACAGACAAAATAATAGTAATCCCATGGAAAGAGTTTTTTTTAAGACTAGAGTCCCTCCGTGCTTGGATTGGTATGGCGACCAACTCGAAATGTCTACTGTCACCTCTGGAATTGTCAGTAATATAGATTGAGGAGAAAACAGGATCAGGTCTGTGATGTTTTTGATAGGTCTGGGTAAGATTAGCCCATTGGAAGACAGTAAGCTTGAAAGAAGAAGAGGTTTATGGACATTGAGAAAAAGGGGCTAAGGCAGGCGCCATGGGAAAAAGACGCTACGATAGGCAGGAGAGGTAGTAAGAGCATCAGCAGTTTGTTGCTATCTGCGACAAATCATGCAAAGTTTATGTTAGTAGTGAGTGTCATGCAGCTCGATATCATGTCACGCTATCTGGTCATCATAAGGAGGTCAGATGGAATCTGTGCAGCAGCACACTCTGCTACTGTCGGTGTACTGTCTGCCATCGGGTTCCCCTAATTGGCAGGCAGTACCGCGTAACAGCCACGCTAGGAGGGAAACAAACCAACAGCCAAACAGGCGAAGACATCAGGTAAACACGCCGAAGATTACAGTCGATTAATAGGTACCTTTCCTTGCAGAGGTCGCCGCGACATATCCGGCCACGGATTCCTAAGCCGGGTTTCTATTGGCTCCAGCTCACTATATAGGCCCGGCCGGTCGAAGGAAGACTAGTCTTCGTCCGCTGCTAATGGCAACCGCTATAGCAGAGTGTCCGAGAAGATATCACCGAAGCCGCTGTACTGCACCGCCGATCGAAGTACCAGCCGACCGAGAGGAACCACATCTCTGGCTAGATCGACGGACGTCTACATCTATTGTACAGCCAGCTATTGTATTGTAGAAGAAGTTACGTTCAATAAACTGTTGGAGAATACGACAGTCGGGTCCTGATAGCAACACTCAGTCAGTCAGTCAGTGGCGTCTAGGGCCTCTCGTTTAGTGGCGTCTTGTCCCCAGCAGTGTTGTTTGCCTTTTCTCTCCCTGATACCACCTGGTATGCAGTCGGGAAGTTCCACCAGGGAATTCCCCCGTCGGGAGTCGCATTGCTTGGCTGTTGCTACCTCACAGTGTGGCACACCCGTCCGTCATTAGTAACTGGGCATCTTCAACAGCCTTCTTCAGTTTTGTGTCGGTCAAGGAGGCAGCTGGAATTGCTATTGCTATTGCTCCTGCAGTCGCCAACTGCGTTGTAAATGGCGTGTTGGACGACGATGGAAACTGTCAGGACGCGCTGTATTAAAACTCATCCTTGTTTCCCAAGTGATTTATTGGTTGGTTGGTTGGTTGGTTTGAGGAAGGAGACCAGACAGCGTGGTCATCGGTCTCATCGGATTAGGGAAGGATTGGGAAGGAAGTCGGCCGTGCCCTTTCAGAGGAACCATCCCGGCATTTGCCTGGAGTGATCTAGGGAAATCACGGAAAACCTAAATCAGGATGGCCGGACGCGGGATTGAACCGTCGTCCTCCCGAATGCGAGTCCAGTGTCTAACCACTGCGCCACCCCGCTCGGTCAGTGATTTATTATTTCCTGCTATAGTGCCCGCATTCCTCTTGGTCTGCGTCACCGGGTCCCACAATTCTAAGAACATCACTTCGCTGTCTGCGAAATGGCTTGGCGCGGAATGGCTGCGACCCGTGCAACACCCTGTGGTGTGACGGCCCTGTACGGCCGCGGAGTTGTGATGACGTCAGTCCGTGTCTGCATTAGACTCAGAGGTCTTCGCTCCTGTTGCCCAACGCCGCCCATTGGGAGCTGCAAGGCGGTCCGCAGCACACTTCCTCGCCAGCGTGACTAAGAAGGCGGTGACAACAAGCGCCTGCGATCCGGCGTCCGAATCTGCGGCCCTCGCCTTGGGATGCCTCTGGCGTGTGTTGGGAGCCAACAAGACTGCCCACGGTAGTGAGCCGTGGTGTGGCCTGCCACTGGCTGGCTGTGGACCCCACGTTCGCTTCAGAGGGTCCAACCGGCGACCCACTGTGGACTGGCGCCCCATCTGCTGCTGCGTGTAGCTGGTGGTGTGACACGCCCTGCTGTCCAGGAGAGGGGTGTCACACTTGAATGCCTTGTTAATGAATGGGCGCCTATTTATACGCAGCTGTGCATCTCTGTTTTGCTAACGCGCCACTCCGAGTCATGTCCTCATAACACCTGGGTTGGGCCAGTGGGCCCCTTATGCCTGTAACTTGCACCATGCATACTGCTGCGTTAACTCTTTTCAGCGGTTCGACGGCCCTGTGGCCTCCATTCTACAACGCAACCGCTGGCAGTGTAACTTACTGTGAACAGGCTCGGGCCTGGCTGTAACTTGTGCGCTCCGAAATATTGCACCTGAATATAACCTTTTCCCATCTTAAACGGAGCTGCCGCTACAGCGTGGAGGCTCTTGCCCTCGCATTCTGCTCTGCAGCAGCAGGAGCTGGGGTAGGCACTTTCTTCGTCGCTCAACGGCCGCGCATGAATTCTGTGTGTAGCTGTCAAAGTTGTCGGGAAGCCCTCATTGTCTCTGCAGCAACGGCCGGTTTGAAGACAGCCCTTTCTGCCTCTGTGGCAGGTTTTTGAAGGCCGCAGTTGTCCCTCTGCGGCCGCGCGGTCGTCGCTAGTGTACTCTTGTGGGACAGGGATTGCTTTCCGTCCGTCCGCATTCGGCTGGTCCTCCCTATTGTTGGCGGGCCATTTCGCGTTTTGGCGGGCGGGGGGAGCTGTAATCATGCCATCCCTCTGCAGCGCGAGGTTGGTGTTCGCCCGTCGTCGGTGTCGGCATTTTCTCTATCGTCTCGTCGTTGCGGCCGCGGCCGCCACGCCGTTGTCGCCTTGGCTATGGCTTGAGAAGGCAAAACGTCCTCGCCAATTGGCGACGTGAGGCCCGCCACACCGAGCGCACGTCGGCGTTAACTTCTCTGACGTGGTCACAGTTGCGCATGTCGTACGTTCCAGAACACTTCACGCACCATGGAGCTTAGCTGCAGTACTTGGCAACATGGACCTCTCCAATGAACCTGAAGAGCTTCTGCCTTCGGGAGAAAGCTCAGGAGCTTCTGTATAGAGAGCAAACATCGCCCCAGAGCCGCCTGCCATTTGCACGGCCAGGGTAAGTAGCGGCGGTCTCCTCTTGGTGGCCCAGTCTACATCTACAACTACATCTACATACATACTCCGCAATCCACCATACGGTGCGTGGCGGAGGGTACCTCGTACCACAACTAGCATCTTCTCTCCCTGTTCCACTCCCAAACAGAACGAGGGAAAAATGACTGCCTATATGCCTCTGTACGAACCCTAATCTCTCTTATCTTATCTTTGTGGTCTTTCCGCGAAATGTAAATTGGCGGCAGTAAAATTGTACTGCAGTCAGCCTCAAATGCTGGTTCTCTAAATTTACTCAGTAGCGATTCACGAAAAGAACGCCTCCTTTCCTCTAGAGACTCCCACCCGAGTTCCTGAAGCATTTAGTTAACACTCGCGTGATGATCAAACCTAACAGTAACAAATCTAGCAGCCCGCCTCTGAATTGCTTCTATGTCCTCCCTCAATCCGCCTTGATAGGGATCCAAAACGCTCGAGCAGTACTCAAGAGTAGGTCGTATTAGTGTTTTATAAGTGGACTCCTTTACAGATGAACCACATCTTCCTAAAATTCTACCAATGAACCGAAGATGACTATCTGCCTTCCCCACAACTGCCATTACATGCTTGTCCCACTTCATATCGCTCTGCAATGTTACGCCCAAATATTTAATCGACGTGACTGTGTCAAGCGCTGCACTACTAATGGAGTATTCAAACATTACAGGAAAACATTACAGGATTCTTTTTCCTATTCATATGCATTAATTTACATTTATCTATATTTAGAGTTAGCTGCCATTCTTACACAAATCACAAATCCTGTCCAAGTCATCTTGTATCCTCCTACAGTCACTCAACGACGGCACCTTCCCGTACACCACAGCATCATCAGCAAACAGCTGCACATTGCTATCCACCCTATTCAAAAGATCATTTATGTAGATAGAAAACAACAGCGGACCTACCACACTTCCCTGGGGCACTCCAGATGATACAATCACCTCCGATGAACACTCACCATCGAGGAAAACGTACTGGGTTCTAATACTTAAGAAGTCTTCGAGCCACTCACATACTTGGGAACCAATCCCATATGCTCGTACCTTAGTTAGGAGTCTGTAGTGGGGCACCGAGTCAAACGCTTCCCGTAAGTCAAGGAATATGGCATCCGTCTGATACCCTTCATCCATGGCCCGCAAGATAACATGTGAAAAAAGGGCGAGTTGCGTTTCGCAGGAGCGATGCTTTCTAAATCCGTGCTGATGCACGGACAGCAACTTCTCTGTCTCAAGGAAATTCATTATATTCGAACTAAGAATATGTTCGAGAATCTTGCAACAAACCGATATTAAGGATATTAAGGATATTGGTCTATAATTTTGAGAGTCCGTCCTTCTACCCTTCTTATATACAGGCGTTACCTGCGCTTTTTCCTGTCGCTCGGGACTTTACGTTGGGCAAGAGATTCGCGATAAATGCAAGCTAAGTAAGGAGCCAATGCAGTAGAGTACTCTCTGTAAAACCGAATTGGAATCCCATCAGGACCTGGCGATTTATTTATTTTCAACCCATTCAGCTGCTTCACGATGTCTATCACTATGTCCTCCATACGGGAATCTGTACGAGACTCAAACGGCGATATGTTATTACGATCCTCCTGCGTGAAGGATTTCTCTTTAGTGGGTTTGTCGCATTTTCTAAGTGTTCTGCCAACAAAGCGCAGTCTTTATTCCACCTTCCTCACAATATTATGTATACGGTCTTCCCAATTTAAGTTGCTCGTAATAGTAATTCCTAGGTATTTAGTCGAATTGGCAGCCCTAAGATTTGGGCGATTTACCGATACCCAAAATTTCTCGGATTTCTTTTAGTACCCATGTGGATGACCTCGCACTTTTCTTTGTTTAGTGCCAATTGCCACTTTTTGCACCATATAGAAATTCTCTCCAGATAATTTTGTAATTGGGATTGATTGTCTGACGATTTTACTAGACGGTAAATTACAGCGTCATCTGCAAACAATCTAAGGGGGCTGCTCAGGTTATCACCTAGATCATTTATGTAAATCAGGAACAGCAGAGGGCCTATGACACTACCTAGCGGAACGCCAGGTATCACTTCTGTTCTACTCGATGATTTACCGTCTATCACTACGAACTGTGACATCTCTGAGAGGAAATCACGAATCCAGTCACACAACTGAGACGATACTCCATATGAACGCAATTTGATTAATAGTCGCTTGTGAGGAACGGTATCAAAAGTCTTCCGGTATGTAGCAATAAGTTATTTTCTTCAAGGTGACTAAAGGTCTGTTCCCAAAGACTGGAAAGTTGCACAGGTCACACCAATATTCAAGAAAGGAAATAGGAGTAACCCATTACATTACAGACCCATATCACTGAGCTCAATTTGCAGTAGGATCTTGGAGCGTATACTGTATTCGAACGTTATGAACCCATAAAAATTCCATCGTTGTTCAGGAACATTAATTCCATGAATGGCTGCTGATGGTCGCCAAGTAGCCGAACATAACCATATCCAGTCAATGATCAGTTCGTTATGAAAACAACGCACAATTGCTACATTTTCCCACGTCCACGGCATGACACTTCTTCATGGGGTCTCCTGCAGCCCTAGTAGAGAAGCGCATAACACTGATCAGCTCGTCTCGCTGGCTCTGGCTGAACTCTTAAAAGGACACCCTAGATGCTTTGGAGCGGTGTAGTTGCTGTAAAACTGGTACCAGGCGATTATGTCACCGTAGACTGCTGACGCAAGTCACAGAAGTGGAAAGGTGTGTACGTGGTATTCGGTTGTGGCGAATCAGTGCAGCATCATGGGTCAATGTAGGTACGTAACCGAATGACAGAAATTTGCCACGTGTGCATGACCAAGCAGTGATTGAGGTGACTGATTTGCAGGGCTGTCCAGCGCGTCTACAAGGCATGGTATACCAATCGCTGCCATGAATAAGGCATAAGAACAGTGGTCGTAAAAAAGATCCTACCCGACGGGGACCAGAGACAACTGTCACACCTTGTCAATGAAAATCGGTGTTTAAACCTTCAGGAATCGATGCTGTTAATGTATATAGGTTGAAATCAACCGCTAGCCGAAAGAACAGTGGGAAGGAAAATGAATGGAGCGGACGTTTGAGGTCGGGTATTTCGCAAAACGGCCATTGCTGATATCGGTGCATCAAACTGCACTCCTTCAGTAGACCGAAGAACTCAACAACTGGACAGTAGCTGGAGGGAGGCATGGACATTCCTTGGTGGCCCGCGGGGCTGCTCCACATACAAACTTACGCCGCCAGCACACAGCACGAGGCAGCTAACGTTGACGTGCCCGCAGACGATATATAATTTCGTAAGAAAGTCCCACAACGTTTACGAAAACGCAAAGGTCAAAAAGGAAATTAGATACGACAGGACTATAAACCCATACCGGCCAACCTCTGTTTCACACCACAGTACCATTTCCCACTACGCTAGATTGTAGCTTCGTTAATAATGACTTTCTGTTTTATCTTATAGTCTTCCTTAGGCTTTAATCATCGAAATGTTATTAATTCATATTTAATCATCACGAATCCCAACTAGAAAGACACGTTTTTCCGTCTACAATCAATGTGATATTGCTTTAAAACGACTTACTGCGATATCACGCGAGTTAGGAATTCTTTAATCGCCAATATTACGTTTCCCATCGTTTTACTGCAACAAATCGTACCAGTAACGATTCGTTCTCGAGACATTCAATGTGCTGTTGTTTACAAACAGTATATCTTCATAGGGTGTAAGGTATAACATAAAACCCACCGAATACAGGCTTCTGCTGAATACGAAGAGTCAACACGGCGGTTTGCTTTCCGGGCCCTCAAGCTTTTACTTGTGATGGAAGAAACGTTATTGCTTCCTATTGGTTCTGCTTTACGTGACACGTCTTCGAAATATCGCGGAACTTATTTTGGGTTTCATGTAACGAAATGGCTCCTCAACGTGAAAAGGCAGGAAGTGACGTCACAAAACTCATAAAGGGCTGCGTTAGCTGTCACGTCCCGTGTGCCGACAGCTTTAAGCTCGCTGGCCGTCATATCACGTGAAGAGGCAGCAGCGCTCTTAGCTCACGGAGTCAACGCTGTAGCGTCCATGTTTGTGCGGTAACGCACCAATTTTTCGAAAGTACATGAATTTAATTTCACAATATCTTCAGAAGTTTACATTTACTACGCACCGACGTTTCACAAAGCTGTCTTAAAAACTTGCATGCGAAGTTCTGCAGCGCCTCGCTCTTTCTCCCCCGAATTTCTCCCGCGGTTCGGGGTGAAACTAATCGCGGGGCCGGATCCAACACGAGGGTGTGCTGTTGCCGACTCGTGCCATAGTGTCATCCGCTCTCTTTTCAAACGATCCAAGGCGTCGAGTGCAACGATGACACACTGAGGCGTTAACTCAAACTTTGTACAGCATCGAGATCAGGCAGAATATGCCTCTCTGATGCTCTGGGAGTGTTTTCGTTACATGAATTAGGCTCACATATTCAGGTTATCTTGAGCATGAACCAAGACGTTTTTCTGAACTTTCTCGGTAACCAAGCATTGTCCCTTTTTCCACACTGATCAATCAAAGCATTATGACCACTGCTCACCGCAGCGTTGGATACCGCCTGGTGGCGTTGCGGACGCGTGACGCTGTATCAAAGGTATGTAAGCGGAGCAGACAGGGACGGGGGAGCACCACAGAGAAGATGCAAATGGGGAAATCCACTGAGGTAAGCGACTTTGACAAAGGGCAGATTATTATTACGCAGAGTCTGTGAACGAGTACCTAGAAAACGGCGAAGCTGGCCGAAGGTTCACATGTTACTGACGTGAGCATCTACGGAAAGAGATAGGACAGTGAAACTGGCACTAGGCGCTAAATAGTTCGACGTCCAGGACTCTTCACAGAACGTGCGGTTCGGAGGCTTGTCGGCTCTGTAAAGTAGGATGGGTGGAAACCTGTGGCATCTCTGCCGAAAGAACACAATGCTGGTGCACGAACAAGTGTTTCGGAGCACACCATTCATCGTGCATTTCTGAACACGAGCTTCGCAGCTGATCACCTCTACGTGTTCACGTGTTGACCCAACTGAAACTTGATAGTCAAGGGAAGACAGGATTCGGTTACGGTTATGGACGGGGCCGTAATCGGTTACTATTGGTTGCCTTTTACAGTTACACACATTTATTTTTAAAACAGTAATTCCAGACTCAACAATAAATAAAAAAAATACCACGCGTTATTAATGAAGGAATAAATAATAGTGTTTTCAGAGCGTTACAGTTTAGCAGATCACCATAAAATACAGATATAAGTAATATTTAAAAAATAACAAGACACTGTTATCACGGCTGAAGGCCTTACACGCCAGGAAAGGCAATTATATAAAAAACTTAAAAACCTGCTGTAAAACAGCAAATACAAGCAAATGTTAATTAAAAGAAACAAGCAACTGACCACCAAACCGGTCAAATAAGATGCTGGTAAATCTTGTAACACAAGCGTTACACTGCTAGATTCATTCCAGAAGGCGGCCAGAACTATTAACTAGACATACATAACCTTTAATGTAGGTATTACAAGGTATGGTAATAAATAATACAATAATAAAACACAACGACCAGTCACAGACGGTGCTCCACGATTCGACCTCTGAAAAAAATGGTTCAAATGGCTCTGAGCACTATGGGACTTAACATCTGTGGTCATCAGTCCCCTAGACTTAGAACTACTTAAACCTAACTAACCTAAGGACATCACACACATCCATGCCCGAGGCAGGATTCGAACCTGCGACCGTAGCAGTCATGCGGTTCCGGACTGATCGCCTAGAACCGCACGGCCACCGGGCCGGCTCGACCTCTGAGAAGATCGGGCAACAAACACTTTCGCGAGCTACGCGATAGGCTGCCAAGAGTTGCATTTACTTCACAAGATGGTAACTCAGACTAGTGGCAGTCTAACGAATGACTAATGATAATCTTGCTGAAGCTACCTGACGTCCGATAAACCAAATGCAACGATGGAACAACACGCCAAAGCCGGAACCAGTGGTCTGCACTACGTCCCCAGAAAACTGTGTCTAGAGCGCCCGGAACGAGAAATGAACCACTATCAGATTTCCGTCCGATTCCACAAACCCGAAAATCTGAACAAACAAGTCACAGTACATAACACCAGACAAGCTAACAGTAACTAAAGCCCCACTCGATTTGCGTGCGAGGCAAAACCGAAATGTAACCAACCAGAATCAGCTACCACACGTCATTGCGGAAACAGTCACAAAGTGAGTCAAAACCAAGTACCAAATGAGTGACATCGGGCACACAAACGCACACTGAACTCACTGTGACAACTCTGACGACGGTTGGCAGAATGAAACAAATGTCTTCAGTAGTTTATTAATTCACAGTCGAGTAACCACATCGTCAAATCACTGAGCCACGTGCTTTTAACACAGTAGAGTCTTCAAGTACTAAGCGGTACGCAGATCCACCAAACTGCACAGGATGGCGCGATGATAATCTGTCACAACGTCGCATACGTACTACTGGGCCCACACGGGTGACTGACTCTGCTCTACTTGGATTGAAATGCACTCATCTTAAAGCTTGCTGGATCCGGTTTAAGACGAGGTCGTGCACCCTTCTACATCTACATCTACATCTACATCCATACTCCGCAAGCCACCTGACGGTGTGTGGCGGAGGGTACCTTGAGTACCTCTATCGGTTCTCCCTTCCAGTCTCGTATTGTTCGTGGAAAGAAGGATTGTCGGTATGCCTCTGTGTGGGCTCTAATCTCTCTGATTTTATCCTCATGGTCTCTTCGCGAGATATACGTAGGAGGGAGCAATATACTGCTTGACCCTTCGGTGAAGGTATGTTCTCGAAACATTGACAAAAGCCCGTACCGAGCTACTGAGCGTCTCTCCTGCAGAGTGTTCCACTGGAGTTTATCTATCATCTCCGTAACGCTTTCGCGATTACTAAATGATCCTGTAACGAAGCGCGCTGCTCTCCGTTGGATCTTCTCTATATCTTCTATCAACCCTATCTGGTACGGATCCCACAGTGCTGAGCAGTATTCAAGCAGTGGGCGAACAAGCGTACTGTAACCTACTTCCTTTGTTTTCGGATTGCATTTCCTTAGGATTCTTCCAATGAATCTGAGTCTGGCATCTGCTTCACCGACGATCAACGTTATATGATCATTCCATTTTAAATCACTCCTAATGCGTACTCCCAAATAGTTTATGGTATTAACTGCTTCCAGTTGCTGACCTGCTATTTTGTAGCTAAATGATAAAGGCTCTATCTTTCTGTGTATTCGCAGCACATTACACTTGTCTACATTGAGATTCAGTTGCCATTCCCTGCACCATGCGTCAATTCGATGCAGATCCTCCTGCATTTCAGTACAATTTTCCATTGTTACAACCTCTCGATGCACCACAGCATCATCTGCAAAAAGCCTCAGTGAACTTCCGATGTCATCCACCAGGTCATTTATGTATATTGTGAATAGCAACGGTCCTATGACACTCCCCTGCGGTACACCTGAAATCACTCTTACTTCGGAAGACTTCTCTCCATTGAGAATGACATGCTGCGTCCTGTAATGTAGGAACTGCTCAATCCAATTACACAATTGGTCTGATAGTCCATATGCTCTTACTTTGTTCATTAAACGACTGTGGGGAACTCTATCGAACGCCTTGCGGAAGTCAAGAAACACGGCATCTACCTGTGAACCCGTGTCTATGGCCCTCTGTGATCACAGCCCTTCCGTCCAGCAGTCCATGCGGCCGCCAGCGGCCCTGGCGTGTTCTCGCATTGCGTGGACCTGGCTGCTCCTGAATCTCCAACCGAACTCGCACACTCACACGACCTGGAAAATAAGGACGTTGCCCCAAAGATAGGGCAACAGTTTCTACATACCGATAACCGCCGTTGCTGCCTTTAGCGCACAGGCAATGCTTGCGAAACAGAGTGACGCCAGTCAACAGGAGAAGAAGACATACAACCGCAACCATGCCAACTAAACGATGCGTCTGGCCTGCAACAGCGGGCGGAAACCTACAAACAGCACCAACGTGAGCCGCAGCACGGCTCACCAACGACATCGTCAGGTACGACTACAGTGAGCATGGGACCACCGGGATTCGACCAACGATCTACGGAAACATGTCGACTCTTCGGGTGAATCACAATTTTGCTACACTGGGTATTTGGTGGTCTCTACTAACGCCATTATCGGAATCAACAGGGTCTCGAAAGTGCAGCGTGCCCCGGACGCAGGCTGGTGGGAGCAGTGGTATGCCATGACAGAGATTCTCCTGTGCTTGTATGGGACCTGTGGTAGTAATCTAAGACACTCTGGTATCTGCGAACCACCTGCATCCCTTCATGCTTGTTGTTTTCCCCGATGTCATGTTTCAGCAGTATAACTGACCGCGCCTCGGAGCCAGAACCGTTTTATAGTGGCTTTATGAGCATTATAGTGAAGTCACGTTAATGTCTCGGCGTCCCAGTTCTCCTGATGTAAATCCTGTGGAATCCATCTGGGTCGCTATCGGGCGCCATCACCGCGAACGCAAATCAGCGGCTCGTTATTCTCGCGAATGACATGACCTTTCCACAGACATCTAACGCCACATGCTCCCAAAAACCTACCAACGAACTGTCCGATTCCTGATACTAAGAATCAGCGATGTATTTCGTTCCAAAGACGGGCAAACAAGCTATTAAGCAGGTGGTCATAATATTTTTGCTCATCACTGTACCTCTCGATGCTGACTATTCTGTAGACTCTCCCGTCTTCCCAGATGACAACAATCGGTCCATCAGGGGTGCAAACATACTCTCATGATTTGATGAACATGCATTAAATCACCTGACATTAATAACTTAGAAAATGTGTGGTGGGACTATTGCAACAACAGGTGAAACGTTGTAATCAAAGCTCTCCAAATTTTAGTAGCTCTATGTGTCTTAGGAGTGGCTTCAGCCAGATATGGCAGGCCTGAAAAAGCTGGTGGACTCTTTCTCCCAGCCAGCTGAGGTCATTATTTAAAAGGGACTATTACACGGTATTAGCACTATGTCTCCTGGTAGTGATTCATGTTTTGTCGCAGCAGAATGATGGATCATTAAATTATACTTCCCTAATCGTGTACATTTGTGCAGTGTTTGTGAACGGTAGCGTTTGTAAAACAGGTCGTCGAATCTCTTATTTTGGTACCAAACTGACACACTATCCACCTTTTTGGGTCATCAGTATTCTGATAGTTTTGATGAAGTCCACAACATCATGGTTTCCTGTGGCAAACTCTTCGTAGTACGTTCATCCAATGTCCTCAGTTATTTATTGTTAATGTCCCAATCTTGGTCTTCCCCTACAGTTTCCTGATCTCTACAGCTCCCTTTACTAGCATGGACATTTCGCAGTGTATTAGTTCGTATCTTCCTGTCCTTTTTTTCTATTTTTTTCCGCCGCTCATTCCTTCCCTCGCCAGTACTATGGAGAAACTATTAATTCCTTACCGATCCACCTCATCTTCAATACTCTTCTGTAACACTATTTCTAAAAAAGTTACAATTCTCTTCTTTCCCTGTTTTTCCACAGTTTGTGATTAATTTCTGTATCTATTCGAGACGTTTATTCCCAGAGTAGGCTATGTTTGATTCTGTTACTGTTTTGTTACTTTGCACACGCTATTTTCCATGCCATTCTTGCTTCGTCTGCATTGCATTATTTTGATTTCACCGCACCAAACTTCCTGTACTTCATCTACTATATTGTATTGTATGTTAACCGGGGGCCTAGAAACGACGGAGAGGCTCCGTCCCCGCCGCAGCCGCAGTGGTCCACAACCCCACGACGACTACCACAGTCCACTTCAGCCCTCCGCCACCCAACAAGGAACCCAGGGTTATTGTGTGGTTTGGCCCCCGGTGGACCCACCAGGGAACGTCTCCCGCCAGACGAGTGTACCCCCTATGTTTGCATGGCAGAGTAATGGTGGTGTACGCGTACGTGGAGAACTTGTTCGCGCATCAATCGCCGACATAGTGTAACTGAGGCGTAATAAGGGGAACCAGCCCGCATTCGCCAAGGCAGATGGAAAACCGCCTAAAAACCATCCACAGACTGGCCGGTTCACCGGACCTGGACACAAGTCCGCCGGGCGGATTCGTGCCGGGGACCAGGCGCTCCTTCCCGCCCGGAAAGCCGTGCGTTAGACCGCACGGCCAACCGGGCGGGCCTCATCTACTATTCTGTATAGTTCCATATTACATGTTAATTTTCTCACTATTCTTCAATGTTCGCCTTATACATAACTGAAGAGATATTGGAATATGTAGGTAGATGTTAAGGCGACAAAAGAACGAAGAACTTTCCACTGCAGTTGCTACTACGGATGACAACAGTGAAAGGTACTTTCGAGTATTGCCAACCAGGACAGATTTAGTTAAACTACAGTCTCTAGATTACTGAGTAGTGCGCGATTTGCGCCTTTGAATTACCCGATTGTAATATTGTTTCTGCTAGGAGAACTTCCCTGCTGTCGGCCGTAGCGGCCGTGCGGTTCTAGGCGCTACAGTCTGGAGCCGCGTGATCGCTACGGTCGCAGGTTCGAATCCTGCCTCGGGCATGGATGTGTGTGATGTCCTTAGGTTGGTTAGGTTCAAGTAGTTCTAAGTTCTAGGGGACTGATGACCACAGAAGTTAAGTCCCATAGTGCTCAGAGCCATTTGAGCCTTTTTTTTTTTTGAACTTCCCTGCTATCTACTGGACAACTAACAAACAATTTTTTTGATCTAAAAAGGCGAAATTAAATAATTTACTAAATAATGAAATAAAGTGGTTACTTGAAAATAAAGCAACAACCTGCGTTTTAGAATGTCTGTGAATCTACGCAAATAAAAAAAGATCGGCAATTTGTTTTTTAGTATCTTACGATGTTGATATCGATTCGGAAGCAGCGGTGTGCAGAGTGGGCGCCTTCAGCTCAGGTCCACGGAGACGGCCAGCGGAGGGTGAGCTTGGGGCTCCCACTAGCAAGCTGGCGACACCCATCCACGTGCGGTACTGTCTGTACGTGGAGCCATAGATCACGCTCCAATCAATCGTCTCTCAACACATTCACAACCACCTTAGATAGCATCTAACCTTACCTGCAAACCAGTCTGACTTCTGTATCAATTTGTTTTCCGATGATCGCCTCCTGTATCTAACTCATCTCCTCTCCTATCAGCTTAATAACCTTACTTTCACCATTTTGGTATCCCTTGACCAGGGAGTAGCCTATGATCCTGTAGGCACTCTGGTCTCCTCCTCAAACTACACAACTTTTTATCTGTCAGGAAGAGTGGTTGGGGAGGGGAGGAAGAGCTAAATTTCCATTTCAGTAATAGTCGAAACAAACGTTGATAAAACTCTCCATACTAACTTATATCTGAATTTTGAGATACATGTGGATACACGTAAGTAATTTTTCATTCAGCATGTGTTGTAACTAATAAAAGTATTACTTTGAGCTATACTCAAGTACAACATGCATATTTGACATATAGTAATGAAGGTTCGTCATCCCATCAATTACTCCAAAATAAAAGAAGTTGTTAAAACAAAATTGGGAACTAATGACCCAGATAACACTTTACATATTTAGTAGACAGTGTAAAATAAATATAATGTGAAACCACTAAGTCCCAGAAGATTTTATTAAAACTGTTCCACATTAAACTTATTATTCGTTATACGGTTTCCAGTCTTCTGACTGTAATGGTGTAGCTAGTTTTATTAAAATTATTTTATTTAAAGAAATATAATTAATTTACGACACTTGCAAAATACATATTACGTAAAATTTCTACGCGGGTCGATGTTATTTGCATTGGACTTGACATATCTCAATTCAAATCTTCTTTCTCCGCTTTTGACAGAACAATTTCATTTTTCAAGAAGTTATTTGTTTGAAAAGTTATTGATAAAAACTTTCAAAATGGTTCAAATGGCTCTGAGCACTATGGGACTCAACATCTTAGGTCATAAGTCCCCTAGAACTTAGAACTACTTAAACCTAACTTACCTAAGGACATCACACACACCCATGCCCGAGGCAGGATTCGAACCTGCGACCGTAGCAGTCCCGCGGTTCTGGACTGCAGCGCCAGAACCGCTAGATCACCGCGGCCGGCGAAAAACTTTCACTTTCCAGAATATTCTTTTATAGAATTCAATACGATCTGAATAACCAACGTTACATTATTGTAGCCATAATTCTCAGGTTTCTGAAAATGTATATGCTTTCCTCAGAATTAATGCGCTATTTATAAAAATATTGTAACGAAAAAGTGCCCGTTTCGAGAAAATTCCTGCGGGAAAACGAGAACGCAAATACAAGCTTCGCGCGAATTTCTGGGGTCTGTGGTTGGATTTTTATGTGTAAAGACACAATGCGAGTCTGTCTGTGCTTAACTTTTGACCTGTTACTATGCCAGCTTTCTGCTTGAAAGATAGTAAGTCAATCGTCTGAAGCTGAATGTCATTTGTAGAAGTTTTGTCGTGGACAGCTTATCTGATGTTAATAAATGGCGTAAAAGGATGAAGAACTGTGTTTCAGTCGTCACATAGTAAAATTGACCTCAGACAATGAGCAGCAAGCATGAGAGAAAGATAAGTAAAACATATTTTGTTTCTAATTATTTCCTTCCAGTAATAATAAAGTAGTGCACGAATGGTGAATACGTACTCGTATAACAAAAACGCAGGTGCCTTGTTCGATGTTTAACTTTGTTGCATACTAATTGTCATGGCATATTACACTACGCATTTCCTTTTAACTATGTGCTTATTGCGTCCTTCTTATGTAACCGCTCATCCTTTATCAATATCAACACCAAGTCTCTTATTTGTTATCTCACTGTAGGTGTCCCCCAAACTGCTGATGCTGATTATGGGTTTAAGGAGACTCAGCGGATTAGGTCATTAAACTCCCACTCACTTCTAAGGGCGGAATCAATGAACTCCACCTGTGTCTAGTTTAAATTCTATGTGCAAGTTTCAGAAAGTTTCCGGAATGTTTGCTTGTCGTGGATGTGGGTATCAGGCTGGTATTCACCTAGTGGAATCATCCCCATTCTAGCCGACACGCCAACCCTCCTCGTTAATGCGCCAGGCGACTTCGAACTGGGGCCAGCGCACCTCGTCGTGTCCCAGAAACGGGTGCATCATCACGCACAGCTGTCCGTGCACTTTGTGTGACCTAACGCTCTGTCCTCTCTGCACTGTTATATATCTTTTACTGTACCTAAATCCCCAGTACGCCGACGACACCGCCTCCAAAAACCCATCGCTCCCACCAAGATCCACGTCGTCTTGGAACCTATGACTCCTCAGGATTAGTCCCTTCAATCCCAAGAAAATGATTATAGGAAAAACCATTCGCAGTTTCCAATCTCCCATACCACCAGTTTAATCATTTAACCAAGACATTAAAATTCCTCCGACTAACGCTTGATCATAAAGTAACTTGGAAATCCCACCTACTCACAACTCAACAGAAAATCTACCACAGACTAAAACTATTGGCTGATGGTGATCATTCGTCCAGAATTCTCCACACCTGCAAAACTTTCACTTTCCAGAATATTCTTTTGTAAAATTGAATAAATTCTGAATAACCAACGTTACATTCTTGTAGCCATAATTCTCAGGTTTCTGAAAATGTTTGTTTTCTCAGAATCTATCATCGAACTGCGTGAGTACTGTCTGGATTTATGTCCGAGAAACATTCTATGTCCCTGTAAGTCCTTGAACGCCATGCACTTCGCGTTGCTTTTCCAATCCGCTTACTTTTCCCTATAAAAATCCGTCACCGTTCATCCTTCACCACCTTTCCACATTGAATATCTCCGTACATCCTACAGCTATATTTTTGTGGAACCTTTCTTCACAGTACCTATTGTTTTCCCCTTAATCACAAATGTCGATGTGCAGCCGACTCTTTAACAACACATAACACCCTTTGTACATATGAAGGGCTTATTTCAATAGTGGTACAAGTCCATTTTTGTTCATATTGAGATACAGAGTCCTAAAGCTGTTTGTTTGGCTCATTAATTTCAGAAGCATTATAGACAGAAAAATGCAGGTAATGAACTTGTACCACTATTGAAATTAGCCCTACATATACACTCGCTTTATATCCGCTCCCAGCGCAGTTTTAACGTACACGCTCTTCTCGACATCGAAATCCGATGTAAGTGTTGGATTATAAACGTACCGTAAACACAAGGACTTGACGAGAAGAGTATTGCTCTTGTATGACGCCGACCGGTGTGGCCGAACGGTTCTAGGCGCTACAGTCTTTCACCACGCGACCGCCCCGATCGCAGGTTCGAATCCTGCCTCGGGCATGGGTGTGTGTGATGTCCTTACGTTAATTAGGTTTAAGTAGTGCTAAGTCTAGAGGACTGATGACCTCAGATGTTAAGTCCCATAGTTCTTAGAGCCATTTTTTTGCTGTTTGGGACAGAACGTCCAGAATGCAAGAAAGAATATTACAAGCAAAATAATGAAAGAAATACAAAACTGCATACATTTGAGAGGTGTCTGTTCTGTTGGACATACCCGATAGAATAGACAGCACTAAAATATATACATTTCTCTAAGAGTGTGACGGCTCCTTGACGTTTGTTTCAGTGCAGATACACTAATATCGTCAGAACTCCAACGGGAATCCATGATTCGGGACTTGGAGGTTAATAAGTTAATGGACGAGGGATCCTGCATTGAAACAAGAGGTAAGTTGGAAATCTGAGTCAGTCAGGGATCGTTTCCGGATTGCCGAAGCGGCCAAGGCAACCGCTCATGATAAGTCCCGCTCCCGCGCAAGTTTTCTAGCGTCACAATAGCTGAGGGCAAATTATTCGCATTAAGCGAATTTATTTCGAATTAAAAACACGAAGTCATGACGATAAAGCTGTGACATATAGTCACGTAGGACCCTAGCGACCATTCTCGCAAATACGCGTAGATCTGTTTTTAAGCTGGTTAGGTAGAAATAAAAAGTCATGCGTCAGGTGAAGAATGACTTTATTAATCATAAAGTATGCATTCCGCGTTTCGGAACTATTTCCATCCTCAGAAATTCAAGTCCAAAGGCAGCACTAGAGTGTTACCAGACGTGCACATAACATGAGATGACAGACTACTCAGACTAGTCTGTTGTTATACACTCCTGGAAATTGAAATAAGAACACCGTGAATTCATTGTCCCAGGAAGGGGAAACTTTATTGACACATTCCTGGGGTCAGATACATCACATGATCACACTGACAGAACCACAGGCACATAGACACAGGCAACAGAGCATGCACAATGTCGGCACTAGTACAGTGTATATCCACCTTTCGCAGCAATGCAGGCTGCTATTCTCCCATGGAGACGATCGTAGAGATGCTGGATGTAGTCCTGTGGAACAGCTTGCCATGCCATTTCCACCTGGCGCCTCAGTTGGACCAGCGTTCGTGCTGGACGTGCAGACCGCGTGAGACGACGCTTCATCCAGTCCCAAACATGCGCAATGGGGGACAGATCCGGAGATCTTGCTGGCCAGGGTAGTTGACTTACACCTTCTAGAGCACGTTGGGTGGCACGGGGTACATGCGGACGTGCATTGTCCTGTTGGAACAGCAAGTTCCCTTGCCTGTCTAGGAATGGTAGAACGATGGGTTCGATGACGGTTTGGATGTACCGTGCACCATTCAGTGTCCCCTCGACGATCACCAGTGGTGTACGGCCAGTGTAGGAGATCGCTCCCCACACCATGATGCCGGGTGTTGGCCCTGTGTGCCTCGGTCGTATGCAGTCCTGGTTGTGGCGCTCACCTGCACGGCGCCAAACAGGCATACGACCATCATTGGCACCAAGGCAGAAGCGACTCTCATCGCTGAAGACGACACGTCTCCATTCGTCCCTCCATTCACGCCTGTCGCGACACCACTGGAGGCGGGCTGCACGATGTTGGGGTGTGAGCGGAAGACGGCCTAACGGTGTGCGGGACCGTAGCCCAGCTTCATGGAGACGGTTGCGAATGGTCCTCGCCGATACCCCGGGAGCAACAGTGTCCCTAATTTGCTGGGAAGTGGCGGTGCGGTCCCCTACGGCACTGCGTAGGATCCTACGGTCTTGGCGTGCATCCGTGCGTCGCTGCGGTCCGGTCCCAGGTCGACGGGCACGTGCACCTTCCGCCGACCACTGGCGACAACATCGATGTACTGTGGAGACCTCACGCCCCACGTGTTGAGCAATTCGGCGGTACGTCCACCCGGCCTCCCGCATGCCCACTATACGCCCTCGCTCAAAGTCCGTCAACTGCACATACGGTTCACGTCCACGCTGTCGCGGCATGCTACCAGTGTTAAAGACTGCGATGGAGCTCCGTATGCCACGGCAAACTGGCTGACACTGACGGCGGCGGTGCACAAATGCTGCGCACTTAGCGCCATTCGACGGCCAACACCGCGGTTCCTGGTGTGTCCGCTGTGCCGTGCGTGTGATCATTGCTTGTACAGCCCTCTCGCAGTGTCCGGAGCAAGTATGGTGGGTCTGACACACCGGTGTCAATGTGTTCTTTTTTCCATTTCCAGGAGTGTATATACAGTTGTCATGTAAAAGTTAATGTGTATGTACAGTTGATTGTTGCTGAGCATCATATATCACTGACGATGCGTTGGACACCTGAATACCGGCCTGTCAAATATTTCAAATGCACTTGATGGTGTTTACGAAATATCATTCTGTTTCCACGTAAAATCAAGCGCCGTCATGGCGGTCGGGAACGTTAGAGCAGAGAGCGCTGTGAAGAAGACGTCAGCCAATTGCATGCGGACCGACCCCTCTCTAGGACGACAACCCGACGGCAGCGCGTTCGACACGAAGAGGACATAAGCGCCGCGTAGCCTAGCGGCGGTCCAAAAAATGGTTCAAATGGCTCTGAGCACCATGGGACTTAACATCTGAGGTCATCAGTGCCCTAGAACGTAGAGCTACTTAAACCTAACTAACCTAAGGACATCACATACATCCATACCCGAGGCAGCATTCGAACCTGCGACCGTAACTGTCGCGCGGTTCCAGACTGAAGCGCCTAGAACCGCTAGGCCACTCCAGCCGGCGCGGCGGTCCAGTGGAGGACTAGCAGTTCTACGACTTCCGCAGCGGCATGAAGAATAGGCACTTGTATAGCAGCGACTTAAGAACTGTCTTACTTCTCTTCTATTACGAATTGTATATACTGAAGGGATTTCTTATTTGTCTCTCGCCCTTTGCTCGCAACACGTCTGTATCTCACAAAGTTAAATATTGTCATCATTTCCTTTTGTAATAACCTTCATTAATACGATTTGCTTGAGTTGTTGTCTAGCGATCAGAGAAAGCAGGTTTCCTAGGCACCCCATATCGGTGACTAGGCAGGATACAACACCTTTAAGAAATATCGTAAATGTATGAAGAACTAAGTGATTAAGATTTTTAAAAGATATCTACGAACATACACTACTGGCCATTAAAATTGCTACACCACGAAGATGACGTGCGACAGACGCGAAATTTAACCGACAGGAAGAAGATGCTGTGATAAGCAAATGATTAGCTTTTCAGAGCATTCACATAAGGTTGGCGCCAGTGGTGATACCTGCAACGTGCTGACATGAGGAACGTTTCCAACCGATTTCTCATACGCAAACACCAGTTGACCGGCGTTGCTTCGTGTAAAGTTGTTGTGATGCCTCGTGTAAGGAGGAGAAATGCGTACCATCACATTTCCGACTTTGATAAAGGTCGGATTGTAGCCGATCGCGATTGCGGTTTATTGTATCGCGACATTGCTGCTCGCGTTGGTCGAGATCCAATGACTGTTAGCAGAATATGGAATCGGTGGGTTCAGGAGTGTAATACGGAACGCCGTGCTGGATCCCAACGGCCTCGTATCGCTAGCAGTAGAGATGACAGGCATGTTATCCGCATGGCTGTAACGGATCGTGCAGCCACGTCTCGATCCGTGAGTCAACAGATGGGAAAGTTTGTAAGACAACAACCATCTACACGAACAGTTCGACGGCGTTTGCAGCAGCATAGACTATCAGCTCATGGCTGCGGTTACCCTTGACGCTGCATCACAGACAGGAGCGCCTGCGATGGTGTACTCAACGACGAACCTGGTGCACGAATGGCAAAACGTAATTTTTTCGGATGAATCCAGGTTCTGTTTACAGCATCATGATGGTCGCATCCATGTTTGGTGCCTCGCGTTGAACGCACATTGGAAGCGTGTATTCGTCATCACCATACTGGCGTATCACCCGGCGTGATGGTATGGGGTGCCATTGGTTACACGTCTCGGTCACCTCTTGGTCGCACTGACGGCACTTTGAACAGTGGACGTGACATTTCAGATATGTTACAACCCGTGGCTCTACCCTTCATTCGATGCCTGCGAAACCCTACATTTGAGCAGTACAATGCACGACCGGATGTTGCAGGTCCTGTATGGGCCTTTCTGGATACAGAAAGTGTTCGATTGCTGCCCTGGCCAGCACATTCTCCATATCTCTCACCAACTGAAAACGTCTGGTCAATGGTGGCCGAGCAACTGGTTCGTCACAATACGCCAGTCACTACTCTTGATGAACTGTGGTATCGTGTTGAAGCTGCATGGGCAGCTGTACCTGTACACGCCATCCAAGCTCTATTTGACTCAATGTCCAGGCGTATCAAGGCCGTTATTACGGCCAGAGGTGGTTGCTCTGGGTACTGATTTCTCAGGATCTATGCACCCAAATTGCGTGAAAATGTAATCACACGTCAGTTCTAGTATAATATATTTGTCCAACGAATACCCGTTTATCATCTGCATTTCTTCTTGGTGTAGCAATTTTAATGGCCAGTAGTGTATTTTTAAAACTAAACTAAACACGGATCGAATAGGTCTTGGAAGACGTTAACGGTATTAAGCGACGACCGTATCGTCCTCAGCCTATAGGCGCCACTCGATGCGGTTATGGAGGTGCATGTGGTCGGTACATCCCTCTCCCGGCCGTTGTCAGTTTTCGTGACCAGAGCCGCTATTTCTCAGTCCATTATCTCCTCAATTTGCCTCACAAGGACCGATTGCAATCCGCTTGCCATCAGCGCTCAGCAGACCGGAGGGTCACCCATCCACGACTATATTTTTCCACCTACGAAGAAAATGGTTTTGTGACTATCTCAAGTGCAATGAATGTACTGGCAGCTTCCATCATTAATGGCAGCACTATGCAAAAATACACTGCAGCAGAGCTGTATGTTCAATGTTGACCCGAGTTAGAGTATTTAAAAGTAAAAAGTTGGAGAACGTTGTTGTCACAAAGTAATACCTCAGCCACAAAGCTGCCCAGTTTTACGGTATATTCCAAGATTCCTCACTTAAAGTTGGTTCTTGTATCTTCGTAAGTAACTGCTCTCAACATAAACACAACCTATCTTCAGAGGCGGAGGCACGGGCGGAGAGGGCTATGGGGGCTATTGCCCCACCCCCCATAGAGGTATCATTTTACACTGGATAAAATGACTTCAAGAAATCAGCGAATATGTTACTCCAACATATTCAATCGTTTTTTATAATTATGTAGCAATGCAGGTTGCAATGTATTCCAAACACATTTTAACAAAAGAATAAGAACGGCAAATAGTTTACTACCTAAACCAATATATATCATTGAACTTAAAAGAGGCGTCTTTTTTATTTATTAACAAATTTTTTTCCCTGAACGCCAAAACAGTTACCTTTAAGCAACACCAAATTTTACCACTTTGTCAGTAGAGGACCCCAATTCTCCTTTTGTTAAGGCATATTCCATTCCCCCAAACCCCCTCCCTAAGGCGCTGCAGTCATGAACTATGCGGCTGGTCCCAGCGGAGGTTCGAGTCCTCCCTCGGACATGGGTGTGTGTGTTTGTCCTTAGGATAATTTAGGTTAAGTAGTGTGTAAGCTTAGGGACTGATGACCATAGCAGTTAAGTCGCATAAGATTTCACACAAATTTGAAACTCCCTCCCCTTCCCCCCCCCCCCCATCCATTAAACCCCTCTCTTGACCGACTTCTAGAATCGCCCTTTCTATCTTCAAGTAGTGATGGCAACAACAGAATGAAAACTGTCGGTTTCGTCGGTGTTTCGACAATAATCGTCTCTTTCGGTTATAGTTTTACGTATCGGTTGAATTATTCATTTGTTCTTTTGAGTGAAACCAGCTGGCCGCGGTGGTCTAGCGGTTCTAGGCGCTCAGTCCGGAACCGGGGGTCTGCTACGGTCGCAGGTTCGAATCCTGCCTCGGGCATGGATGTGTGTGATGTCCTTAGGTTAGTTAGGTTTAAGTAGTTCTAAGTTCTAGGGGACTGAAGACCACAGATGTTAAGTCCCATAGTGCTCAGAGCCATTTGAACCATTTTTGAGTGAAACCAGTATCTGGCAACAACAGAAGAAAAAGGACCGAGCCTGACAGTAGCAGTTTTACAAAAAATGGTTAAAATGGCTCCAAGCACTATGGGACTTAACATCTGAGGTCATCAGTCCATTAGAACTTAGAACTACTTAAACCTAACCAACCTAAGGACATCACACACGTTCATGCCCGAGGCAGGATTCGGACCTGCGACGGTAGCAGCAGCGCGGTTCCGGACTGAAGCGCCTAGAACCGTTCGTTCAGCAGTTTTACAAATCAGTCAGATTATTATTTATTCACTCCTTTCGAGTGAAGTTGCCTGTGGAAGCAACCGAATGACAATAACCTATACAGACCGTTGTATTTATTAATGTTGACTGAATTACTGATTCTTTCTTTTTGTCGGTTATGTCAGTCAAATATACTTCTTAGGCTGTCTCTCCACAGTCATCTAGACTATTGCTGGGCTGGCTAACCATCCAAAAAATGTTAACAAATGATGACTAATATTAATCGCGAAAAAGTACCTCCGAAAGGTGGCAGTGCACACTCAAAAAGCATGTGGTTAACTCATGGAACATTTAAAAAATATTATATCCTGTACGTTTACTATTCACGTCACCTCAGGAAGAGAACTATCGGTGATAGGTGCAAACGGGCGAGAAGACAGACAGACATAGCTTCAATAAATGTAAATTAAAAAGATTTACATTGTAGAATTAGATATTAGACTTTTAAAACCAACCAAATATTGATATTTAATGTTGACATTACGAAAAAATTAGTATTTGTGTGAGTAAATAAATAAATTCAACAAATGTTCTTTTTATTTACCCCGTGTTGAAATCAGAAATGTTGTGTGAGTGAAGAAGTTGTCAACCCTCGTCATGGCTTACCTATATCCGACATTCCTGAACATGTATCCTAGTGAAATCACTCAGATCCGAAGCCTGAGTGAAAGTATTCAATAGCTGACATAAACGTCGGTGATCTGTGTCATTCTTTTGTTCCGCATTACAAGAAACCACACAGGTCCGGTGCAGGAGTGAAAAACATTCATAAAGCTGGTTGGTCCCTTTCTCTCCAAACCAACGAACCAACCAATCATAAAGCTAACGTGGCTGCGGAGATTAGTTTCATTCGTGAAATTAAAAATAACTGTTTCAGTTGTGACTTAACCAAGTATTATAAACACGACCGGTTTCGGGAAATTTTTATTCCCATCTTCAGGTGTAAATTTGTCAGCAGCGAAGCGGTCGCATGCCGTAGACATCAGACTCCTCTGTGGAATAGCTCAGTAGCGGATAATCTGTTAATAAAATTCTAGTTTCATTCGACTGAATAAACCAACTAAACGAAAAAACAGTCGACCGACCAGTCGTTTGTTAAAACCAGTGGCTTCTCCCATCAGTATCTTCTAGTGTATGCGGGGTCATTTACTTCAGTATTTCCGTTATGCTCTTCCAAGCGTCAGACAAACGTGTGACCATACGTTCATTGTCACCTGTTAGTCTTATCTGGTACGGGGTCCATACACTTAAAGAATATTCCGAGACGGGGTGCTCAAGTGATTTGCAAGCAGTCTCCTTTTGTAGAGTGACTGTATTTTCCCTGTTTCCTAACAGTGAACCATAGTTGCCACCTGACGTCCCAGTGATTGAGTGTAAGTGATACCATATCTCTACAAACCCTAGGTTTAGCTATTTGTATTCAGATGAATGATTCTGTTTGAGATTCTTTAGTACTGAAGTCATTTCGCGAAGTGAACAATCTGACATTTCTGCACATTCAAAGCAAGTTGGGAGTCCGTGCATCTATTCGAAATTTTACCACTATCTGACAAGATATTTGTGCAGCTTTTTGCAGACAGAACTTAATTATGTTCCAGGTTTTTAAGGTGGTTCGTCAGTGGTGTGAACTTCTTACCCCACATCACCTCATTCAGTGTGTCGTACAGGGCATATTCGCTAAGAGCCAGATCCGGCCAATATGCAGAATGTGGATTAAAGTAAACCATAGTTCGCGCACGGTGGCAATGGCCTGGTTATTTGCATATGGCCGTTCTTTGTCGTGTTGAAGCAGGAAACCAAGACCCCATTGTCTGTGGCGCAGCGTTTGTTAGATGCGTCGACGGAGTTGATGCAGTGTACTGCAGTACCGATCACTGTTGATGGTCTTACTGGGAAGAAACCAGTGCACCAGCAGTATCCCTCCTTATCCCAGAACACAGTCCCCATTTGTTTCTGCACCTCTAGTGCCGGCCGTGTCTTCTTGGAGCGAGGGCTCCCAGTATGTTTACACTCCATAGACTGGCGTTTCTTCTCTAGAGTCTCGATGAAGAACAATAGCTCGTTGACGGTGACCTGACGCTCAAACAATTTCACTGGATCTGTACTGCACTGTTGCACCAAATGTCGGCGTATCTCCACACGCTTCTGTTTCTGCGCGGTGGTAAGGGAATGGGGCACACACCTTCTCCATCTTCAAATCCCCATGGGGGCGATGTGAGGATTCCCCGTGATAGACTTATTGGCTTTTCTAGTTTACCAAAAGTGATTGGCCCGTGCCTCACCATCGATCACTGACACACTGGGCGTTGTTTGGTTTGCGTGCAGTTGCTGAAAGCCCAGTACTTGTGCGTTTTTCGCCACAGTCCCTGCAGCCTGTCAACTCTGGAACCCAACGAAACACGTATCTGTGACTCGGTGCTGTTTCCCCACGTACGGCTTCTAACCTATTGCGGATGTCTGAAGCAGTCATTCCTTCCTTCCATAGAGACCATATGTCCACTGCTGCCCACGAGTGTCTCTTCATTGTTGTCTTACGTCTTATCATTGTCCACCAGCGTACTCGCAAGCAGGAACAGCGCGCCACCTAGGAGGTGGTGGCGGTAGGCAGTACAGTAGTATAGCTACTCGCATGCAGCGACACGCATTTAAAACTGCTACTTTGCAGGAGTTACAGAGGGGTACCTATCAATACTGAATGGACTAAATAGATAACTGCGTCATCCAGAAATAGTCTGATGTCTCTGTCAATAATGTCTACCAGGTCAGTAATATCCTCTATATGATGAAATTCAACATAAAGTTTGATGAATATCAGACTCCTTGTTCATTCTGCAACATTTTCCAATATAGCTTAAAACATTAATAATAATAATAATAATTTTAGTACAGTGGTCAAAATAAAGTTTCGTATTATTTTATTGTCAATAACGGAGAGAATATGGAACAAAACAAAAATAAAGAAGGTAAATATTTCCACTTGATAAATATACGAAAAAATTCTTTAAATAGATTTCACTGCAAATATTACAGTTTCATCTCCCTGTTAAGGTGTATAACACTTTTTTTACTAACTAATTGGCCCTTCTCGTAATTGGAAGCACTTTTGAATGTGGTTAGGCACACTCCTTACCAAACTGTTCAGATAAGCCTGCGCGACATTCTACGGCGGCATCTCTAATGCCCGTAAGGTTTCTTGTGGGACAGGACGACTGGAAACCTCTCGTTTTAGCATGTCCCATGCATTTTCATTGGAGTTAGATCTGGAGAGTATGGAGACCATTCCATTCGACTGATTCTATGTTACACTAGGAAGGTGTTCACAAGATTGTGACGATTGGGGGATGGGGGTGGGGAGGGGCTGGGCATTGTCGTCCATCAAAGTGCGTTAGTCCCGCTTCAATGCCATCTTCAGGCCCCTATGCACTCCATGTATAGACATTCAGATATATCTAGTGCCTGGGGGCCTGAAGGTGGCAAAATGAGATGCGGAAACTGGTTGCCTAAATAAAATAACTTCTCAAAACGTACGATATTTGACGATTTTCCTTGTCAAATATTTGACTGGCCACTGTCTCGTATCCACAATGCATCAACAGAGATGAAACTTCCTGGCAGATTAAAACCGTGTGCCCGACCGAGACTCGAACTCGGGACCTTTGCCTTTCGCGGGAAAGTGCTCTACCATCTGAGCTATCGAAGCACGACTCACGTCCGGTACTCACAGCTTTACTTCTGCCAGTATCTCGTCTCCTACCTTCCAAACTTTACAGAAGCTCTCCTGTGAAACTTGCAGAACTAGCACTCCTGAAAGAAAGGATATTGCGGAGACATGGCTTAGCCACAGCCTGGGGGATGTTTCCAGAATGAAATTTTCACTCTGCAGCGGAGTGTGCGCTGATATGAAACTTCCTGGCAGATTAAAACCGTGTGGAGTTCGAGTCTCGGTCGGGCACACGGTTTTAATCTGCCAGGAAGTTTCATATCAGCGCACACTCCGCTGCTGAGTGAAAATTTCATTCTGGCATCAACAGAGATTCTCCCGTGTACTGGCACCGGGGATGGGAGGATCGTGCAGCCCTGCATGATTTCACCCCAAAACATAATTGAACTGCCTGATAAAGATGGCCGTATACCAGACATTTAGGGTGTAAACGTTGTCCTCCACACATGAATATTAGTTCTGCTAGTGTGGAGACTGATACAGAATTCATTGGAAAAGAGCGTTGTCTTGCTCTGCTGTCCAGACCACAATGAGTGGTTACCTGCCCTTGCTACACGAGCCCCCTTCTGAACTCGACTTAGAGGAGAGCTTCGAGCGGTCTTCTGACATGTAATCCGTGCTCGTAGACCTTGCTTCCATCGTTTCTGTTGACACCTGCTACTGTAAACACTCGTCGCTAGTTTTGTAAAAGCCTCGTAGCTACTGCTGTTGTTCCCGAATTGCCACTGTTGTTACGGTAGGCCGAGTTTGAGCGTTGGTGAAACGGCTTCTGGTGCGGTACACCTCTAGGACAATTTCTCTCTCTGCCACTATTACACAGCTGTGCCCCAAGGTCAGGTGACAGGATAGTAGAACGAGGGTTCTACAACAACACTCCAACAAATTAGTAACAAAGTCACACAAATGAGTTGAAAGGTTTACTTATCTTTGTGACTAGTTCAAATATAAAGTCTGCAACACTGCATGTAATATAGCACCGAAAGGCCCTCAATGCCTACGTGAAAATAATCGTAGGTAGACTTCACAGTACATAGCAAATGCAATTTACAACAACTGTCTGTTCACTGCTAAGAGTTCACTAAACGACGCTGCCTATCTAAGTAAGGCAGTCTATACCAAAGTGGGCGAGAGCTGCTCTTCTGTCTTCCGAGTGACTTGTTTCCGTTGTCGTCCGGTCATTGGTGGACTATACTCGGCCTATAATTGGCCGAGGCCGAAGTCGATATCTTGATCCTCAGCACCGCCGGTGGCGTAGGTGGAAATCGTGCTAGTAGCGAGAGTCTATGGCACCGGCACCAGCTCGCATCTTTGCGCCTGTGGTGCTTTTGCCCTGGATGTGTCTTGTTCAGGCAACACAGCACCTGCACTCCTGTTGCTGTTTGGAACTGCCGCCGTAGACGTGAAGCTGTGTGTTGAGGGTTTGCGCTTGCTGTTATATGTGGTTATCGGCCCTGCTCACCTGTTGTTTATCTTTTGCGGTTACTTGTGTGACGATCGTCAATTAATCCGGTCGCTAGAAACTTGTTCCAGATTCTAGAGATTTCACTTTAACTCCCAGCGACATTTTCTACGACGTCCTTCCATGATCTACTGATAGGACTATACGGAGCCTTTCATCGTACTTTGTTGTTGTCAGAACCATCCTGAAGCAACACAATTCTGATAAGGGCGCACAGACACTGCATAATTTACAGGTGACAAGCTTTTTCACAGACTGCACATGCTGCCTCCTCATGGTAGAAACAGGGAGTGTTTCCGCTAGAATTACATTACAACCAACTAGTGTACTGATATCACAATGAATTTCTGGATCACAAGTTCTGTATCAAAGTTTCAGCAACATGCAACATTTATTTTGACAACGGTCATAGTGTATCGTTGTTGCAATGCTGTGTTTGAAACGTAAGACGCCCTTTTACGGTCGGGATAAGTCTATCAGGAGGCGGGACAACAGCAGGCAGCGGGCTTGCGCGTGTGATGCCGACGCTTAAAGGCCGCCTGCTGCCGGAATTGCATTTGACGCCGGCAATTAAATTCCGCTGCTGCAACAGCAGTTTTTAATTCGGTTTCCTCCCGCGCTCTCGTACGTCGTGCTCTAATGAAAGGCCCAAAAGCTCGCTCCATTTAAAACATCATTTCAAAAACACCGGCTCATAAAGTGCACAGCGATCCTGTAAGCGCTGACGAAGTGCGTTTTTCGTTTACGCAGGTACGTGAAAATATATTCTGGTTTCACATGACGCAAAATGGAGTTTTGGCGTCACATGTATTCATGTTACCCCCGTGTTTGCGAATCACGGTTTTTTTATTCGTCGCACACGAGATGCACTTTTATCAGACAGCGTTTGAGGAAGTGACCCCAGTTGTTGAAATCATAAAACGTACACCTGATCAGACCCATTATCTATAATCATTCTGGGTTTTATCGCGCCTACTAAAACCTAGACGATTCTCAAACTGTGTTGCGTGCCGTTCAAAGACTGCCTGAAAGCATTCTTGCGATGCTCCTTTGTCCCTCGTGCTAACGATTCGATCTTCCCGAAAAATTGTGATAAGCCGCACGTCCGTGTTCTCTGGGCATGATATGTTGCAGTTTCATTCTGAGAAGTTCCAGTAACGGTAGAACAGTGGTTCTGACCTTTATGAGACCAGCAGCCCCAGGTGCAATCCGATATTAGCTATTCCCGCCATCCCTACCTTACCCTTAGCAACAGTAGCACCAGACGGGAGGGGAACCAAATGATTAGCCGCTTGTGCCGAAAATACATTTCGAGTCGATCATGCCTCCATCAGCAGATGGCAGCACTGTGTAATTTCAGAAAATGGCTGACATTGAAGTATGTATAAGCGTTCTGAGATTGCAGAAGGTGAAACACCAATTACTGTTCATGAAAGGCTGAAGGTGTTTGCAGCTACTATTGTGGGCATCAGCGCTGTTAGATGATGCGTTCGCCGTTGTAGAGCAGCTGAAGAGCAAAAACAGTTGGCTGATGCAACGCGACAAAATCTTCCGTGACGACCGCCGAATAACGATAGAAGAATGGTGTCGCCAGTTAACCATCCGTTAAGGCAGTGTGGTGGCCATAACCAAAAAATGGGCTGCTCCAAGATATGCACACGGAGCACCGAAAATGTTGACCGGTCAGAATAAAGAGGCAAGGCAAACGATTCTATTAAAATATGACAAATTAATCGTGGATGTTGCACATGTTATTCCGTGTGTAAGGGATTTGCTTTTGCTGTAAACTTTAAAAAAAGGGGAGAAGAAGAGGGATCACTTCACCTATGACCCTCAAACTTGTGGTATTATCTATGAAGTGGTTGGTTGGTTGGTTGTTTGGGGAAGGAGACCAGACAGCGTGGTCATCGGTCTCATCGGATTAGGGAAGGATGGGGAAGGAAGTCGGCCGTGCCCTTTCAGAGGAACCATCCCAGCGTTTGCCTGGAGTGATTTAGGGAAATCACGGAAAACCTAAATCAGGACGGCCGGACGCGGGATTGAACCGTCGTCCTCCCGAATGCGAGTCCAGTGTCTAACCACTGCGCCACCTCGCTCGGTCTATGAAGTGCTACAGAAATCTTCCTGGTCTGAGACATAGGTAACAGTGTAATAATATCTGTTAGGTACTCTCTATTTTATACTTCGAAAGATTAGTGTGAATTATTTTGTTTATCGTATTTATCACTATTTCAAAAATGTATATCCGCAGGTCGTGGTCTCGCGGTAGCGTTCTCGTTTCCCGAACACGGGGTCCCGAGTTCGATTCCCGGCGGGGTCAGGGATTTTCACCTGCCTCGACATGACTGGGTGTTGTTGTGTCACCTTCATCATCATCATAATTCATCCCCAGTACGGTCGGAGGAAGGCAAAGGCAAACCACCTCCACTAGGGCCTTGCCTAGTACGGCGGTGCGGGTCTCCCGCATCGTCCTCTACGCTCTGTTACGGAGTATGGGACTTCTTCATCATCATCATCATCAAAAATATACCTTCCTTCCAGATTTATTGTGCAGTCCTAAAGCACCGACCAGCGCAGCGCCACGAAACGACATCAAGAAGGCGAACACCCGTGCGCGAATAAAGAGCGAGGAGCGGCACACCTCCAGAAATAGTTCAGCGTCCCCTGCCAACGCTGACTTAACCAGCAGCCCGTCGCTGGTCTTCCCAGTTTGGTCGCAGACGTCGAGAGCAGCAGCACTGAGTAACAGGAAGACGTTACTTAGCCTGTGTTCTGCTTGTAGTAATAGGGAGTGAAGTACTTGTGTGTAGGAGGCACAGGAAGCAGGAATCAAGTTACAGTTCTCTTCTTTTTTTAGAAATAATGCGTTATACGAGGGCTGTCCAGAAAGTAAGTTACGATTGATCGCGAAATGGAAACGACTATGAAAATCAAATAAAGCTTTGCAAAGATGTGTTGGGCAGTGTCTTTAGTATGACTCTAGGTAGAATTATGTCGCTCTTTTCATTCCTGAGCTCTTAGTGAGCGCGTAAAGATGTTATATAAAATAGTGTCTCCCGCCAAGTACGAGGGCCTGGTGAGAATTTTCCCCTGAAGCTATGCAACCAACATTACATAACTGTCGTGCGTTTCTTCTTCAAGACAATTCTCAGCCTCATTCTGCAGGGGCAATGTGGATGTTCCTGCATCGTTTCAATTGGAAATGTTTGGTTACCCACAATACAACCCGTAATTGTCTCCCACTGAGTTTCATCTCTGCTCAAACGAACCGCTGACTATGAAGACAACATTTTGGCACAGACAACGAGCTGTAGACCAGCGCAGAGAATTGGCGGAAAGCACTGGCGGCCACCTTCTATGATGAGGGTATTGGAAAGTTGGTACAACGCTACGACGAATGTCTGAGTCAGAACGGCGACTACGTAGAGAAGTAGCCGAAAGGTGTAGCTAACTGTTACAAATGAAACATTTCTGATTTTCACTGTGATTTTCATTTCGCGATCAATCGTAACTTACTTTCTGGACAGCCCTCGTGTTAATGAGCATGTGATATGTACAGATCATTTCGTGTTCCTGCGACCGCCCATCGCAACTTGTCTTTTGTTAGTGTCGGTGGTAACCCCCACTGTAGCCGGCGCAACATTTATCACTGTAGTCATAACTTTTTTAAAAAGTATCTGTGTCTTCTTTTCCCACATAACCAATGACTTTTGTCTCACTCTTTAACTGTAATACCGGACGGTCAGCTGCGTTCTTGGAAAATAACACAAGTTGCCCTGAAACTTGCGTAACTTTTCTGTGCACACTGCAGCAACAGATGGGTGCTTAGACCTCCTCGCAAATAGCGCACCTCACAGTTTCGGCGGTTACTAGCCCTTGATTTCAATGAATTCAACCACATACCTCGACTTAGAGCAAGGGGACGTGCGCAAAATGAATGAGAAGTAATTCGACGGCCATAATGTACAATTTGTCCTCTCAGAGATCTTAATTCACCGACTGGTGGTACCGACCAGGTGGTACCTAACGTGCATTATAATAACTTGCTTCCAGACAACAATATGTAATTTAACGAAAGAAACTGACGCAGTATTATGTCACACATATGACGCTTTTAAAATGTTTATTGAGCCGCCCGGATCATATTAATAGTGGCTGTTCACAATAACCTGTGATAGTTAAGCAGCAATGGGTTCGGCTGCATCCCATGAGAGGGCGCGTCCTGTCTGCCTGTCAGGCTTCTACTGGAATCGCCATGCAGGCTAGAATTATTTTTGTTTTGGTGTACAGTCTGGAGGGAATGGGCAAAGTAGCACCTGGCGACGGATGCGAGGTGGGGCTACGTGGATTCGCAAGAGGAGGCAGACGTGCTGACAGGACTCTATGCGAAAATATGTGGGACCCCAGGAGCAACCGGCTAGTGGCAGGTAGAGGCTAGCCGGACTAAGGAACTTGCTGCCGATACTCTGTTATACCGGAGCCAAGGTAGCTCCTGAGAGCCGGCAACCCATATTACACCACAGAGGACGGCGTTGTCTATATTCAAGTCGTACTAAAAGCACCATGGGGAACACCGGCTATTTACACACAAGATAATGGAAACAGACATTCCGAGCACTACTTCCTGCAAGGGGAGCTCGAGCCACGGCATGCACCAAGTATCACTACGCCAAAACCTGATTGGCTGGAGACAGCTATTTAGGGGCTAGAACGAGCCCCAAAGTTCAGTTCACCCCGGATGCCGACCTCATGTAGTTCGACCGCTGAAGATTACGTCTTCGTATCGGAATTGGATTCTTACTAGTGTGTGTGTGTGTGCGTGCGTTACTATGAACATTTGTGGAAAATTAGAAGTGAACTTTTGTTTGCCTCAATTAGGAGACTTTTACTGGCATCGTTATTGTTACCTTTCCGTTTGTTGTTCAGCCATCAACCTTGTGAACTTGCCTTAGTAAAAGTTGCGTTTGTGAAAAATTGCGAATTGTCATTCACAACATACTCCATGTCATGCGTCACCTGCCATCATCAGGGGAATTGAAACTGGTGAGCACGTTTCTGAAGATTTACTTCCAACATCTCTGCGTCCTGAAAAATGGATCTGTTGACACTCACCCTTGCCAGTTTGTGTGGGCTGTCAAGCTTTATCAGTTGCTGTGAAGACTGGTACTGGTATTGTATTAGGTGCCTGGCCCTGCCTTTGCTTTTGCTTATATCAGAGGCTTAAGAAGTTTCATTAATTGAGGCCTGTTCTGTGATTTGGAGCTTGAGAAAATGATTAAGTTGTGTTTCATAAAATTCAAAACTGTCAGATTATTAAAGTTTCTGAAGGTTTTGGGGCTTGACTAACTGATTATATTTAACTATTGTTTCTCCTAAAATTAAAAATTGTTATTTTATTAACGTTGCTGGGTCTTTTTGAGCTTAACAAACTGATAGGCTATTCTAGTGTTTTCTTTAAAGCTCAAAATTATAATTACACTAATTTTGCAGGGTGTTTCCCTTGTATTAACCATACTGTTGGCTACATTATTTAAGGTGATGGCAGGTTCACTGATGTTCCCTGATCTTTTATTAATTTTGAGATAATTCTGGGGCTTTAGAGTTCATGAAGATGTTAACCCTGTTTATTTTCTGTAAAACTGTTATGTCAAGCTTTAATGAATTTTTTGAATGTTATAATACAGCCAGCTGCTTCCAGAGAGTCAGGCAGAGTGCTCGTGCAGAAGTGACAACTGTGGCCTGTTCCTGGCTGTGTGGTTATCTGTCGTGTTGTAAACATATTTGGTCTCTCGTTTTTATTGCAAGCCTGTCGACAACTGTTAGTGTTAATTATCTGATTAACGCAGTGCTGTCCTGAGTAAATAAGATTTTGTTTTCCTTTGGGGACTTTTTATTTTTTAATTAATTAATTAATTTTAATTTTTGACCTGGCACCTTCTGCTCGCAGCTCCTCGCTCCTTACCTTTCAATGTTTCTCTGGCTGCTCACGTATTAGTAGCTCATACTGGAGCTTCTCCAAAAAGATATAGAATGTAGACTGGCAATGGCAAGGAAAGCGTTTCTGAAGAAGAGAAATTTGTTAACATCGAGTATAGATTTAAGTGTCAGGAAGTCAATTCTGAAAGTATTTGTATGAAGTGTAGCCATGTATGGAAGTAAAACACGGACGGTAAATAGTTTGGACAAGAAGCGAATAGATGCTTTCGAAATGTGGTGCTACAGAAGAACGCTCGCGCGACTGCTACGGTCGCAGGTTCGAATCCTGCCTCGGGCACGGATGTGTGTGATGTCCTTAGGTTAGTTAGGTTTAAGTAGTTCTAAGTTCTAGGGGACTTATGACCACAGATGTTGAGTCCCATAGTGCTCAGAGCCATTTGAACCATTTGAACAGAAGATGGGTAGATCACATAACTAATGAGGAAGTATTGAATAGGATTGGGGAGAAGAGAAGTTTGTGGCACAACTTGATCAGAAGAATGGATCGGTTGGTAGGACATGTTCTGAGGCATCAAGGGATCACCAATTTAGTATTGGAGGGCAGCGTGGAGGGTAAAAATCGTAGGGGGAGACCAAGAGATGAATACACTAAGCAGATTCAGAAGGATGTAGGTTGCAGTAGGTACTGGGAGATGAAGAAGCTTGCACAGGATAGATCAGCATGGAGAGCTGCATCAAACCAGTTTCAGGACGGAAGACCACAACAACAACACTCCAAAAATAAATGGCTCTGAGCACTATGGGACTTAACTGCTGAGGTCATCAGTCCCCTAGGACTTAGAACTACTTAAACCTAACTAACCTCAGGACATCACACACATCCATGCCGAGGCAGGATTCGAACCTGGGACCGTAGCTGTCGCGCCGTTCCAGACTGAAGCGTCTAGAACCGCTCGGCCACTACGGCCGGCTAAGAGACCCCAGTACGCCTCTTGGTCGTGTGATAAATAACAGTGAGAACAGTGTATGTAAAACACAAAAGTATGGGTTCAATTCTTAACCAACAACTACTTAACTTATTAATTACGCAATATTTATAATAATTGTTTTTGGTCTGAACACAGAGGAACCACACTCTCCTACCATATCTTTTGTTGTGGGATAGTGTTACCAATTGCTTCTATCCTCTTGTGCAATTTTAAAACAGGATTAACGCATACCTTCGGTGGATTTTAATACTGTGAATGCCCCCTCATTGTGTGGAATCCACGTGAGGAGGCCGTTTGCCCAATTTGTGATTTAACATTTTTTGTAACCGCGCGTCTGCTTACGAAATGAGGATACACTTTCTCTGCTTGACTTATTACACACAGTGTGTGTGTGTGTGAAATCTTATGGGACTTAACTGCTAAGGTCATCAGTCCCTAAGCTTACACACGACTTAACCTAAATTATCCTAAGGACAAACACACACACCCAAGCCCGAGGGAGGACTCGAACCTCCGCCGGGCCAGCCGCACAGTCCATGACTGCATCGCCTAAGGCCGCTCGGCTAATCCCGCGCGGCTATTACACACAGTCATATGTTTATGGATCACGATGAACAGTGTTGCTTTCCTCATACTATTAAATGTGTGGATCATCTTTTTGTGTCCATCCCTTCACTGTTTCATATGTCCTTCCACCTTTCACGCACCATAGAGGGCTGTCCCAACATATAAACGAAAATATATCGTCAATAATGGATTATGGAATTTAAGTAAGTACGATGCATTTCCAATATTTTTCACACAGATGTATATAACGACAGCCAACATTTTAAGAGCTGTTGGTATTGATAGGTGTTTAACAGGGAGGCAGTAGCTCAATGTGACAGAGTTTTGGAGGCATGGCTTCTACTAAGTATAATGTTGTGGGCCTTACGAGGGCTCAGGTCTTTCAATCTAAGGGTGTTCTATCAACCTCCATATAATTTTCTGGTTTGGCTGCTTACAACTAAAGGAAATCGGATGGTTGAACATTCAGCACTGAATCTCTGTTTCTGTATATCTGTATTACGCTTTGATATGTCATTAATCAATGCTTAATATTAATATATGTGTAGTAGTGAAGATAGAGTTTTGTTTCTGGCATTGGCAATTCTGTTCGCTGTAAGAAACGCTTGTTAACTTTGTAAATGTCTTGTTAGAGTGCATTACAAAAAGGTAACATAGCTGGTACCACCTAGCGAGAGTTTCGCGTAAGCTTAGAGAAGATATGCACGTCAAAACGTGTCCCTTTACCAATTGTTGTTAACTGAAAGCATTTTCTGGGTTGCTGACGGGGTTTGTGGAATAAAGTGTGTTATTAGAAAGTTAATTTTTGTCTGTGTATTGTATCTGTGTTCTTGTGTCTTTTTAATTTCTTGAGAATAGGAGTAGCATATCACGAGTATGAAAATAGCGCAACATGAATTCAGTGTGCATTTTATCTGGCAAAAATTGGGAACATAAGCTTAGGGGGAAAGTGAAGGCACTTGGAGTACCCATACCCGACCTAAGCATCAATGAAGAACAAAAACAGTGCAAATCCAGGAAAGGATAGAAATGTAATTTCGACGGAGCACTGTACTTGTACAGTAACACGTTTAACCGTCGACGCTATATTTCCTTACACTTCAGCAGAGCAAACCAGGCTAAAAATGACGCGTTTTTGAGGGTATCTTCACCGTGGCGTAACAGTTAAAATGCATATCTTCGTAATACGCAACACAGCTACGAAAAACATGTTAGCTTCTCAAACACTGAAATCAGTACGGGAGGCTCCTCGCTTTGCTTCTGTCACCGAGTCACAGCATAGGAGCCATATCACGAACTGTGCGGCCCGTATCGCCGGAGGTTCGAGTCCTCCCTCGGGCATGGGTGTGCGGGTATGTGTGTGTGTGTGTGTGTGTGTGTGTGTGTGTGTGTGTGTGTGTTTGTGTGTTTTGCCCTTAGAGTAAGTTAGTCTAAGCTAGTTTAAGTAGTGTGTAAGTCTAGGGACCGATGACCTCATCAGTTTGGTCCCGTACGAATTCACACACACGTTTGGAACATTTTCATAGCACAGGAGCTCTTACGTCATGGAAACATCACTATTTCACCACGCGAACTCTCAAGCGCCTCGGACTCAAACCACACGAAAAATATTAAACGTTTCAAGGTCGGAATTGAAAACACGAAGAACATTAAGTATGCAGCGAAGTACACTGCATTTTACATCTTAGCAAATCGTGTCTTTTTTTATGTTTTTGTGATAAAGTGTCGGGAAACGTGACGTCGGCGGCTAAATATGCTACCTTTAGACCTTATTTTGAAGTTCGCTTTTCGTATTATTTAGTAGTTGATTTAGTATTGGAGGGCAGCGTGGAGGGTAAAAATCGTAGAGGGAGACCAAGAGATGAATACACCAAGCAGATTCAGAAGGATGTAGGTTGCAGTAGGTACTGGGAGATGAAGAAGCTTGCACAGGATAGAGTAGCATGGAGAGCTGCATCAAACCAGTCTCAGGACTGAAGACCACAACAACAACAATATGAAGAGGAAGGGAGATACAGTCTGCAAACTTTTGAGAGACCTGGCACTAGAGTACTGAGCGGTGAATGTCGCAGCCTTATCCAGTATCGAAAGCAAGCCATGCCTGAGGGCATCGTAGAAATGTAACGCGTGGAGAGGCCCCCACAAACTCATATATTTATTGCGCAATAATATTGTATCAATATAACGCGAAAGTGTGAGGAAAAGAACGAAACAACATCATTGAGCAATATTTATGTCCGGGACGCGTCACCTAGAACTCTGTCTTCGTTGTGAACATGTCGGCACTCGACGGTATGGAAAGCTTATGTATCGCAAATAAGTTTCTTGTCTTGCAGAACACAAATACAAATCATTCAGAAGGGCCTAAATAAGTCTGGAAAGCTTCCACTAATCATTTAAATAGACCAGGAACTCATTCACTGCAGCATAGAATCATAAATCACAACAAAAACGAATTATTAAACAAGTGAACTGTGTAATTTACCGTGTGCATGTGCTGTTTACTCTGGATTTATCTACTGCAACAACTGTTGAAAACGAATACTGATTGGAAGCTGACATGATGTTGTGTCCATGGAGTGACAACTGTTGCAAGAAAAAAATAAATGTTTGTTCGCTGGACTGCTGACCTGACAACTACTACAAGTAAAATAAACATTTCTGTTTACTTACAGGACACTATGATCTGCAATTTCCTCTGCTGCTGTGTACAACCGTGTATCTGCCGTTTCATAAACACTCGGGAGTTTCAGTTCTCAAAGTACCTCACGGTGCTTTAATATAAACCCTCTAGCACACTCCCTGACATTTTAGTTATTTAATTTTTTCAGTTACTCGTGTAAATTCGTTCGTAGCGAACTGAATCTCTCTCGGTTTCAGCAGAAACTGCCGTTTATTACACAGTACTACCCTTCCATATATAGAAGCTTTACTTTCGCCTTCAATATATTGCGCAAACCACCAATACTACTCTCAGACGGTAAATATTGAGTATGTGAGGGCCCCTTAAGACGTCGTAACAAAGTATATACACAAAAAAACTTTGGAATGCAAAAGGGAAAGGAAGTGAAATAAAATACTTCAAAGTCTGATGTGGGCAATCATTACCATCCCTAAAAAAATAGAATCACACTGCAAGTGCCACAGCAGGTACACATGTTATCATGTAGATCGCTAAACCAAACCTCAAACTGCCAACTTCCATCCAACTAGAGAACCTAATGGAAAACTCTTTAACATCACCTATAAAAGCTAATACGTTATTACGTAAGAATATACAATAAGTTAAGAAAAGTCATGGGATACCTCTTAATACTGTATCAGACCTTTTTCCCGGCATAGTGCAGAAACTCGACGTCATCTGGGCTCAACAAGTCGTTGGAAGTATATTGGAGAAACATTGAGCCATGATGTCTCAATAACGGTCCATAAGTCCGAAAGTGTTACCGACGCAGGACTTCGTGCACGAACCGACCCCTTGATTACGCTCTCTAAATATTCGATAGGATTCATGTCGAACGATCTCGCTAGCCAAATCATGAGCTCGAATTGCCCAGAATGTTCGTCAAACCAAGAGCGAACAATTGTGGCCCGGTGATAACACAATCGTTGTTCGGGAACATGAAGACCATGAACGGCTGCAGATGCTCTACAAGCAGCCAAACATAGCCATTTGCAGTCAGTCATCGGCTTCCAGAAGACCCAATCTATTCCATGTAAACACAGCCCACATCTTATGCGACCACCACCATCTTGCACGGTCCCTTGTTGACAACTTGGGTCTATGACTTCGTGGAGACTGTGCGACACAAGAACCCTACAATCGGCTCTTACAACTGAAATCGGGACTCGGTTTTCCATTCGTCTAGGGCGCAACCGATACGGTCACAAGCGCAGGAGAGACACTGCAAGTCATGTCATGTTCTTAGAAAAGGCATTCGCGTCGTTCAGCTACTACTATAGCCCACTGGAGCCAAATTTCGCCACACTACCCTAACGGATACGTTCATCGTAGTCCCACAACGGTCACTGCGGTTGTTCGTCTTGTAAGGTGTCAGGCAAATCCAATACCTTCCATGAAAACCCTGACATGATAGTAAATCCGGCAGTATGTCACATAGCTCCGAATAAATCCTTACATTAAATTAACCAAAGTAATACGATCAACGAGTGAGCAAATGGAATACCACAGACTAACACAAGAACGCCTAAATGCATGTCATACCTTCCCACCGTGAAACAGACGCAGTTCCGAGGGAAGAAACGAGAACAGAAGCCGAGAGTAGAGTCGTGTAGGCTAGGAGGCCCTACGATTTGGGACGGACACCCACGTTCCTATCCGACCGCCAGGAACACCCCCCAGCCAATGTTAAAAGATAGAGCCCTCCAGAAGAACAGTATAGATCTTACGATAACACTAAAAGGACCACACCAGCTGAAAGTTTTGGCGTGAGACTAAACGCGTCTCTGTTACGTTGCAAACGTTAAAAACATTGCCCCACAACGAAAAGTATAACGTTTCTCATTGGATAGACAGAATTTTTGTAGGCAGAGATTAAGGTTGAGACCCTGATTGGTCAGCTGAAAACACAGCCAGATACCTTTTTTTAAACCAACTTCGGGAAATTGTAGTAAGGAGAAGTTAGGAGAGAGTTGCTTCCGAGACGGCGAGGTGCGTGGAGCTGCGCTGCCCGCCGCCCCCTGACACTGCCTAAACACCGACAAGGTAATGAAAGCACGCGGTGCTGCCATAAGGCTTCACTCAGGACCGCAGAAGTCTCATCTGTTACATCCCCTTTTTACATAATACTAGTGTCGATCGTCAATTAAACTTCGTGGTATTCACATTTGCTACTAGAAGTTAAAATCTAAAACGCGATGAATGTTCTGTTATATAATTATTGAGAAGCCAAATCAGCCACTCTACTTGACGACAAGTTAAATAAGTATTTAAAGATAATTGAGAGTCACTGTAGACCATTTTTGATAGTTTTCTATTTTATGAAACTTAATTTAAACCTAGATTATGTAAGTAGGCTGTTTATGTTTTCTTATTGGCAACGTTACGTAGCTCTCTGTACGAAAATCACTGGCTGTGTTGTGTGCAGTCTGTGGCTAGTTTGCATTGTTGTCTGCCATTGTAGTGTTGGGCAGCTGGACGTGAACAGCGCGTAGCGTTGTGCAGTTGGAGGTGAGCCGCCAGCAGTGGTGGATGTGGGGAGAGAGATGGCGGAGTTTTGAAATTTGCCATGAACTGCTATATATATTATGACTATTAAGGTAAATACATTGTTTGTTCTCTATTAAAATCTTTCATTTGCTAACTATGCCCATCAGTAGTTAGTGCCTTCAGTAGTTTGAATCTTTTATTTAGCTGGCAGTAGTGGCGCTCGCTGTATTGCAGTAGTTCGAGTAACGAAGATTTTTGTGAGGTAAGTGATTTGTGAAAGGTATAGGTTAATGTTAGTCAGGGCCATTCTTTAGTAGAGATTTTTGAAAGTCAGATTGCGTTGCGCTAAAAATATTGTGTGTCAGTTTAAGCACAGTCTTGTATAATTTTTCTAAGGGGACGTTTCATAAGTGTGAAGTTATCCAACTGTGTAATTGTGTAAACATGTGTCACTGATGTAAAAAAGTTTACCTCTCAGTTAAATGATCAGATAGCTGTGTAATTTATGTGTTAGAGGAATATGGTACTGATGTGTAAAGTTGTATAAGCAAATACCATATTAGCTAGGGCTCCTTGTGCTTGCCAAACACATCGTACACAAAGCAGGCGTGTACCCCCCTGAGAATTATTGTAATTATACCCTCTGGTGTTACAGATTACATCAATGGAATGAAATGTATCACGGAGAACTTTGTTTGTAATTCAAAAATCTTTAAAAATAAATGATTTAAGTACAAAATTAATCACTCAAATACGTGTCCTGTAGCGCTAAATGTGCGTCTTGTTGTAAGATAATCTCTGTGGAAGTGTCGTAGTTATCGTCCTCCGAAAGCTAAGTTCTGCAGAAGCCAATGTACTTACCTCATGATACACAAAAGTGAAATGCTTTGCGTATAGATATCTTAGTTATTACGCTTATTGCCGTGATGAGAAAAGTACTGCGCTGTAACGTATTATTGTGCTACGGAAAAGGCTGTCTCATTGTAGCTATACCACAAAAGTTACTACTAAAACATGTTTTGCTTTCCAGAATAATACAGAAAAACTGTGCAGATATGAAACAGAAACACCGCAAAAGCAACATTGTAAATTGCCACTCATTAGTAGCGTCGTGATAAAATCGTGTAGCTGTCACATAAACTAACCACTGTCTCATCTGGTATCTCACAGAAAGTACCTTAAATCCAGAATGTATTTTCAAGTAAACCAAAATGTTGCATTAGAATCTCATTAGCAGTACTGCTAAATGTTCTAAGTATGTGAGCCTTATATTCGTTACGTAATCGTGCAACTAACAAGCAAGAATGTACACACACAATAACACTGTGCCGTCTGTTCGCAATAACAATGCATTCATAATTTCTTTTTAAATAAGTTCTCTTGGTTCTTGACTGGATATTTAACTTCAAACACAGTTGCATGTTAACAGATTCTAAGTCTGACAAAGCATACTAGAAATGTGAAGTGAAAAGTTTTATGGCAAAGACAAAGTTAAAAAGCAGATTATCTTTCAATAAACGGTTTTACATGTGAAATATGGTGCAAGCCTTTACTCTTCCTAGTACGCAGAATTTCAACTTCAAAGTAATTATCATGTTATATACGTCGGTAAAGAATACTGGAATTTTTCTCAAGGTTAGCCTCTATGTTATTTTTCTCTCAGCCAGCCGGCGCACGCGGCAGCCTGCGGTGCGAGTCATTGTCTGTTCCTTTGTTGGCACGCGTCGTTCTTGGGATTTGGAGACCTAACTTCTACAAATTCGCCTTGCCGAGAGGGCCCTGTTCTGTTTGAAGCTCGCCAGTTCTGATGAAATTCAGGTCTGTCGTTTTGTCGGTAGTTCCTGTAGTTTCTTTCTTGGCGGTTAAGTGGTGGAGAATTTCTCCCTGAATTATCACTGCACAGTGGACCGTTGCTTCTGAAGTTATTCTGTCTCCCGTGATAATAATTGTTCTGGTTGCCAAATTGTCTGTTTCTATCATTGTCTCTGTCATATTCATAGTTACAGAAGTGCGATCTTTCTCTGTAACTATTACTACTCTGCCAACGGTTGTCATACGGGTGGTGTCTGTTTTGGTCACGATTTGTGTTGTGAGAATAGCCTTGTCGTGACCAGTTATTATTTCTGTCGTCACGGAATTGTGACGGATGTGACCTGTAGTGATTGTTGTCCTGTTTTCGCATCCCACGACTGTCTGTGTCAATTTCTAATTCTTGTAAGAGTCCCTGAAAAGCTTCAATGTCGTCTTTGCAACGTCCTGCTAAAATAATATGTTGTAAATGTTCAGGCAGTTTGATTAAGCAAATGCGGATGAGTTCTGAGGGGCTGTATGGGTTTGAAAGATACTGATTCTTATGCAACATGTCTTCAAAATATTTCATAAGACTGGAAAATTCAGATTGTTCGAAACGTTTCATCATTATGATGCCATGTTTTACTCGGTCTTGTGTAGCTTGAGACCAATACGCTGAGAGGAACGCATGGTGAAATTCTCCTTCACTGTGACAATCGTGAATGACCGATCGCATTCTTACAGCTGGTTCATTCTCCAAGTAGCCACACATAAATTCTAACCTGTGCTCCAATGACCAGTAGGGAGAAAAACAATGAGAAAAGTGATGAAGCCAAATCATTATTGGCCATTGCCCAAAACAATTTGTAAAATTTTTTGTGGGGAGCATGGGGGCTATGTAAGTAGGCTGTTTATGTTTTCTTATTGGCAACGTTACGTAGCGCTCTGTACGAAAATCACTGGCTGTGCTGTGTGCAGTCTGTGGCTAGTTTGCATTGTTGTCTGCCATTGTAGTGTTGGGCAGCTGGACGTGAACAGCGTAGCGTTGTGCAGTTGGAGGTGAACCGCCAGCAGTGGTGGATGTGGGGAGAGAGATGGCGGAGTTTTGAAATTTGCCATGAACTGCTATATATATTATGACTATTAAGGTAAATACATTGTTTGTTCTCTATTAAAATCTTTCATTTGCTAACTATGCCCATCAGTAGTTAGTGCCTTCAGTAGTTTGAATCTTTTATTTAGCTGGCAGTAGTGGCGCTCGCTGTATTGCAGTAGTTCGAGTAACGAAGATTTTTGTGAGGTAAGTGATTTGTGAAAGGTATAGGTTAATGTTAGTCAGGGCCATTCTTTAGTAGAGATTTTTGAAAGTCAGATTGCGTTGCGCTAAAAATATTGTGTGTCAGTTTAAGCACAGTCTTGTATAATTTTTCTAAGGGAACATTTCATAAGTATGAAGTTATCCAACTGTGTAATTGTGTAAACATGTGTCACTGATGTAAAAAAGTTTACCTCTCAGTTAAATGATCAGATAGCTGTGTAATTTATGTGTTAGAGGAATATGGTACTGATGTGTAAAGTTGTATAAGCAAATACCATATTAGCTAGGGCTCCTTGTGCTTGCCAAACACATCGTACACAAAGCAGGCGTGTACCCCCCTGAGAATTATTGTAATTATACCGTCAGGTGTTACAGATTACATCAATGGAATGAAATGTACCACGGAGAACTTTGTTTGTAATTCAAAAATCTTTAAAAATAAATGATTTAAGTACAAAATTAATCACTCAAATACGTGTCCTGTAGCGCTAAATGTACGTCTTGTTGTAAGATAATCTCTGTGGAAGTGTCGTAGTTATCGTCCTCCGAAAGCTAAGTTCTGCAGAAGCCAATGTACTTACCTCATGATACACAAAAGTGAAATGCTTTGCGTATAGATATCTTAGTTATTACGCTTATTGCCGTGATGAGAAAAGTACTGCGCTGTAACGTATTATTGTGCTACGGAAAAGGCTGTCTCATTGTAGCTATACCACAAAAGTTACTACTAAAACATGTTTTGCTTTCCAGAATAATACAGAAAAACTGTGCAGATATGAAACAGAAACACCGCAAAAGCAACATTGTAAATTGCCACTCATTAGTAGCGTCGTGATAAAATCGTGTAGCTGTCACATAAACTAACCACTGTCTCATCTGGTATCTCACAGAAAGTACCTTAAATCCAGAATGTATTTTCAAGTAAACCAAAATGTTGCATTAGAATCTCATTAGCAGTACTGCTAAATGTTCTAAGTATGTGAGCCTTATATTCGTTACGTAATCGTGCAACTAACAAGCAAGAATGTACACACACAATAACACTGTGCCGTCTGTTCGCAATAACAATGCATTCATAATTTCTTTTTAAATAAGTTCTCTTGGTTCTTGACTGGATATTTAACTTCAAACACAGTTGCATGTTAACAGATTCTAAGTCTGACAAAGCATACTAGAAATGTGAAGTGAAAAGTTTTATGGCAAAGACAAAGTTAAAAAGCAGATTATCTTTCAATAAACGGTTTTACATGTGAAATATGGTGCAAGCCTTTACTCTTCCTAGTACGCAGAATTTCAACTTCAAAGTAATTATCATGTTATATACGTCGGTAAAGAATACTGGAATTTTTCTCAAGGTTAGCCTCTATGTTATTTTTCTCTCAGCCAGCTGGCGCACGCGGCAGCCTGCGGTGCGAGTCATTGTCTGTTCCTTTGTTGGCACGCGTCGTTCTTGGGATTTGGAGACCTAATTTCTACAAATTCGCCTTGCCGAGAGGGCCCTGTTCTGTTTGAAGCTCGCCAGTTCTGATGAAATTCAGGTCTGTCGTTTTGTCGGTAGTTCCTGTAGTTTCTTTCTTGGCGGTTAAGTGGTGGAGAATTTCTCCCTGAATTATCACTGCACAGTGGACCGTTGCTTCTGAAGTTATTCTGTCTCCCGTGATAATAATTGTTCTGGTTGCCAAATTGTCTGTTTCTATCATTGTCTCTGTCATATTCATAGTTACAGAAGTGCGATCTTTCTCTGTAACTATTACTACTCTGCCAACGGTTGTCATACGGGTGGTGTCTGTTTTGGTCACGATTTGTGTTGTGAGAATAGCCTTGTCGTGACCAGTTATTATTTCTGTCGTCACGGAATTGTGACGGATGTGACCTGTAGTGATTGTTGTCCTGTTTTCGCATCCCACGACTGTCTGTGTCAATTTCTAATTCTTGTAAGAGTCCCTGAAAAGCTTCAATGTCGTCTTTGAAACGTCCTGCTAAAATAATATGTTGTAAATGTTCAGGCAGTTTGATTAAGCAAATGCGGATGAGTTCTGAGGGGCTGTATGGGTTTGAAAGATACTGATTCTTATGCAACATGTCTTCAAAATATTTCATAAGACTGGAAAATTCAGATTGTTCGAAACGTTTCATCATTATGATGCCATGTTTTACTCGGTCTTGTGTAGCTTGAGACCAATACGCTGAGAGGAACGCATGGTGAAATTCTCCTTCACTGTGACAATCGTGAATGACCGATCGCATTCTTACAGCTGGTTCATTCTCCAAGTAGCCACACATAAATTCTAACCTGTGCTCCAATGACCAGTAGGGAGAAAAACAATGAGAAAAGTGATGAAGCCAAATCATTATTGGCCATTGCCCAAAACAATTTGTAAAATTTTTTGTGGGGAGCATGGGGGCTATGTAAGTAGGCTGTTTATGTTTTCTTATTGGCAACGTTACGTAGCGCTCTGTACGAAAATCACTGGCTGTGCTGTGTGCAGTCTGTGGCTAGTTTGCATTGTTGTCTGCCATTGTAGTGTTGGGCAGCTGGACGTGAACAGCGTAGCGTTGTGCAGTTGGAGGTGAGCCGCCAGCAGTGGTGGATGTGGGGAGAGAGATGGCGGAGTTTTGAAATTTGCCATGAACTGCTATATATATTATGACTATTAAGGTAAATACATTGTTTGTTCTCTATTAAAATCTTTCATTTGCTAACTATGCCCATCAGTAGTTAGTGCCTTCAGTAGTTTGAATCTTTTATTTAGCTGGCAGTAGTGGCGCTCGCTGTATTGCAGTAGTTCGAGTAACGAAGATTTTTGTGAGGTAAGTGATTTGTGAAAGGTATAGGTTAATGTTAGTCAGGGCCATTCTTTAGTAGAGATTTTTGAAAGTCAGATTGCGTTGCGCTAAAAATATTGTGTGTCAGTTTAAGCACAGTCTTGTATAATTTTTCTAAGGGGACGTTTCAATTATAGATGTGATATGGCATAGGTCATCCTTCGATCCGTTGTAGAACTTGGAAACCCATTCAGGGAATATTCGTTCACATTTTTGTTGAACGCAGTTGGTTTTTATCATCCTGTATTAAAATATTTCTTTTATCAATAGTGCAATTTATAAACAATGTTTTGTGAGTAGAATAAAATTTCGAATGGTACACTTAACTGCTTTTTCGGCGTTATTTTACCAGCTAACGAAAAATAGGAAAGCCTTGAACCCCTTCCACTAAATTTAGTTAGTATTAAGATTGTTTTACAGGGAGTGCAGTGGAGCTGACGCTGAAATCATCAAGTATTTGATTATATCATCGCTAGTCTCACTGAACTCTTTTGAATTCTACATATGATGTGTGGTCTGGTGTCTCCTTAGCAGCAACAGGTCCCAGGTTCAAACTAGCCAATTCCCTAAAAAACCCACTCAGAGCGTCGTTGCGCGAAAGTGGTAGGGAGACACGACTTAGAACAAACAGACACCACGCAGAATGTTAGAGTTTGTTAGGGCTGACAATTCTACGCAAACGGCGCTGCTCTTGGTCGATAAGTGAAAGTCGTCGGCCACTGCGATGTTCATTGTGAGAGGTAATGCGTGAAATTTGGGGTTCTCGGAATATTCACTTTCCTAAGATTTCTGCAATTGAATGTGCCATGCCTATAGCTCCAGCTACCATTCCACGTTCGAAGTCTGTTAATTCCTGTCGTACGGCCATGTAATCCTGTCGGCGGAAACCTTTTCACGTAAGTCACCTGAGTACAAATGACAGCTCCGGCAATGCACTGCTTTTTACACCTTGTGTATGCAATACTACCGCCACCTATATATGTACGTATCACTGTTCCACGACGCTTGTCACCTCAGTTTAGTGGTGGTAATGAGATATACAGGGTGATCCAAAAGTGACGCACCTGGACAGCACAGGACGGTTCCTCGCATACTAACAGTGATACAACGTCTCAAACGAAACGTCGTCCCCTGCATGTTTTCGGTAGAAATGAAGGTCAATGAAAAATATTTTGGCAGTACGGTAATCGCACGTACGACAACTATCTTCACTCAATACTCTTTTTCAGTGTTTCCCAATGTGTTTAGCACGGTGATAATTTCTGTACAATCGGCGAGAATCAACAAAATATTTCAGCAGTTGGAGGAGGAACGTGATAGAAGTTTAGTGGAAAGATCAAGTCACAACTCAAACTAGCTTATCACATCACTGACGCTCTCTCCCGCTAGTTTCTGATAATATAAGAGGAACTGCCCTTCTTTGAACTTTTTCGAAGTCCTCAGTCAGCTGTACCTAGTAGGTATCCTATGCCCCGCAGCAAGCGGACAGGCCTCGTACAGTGGAGGGTATTGACAATGAATCACTCCTTGGCGGAAGGGTAATATTATCATTTTGTCATTCGTGAGCTTCGACGATCTGTAGCTTCGGGACAGGGTTTGCTATCCTCGATTTGTTCCTCAAGACACCCTCTACAACTCCTCGAACTTTGTCGCAACATTTCAGGGGCACTCTGTATACTTCCATATAAAATTTGCAGGTCCTCTTGATTCCACTTCTATAGGGATTACTGCATCTTCTTTGGTGAAATGGAAATGAGCGTTTGGCGTCATTGGCCGGGAAGACCCTTGCGGGCCAGCTCCGGCCGCCTTGATGCAGGTCTTATTACATTCGACACCACATTGGGCGACCTGTGCGCCGGATGGAGATGAAATGATTAGAGATTAGATTAGATTAGTTTTTCGTTCCATAGATCCGTGCTGAGGAAATCCTCGTGGATGTGGAACATGTAAATTTTTTTTAAGCTGAGATAACAATACTAATAGTATGAATATATACAATACATCATTTGTTTCTATTAAAAAATTCGTCAATGGAGTAGAAGGAGTTGGCCACTAGTCAGTCTTTCAAGCTCCTTTTAAACTGATCTTTATTTGTAATTAGATTTTTGATGGTTGCTGGCAAATTATTGAAGATGAGTGTTCCTGAGTAGTGGACCCCTTTTTGAAGTAAAGTAAGTGCTTTTAAGTCATTGTGCAGATCATTTTTGTTCCTGGTATTGTATGTATGAATTGAGCTGTTTGTTGGAAAAAGAGCTTTATTGTTTAGGACAAATTTCATTAAGGAGTAAATATACTGAGAGGCAGAAGTTAGTATACCCAGTTCTTTGAAGAGGTTTCTACAGGACGTCCGTGAATTTACTCCACAAATAATACGTATTACATGCTTTTGGACTCTGAAAACTTTTATTTGACATGAAGAGTTACCCCAAAATATTATACCATATGACATTATGGAATGAAAGTAGGCAAAGTATGCAAGCTTTTTCATTTTTATGTCGCCTATGTCTGCTAACACTCGAATTGCAAATACAGATTTGGTACGGCGTTTCTGCAGTTCCGTGGTGTGCTCCTCCCAACTGTATTTATTATCAAGTTGTAATCCCAGGAATTTAAGACTGTCAACCTCTTCTATCTGCTCTTCTTCATACTTTATGCATATGTTGTATGGAAACCTCTTACAGGTTCTGAATTGCATATAGTGAGTCTTTTCGAAGTTTAATGTCAGTGAGTTGGCTTTAAACCATTTACTAATATCCATGAAAATATCATTAGCAGATCTTTCTAGAACTACACTCGACATACTATTTATTGCAAAACTTGTGTCATCTGCAAACAAAACGAACTCTGCTTCTGGCAGTGTAACTGATGAGAGATCATTAATGTACACAAGAAAAACCAATGGCCCTAAGATGGATCCTTGTGGGACACCACATGTAATTTCTTCCCATTCCGATGATGACTGATGATTTAATTCACTATTCCCTTGCACTGACACCCTTTGTTTCCTGTTAGTGAGGTATGACTTGAACCATTTTGCAGCACTGCCCGTGACGCCATAGAATTTTAATTTATTTAAAAGGATGATGTGGTTCACACAATCGAATGCCTTTGACAAATCACAGAAAATACCTGCTGCTTGTAACATGTTATTTAATGAATTAAGTACATTTTCACTGTAGGTGGTGATGATGAAGACACCACAACACCCAGTTCCTGAGCGAAGAAAATCCCCGACCCAGCTGGGAATCAAACCAGGACCCGTAGGACGGCAATCCGTCACGCTGACCACTCAACTATCGAGGCGGACATCTTCTTTGGTGAAAGAAGTATAGAAAACCATGTTTAGTAACTTTACTTCAGTGGCACTGTCCTTTCATAAACGGAAGTGATGTACATCCTTTCCAAGACATGGAGCACTGTTCGAAAAAAGTAAGTCAGAAATGGGGATAACAGAGCGCCGTAAGCAGTATAAAATCGACGAGGAAGTCTGTACAGGGTGTCAGTTGAGTATGTTTGTCCCGCGTGAGCTCGCCCAGACTACGAGTGGAAGGTTCCCGCTGTACTCAACAGCCGGCCGAAGTGGCCGTGCGGTTCTAGGTGCTGCAGTCTGGAACCGCGAGACCACTACGGTCGCAGGTTCGAATCCTGCCTCGGGCATGGATGTGTGTGATGTCCTTAGGTTAGTTAGGTTTAACTACTACTAAGTTCTAGGGGACTACTGACCTCAGAAGTTGAGTCCCATAGTGCTCAGAGCCATTTGAAACATTTTTTTGTACTCAACAGCACTTGCAGAATTATCACCAGATTTCACAAACACACCACACTGGAAAAATTTCCTCATAGTGGGAACTGCTCCCCAGAAAGTCAGAAGCAGCTTCTGCACTGACATGAAATGTAGGAAACGAATTCGGCCCAAGTGTGGGATTATTGACAACGCCCAACACTTTGCTCAATACAATTACCAAACAACGATAATTTGGACTTATTGAAGAAATTGTTCCTGGACATCGATGTGGTTGTGCTGTCTGTAGAACCCTTAATAAATTTAGATCGGATTGTATTGGATATACTCTTCGTGCCATAAATGCAGAGTGAGGATGTTTTCAAGATTGTTGAACATGCCAGGAGATCAAGAATACACTATATATATACGAAATAAAAAAGATGCTAGTGTGCCTTACACAGATGCCAAGTTGAATGGTCCTCACGGATCCGAAATAAGTTAAAAAATCTTAAACGTCTTTTGTTAAAGCGCAGCAACAAACCAGTCACGAAATATTTAATCTACCTTGCTATGAGGTGCACGTGATAATTCTTAGGCATTGTACCCATACATCATCGATGATACATCACTTACTCATGTCTGGATACATCACTTACTTATGCTGATTACATTGCTGCACTAAAGATGCATAAAAATCATACTTTGAGTAATACATTATTCGACATTGTTAATAACACAAAACAGGGAGATTTTTCTTTGGGCTGCAATGGAATCGATGAGAGAAATGGAAGAGGAAAGAAATTTGTTCAGTTTTCTGAAGAGAATAATTAATTCGTCATGAACACCTTTTTAAGGAACATGATAATAGAAAATGGACGTGTTGATTTCTAAATCACGACACTCTGAATAAAATAGAGTTTATTACTGCAAACCAGAAGAAAACGTGTTTCAATTGTAAACCAATTTAATACTGGTAGAGACCATAGATTAGTAAGAAAGAAAGTTCATCCAACAACTGATAGTGAGCATATGCTACTACGAGTAAAAGTAGATCGAACATCCATCAACAATGAAGGAAACTACTATTATTGAAAAAAGGAACGATCAATATGGAGAAATTGAATGAAGGAGAAAGGGGACGCCAGAGGACTATTCGGATGAGATTAGAACAGTCAACAGAAGAAAAGCTAGAGGAAACGATAATGAAAACTGGAAAAGAAATAGAGGGAACAGTGAAAGTTACTAAACAGCAAAGAAGTTAGCGGGTGAAACCAGGGATTTGTTTTTAAAGAGACTACGTGAAAATTGTGCCAACGGTGATGAGAACGGTTCCTGTCAGATCACCGAAGTTATCTGCATGCGGCGTTGGCAAGCGAGGTGCACTCAGCCCTTGTGAGGCAAATTGAGGCACTACCTGATTGAGAACTAACGGATCCGGTCACGAAAACTAACAACGGCAGGGAGAGCAGTGTGCTGACCATATGCCCTTCCATCTCCGCATGTAGTGACATCCATAGCCTGAGGATGACACGTTAGAGTCTTCCGAGAATTGTTCGGACAGTTTTAAAGATGAAAATTAAAACAGCTAATGAGAAAACAGAATACTCTGAATTATATAACAAAATATAGAAGAAAATAAAATCAGCTGTAAAAAGATACAGAGAAAATTCCATAAAAATAGTATTAGAAAGTAAAAGGAGGCACAAGAAGAATAAACAAATGATTGAGATTGGTAAAAAAGGAATAATAGTAATTGACAATGATAAACGGTGCGTGACACTAAGGAAGAAATTCTGGAGCATATAAGGTTTTTCTACAGCAAATTATATGAAAGAACTCATGAACCACCGTAACGCCTTATGAGAATGAAAACGAAGTCCGTGAAGTCCACCCTAAAGAAATAAGAAAAGCTTAAAGTTAAACCCATAAAGACAAAGCGGGGGTCTGACAACTGAAATACTTAAGCTTAGTGTTCAATCAGTTACCTCCCGCCTGCATCACGTGGTCGTGCGGTAGCGTTCTCGCTTCCCACGCCCGGGTTCCCGGGTTCGATTCCCGGCGGGGTCAGGGATTTTCTCTACCTCGTGATGGCTGGGTGTTGTGTGCTGTCCTTAGGTTAGTTAGGTTTAAGTAGTTCTAAGTTCTAGGGGACTTATGCCCACAGCAGTTGAGTCCCATAGTGCTCAGAGCCATTTGAACCATTTAGTTAACTCCCTGTTATCAACAAAGTTTCCACTAACGTGTTGACAAATCGCATCAGTGGTACTGCGGAAAACACACAACGCATAGGACAATCTGGACTCCACAGTGATTATAGCACAACTGACCATACACACCCTGAGTGATGTAATTAGTTGAGCCAGTTAATATTGTCGCCATGCACAGCTTTTGTAAATTTTGTTAAGGCTTTTGATTCTACCATCCACATTGCAGCTATGCAGGCTATGATTCGAACAAGATGTAGAAATAAGGTACCGTACCTTAACATAGCATGTAACATCTGTGATACCTTGACAGCTTCTGTCAGCATGGGAAAACACATGGAGCAATTTTCCATTAGAGGAAGCTGGTTGGTTGACCTGGGGGAGGGTACCAAACAGCGAGGTCCTCGGCCCCATAGGATTTGGGAAGGACGGGAAAGGAAGTTGTCCGTGCCCTTTCAAAGGAACCATCCCGGCATTTGCCTGAAGCAATTTATGGAAATCGCGGAAAACATAACTCAGGAAGCCAATATTAGCGTAAGGAGATCCATGCTTGAAGCATTCAACGAATTCGAAAGTAAAATTCTGTCTACCGACTTGACAGAAAATCTTAACACCTGTTGGTCTTATGTTAAATCAGTAAACGAATAGAAGTCATCTGTCCAGACACACTCATAAATATATTGGAATAGAAAATGACACATGAAAGGTTGAAATACTAAACGACTCTTTGCAAAACAGTTTCAGAGAAAGACTGCACTGTAGTGCCTACTTTAAATAAACCTACCAACGACAAAATCGCTGATAGCGAAATAAGTGACCGGGGGGGGGGGGGGAGGTAAAAAACAACTGCAATCGCTCAACAGATGGAAGGCTACGGGACCGACGGGATACCAGTACGGTTCTAAACAGAATATGCTAAAGAACGTACCACTCTTCCAGCAGCAATGTATCGTAGGTCTTTGGTAAAGCGAAATGTTCCCGACGACTGGAAAAAAGCACAGGTCATTCCCGTTTTCAAGAAGGATCGCCGAACAGACGCACGAAACTGTAGGCCTATATCTCTGACGTCAACCAGTTGCAAAATTATGGGACACTTCTTACGCTACCGTATTGTGACACTTCAGCAGCCGAAAATCTCCTCTGTAGGAATCAACATGGGTTGCGAAAACAACGACCCTGGGAAACCCAGCTCCACTCGTCCACGAGACCCACAAAGCAGCATATACAGGCGCCTAAGTAGATGTGGTCCTTGATTCCGTAAGGCATTCCATACAGTTCCACGCTACCACCTAATGAACAAAGTACGGGCATACAGAATATCAGATCAACTGTGTGGTAGGATTGAAGAGTTTCTAGCAAACAGAACACAGCATGTCATTCTGAACGGAGAAGAGTCTTCAGGCACAGATTTTACTGGGGCGTGCCCCAGGGGACTGTTCTAGGACCATCACTTTTCACTGTACACTACATGAGCAAAAAAATCCGGACACCTGGCTGAAAATGATGTACAAGTTCGTGGCGTCCTCCATCCGCAACGATGGAATTCGGTATGGTGTTGGCCCACCCTTAGCCTCGATGACAGCTTCCACTCTAGCAGTATACGTTCAATCAGGTATTGGTAGTTTCTTGGGGAATGGCAGTCCATTCTTCACAGAGTACTGCTCTGAGGAGAGGTATCGATGTCAGTCGGTGACGCCTGGCACGAAGTCGGCGTTCCAAAACAACCCAACGATGTTCTATAGGATTCAGGTCAGGACTCTGTGCAGGCCAGTCCATTAAAGGGATGGTATTGGGGTGTAGCCAGTCCGCCACAGACGGTGCATTATGAACAGATACTCGATAGTGTTGAAAAATGCAATCGCCATCCCCGAATTGCTCTTCAGCAGTGGGAAGCAAGAAGGTGCTCCAAACATTGATGTAGGCCTGTGCTGTGATAGTGCCACGCAAAACAACAAGGGATGCAAGCCCCCTCCATGAAAAACACGACCACAGCACCACCGCCTCCGAATTTTACTGTTGTTACTACACACGCTGGCAGATGGCCATACCCACACCCTCCCATCGAATCGCCACATTGTGTACCGTGATTCATCACTCCACATAACGTTTTTCCACTGTTCAGTCGTCCAATGTTTACCCTCCTTACACCAAACGTTTGGCATTTACCGGCGTGATGTGTGGCTTATGAGCAGCCGCTCGACCATGAATTCCAAGTTTTCTCCCCTCCTGCTTAAATGTCATATTACTTGCAGTGGATCCTGATGCAGTTTGGAATTCCTTTGTCATGGTGTGGATAGATGTCTGCCTATTACACATTACGGCCCTCTTCAACTGTCGGCGGTCTCTGTCAGTCAACAACGAGCTCGGCATGTACGCTTTTGTGCTATATTTGTCCCTTCACGTTTCCACTTCACTATCACATCGGAAACAGTGGACCTAGGGATGTTTTGCAGTGTGGAAATCTCGCGCTCAGACGTATGACACAAGTGACACCCAATCACCTGACCATGTTCGAAGTCCGTGAGTTCAACAGAGCGCCACATTCTGCTCTCTCACGACGTCTAATGGCTACAGAGGTCACTGATATGAAGTACCTGGCAGCAGGTGGTAGCAAAACGCACATAATATTAAAAACGTATGTTTTTGGGGTGTCCGGATACATTTGATCACTTAGTGTGTATAAATGACACGGTAGATAATGTCGGAAATTCCATGAGGCTTTTCGCAGATGATACTGCTCTATAGAGGAGTCCTGACTGTAGAAAATCGTTGCGAAATACACTGAGGCCTGCACCTATTACAGGGCGTAACAACTGGTGCTTAACATAAACAAATGTAAGGTATTGCGGATATATAGACGGAATGACCCATTATTGTATGACTGCAAGATCGCAGAATTACCACTGGAAGCAATTAATTATCTAGGAGTATGCACACGGAGCGATTTTATGTGGAATGATAACATGTAATTAATTGCTTTTAAGTCAGATGCCAGACTGAGTTTCATTAGAAGAATCCTCAGGAAATGTAGTCCGCCAACAAAGGATCTAGCTTACAAAACAGTTCTTCGACCAATATTGCTTGTCAGTATGAGATTGTATAAAAGAGAACTGATAGAGGAAATAGAGAAAATCCAAAGAAGAGCTGCGCATTGTGTTAGAGGTTCATTTAGTAAGCGCGAAAGCGTCACAGAGATAATGAACGAACTCCAGTGGCAGACGCTGTAAGGGAGGCGATCTGTATCACAGTGTGATTTATTGTAAAAATTCCGTGAGCGTACGTTTGTAGAAGAGTCAACAAATATATTGCTTCCTCCAAAGTACATCTTGCGAAACCACTATGAAGATAAGGTTAGAGAGAATCGGGCTCAAATAAAGGCCTACCGGCAATCGTTCTTCCCGCGAACAGTTCGCGAATGAAACAGGTAAGAGGAGAAGTGACAGCGGTACGCTGTCACAGACCACAAGGTGGTTTGCGGAGTATAGATGCAGACGTAGCTGCAGAAATGACTACATTTTGTGGCCGGCCGCTGTGGCCGTGTGGTTCTAGGCGCTTCAGTCTGGAACCGCGCTACCGCTACGGTCGCAGGTTCGAATCCTGCCTCGGGCATGGGTGTGTGTGTGATTCCCTTAGGTTAGGTAGGTTTAAGTAGTTCTAAGTTCTAGGGGACTGATGAACACAGCAGTTAAGTCCCACAGTGCTAAGGGCCATTTGAACCAATCTGACTACATTTTGTAAAGGGTAAATTAGCCGAACAATAATTAATAATACATACACGGCAGTCGGTTCTAGCAATATATATATATATATATATATATAACTGGCGTTCTACGGATCGAAGCGTGGAATGTCAGATCCCTTAATCGGGCAGGTAGGTTAGAAAATTTAAAAAGGGAAATGGATAGGTTAATGTTAGATATAGTGGGAATTAGTCACGTTCGGTGGCAGGAGAAACAAGACTTTTGGTCAGGTGAATACAGGGTTATAAATACAAAATCAAATAGGGGTAATGCAGGAGTAGCTTTAATAATGAATAGGAAAATAGGAGTGCGGGTAAGCTACTACAAACAGCATAGTAAACGCATAATTCTGGCCACGATAGACACTAAGCCCACGCCTACTACAGCAGTACAAGTTTATATGCCAACTAGCTCTGCAGATGATGAAGAAATTGAAGAAACGTAAGATGAGATAAAAGAAATTATTCAGGTAGTGAAGGGAGACGAAAATTTAATAGTCATGGGTGACTGGAATTCGACAGTAGGAAAAGGGAGAGAAGGAAACGTAGTAGGTGAATATGGATTGGGGCTAAGAAATGAAAGAGGAATCCGCCAGGTAGAATTTTGCCCAGAGCATAACTTAATCATAGCTGACCCTTGGTTCAAGAATCCTGAAAGAAGGTTGTATACATGGAAGAACCCTGGAGATATTAGAAGGTTTCAGATAGATTATATAATGGTAAGACAGAGACTTAGGAACCAGGTTTTAAATTGTAAGACATTAGCAGGGGCAGATGTGGACTCTGACCACAATGTAATGGTTATGAACCGTAGATTAAAACTGAAGAAACTGCAAAAAGGTGGGAATTTAAGGAGATGGGACCGGGATAAACTGAAAGAACCAGAGGTTGTACAGAGTTTCAGGGAGAGGATAAGGGAACAATTGACAGGAATGGGGGAAAGAAATACAGTAGAAGAAGAATGGGTAGCTTTGTGGGATGAAATAGTGAAGGCAGCAGAGGATCAAGTAGGTAAAAAGACGAGGGCTAGTAGATATCCTTGCGTAGCAGAAGAAATACTGAATTTAATTGATGAAAGGAGAAAATACAAAAACGCAGTACATGAAGCAGGCAAAAAAGAATACAAACGTCTCAAAAATGAGATCGACAGGAAGTGCAAAATGGCTAAGCAGGGATGGCTAGAGAACAAATGTAAGGATGTAGAGGCTTATCTCACGAGGGGTAAGATAGATACTGCCTAAAGGAAAACTAAAGATACCTTTGGAGAAAAGAGAATCACTTGCATGAATATCAAGAGCTCAGATGGAAACGCAGTTCTAAGCAAAGAAGGGAAAGCAGCAAGGTGGAAGGAGTGTATAGAGGGTCTATACAGGGGCGATATTCTTGAGGATAATATTATGGAAATGGAAGAGGATGTAGATAAAGATGAAATGGATATATGATACTGCGCGAAGAGTTTGACAGAGCACTGAAAGGTCTAAGTCGAAACAAGGCCCCGGGATTAGACAACATTCCATTAGAACTACTGACAGCCTTGGGAGAGCCAGTCCTGATAAAACTATTCCATCTGGTGAGCAGAATGTATGAGACAGGCGAAATTCCCTCAGACATCAAGAAGAATATAATAATTCCAATCCCAAAGAAAGCAGGTGTTGACAGATGTGAAAATTACCGAACTATCAGTTTAATAAGTCACAGCTGCAAAATACTAACGTGAATTCTTTACAGACGAATGGAAAAACTAGTAGAAGCCGACCTCGGGAATGATCAGTTTCTATTCCGTAGAAATATTGGAACACGTGAGGCAATACTGACCCTAGGACTTATCTTAGAAGAAAGATCAAGGAAAGGCAAACCCACGTTTCTAGCATTTGTAGACTTAGAGAAAGCTTTTGACAATGTTGACTGGAATACTCTCTTTCAAATTCTGAAGGTGGCAGGGGTAAAATACAGGGAGCGAAAGGCTGTTTACAATTTGTACAGAAACCAGATGGCAGTTATAAGAGTCGAGGGGCATGAAAGGGAAGCAGTGGTTGGGAAGGGAGTGAGACAGGGTTGTAGCCTCTCCCCGATGTTATTCAATCTGTATATTGAGCAAGCAGTGAAGGAAACAAAAGAAAAATTCGGAGTAGGTATTAAAATCCATGAAGAAGAAATAAAAACTTTGAGGTTCGCCAATGACATTGTAATTCTGTCAGAGACAGCAAATGACTTGGAAGAGCAGTTGAACGGAATGGATAGTGTCTTGAAAGGAGGGTATAAGATGAATATCAACAAAAGCAAAACGAGGATAATGGAATGTAGTCGAATTGAGTCGGGTGATGCTGAGGGAGTTAGATTAGGAAATGAGACACTTAAAGTAGTAAAGGAGTTTTGCTATTTGGGGAGCAAAATAACTGACGATGGTCGAAGTACAGAGGATATAAAATGTAGACTGGCAATGGCAAGGAAAGCGTCTCTGAAGAAGAGAAATTTATTAACATCGAGTATAGATTTAAGTGTCAGGTAGTCGTTTCTGAAAGTATTTGTATGGTGTGTAGCCATGTATGGAAGTGAAACCTGGACGATAAATAGTTTGGACAAGAAGAGAATAGAAGCTTTCGAAACGTGGTGCTACAGAAGAATGCTGAAGATTAGATGGGTAGATCACATAACTAATGAGGACGTATTGAATAGAATTGGGGAGAAGAGGAGTTTGTGGCAGAACTTGACTAGAAGAAGGGACCGGTTGGTAGGACATGTTCTGAGGCATCGAGGTATCACAAATTTAGCACTGGAGGGCAGCGTGGAGGGTAAAAATCGTAGAGGGAGACCAAGAGATGAGTACACTAAGCAGATTCAGAAGGATGTAGGCTGCAGTAGGTACTGGGAGATGAAGAAGCTTGCACAGGATAGAGTGGCATGGAGAGATGCATCAAACCAGTCTCTGGACTGAAGACCACAGCAACAACAATATATATAAGCAGATATAGAGGCAATGTAGTCGAATGGTGTATAATGCGCCTTGTGGATCCCCTGTGTGTATGAAGAAGCGCTTAATGAGTCATATTTTAACTTGCTATCAGATCAGGTGCAATGCGGCATGATAGAACTGTTGATGGTAAATATGGCAAAAATTATTGTAAAAATGTAAGATCTTTTCCAAATTCCTTGTTATTTGCGAGTATTAACTTGCTACCCTGTTAAATTTATATATGTCTTTTTCACAAACGTGGGCGTAGTATAAGTGTTGGAGTTATAACGTGAATACAGCAACCAGCCTTAAGTATGGTATAAAAAGTTTAGTTACATTTAATCAATAATAGTTTCAGAACTAAAAATAACCAGTCGTCAAGTGGTTCTTTTGGGCTTTCGTGCCGAGGATTAGTTTTGTAGACGGTAACAGTTCGTCCTGTGATGTATATTCCGGAGCGACGCATTCGTCGAATATTAAGTATGCGCGTAACTTCGTAATGTTTTTCCATAAGCTTCATAAATGCAACAGATACACGAGACAGATACTTTAGTCATCAATAATTATTCTCTTTCAATATTTACATGAGTCTGTCAACGGCGGAGTAACTGTAGAAATAGAAGAACTCGTCGAGCCATGTTCGGAGCGTATTTTATCCGTAAAGCAAGTTCCTTGACGGTTGTTCGATAGAGAGCTGAAGGGGCAAGATTAGCTGAACAACGCGAGTGTGGAATGACTTCCCAACCCAGCTTCGGTAGTGTTTTTTGTCACTCTAGAGGAAAGAGAGTGGCTGTTATCGTGGAGTAGCATCACTTCAGACAATCTTCCTGATAGTTGTTCTTGAATTACATCTACAAGACATCTCATTTGTTGACAATACCTATCTGCAGTGCCGGCCTCTGTGGCCGAGCGGTTCTAGGCGCTTCAGTCCGGGGACTGATGACCTCAGAGGTTAAGACCCATAGCGCTTAGAGCCATCTGAACCATTCTGAACTATCAGCAGTGGCGGATAAACCTCTGGGAATATCGTCGCTGTTCCACCAGATGCATAACATTATCTTTTGTGGGTGTGAGGAGTTCTTCGTACGGGGATTTGCTGCTTTGTTTCGACTCAACCATCCCTTTCTTCTCATTGTATTAACGTAAAGACACCATTTTTCGTCACCGATAACGATTCAAGATAGGAATCTTCGGTGTCGTTCACGAGCCAATTGATGACGAAACAGCAGATATGATTTTAGAAATTATGGCTTAGAGTATGCGGTACCCATAAATAGGATTTTTGAACCTTCCCCGTTGCCTGAAAATGTTGCATGATGGTGGAATGATCACAGTTCAACACGTTTGCCAGTTCTCGAGTACGCTCACGTGAATCATTGTGGATTAACGCCGTTAACCGATCTTCGTCGAACACAGAAAGTCTCCCTGAAAATGGAGAGTCACTAAAGTCAAAACCATCTCCCTTAAAATGAGAAAACAGTTTCCTTTCAGTGCTCTGCCCAATGGCATTATCCCCATATACATACGTTTCTGGCTGCTTCCGCTTCAGTCACCCCTTTACTGGACTCAAACAGAAGAATATGTCGGAAATTCTCCGACTTCTCTACTTGGCACTCCATTTTCTGGCGTCCAGAGTTCCACACAGATCTCTAAGTGAATAATTGACAGTATGTTAAATCTGGTAGCAACAGTGAACTACAAACAAAAAGTGACGATCGATAAATAAACCCGCTACGAAGCTTGTAAAAAAACATCTAACTATGGATTTAAACCGGTAATGGTGGAGCGTAGCCGGCCGGTGTGGCCGAGCGGTTCTAGGCGCTTCAGTCTGGAACTGCGGGACCGCTACGGTCGCAGGTTCGAATCCTGCCTCGGGCATGGATGTGTTTGATGTCCTTAGGTTAGTTAGGTTTAAGTAGTTCTAAGTTCTAGGGGACTGATGACCTCAGTTGTGAAGTCCCATAGAGCTCAGAGCCATTTGAGCCAATGGTGGAGCGTAAGTAAACTTCTTATGCCTTACTTGTGGCTGGTTGCTGGATTGAAGTTATACTTCTTTAATACAATGTATATGGAACTTTTATAAAATGCACTGCTACTGCTAGCGAGGGACAAGGCAGTCTTAACCTCTGTGAATGTCAAAGCTAATGATATTTGTATTAAATATAATTGTTTTATTAAATATAATTATTTTATGAAGTTAATTATTTCTAACACCAAAAAATGAATTTGTATTTGTTTTTCTTACATCGGCCAAACGCGTTTGGCCTTTTTAGGACCTGTCGTCGATATACACCTCGCCGTTATGAAATTTGCTGCTCTTGCGGAACACGTTCACCACGATAGACGGGACTGTCGATACTCATTTCACTTACGACAATAAACGTCGACGCCGCAAGCATCGTTCAGCGTCAGAAAACGAACTTCCTTGCCTTGAACCTGTTTGAACGCTTCCATGTTGGCCACTTGGCATCAACATCCTGCTCTCACATGTGTCTGCACACACTCCTCGAGCCACCACGCAAACAATGCTATCTAATACTGAATGAAAAACATCACATAATGAGAATACAAATATGCAGTGTCAGTTTGCTTTCATTTGGTTCAGTTACATGGTCGCAGTGTAAGCTTTTTTGGATAGGTTGTAGTTGTTTGCGAAAACCAAGGCGCAAAGTTCCATTTACAGACATGAAAGGCTGTGAAAACATTAGTTTTCACATATGTTTTTCGTCTGCACGTACCAGCTGTGTCTTGCACAAAGCTTTCTCATAGCTGATGTTCTTTCTTCTACGTTGGTGCGGGTATGTTACGTATTCAGTGTTAACGAAAGGTAAATTATTTTCTTTTCTTCAGTCGCATTTCTGGTGTTAATATTACGCGCTGTAATTTTCTAAGCTACATGGAATGAAAGTGTTTTGTCGCATAACATCGGCGTAGACCATTTCTTTGAAAGCTGTTCTGCACCCTTACAATATAACTATATAGATTTTCAGTAAAGTTGGCACATACAGATCGGGAGTATGCACTCTAGGTTTGTATGAAACATCACATTTTGCAGATCTCTATTGATTCCTATCTATATCACTAATTGGCTGAAATGGTCCGTCGGTTATCTGGTCATCAAATAACAGTTGAAGGTTGCCTGTCTAACGCTTCCAGGAGCAAAAAAATTATTTTCAATTTTTCATACAAATAATGGCCAAATTTTAAAATTTCAGTGTTGTCAGTAAGAGTTAGAAACTGTGTACACCTCTTCAGGCAGGGTAACTTACGGTGTACAAATTACCCAAAATATACTAATCCAGTATTTGAGTGTGTTAGCCACTTCCAAGGAACTCTACACATTATTTCAAACCTATCCCAACTTTATTTCCTTGACAATGCCACAAAATAATGAAAGCGAAGAAATTTCGTAGCTAACTACGTTTTCGCTTTTCGTGCACTTAAACTTCAACGCACCTGACGTTTTAATTTATTGTTTATTTACTACTGACTCTATTCGTAAAACATTTTGCAGACAGTATCCTTATATATCACTGAATCTGCCTGCAAAATTATATCATTATACGACAAATAGTTGAGGAGATAGAACGTCATTCAATCACGTAATAAAGGCAAGGTCTCCGGTCCACGCTGTCTACCAATCAGGTTCCTTTCAGAGTATGCTGGTGCAATAGCCCCATACTTAGCAATCATTGACTCTTAAAACCGCTCGCTCCTCCAAAGATCAGCCCCTAAAGACTGGAAAGTTGCGCAAGTCACACCAATACCGAAGGAAGGAAATAGGAGTAATCCGCTGAATTACAGATCCGCTGACGTCGATTTGCAGTACGATTTTGGAAATTGTATTGTTTTCGAACATTACATATTACTGGGAAGAAATTGATTTATTGACAAATAGCCAACAACGTCAGAGAAAATATCGGTCTTGTGAACACACACGCTCTTTAGTCTCAAGAAGTAATGGGCGCTACTGACAGCGGATCTCAAATTGATTCCATATTTTTAGATTCTGAACGCTTTTGGCACCGTTCCTCACAAGCGATTTCTAATAAAATTGCATGCTTATGGAACATCGTGTCTGTTGTATGACTGGATTCATGATTTCATGTAAAAAAGTCACAATTCGTAATAACGGGCGGAAAGTATTCGCGTAAAACAAAAATGATATCTGGCGTTCCCCAAGGAAGTGTTATCAGCTCACTGTTGTTCCAAATTTACATAAACGATTAAGGGACAATCTGTGTAGCCCTCTCGATTTGTTTGGAGATGATTCTGTCAGTTACCATCTAGTAAAGTCATCAGATAATTCAAACAAATTGCAAAATGATTTAGACAAGATATCTGCTTGATGCGAAAAGTGCCAATTGAATCTAAATAATGAAAAGTGTGAAGTCATCCACATGAGTCCTAAAAGTAATTCGCTAAATTTTGGATACAGGATAAATTACACAAATCTAAAGGCTTTGTATTCAGCTAAATACTTACGGATTACAAATACGAATAATTTAAACTGAAACGATCTCATAGATAATATTATGGGGAAAGCGAAGCGGAGGTTGCGGTTTACTGGCAGAACAGCACATGTAACAGGTCTATTAAAGAGACTGCTTGAACCACGCTTGTCCGCCCTCTTCTGGAGTATTCTAGTGCGATGTGGCGTCCGCGTCAGATGGGGCCGACGGAGGACATCAAAAAAGTTCATACAAGGGCAGGTGTTTTTGTACTACCAGGAATAGGAGAGAAAGTGATACGGATATGTCAGGTCAGTCGGGGTGACAATCATTAAAACAAAGGCGTATTTCTTTGCGGAAGGATCGTCTCACCACCATTCTACTCGGAGTGTGAAAATATTTTTCTGACCTCCACTTATATCGCAAGAAATGATAATCATAATAAAATAACTTAAATAAGGACTTGCACGGAAAGACGTAAATGTTCGTTTCTCCCGACCGCTGTCGAGAGTGGGAAGGTAGAGAAATAGCTTTAAGGTGGTTTGATGAATCCTCTACCAGGCACTTAATTGAGAATCACATAGATGCAGACGCAGATGTATAAAAAACTAGTTTTTCTTGAAGTGGAGCTTCAACTACCCAACTTTCATAGCTGAGAGTCTTTGCCGGTTTAACACCACCCCAGGTCAGGCCAACCTCAGTTGGGATGGCCAGCTGATGGCCGTGGCTGGAGGTTATGTAGGACGTGGGGCATCGACGTTGCGAGTAACTGACCGAATTGTATTGAACTTTGAGCGATAATCTGTATTGCCAATCCGTCAACTGGACGAGGTGACGCAGTGGTTAGCAAACTGGACTTGCATTCGGGAGGACGACGGTTCAAAACCGCGTCCGACCATCCTAATTTAGGTTTTCCGTGGTTTTCAGAAAATCGCTTCCAGCAAATAAGGGGATAGTTCCTTTCAAAGGGCACAACCGACTTCATTCCTCATCCTACCCTAAGCCGACAGGACCGATGACCTCGCTGTTTGGTCCCCATCCTCAAATCAACCAAACAACCAACCAATCAATCTCTCGTTCACATGCATGAGAGACACGATGGTCGAATCTGGTGGAGAACCACTTTGATATCAAGTCTGCTGTTTTTCATCTATGGTAATGCAGGTAAAGTGGGGTAGTGTCTGAGACGTATGAACTTCCATGGTGTGCATCTTGATGTGTAGATATGAGAAGCTAGTTGGAACTATATGACCATAATGGCAAGTTCAGTTTTCTGTCTCAACTGATGCCGTGTGGGCGTACTGGTTTAAATTACATTTATATTTATAAACTTTTATATGTATTTTAAAAGGTGGAACCTATATACAGTGCTGAGCGTTTCTGTCTGCGTGTGTGAAGATATTCCAGTTCATTTGGTTCTAATCCGATTTGTAATTTACGTGTATTATCTGGTCTGTCCTGGGTATGGAGAGTAAATTATACTCTAAGACAATAAAGAAACACGCACCACTAAGCACTTATCCGGATGGGATGGAAATCGGTAGATGTGATACACATGTACTGAAAAATAAATGATTACAATTTAAGACACATTTTCGGTATGGAATCTCATTGACAGGAGCAGAATTGTCTTTATTGATGAGTGCCGCTTCGAACTGAACTCCAATTACAGCCACGACGGATGTGGAGGTGCCCGGGACAGTGGTGGGATATCAACCCGACTGTCGACCGCCATGCGGTCCGTCAACAAGGACTGATGGTCGTAGCAGCACCCTTTTGGTTGTCATCTGTGGCGCCCTCACAGCAAAGCTGTATGTCGGCGAAATTCTACGCCCCGTTTTGTTCCCCTTCATGACAAGCCATCCTGGGCTTACATTCAGCAAGATAATACCCACCCGCACACGGCGCGCTTGTCAGAACCTACCTTGGCCAACAAGGTCATAGGATATCTGCCCTATTGAGAACGCTTGAAGCAATATGGGCAAGGCCTTCCAATCAGCTCGGGATTTTGACGACCTAACGCGCCAGTTGGTCAGAATTTGGGAGTATAGTTGAGACATGAAGTATCTTAGGAGGCAGGTGATCATGGTTAGATCCAATAAAGTACAACATTAGAATTTGGCACGATATCCCTCAGGAGGACATCTAACAACTCTGCAAACCAATGCCAGATCGAATAACTACTTTCATAAGGGTCAGAGGTGGACCAGCGTGTTTTTTGCTTGATGAATTTGTGATTCTCTTTCTCTTGATCGTCGCGCGCGTAAATTCAAGTTTCAGCTAACGAGACAAAGCACTCGTTGGGCAACACCGCCCCTGGCAGGCCGCTTGAATGCGAGCGCGCGACGCCCCGATTGGGTAAATTCTATGCTAAATAACTCGGAAACGGAGCAACGTATCGAATTTCTTACTTAACATTTATGTCTCAGTACAACCTGCCCTGTAACATCCCTACAAGCATTTCACACACTTTCTGACCACCCTGTATGTATATATACACACACAATGATTACAAAGTATATGTGCATGTTTATATTCTATGTGCTGCCCAGAATTCCAGTGCACGGACTGCCTTATCGTTGGCAACAACCAGATCGTCCATGGAAACATGTTCTGATCACTTTAAACCGAGATACTCCAGTTCCCAGTCCGATGAGGATCTTCCATGTCTCGTATGGGAAGTGACGACCTGCAGAAAGTTATTCTTTGGGGTTGTCCCAATAGTTCTCTGACGATGAGCTGTGCCAGAGTTGTATCCTGCCGTTTGCAGGTGTTGTCTGAATTGGTTGCGTTGTCTGGAGGAAACTTTTTCTCGATTTGGTTGACGTTCTCTTCCAAAGAGGGGGTGTCTTTGGACCGTCTCCTGCCTCTACCTTTCGATATCTGGAGGTGCTACGCCCATGAGGTAGTAGATTTTGTTAACAGAAGTTGCCCGCAAGCAGCCAGTTACAATCCGTCCTGTTTCATTCAGGGAAATATTTACCTGTTTGGCGTGGCTGGAGATCTGCCATACAGGTACTGCATTTTCAGCAGCGGAGAAGCACAAAGGAAGGACAGGTGCGCGGAGGACATGTGGATGTGTTCCCACACTGTTGCCGGTCAGTTTACTAATAATATTATTCCTAGCACTGACTTTCATTTTTTTATCTCTGCAGTGGTCTTTGAAGGTGAAAAAACAACTTTACACCTAGGTATTTTGGGGTGTCATAATGGGTTAGCTGTTGACTTCTCCAGGTTATTCTCAGTTTCCTCCGAGCCTCTCTGTTCCATAATTGGAATGCATGTATTTGTGTTTGTCAAGGGTTTGGCTTAGGGTAGTTGCTATCATAATAGTCAGATAGTGCCTTAAGACCTGTTGTGAGTTTTCCTTCCACCTCCTCAAAAGTTCTACCTTGTGCACCAAGTGCTGTGTCATATGCGTAAATGAACGATCTCGTGACAGGACTAACTGGCTGGTCATTAGTGTAACTATTATACAACAGTCGGACTAGCACACTTGCTTTGGTGATACTATTTCTCTGTGTCCCGCATCGGCTCCTCTTGTTTTGTAGAGTAACAAAGAAACGTCTGTTTTGTAGCAGATATTTTATAAACTGTGTTCGGTGGAAGTCTTTCGTGGTCGCATAGATGTTTCTTAACGGTTTCCTGTGATTGATGCTGTCATATGCGGCAGCAAGATCAACAAAAGCGACACCGGTGATCTGCCCATCTTCATATCCGTCTTCTATGTCTTGTGTCAGGTTTAAGATCAGTCTAGAACACGACCTCCCGGGGCGGAAACCCAATTGTTCTCTGATCAATGTTTGGTCAACTTGGTCCGAGATTCGGTTGAGGATCATTCTCTCTAAACCTTTATATAGATGGCATAGGAGTGATACCGGTCGGAAATTATTTGCATCTTTGGCTGTTTCCCCAGGTTTCAGTTGGGCCACAACTTTGGTTTTCCTCCAGATCTTTTCTATTTGCAATCTTGAGTGAACAATTGAAATCTGTTCATTCTTTTCGAATCACCCTGTATCATTACATTAAAATTTAAAACAAGCGGTTTACAAATAAGCGATAAAATGTATTCCTTTTTTGTGCTTTTTATAAATATTCAAATTTTCAGAATGAACTAAGTATGGCGTTTCCTTATTTTCCTCTGAGTTGTTTATGTTACGCTAGCTTCGACTGTGCCTTTAATTTATTACAAAAATGCTCGTGGAACCATTAAAAAGTGTACAATTGATCCCATAATTATGTAGAGGTAAAAAGAAACAAGCTTTCAAGGACAGAATATTGATGTGCGAATCACTGTATTATGCTTTTCTGTCTCCTGTAAGATTTATTCGCATAGATCCTTTTTCCGCCCGTGGTTTTCACTGAGCCCTGACCTATCGTAAAGTCCGCGAGGGCTCCTTTCAAAAGAAGGTGGCCAGTAGAATTTCCCATACTACTCACGCGCTGCACTATATTCCTCCTCTAATAAGCTTATCGACGACGGGCAAATCTGCAGGCTTCTCTCCATATTTCTAAAATTTTAATTCAGGAGTACATATACCAGTGCCATTATTTTCCGCTCGTGTCAATATGCACTACTGCTGAAGACGGCGTAACAGCAGGGACTAGTCCGCCGTTTGCAGTCCAGTTCTGCAGTCATGCAACATTGCTCTTCAGACAAACGATCTTATCGCGTGATCGCGCCGAGTTTGCCGCACTGGTTTTAACGACCATCGATTCTCCATCAACTGCAGGCGTTGCAGCGCCCAAGAAAGCGATAGCGGCGACCTGTTATCGTCTGCACATCTGAAGCCGTTTCCTAGTCCGTACTCACCAGCCTTCGAAGCGGGACTACTGCGTCTTACCTGAAACAGAGAGCAGCGATTATGAAACTGAGTACTGACGTGGAAGGTTATCTGCAGATACGTATTACGACGCGTCTGCAGTGGATAAATTACAAGGGGCGTTCAAAAAGTAACGAGCCGGAGTCTGGAATGCGCAAACCGGTGACAGGAGGGTGATATCGTGGCGTATGTAACGAGGTGTGGTTCCGACCAGAGCGCGGAAATTCACAGCCCGTCGCTACAGGGCACGCGTGCACGACACGTGACTAAGCTAGCAGCAGCACGCACCAATCGTCCAACTTTGCCAGTCGAATTGCAAACAGTGACGCGGCGGCGTCAAAACAAGAGCAAAGAGGTGCTGTTCGTTTTCTGACAGCGGAAGAAGTAGGAGGAGCGGATATTCATCGACGAATGTCGCAAGTGTACGGCGAACAGTGCATGTCCCTTGCAAGGGCCAAGGCGTGGCACAAGCGCTTCAGGGAAAGACGGGTGTCGTTAGCCGATGATGCACAATCTCGAGCACCACACTGAAATACCGATGACATCGTCCAGCTGGTGGACGCATTCATCACCCAGGACCACCGAGTGACAGTGAAAGCCATAGTCGCCGTGGTCGGATTGAGCGTCGGAAGTGTTCACACCGTCATGTAGGAACGACTGCACATGTGCAAAGTGTGTGCCCAATGGGTGCACCACAGTTTTCAACCAGTCCAGGACTCATGCTGAATGGCGAACTGCCTTTCTCATCTGCAGCGCTATGCTCGGGAAGGGAATGCATTCCTGGCACGAGTGGTGGCTGGAGATGAGTCATGCTGTCATCACTTCGAACCAGAATCGAAACGACAAGGTCCTCAGTGGAAGCATTCAGTGTCACCACCACAAAAAAAAAAAAAAGCCAAGCCATCCGCACGAATGCAGGAAAGGTTATGCTGACATTCTTCTTTGGCCAAGATGGCCCCATTCTGAGTCACTTCCTGCAGCACGGGAGAACAGTGAGTGCCCAGCGTTACTCGCAAACCTCACCACCCTTCGCCAAGCGATCAAATCAAAACGACCAGGCAATATCACCCATGGGGTCATTGTGCTCCATGACAATGCAAAGCCTCATACGGCCAATACAGTCGCGGCATTCCTGCAGAAATACAAATGGCAGGTTGTCGGCCACCCTCTATACAGTCAGGACTTCTCTCCCTGTGATTACGCCACTTTTGGTCCTATTAAAAATGCTCAGAGGGGCAAACGATTCACCTCGGAAGACAACGTCCAGCTGTACGTGCGGAACTGGTTAACATCACAGCCCCGGGAATTTTATGAGACAGCCATTCACCACCTTGTGTCACAGTGGGACAAGTGTCTCAACAGCCAGGGTCAGTACTTCCAACATAGAGGTACTGGTTTCTGTAATTATGCCTCCGGCTCGCTTCTTTCTGAACGCCCCTTATAGGTATTATCTAGCCTACAATGTATGACAAAGAATGTGAAAACCCAGAAGAAGAAGCGCAAAAGAAATGAAACTTCATGAGTTAACAGAATTATTGATGTTATTTCAGTAATTACAAAATCCAGTCAAATTTACAAATTATTTGGCAGAATTGGCTCACTAATTAGTATGACATCGAACCGCCTCTACCCTGGATGCAAATACTGATTCGGATGAGAAGGGTGTCTTAAAGCCGTTGCATCTTCACCTGAATCAAGCTGTCCACAACCGTTGTAATTGGTCCTTGATTCCTGGATATTGGCACTGGGACGGAGTTGACGTCCGAACTGGTCCCACATACACTCCTGGAAATGGAAAAAAGAACACATTGACACCGGTGTGTCAGACCCACCATACTTGCTCCGGACACTGCGAGAGGGCTGTACAAGCAATGATCACACGCACGGCACAGCGGACACACCAGGAACCGCGGTGTTGGCCGTCGAATGGCGCTAGCTGCGCAGCATTTGTGCACCGCCGCCGTCAGTGTCAGCTAGTTTGCCGTGGCATACGGAGCTCCATCGCAGTCTTTAACACTGGTAGCATGCCGCGACAGCGTGGACGTGAACCGTATGTGCAGTTGACGGACTTTGAGCGAGGGCGTATAGTGGGCATGCGGGAGGCCGGGTGGACGTACCGCCGAATTGCTCAACACGTGGGGCGTGAGGTCTCCACAGTACATCGATGTTGTCGCCAGTGGTCGGCGGAAGGTGCACGTGCCCGTCGACCTGGGACCGGACTGCAGCGACGCACGGATGCACGCCAAGACCGTAGGATCCTACGCAGTGCCGTAGGGGACCGCACCGCCACTTCCCGGCAAATTAGGGACACTGTTGCTCCTGGGGTATCGGCGAGGACCATTCGCAACCGTCTCCATGAAGCTGGGCTACGGTCCCGCACACCGTTAGGCCGTCTTCCGCTCACGCCCCAACATCGTGCAGCCCGCCTCCAGTGGTGTCGCGACAGGCGTGAATGGAGGGACGAATGGAGACGTGTCGTCTTCAGCGATGAGAGTCGCTTCTGCCTTGGTGCCAATGATGGTCGTATGCGTGTTTGGCGCAGTGCAGGTGAGCGCCACAATCAGGACTGCATACGACCGAGGCACACAGGGCCAACACCCGGCATCATGGTGTGGGGAGCGATCTCCTACACTGGCCGTACACCACTGGTGATCGTCGAGGGGACACTGAATAGTGCACGGTACATCCAAACCGTCATCGAACCCATCGTTCTACCATTCCTAGACCGGCAAGGGAACTTGCTGTTCCAACAGGACAATGCACGTCCGCATGTATCCCGTGCCACCCAACGTGCTCTAGAAGGTGTAAGTCAACTACCCTGGCCAGCAAGATCTCCGGATCTGTCCCCCATTGAGCATGTTTGGGACTGGATGAAGCGTCGTCTCACGCGGTCTGCACGTCCAGCACGAACGCTGGTCCAACTGAGGCGCCAGGTGGAAACGGCATGGCAAGCCGTTCCACAGGACTACATCCAGCATCTCTACGATCGTCTCCATGGGAGAATAGCAGCCTGCATTGCTGCTAAAGGTGGATATACACTGTACTAGTGCCGACATTGTGCATGCTCTGTTGCCTGTGTCTATGTGCCTGTGGTTCTGTCAGTGTGATCATGTGACGTATCTGACCCCAGGAATGTGTCAATAAAGTTTCCCCTTCCTGGGACAATGAATTCACGGTGTTCTTATTTCAATTTCCAGGAGTGTATTTCTATCGTGGATGGATCTGTGGAGCTTGATGACCACATGACTACCTACGGATCACCCAGTCAGTTCAGGTGTGAAAAGCTTGGGACGAGCTCAGAGTGAAATACCCTTGTGGTGGTCAGACGTCGTCAACCAGAACGGTGATGACGAGCGTAGCTTGCCCTCACGTTTAAAAGTTCCCACGCAATCCAACATCGAGGCGCTATCACATGCGAATGCCCCACAGATCAGGATCTTGCACGCTTCATCCAGCCGGCCAAATGCAGACCTACAATGAGGTCCCTTTGGAAAGCTGTCAGGTGCTGACACGGCAGTCTCTCACGAGTACGCGGTATCTCCGTGTTATTCGTAGTGATCACTCAACATCTAACACTGTTCACGCCCCTTATTTACCCCACCAGACCTATTAACAACACTAAACACGAACAAAACTAACGCACTCTCGTCGCCGTTTTACTCGTCATTGAGAATTTCAACTCTAGTTATTTACATCCATGCCGGTAATGTGCAACCCATCAAGCCTTCTGTGGCCTCAGTAGTCTAGTACGAAGAATGTTATCCTTAAAAAAAAATTAAATAGCACTCTTATATAGCATTTGGGATCACATACTTTACGTAGATGAGCGGATTGAGGTTCATTTCTCAGGTGGAGGCTATTCTCTTCTTGGCTATGATGATTTATTACGTCAAAATCGCCTAACTACTATGGACATTTAGGCTGCCTGTTTTAGGATATTTTTTTCCAATCTTCAGATGTGATCATAACCCACATACAGTTTCGTCATGATATGAGACTCTTGTTATATGCGTTTTGATGATCATAAAAATGCTACAAACTATGAAAGGGACTGAAACAGAAATAGAAGCATTACTGCCCCCTCATGCGATTACGGAACAGAGGACCACGGGAAATGGGTTCCGGGAGGAGGGAGGATGGAATATTCTGCGGAACTTTGGCGGTAGGCAAAAGTGCACTCTATGTACATCCACTGATGTTCGTTATATGCAACTTTTAAAAGCAGTGCCTTAAAATCACAAGCCAGGTTAAGAAATTACAAGATTTTAAAACAATATATATATACTGATAAGACAAAACATTACGACCACTGCCCACCGCGACGTTGGATGCCGCCTGGTGGCGTTGCGGGCACGTGACGAGTTAACGAAAGTATGCAAGCCGAGCAGACACGGAGTGGCGATCACCTCAGCGAGGAAATCGGTTGCAAATGAGGAAATCCAGTGAGACAAACGACTTTGACAAAGGGCAGATTATTATTACGCAGATCGTGTGAACCAGTGACTCGAAAACGGCGAAGGTGATCGAATGTTCACGTGCTACTGTCGTGGCCATCTACGGAAAGAGGTACAAGAACAGTGAAACTACCACGAGAAGCTACACTAATGGCCACTAAAATTGCTACACCACGAAGATGACATACTACAGACGCGAAATTGAACCGACAGGAAAAAGATACTGTGATATGCAAATGATTAGCTTTTCAGAGCATTCACACAAGGTTGACGTCGGTGGCGACACCAACAACGTGCTGTCATGAGAAAAGTTTCCAACCGATTTCTCATACACAAACAGCAGTTGACCGGCGATGCCTGGTGAAACGTTGTTGTGATGCCTGGTGTAAGGAGGAGAAATGCGTACCATCACGTTTCCGACTTTGATGAAGGTCGGATTGCAGCCTATCGCGATTGCGGTTTATCGTATCGCGACATTCCTGCTCGCGTTGGTCGATATCAAATTACTGTTAGCAGAATATGGAATCGGTGGGTTCAGGAGGGTAATACGGAACGCCGTGCTGGATCCCAACGGCCTCGTATCACTAGCAGTCGAGATGACAGGCATCTTGTCCGTATGGCTGTAACGGATCGTGCAGCCACGTCGCGATCCCTGAGTCAACAGATGGGGACGTTTGCAAGAGAACAACCATCTGCAAGAACAGTTCGACGACGTTTGCAGCAGCATGGACTATCAGCTCGGAGACCGTGGCTGCGGTTTCCCTTGACGCTGCATCATAGACAGGAGCGCCTGCGATGGTGTACTCAACGACGAACGTGGGTGCACGAATGGCAAAACGTCATTTTTTCGGATGAATCCAGGTTCTGTTTACAGCATCATGATGATCTCATCTGTTTTGGCGACATCGCGGTGAACGCACATTGGAAGCGTGTATTCGTCATTGCCATACCGGCGTATCACCCGGCGTGATCGTATGGGGTACCATTGGTTACACGTCTCGGTCACCTCTTGTCCGCATTGACGGCACATTAAACAGTGGACGTTACATTTAAGATGTGTTATGACCCGTGGCTCTACCCTTCATTCGATCCCTGCGAAACCGTACATTTCAGCATTATAATGCACGACCGCATGTTGCAGGTCCTGTATAGGCCTTTCTGGATACAGAAAATGTTCGACTGCTGCCCTGGCCAGCACATTCTCCAGATCTCTCACCAACTGAAAACGTCTGGTCAATGGTGGCCGAGCAACTGGCTCGTCACAATACGCCAGTCACTACTTGATGAACTGTGGTATCGTGTTGAAGCTGCATTGGCAGCTGTACGTGTACACACCAGGCGTATCAAATCCGTTATTACGGCCAGAGGTGGTTGTTCTGGGTACTGATTTCTCAGGGTCTATGCGCCCAAACTGCATGAAAATGTAATCACATGTAAGTTCTAGTATAATATATTTGTCCAATGAATACCCGTTTATCATCTGCATTTCTTCTTGGTGTAGCAATTTTAATAGCCAGTAGTGTAAATGACTGGACGTCCACGCCTTTTCACAGAACGTGGGATTCACAGGCTTGTCTGCTCTCTAAGGTAGGATAGATGGTGATGTGTCGCATCTCTGCCGAAAGACCACAACGGTGGCGTACACATAAGTGTTTCGGAGCCGACCGTTCACCGTACGTTATTGAACGCGGAGCTCCGCAGCAGACCCCTACGTGTTCACATGTTGACCAAACTACATCGTCAATTACTATTGCAGTGGGTACGAGAACATCGCGATTCGATCGTCGATAAATGGAAACGTGTCGGCTCTTTGGGTGAATCACATTTTTGCTACACTAGGTTGATGGTGGTCTCCACAAACAGCCTCATCGAGCTGAACGGCGTCTAGAAAAGTGCAGTGCGTTACGAACGCATGTTGGTGGGGTCACTGTTATGCAATGGGAGACATTCTACTGCGCTTGCATGTGACCTATGGTAGCAATCTAAGACACGCTGATAGCTGTGAGCCACCTTTATGCATGTCTTCCCCGAAGGCGATATCCATCTTTCAGCAGTACAATTGTCCATGCCTCGGAGCCAGAATCGTGCTACTGATGTTTGAGGAGCATTATAGTGAACTGACGCTGGTGTCTCGGCGATCACAGTTGCCTGAAGTAAAACCTATGGATCGCATCTGGGTTGCTATCGGGTGACATCACTGCGTACACAAGTCAATGGCCCGCTATTTACGCGAATTACATGACCTGTGCGTAGACATCTAATGCCACATAAAGCCAGAAACCGACCAACAAACTGTCGGATCTGACACACGCAGAATCAGTGATGTATTTCGTTCCGAAAACGGCCAAACAAGGTGTTAAACGGGTGGTCATAATGTTTTGCCTCATCAGTGTGTATACATATACTAGTAACGCTCATATCATAAGATCATAATACGTATACACTTTCTGGAACTAAGCTTACATTGGAAGTTAGATTCTATAAAAATATGGTATACTAAATCTATCGAGATATACGAAGCGTTTACAGAAACATAATCAAGTACATTTTAAAAACCTTCCTGGCACATTAAAACTGTGTGCCGGACCGAGCTGCGGAATTGAAGCTGTGAGGACGGGTCGTGAGTTGTGCTTGGGTAGCTCCGATGGTAGAGCACTTTCCCGCGAAAGGCAAAGGTTCCGAGTTTGTGTCTCGGTCCGGCACACAGTTTTAATCTGCCAGGAAGTTTCATACCAGCGCCCACTCCGCTGCACAATGAAAAACTCATTCTAAAAACATGTGTCGCTAATAACTTCACCCGAACAGGACTCGAAATGCCCAACGGTTCTAACCGAACGCCTTGTCATCCTCGGACGACAGGCGTCACTGAATGCGGATATGGAGGGGCATATGGTCAGCACACTGCTCTCCCGGCCGTTTCAGCTTCCGTGACCGTATTGGTCGATAAAACAATGACAGAAAAGAAAAGTCATTACTGAGAACAATTTGTAAGAGGTACATCTGTGGTGGCATGAGAGCAACGAATTGTTATTGAAACGATTGAAGTGAAGTTACAATATAACGGAGTGATTTTAGCATAACAGTGTCTTGTCCTGGGCGATGTGATAACGTTGTGGTAACGTTGTTTTGTACTCCTTTCATGACAAAAAAAATGGCTCTGAGCATTATGGGACTTAACATCTGAGGTCATCAGTCGCCTAGAACTTAGAACTACTTAAACCTAACTAACCTAAGGACATCACACACATCCATGACCGAGGTAGGATTCGAACCTACGACGTAGCGGTCGCGCAGTTCCAGACTGAAGCGCCTAGAACCGCTTGGCCACAACGGCCGGCTTTCATGACATTCAATATACATATTAGTAGAGATTGAACGTCATGATGAAACTGTGCAATGTCACCATACCTGCAGACGAAAATAATATGCTGAACCCGGTTATGTAAATGTGTGTTCAAATGGTTCAAATGGTTCAAATGGCTCTGAGCACTATGGGACTTAACATCTATGGTCATCAATCCCCTAGAACTTAGAACTACTTAAATTTAACTAACTTAACTAACTTAAGGACATCACACAACACCCAGTCATCACGAGGCAGAGAAAATCCCTGACCCCGCCGGGAATCGAAGCCGGGAACCCGGGCGCGGGAAGCGAGAACGCTACCGCACGACCGCGAGCTGCGGACTAAATGTGTGTAATAATTAGTCGAGCTCGGCATAATAATTTATTGTATGAGCATTTATTAAGGTCGCTTGCTCCATTTTAACAACATGTCATCATAATAATCATATTCGTTGCACGCATTAGGTCTCTTGCTCCCCACACCATGATGCCGGGTGTTGGCCCTGTGTGCCTCGGTCGTATGCAGTCCTGATTGTGGCGCTCACCTGCACGGCGCCAAACACGCATACGACCATCATTGGCACCAAGGCACAAGCGACTCTCATCGCTGAAGACGACACGTCTCCATTCGTCCCTCCATTCACGCCTGTCGCGACACCACTGGAGGCGGTCTGCACGATGTTGGGGCGTGAGCGGAAGACGGCCTAACGGTGTGCGGGACCGTAGCCCAGCTTCATGGAGACGGTTGCGAATGGTCCTCGCCGATACCCCAGGAGCAACAGTGTCCCTAATTTGCTGGGAAGTGGCGTTGCGGTCCCCTACGGCACTGCGTAGGATCCTACGGTCTTGGCGTGAATCCGTGCGTCGCTGCGGTCCGGTCCCAGGTCGACGGGCACGTGCACCTTCCGCCGACCACTGGCGACAACATCGATGTACTGTGGAGACCTCACGCCCCACGTGTTGAGCAATTCGGCGGTACGTCCACCCGGCCTCCCGCATGCCCACTATACACCCTCGCTCAAAGTCCGTCAACTGCACATACGGTTCGCGTCCACGCTGTCGCGGCATGCTACCAGTGTTAAAGACTGCGATGGAGCTCCGTATGCCACGGCAAACTGGCTGACACTGACGGCGGCGGTGCACAAATGCTGCGCAGCTAGCGCCATTCGACGGCCAACACCGCGGTTCCTGGTGTGTCCGCTGTGCCGTGCGTGTGATCATTGCTTGTACAGCCCTCTCGCAGTGTCCGGAGCAAGTATGGTGGGTCTGACACACCGGTGTCAATGTGTTCTTTTTTCCATTTCCAGGAGTGTATATGATCCTGCTTCTCTGAGAAGAAGGTATATACGGAAAGATGAGTTATTTGTAACGTATACAAGAAGAGAGGACAGTGAGAAGGGGTTGATAAGAGGGACGTTGTTCGATTAAAAACGGCGCAAGGTAGAGATGCAGTCTTTCTATAGGTCTACTATTCATTCTGTATATCGACGAAGCAATATAACGTAAGTAAAGGAAATATTTATTCTGATTGAAATTCACCATAAAAGTATATTAATGATCAATTTCGTTGCTGACGTTACTATGGTCTGTGAAGGTCTCGAAGAACTGTAGGATAATCGCGGACCAAGACATTGACGAATTGAATGAATTCCGCTACTTTGGAGGCAAAATAAAACATGGCCCAAAAAATAAAGAGGACATAAGAAATACGTTAGGACAGGATAAGGGAATACTCCTCGCCAAAATAAGTATAGATACTGTGAAAATTTAGAAAGAAATTTGCGAGAATGTTTGTTTGGAGCACAGTATAATTTGGAATTTAACCGATGGGTATGGAAAAATGTCAAAAGACGGGTGACGAAACGTTTGAGGTATGAGGTGTGTGAGAAAAATAACGAATCTGGTAACAATTCCAGCAATCTGGCAACGCTGTGTTTTTCTACGTGTGTAGACGGGCGTGTTCATCCCTTCTAGGCGCTCAGACCCTGTTTCAACTCCGTGCAACCATCACGTGCTTGAGAGCGCCATAAGTTAAGTTGCGTTTTTGTTGTAAGTTACGAAAATGGAACATGGAATTTGGAGCAACGTTATGGAATCGAGTTTTGCGTTAAACTTTGCGAATCCGCGAGTGTGACCGTTTGTAAATTGAAAAAGGTCTATGACTAACGTTCCTTATCGAGAGCAAAAGACTTTTACTGCACACGGTCAGCTAGCCAAATCCATCTGCTACATTATTTTAGCTTCTTTTACCACTTGCTTCCAGTGGAGTTCGTGTTTTACTACTGACGCAGTGCATCGTCTCATGCTTCGGCCTGGGTCAGCACATAGTTTTACAACCTTTGTTACCTGTGTTTTACGTCTGTTTTATCTTCCCCTTCTGGGTATTTTCCTGACACCCGTCTCAATCCTTTTTAGCACGAGCGCTAAAGACCTTGCCGTTTTGCGCCCATACAAACCTTTCCACCCATCCTTTCGCTGCACAAATCGCTTTTGGAAGGGAGAGAACACGTTGAAGATGAACCTCGCTCAGGGAGACCATCAACTTGAGAAACTAACGAAAACATCGAAAGTTTGGGTACTCTTGCGAGCTCAGACCGATGTCTAACAATATGGATAACGGGTGATCTGTTAAAGATACAGTAAGTGATCCAAAGTATCCAGACACCCCAAAAACATACGTTTTTCATACTAGGTGCTTTGTGCTGCCACCTATTTCCACACTCCTGAACATCCCTAGGTCCACTGTTTCCGATGTGATAGTAAAACAGAAAGATGAAGGGACACGTACAGAACAAAAGCTTACAGGCCGACCTCGTCTGTTGAGAGACAGAGGTGACAAAACTTGGAATTCATGGTCGAGTGGCTGCTCATAAGCTACACTTCACGCCGGTAAATGCGAAACGACACCTCGCTTGGTGTAAGGAGCGTAAAAATTGGGCGATTGAACAGTGGAAAAACGTTGTGTGGAGTGAAAAATCACGGTACATAATGTGGCGATCAGATGGCTGGGCGTGGGTATGGCGAATGCCCGATGAACATGATCTGCCTACGTGTGTAGTGCCAACAGTAAATTTCGGAGGCGGTGGTGTTATGGTGTGGTCGTTTTTTTCATGGAGGGGGGGGGGGCTTGCACCCCTTTTTGTTTTGCGTGGCACTATCACAGCATAGGCCTACATTACTGTTTTAAGCACTTTCTTGTTTCCAACTGTTGACTGGGGAATTCGGGAATGGCATCTTTCAACACGATCGAGCACCTGTTCATAATGTACACCCTGTGGCGGAGTGGTTACTCGCCAATAACTTCCCTGTAATGGTTTGGCCTGCACAGAGTCCTGACTTGATTCCTATAGAACACCTCTGGGATGTTTTGGAACCCAGACTTCGTGCCAGGCCTCACCGACCGACATCGATACCTCTCCTCAGCGCATTACTCCATGAAGAATGGGCTACAATTCCCCAAAAAACCTTCCAGCACCTGATTGAGGCTAAGGGTGCCCAACACCATATTGAATTCCAGCATTACCGATGGACGGGGCCAGGAACTTGTAATTTTCAGCCAGCTGTCCGGATACTTTTGGTCACATAGTGTATGTGTCAAAATGGTGCCGAAAAACCTCGCAACTGAGCAGAAGGGCAATTGAAGAAACAAGTGCGTTGATCTTCTTGAGAAGAATGACAGTTACCACGAATGGCTCAGTCGTGTGATCACAGATGATGAATCTTGGATTTTTGAGTACCATCCTGAGAGAAAGCGGCAAAGTGAGGAGTGGCACTCCAATATATCTGCTCGACCGAAAAAAAGATGGGAAAAGAAAATCAAATGTCAAAACAATGTTGATTTTTTATGGTACTTGTATAGAGCATAAAAAGTTTGTCGCTCCAGAACAAACTACTTTGCAAAGATGTCCTTGAAAGGCTCAGGGAAAGGGTGAATCCTGTGAGACCAGACGCTGCTAACAAATGGGTGCTGCATCATGACAACGCCCCATGTCACACGGCCACTTCCATCACAGATTTTTTCACATCAAAAGGCAATTCTGACGTTTCGCAGCCCTCTGTCTGAGTCCTTGCTCGTTTATCTTTTGCCTAAATTGAAAAACGTCTTAAAAGGACGTCATTTTGGGACTCTGGAGAACATTTAAAAGAATGTGACCAATATACTGAAGGCCCTATCAGTTGAATGCTTTCAGCGCTGCTACCGTGACTGGGAATAACGACTCCGTAGGGGTATAGTTGACGAAAGGAATTACTTTGAAGGGGACAATATTGTTGCTTGAAAACGAAAATAAAAAACTTCGTTGGAATAAAAATCAGTCCTATTACTTTTCTCACACACCTCATTTGGTGCTACAGAACTCGTTGAAAATTGTGTAGATGAATAAGATAGGGTCTCCGCATAGGTGGTGAGGAAGATAATATGTAGAAAGCACTAACTACAAGCAGTGACAGGACAGTAGTGTTGAGTTTGTGTTTGAACTCAGAGCAGAAATTCTATGGTATGAGAGGGAGTCGTATTGGGCAAAATTTGAAGGGGAAGACACATACTGTAATACAGACTACTTTGGATGTGAGTACTGTGGAGGAAAATGGCAACACGAATTATTCCTTCCTCACTCAGACAAAAAGGTCAAAAATGCCCTGACAAAATCAGAAAACATAATCATAAAACAATTTCGATGTCGACCTTCGAAATGTTTCTGGAGTTTTTATCCGGTAAGTAGGAGTCATGCGGCATTTATTAAACTTATTATTTTGTATCACCATTAACACCACTGTTCGTGACCGAATTTATTGAATCTCAGAGTGCACTAAACAATGGAACACGCACTGTACGAGATTAGCTATTTATATCGCCTCTAGGCGACTTGGTGAGTAAAGGATAAAGTGGAAATTAAACAACGTCCGTACACGCCTTGATGGCTCAACGGCACCAACCGGCCGACGTGTCTCCCTCATCCCTCAGGCGTCACCGGATGCGAATACGGAGGGACATGTGGTCAGCACACTAGTCTTCTGGCCGTTGTTAGTTCTCGTGACCGATGCCGTTACTTCTCAGTCAAGTAGCTTCTCAATTGGCCTTACAAGGATTGAGTACACCCTGCTTGCCAACAGCACTCGGCAGATCCGTACGGTAACCCATCCAAGTGCTAGCCAAGACCGATAGCGCTAACATCTGTGACCTGACAGGAACCGGGGTTACCACTGCGGCAAGGCCGTTAGCATAAAGTAGATATCAGTAGTTTGAATTTGCATTTACAAAAGATCATAAAGAAAGGCGATGCGGTTGAGGTTATTACTAAAATATCCTTGTTGGCTACAGTAGAACTACTTTCATCTACGTGAATACAAAGACTGGAAAAATAAGTACCGCAGGTCTATCATGAGACAGATAACAGCTAAGAATTCGTCTGAGATGTTCAGAGAATAACGGGGAATGAAAGAAAAATGCAATAAGAAGCGGCGATTCTTGGTAAACGTAGAGAGGGCTCATAAACTACACGTATTTCAACATCTGGCGAGTGAATTAAGTACCTCCAACAGATAATCACAAGCCAAACCAATAGATATTCACGTTACGTTTGTCATTTCATAATTTGCGAAAACCAGCAATCGGGAAACAGATGGTGCCATGTGCTGCGTGCTGCTCAGCGGACGTGGCGAGCCAGCCTTCCGAGCGTTATAGATCGTCGCTTTGGGCTGGAACGAGGAATGCTAATATATCCAGGCATTTATTTGGAATCCTTAGCGATTGGAATTTATGCTGGGTGTGGCGCCGAAATCGAAGCAAAATTTAACATTGACGTAATGAAAATGCCTCACACACTGGAATGAATGTTCCTATCTACGTTCTCATACTGTGGTAGCTGAAATGTGCATTTAGATATGAAACAAATATGTTAATGTGAAATGCCGAAGAGAAATCGTTACAGAAATTTTGAATTACTTCCATCGACAATTGTGACTCTCATACGCAAGTGTAAGTCATTTACTTCATTCTAATATGTCGTAAGTAAAGTCATCGAAACGATTGTGTAGTTAAGACTCTTAACCGTTTTATCTATCGATAGTACGTTAGTTTTAAAATGGAAATGAAATATTATCTTTTACAATATTCGATAGTTCAGGAAAGGAGGAGTATAGGGGCCTAGAACAGTAATATACCTGCAGTGAAATGTTCCCCAAAACCGTAGTACGTACTAAAAGGGCTACCGAAGTCTGGAGTTACAGCACATTCTCCGCCCTTTTGCCTTTTGCCTTGTTGCCTCTAGGTATGGTAATAGAAATTCATCGCACTAACTTTGATCACGCTTCTAGCAGTTGATTAGCCTCAGCAGACGAAATACCTGCTGGAGCAAAGTTACCCTGTCACTGTCAATATTCCTGGAGTAGGACACTCTTTGGACTCAAGCAACACGTGTGTTTTTTTAAGTTCTTCATATAACGTGGAAACGCAGGAATAAGTCTGTCCGCAGCTCGTGGTCGTGCGGTAGCGTTCTCGCTTCCCACGCCTCGGTTCCCGGGTTCGATTCCCGGCGGGGTCAGGGATTTTCTCTGCCTCGTGATGACTGGGTGTTGTGTGATGTCCTTAGGTTAGTTAGGTTTAAGTAGTTCTAAGTTCTAGGGGACTGATGATCGTAGATGTTAAGTCCCATAGTGCTCAGAGCCATTTGAACCATTTGAATAAGTCTATGTGTGAGTTTGCATTTTCCTGATGACCTATTCCGCTTGCTCTGCAAGCTGTGAGGAACGAAATCTCCATTATCCTTACACATTTTTCACGAAAGGTCGTTTATCACACCTATAACTTCTATAATAAATTAAAATTAAAACCACATTATGAGCGTCTCATAGTCGCAGTATTTTGACTAGATGGTTTTTTCGAAACTCAACGTGCAAAATAACGAATCGGGAATTTAACACATGTTCTGGACCACATAGAAGTTTTTGCTTCCCACATTCGTTGCCGGCCGGAGTGGTCGAGCGGTTCTAGGCGCTACAGTCTGGGACCGCGCGACCGCTACAGTCGCAGGTTCGAATCCTGTTCGGGCATGGATGTGTGTGATGTCCTTAGGTTAGTTAGGTTTAAGTAGTTCTAAGTCTAGGTGACTAATGACCTCAGCAGTTAAGTCCCATAGTGCTCAGAGCCATTTGAACCAACCCACATTCGTTCCTTGTATTCTCTCATATCCATTCTCAATCTGTTGTTCAATGACTTTTTATAATCATTGTGCACATTTCATACCAGGTGGTTATAATTAAAGTTCAGGTATTCACGGAGGTCCAGTGTGGATTGCAATTATCATATGTCAGCGAAACTTGGTAGATATGCTAATGCGTTAATGCGGAACCGATTTACGCTGGAGAAAAATTAGTTCCAATTTGGTTATCGGGTGAAAATCTAGCACTGTACAGCATTTGGTCAACGTCTCCCGTGTTCATGTTGCGCAAAGGTGTAAGTGGTGGTTAGTGATAAATTCATCATTGTGCCTTTCTCACTTCTTTGACATTTGCTGCCCATGTCTCGTTCTTGATCCACTAAATACGTAGAAATTTCTGTACGTCTTTCTTGCAGTCACAGCGCCAGATTTACACCTTGTGGCCAAAATCGCAACTAACCTTTTTCCAGTGTAAAACAGTTCAGCAATAGCGCATTAGAAAATTTACCAGGTTTCGCTGCCATACGATAATTACTGCCCACACTGGACGTCTGTGAACAGCAGCGCTTTAATTATTGGGTTGATACATTAAGTTCGCAGCGTTTTTCCATAAGTTTAATCAACACAATAGACATAAGAGACACTTTAGTCACCAATAATATATCCTCCTTCACTATTTACAACAATCTGTCAATGTTGGGGTAACTTTTCGGTTCGTGGTTTCCAGACGAATGAATCGTTTAACCATATTTGGAACGTATTTTCGCCGGAAAGCAAGTTCCTTGAAGGTTATTCGATAGAAAGCGTGTAACACCATAGCTCTAATGCTCTACTGATTTATTTTGCCTTTTGTTTTATTTAACGTTACATCGTAGGGCATCTGTAAATGTGTTTGATTGAATCGATAACACAAAATTGTATACTCCTTTCTTTGTAAAAACTTTGATGTCTTTTAGAGTGAAGGAAGTGTAATCTTTGTAACATGTACAATATGAGCAAATTATGTGTTTTGTCTTTGTCATACAATCTCTTTGGTGATCTTTAAAATTAAATAATTTTGTGTAGAGCTCCCAATATGTGCAAATGTTCAGTTTTATTTAATATGTTTGGTTGCTGTTTTGTAAACTGCTGGTCTTCACTTAGGGTTCTTAGTTATTTTGTGTGTAAAAGACGGTGTGGTTCCCCTCAGGAACGGAACTGTGTAGCCCGCGCAAAATTGTGGTTGGCCTAGGTAGAAAAGGTGGAACGAAGAGTCAGTCGGGGACGAGCTACCAAACTATGAACTGCTCATGTAAAAGTTGTGTATTGTGCTGGTTCCGAGAGAGGCTTTTCCTGACGCTTTCCATTGCCTCGGATGGATGGATAAAGAGCTGGAGATACTCTGGAATTGGTATCTACCATGGCCACCAAGAAATGACAGAGTACAGCAATTCTACCTGCAAATCCACCTACCAACATGCAATCGCCACTACATTGCGCAATCATTGTAATGGAACACTACAGTAATGTACAGTGAAGGATCAGCTCATAGGATGTTATAGTGTACCAAAATATAAGGTAAAATTTGACTGAACTCTTGTACCTACCGTGATTTATCCTTAGTCACATATCTCCATCTACATCTACATTTATAGAACTACTGACAGCCTTGGGAGAGCCAGTCCTGACAAAACTCTACCATCTGGTGAACAAGATGTATGAGACAGGCGAAATACCCTCAGACTTCAAGAAGAATATAATAATTCCAATCCCAAAGAAAGCAGGTGTTGACAGATGTGAAAATTACCGAACTATTAGTTTAATAAGTCACAGCTGCAAAATACTAACGCGAATTCTTTACAGACGAATGGAAAAACTAGTAGAAGCCGACCTCGGGGAAAATCAGTTTCTATTCCGTAGAAATATTGGAACACGTGAGGCAACACTGACCCTACGACTTATCTTAGAAGAAAGATCAAGGAAAGGCAAACCCACGTTTCTAGCATTTGTAGACTTAGAGAAAGCTTTTGACAATGTTGACTGGAATACTCTCTTTCAAATTCTGAAGGTGGCAGGGGTAAAATACAGGGAGCGAAAGGCTATTTACAATTTGTACAGAAACCAGATGGCAGTTATAAGAGCCGAGGGGCATGAAAGGGAAGCAGTGGTTGGGGAGGGAGTGAGACAGGGTTGTAGCCTCTCCCCGATGTTATTCAATCTGTATATTGAGCAAGCAGTGAAGGAAACAAAAGAAAAATTCGGAGTAGGAATTAAAATCCATGGAGAAGAAATAAAAAACTTTAAGTTTCGCCGATGACATTGTAATTCTGTCAGAGACAGCAAAGGACTAGGAAGAGCAGTTGAACGGAATGGACAGTGTCTTTAAAGGAGGATATAAGATGAACATGAACAAAAGCAAAACGAGATAATGGAATGTAGTCGAATTAAGTCTGGTGATGCTGAGGGAATTAGATTAGGAAATGAGACTCTTAAAGTAGTAAACGAGTTTTGCTATTTGGGGAGCAAAATAACTGATGATGGTCGAAGTAGAGAAGATATAAAATATAGACTGGCAATGGCAAGGAAAGCGTTTCTGAAGAAGAGAAATTTGTTAACATCGGGTATAGATTTAAGTGTCAGGAAGTCGTTTCTGAAAGTATTTGTATGAAGTGTAGCCATGTATGGAGGTGAAACATGGACGATTAATAGTTTGGACAGGAAGAGAATAGAAGCTTTCGAAATGTGGTGCTACAGAAGAATGCTGAGGATTAGATGGGTAGATCACATAAATAATGAGGAGATATTGAATGGAATTGAGGAAAAGAGGAGTTTGTTGCACAACTTGACTAGAAGAAGGGATCGGTTGGTAGGACATGTTCTGAGGCATCAAGGGATCACAAATTTAGTATTGGAGGGCAGCGTGGAGGGTAAAAATCGTAGAGGGAGACCAAGAGATGAATACACTAAGCAGATTCAGAAGGATGTAGGCTGCAGTAGGTACTGGGAGATGAAGAAGCTTGCACAGGATAGAGTAGCATGGAGACCTGCATCAAACCAGTCTCAGGACTGAAGACCACAACAAAAACAACATGTCTACAGTGTTATAAGAACCCTCATTGTTTTTGCTGTTTTCGTCTCAAACTAGATTCATCGGAAATTATTATTACTCTCCGTATAATATTACGTAATTAAAATAATTGAAAGGCGACGATCGCTTCAATATCGTTTACCAGATGACCGGTTTCAGCACTCTGAAGGTACCATCATCGGATCTGTGAAGGTATAACGTAACAGATGGTCTGCCTCATGCGCCATGATGTCCATATGGTTTTATAAATGTTAATCCACGTTTCAGGTATGTGGTTCTGTAATAATTGTAATGTATATAGTTAAATCATGTATGTCCTCCCTCAAACCTTTTATGTTATACCTTCACAGATCCGATGATGGCACCTTCAGAGTGCTGAGACGGGTCATCTAGTAAACGATATTGAAGCGATCGTGGCTTTTCAATTATTTTAAAAACCGAGTGTTCGCCCCACGACACACCAAGTGTTCACTGCAAAATATTGCATAATGCTCGGGCTATCTTTCCTACGTTCGCAATCTCGCATTTTAATAACTGGTTGAGGTATGTTCAGTGCACAGATTTATGACCCACAAGATGGATTACGCACTGATTTGTCACAAATTCATTTGTGACACTTTCTCCGCAGCAACTTTAACTATTATTTTCAAACGTCGGTGCTATAAACATTTGACTGTTCTTCGATGTAGGTCAGTGATGCGGTAATTACTGTAATCTTTTCGAGTTATAATTAGACCAGGGATCCGTGCGAAAGTTTCACACTTCTATAGTTTTAAATAAGGACAGTATTTGGAATAAGGTAGTCGTTGTGATGCTGCGCTTTTCACTGAGCAGGTGTTTTGAGCTGCAGTCACGCTTTTGGAGCGACACTTCTCACTGACAGCTCCAAATTTCTTTCCCTGGCGTCGTAAACTTGTCATTTATTGCTTACGTCGGTAGTATTCACATAATCCTGCTGTTGATAACAGTTAATAAGTAATGAAGAAATATAAACGCAAAGTAAAAGACGTCAAGAGACGTAATTTACTGCTCACCTCAATACCTGACTTCATCAGTTGCATGTAATTTCAGATTTTCGGCCGTGATATCTACATTTGCCTGTTGTTGAAGAAAAGTTTAATGAGGAATACGAATATAAAATACAAAGAAGCAAATCAGTGTGAAATATACAGGTTAGCAGTGTTCGCTTCTTACGTGGTATATCATTACGGCCACGATAACGTCTAACTGTATTTTGAGATATTAATCGCACTTCGCACTTTATGTAAGCACGTTAGACCTTAGCAGCAACAGATAAACCACATGAAATGTGCTCGCAGTTGCGAATGTGGGCAACCATGAGCAGCGTAATGGAACGCCGATAATGAAAATTTGTGCTGGACCGGACCTTGAGACTATGCATGCATGTCTGTACCAACATTGCATCGTTCTTCTTCACTGGAATATCGTATAGGTAAACCACAATTCAGGCGACAATGAGAAATATGTTTGTCGTTTCGGAATGTATATTCACTTAGAAGAGTCAACTTATACGACGGGCAGAGATAAAGGACTACCGCAATGTCACGCTTATTATCTATGACAAAGCTGTGTACAAAATAATCTCTTAATGAGTACTTCAAAACAACTGAAATGGTATTTATAACAATATGAAATGGGAGTCCCTTATTCGTGAGTAATAAGCTTCGTAAAAGATAGGTGTGAGGCTGGGCTGCATGATTCTCTTTTGCCTAGGATAGTCTCTTCTGTCAACATTTTACACAACGTTTTAGTGAAAAGTCGGTACACAATGTCAGAAACCGCTTAAAAAGTATTTCTAGCGGTACATCGTTCATCCCTGTACTACACACATCAAAAAAGTTTTGCATCACCTCGGATCCGAGAGTTCCGGAACCTGTACAGAAAACTGATATAGAGATCAGCAAAACATCATTTCCGCTCTTTTTATTGCTCATGGAAACCACACATTGCATGTTGTACCACCATACAGCGAGATCTTCAGAGGTGGTGGTCCACATTGCTGTACACACCGGTACCTCTAATACCCAGTAACACGTCCTCTAGCATTGATACACGCCTTTATTAGTCGTGGCATACTATCCACAAGTTCATCAAGGCACTGTTGGTCCAGATCGTCCTATTCCTCAACGACGATTCGGCGTAGATCCCTCAGAGTGGTCCGTGGGTCACGTCGTCCATAAACAGCCCTTTTCAGTCTACCCCAGGTATGTTCGATAGCGTTCACGTGCGGAGAACATGCTGGCCACTGCAGTCGAGCGATGTCTTTATCCTGAAGGATGTCATTCACAAGGTGTGCAGTCTGGGGGCGTAAATTGTCGTCCATGAAGGCAAATGCCTCGCCAATATGCTGCCGATATGGTTGCACTATCGGTTGGAGGATCGCCTTCACGTCTCGTACAGCCGGTACGGCGCCTTTCATGACCACCAGCGCCGAACGTCGGCCCCACATAATGTCACCCCAGAACAGCAGGGAATCCACCTTGGTGCACTCGCTGGACGGTGTGTCTAAGGCGTTCAACCTGACCGGGTTGCCTCCAAACATGTCTCCGACGATTGTCTGGTTGAAGGCATATGCGACAGTCATCGGTGAAGAGAACGTGATGATAATCCTGAGCGGTCCATTCGGCAAATTGTTGGGCCCATCTGTACCGCACTGCATGGTGTCGTGGTTGTAAAGATGGACCTCGCCATGGAAGTCGGGAGTGATGTTGCGCATCATGCAGCCTACTGCGCACAGTTTGAGTCGTGTCTCGAGTCCTGTGGCGTTGCTGACAGGGTTCCTCCGAGTCATAATCCGCAGGTAGTGGTCATCCACTGCAGTAGTAGCCCTTGGGCGGACTGAGTGAGGCATGTCATCGACAGTTTCTGTATCTCTCCATGTCCGAACAACATTTATTTGGTTCACTTAGAGACGCCTGGACACTTCCCTTTTCCTGGCACAAAGTAACAATGCGGGCGCTATCGAACCGCGGTATTGTTCGTCTAAGCACGGCTGAACTACAGACAACACGAGCCGTGTACCTCCTTCCTGGTGGAATGACGAACTGATCGGCTGTCGGACCCCCTCCATCTAATAGGCGCTGCTCATTCATGGTTTTTTACATCTTTGGGCAAGTTTAGTGACATCTCTTGAACAGTCAAATGGACTGTGTCTGTGAGACAATATCCAAAGTCAACGTCTGTCTTCAGGAGTTCTAGGAACCGGGCCGATGCAAAACTTTTTTTGATGTGTTGATGTGCTGAGAAAAAGAGATGCTGGCCTGAAAAATAATGCAGAGACTTATTTCGAGGCGAATAAAATTTTAAGTTAATAGTTAGAAGCATATACTCATTTACGTTCAGAATATTGGAATACATTATTTTTATTTTTGCCTGGCGCGAAGTTACGGAGAGCCTTACGGCATATTTTAACTGGAAGTGAAGAGTCTGGTAGTACACTGCCGGAAAAAAAAAATAGTTCACCTGGAAAGATGACGTTGATTTTGGTCCTAAGACGGCTTTTGCCACCTGGGGGATAGATGTGCTGATGACGGTTTCAATCTCGCCCATCAACAGATAGCGTAGCGCCATAGCTACCCCAGTGTCATTTGTGTCCAGCCTTTAATAGCGAATGTTCACAGCCAGAAGGCTCAGTGTGGTGCAAACGTGTGAAGAAAGCAGGCAACCGTGCCAAGGAGAGGCACTCGTGCTTCTTACACAGTACTGAGCGAATTTGAAAGCTATCAGATTGTGACCTTTCGAGTGGCGGGATGGTCCTTTCGGGGAATTTCCATACAAGTCGGACGCCTTGAATTAATCGTGTCACTACGCTAGTATCAGTGGTCACGTGAATATTCTCACGCCCCTAGACGAGGTTCTGGTGGTCCATGCAGCGCAGATGCCCGCGATGATCGTCGTATTGTTAGGGTAGCAGTGGCAGATTGTACGGTTACCACAGCACATAGAAGAGGTACTGTGAGCCCAGAATGTCAACACGAACTGTTGCGAACCTGTTGTTAGCAGTGGGACTACGGGCATGGACACATCTAGCCCGTCTTACACTCATCGTCTTTCAGAGCATCGATGTGCCTCTGAGGATCGCTTGAAAGATAGAACGGAGCGCCGTGGTCCTCTGCGAATAAAGCATATTCTTCTGCTTGCAAGCAAGTGATTGTCATTTGCACCTACGACGAGATCTGGTGAGCGCTGTCTCGTAGAGTGCGTTCGTCCGAGGCACAGTTGCCCCACTCCAGGTCTTACGATCTGGGGTGCAATAAGTTAGAACTCTCGATCACTTTTGGTGTTTCTGGTAGGATTCTAACCAGCGCTCGGTATGTGTAAAATGTTGTTAAACCCGTTCTTCTGCCGTTCTTGCAACAGGAAAGTGATGTGTTCTCCCAACAGAACAGTGATCGCCCACACAATGTTGATGGAACTCAAAGTACAATGCAAGACGTGCAGCAACTTCCTTGGCCAGCATGACCTCCGAACTTGTCTCCAATGGAGCATGTGTGGGACATGATTGAACGAGAAGTGACTCTTGCGGCTCATAAACCAGTAGCTCTTACAGAACTACGTGAACAGTTCGAGAAGGCGTGACGTAACGTAACCCAGGACAGTATTCACCATCTGTACGATCATCTGGATGCCATAGTCAGTGTCCGGCCGTGGAGGCTACACCACTTAGTAATATGGGTGTTTCATCATGGATCGATACCTGACTCCTCAGAACCACTTGTGCTATTGATTTGTAAATGTAATCATTTCATATATTCCATATGCACTGTTGCAACGATAAATCTTGAATGAATTAGAAACCTCTAAAAGGATGTACAAATTTTTTTCCGCTAGTGTATTTTCAAGCGAAGAAAATTATTTTCATACTGCGAATTTCTTATGTTGTTTTTTATAATACACTCCTGGAAATGGAAAAAAGAACACATTGACACCGGTGTGTCAGACCCACCATACTTGCTCCGGACACTGCGAGAGGGCTGTACAAGCAATGATCACACGCGCGGCACAGCGGACACACCAGGAACCGCGGTGTTGGCCGTCGAATGGCGCTAACTGCGCAGCATTTGTGCACCGCCGCCGTCAGTGTCAGCCAGTTTGCCGTGGCATACGGAGCTCCATCGCAGTCTTTAACACTGGTAGCATGCCGCGACAGCGTGGACGTGAACCCTATGTGCAGTTGTCGGACTTTGAGCGAGGGCGTATAGTGGGCATGCGGGAGGCCGGGTGGACGTACCGCCGAATTGCTCAACACGTGGGGCGTGAGGTCTCCACAGTACATCGATGTTGTCGCCAGTGGTCGGCGGAAGGTGCACGTGCCCGTCGACCTGGGACCGGACCGCAGCGACGCACGGATGCACGCCAAGACCGTAGGATCCTACGCAGTGCCGTAGGGGACCGCACCGCCACTTCCCAGCAATTTAGTGACACTGTTGCTCCTGGGGTATCGGCGAGGACCATTCGCAACCGTCTCCATGAAGCTGGGCTACGGTCCCGCACACCGTTAGGCCGTCTTCCGCTCACGCCCCAACATCGTGCAGCCCACCTCTAGTGGTGTCGCGACAGGCGTGAATGGAGGGACGAATGGAGACGTGTCGTCTTCAGCGATGAGAGTCGCTTCTGCCTTGGTGCCAATGATGGTCGTATGCGTGTTTGGCGCCGTGCAGGTGAGCGCCACAATCAGGACTGCATACGACCGAGGCACACAGGGCCAACACCCGGCATCATGGTGTGGGGAGCGATCTCCTACACTGGCCGTACACCACTGGTGATCTTCGAGGGGACACTGAATAGTGCACGGTACATCCAAACCGTCATCGAACCCATCGTTCTACCATTCCTAGACCGGCAAGGGAACTTGCTGTTCCAACAGGACAATGCACGTCCGCATGTATCCCGTGCCACCCAACGTGCTCTAGAAGGTGTAAGTCAACTACCCTGGCCAGCAAGATCTCCGGATCTGTCCCCCATTGAGCATGTTTGGGACTGGATGAAGCGTCGTCTCACGCGGTCTGCACGTCCAGCACGAACGCTGGTCCAACTGAGGCGCCAGGTGGAAATGGCATGGCAAGCCGTTCCACAGGACTACATCCAGCATCTCTACGATCGTCTCCATGGGAGAATAGCAGCCTGCATTGCTGCGAAAGGTGGATATACACTGTACTAGTGCCGACATTGTGCATGCTCTGTTGCCTGTGTCTATGTGCCTGTGGTTCTGTCAGTGTGATCATGTGATGTATCTGACCCCAGGAATGTGTCAATAAAGTTTCCCCTTCCTGGGACAATGAATTCACGGTGTTCTTATTTCAATTTCCAGCAGTGTATGTATATGGTCTGTGCAGATCAGAGGTGTATATCTGATTTAATTGAATGCAGAGCAAATTGAAGAACTTAATCCCTATCACGACTGCTTCAAGTCTTCCAGCTTATCTCTCCTGTTGATAAATGAACTTGCAACAATAATTTTTAAATTAATTTAGAAGAGAGCTTGGATGTAAACAGGCATTTTTTGGGCCTTTGACCCACATCGACACCGGTGCGGCATGTTTATTAACGGATTTGGCATGTTTAGTCTAACAAGAATGCAGAAAATTAGGTGGACAGATACGGTACAGAATGAGTAGGTTCTCCACAGAATCGATGAGGAAAGGAATGTGTGGAAAACACTGACACAAAGGAGGGACAGCATGATAGGACATCTGTTAACATATCGGGGAACAACTTCCGTGGTAGGCCGCATCTCGTGGTCGTGCGGTAGCGTTCTCGCTTCCCACGCCCGGGTTCCCGGGTTCGATTCCCGGCGGGGTCAGGGATTTTCTCTGCCTCGTGATGGCTGGGTGTTGTGTGCTGTCCTTAGGTTAGTTAGGTTTAAGTAGTTCTAAGTTCTAGGGGACTGATGACCATAGATGTTATGTCCCATAGTGCTCAGAGCCATTTGAACCATTTGAACTTCCGTGGTACTAGAGGGAGCTGTAGAAAGTAAAAACTGTAGAGCAAGTCAGAGATTGGAATACATCCATCAAGTAATTGAGGATGTTGGTTGCAAGTCCATCTGTGAGAAGAAAAATTTTGGTATGGCGTTATTCATGTGAAAGTGAGCGAAAGTTTTCTAAATGGTTGTGAATCGCATGATTGTGATGGGACCGGGGCACTAGCCCGCTATTTACATAGTTGGATGTGACAACCGCCTAAAATCTATATCTAGTTTGGCCAGCACAAGGCCCGTCGTTAATCAGCCGGGTGGAACCCATCGGCGGCCGGCGCTCCACCCCGCCCCAGTAGTAGCACTTCAACACGCGCTGCTATCCGGTCGAATAAAGAAAGGGAGCATACATAAAGCAATTATTGAGATTCCTTCACTGACGAAGATAACTGATTGATGTGGGTTACAAAAGACGCGAAATAAAATAAAATGTATAAGCACAACTTTGGTTACAGGACCCATCCACTGATAGAAGTTAGATCGATTACTAAATGACAGTCAGAAACTAAGCATAAGCTTACGAAAATTTCAGATGCATTTCTCTTTTCACGAAAAGTGTAACTGTGTTTCTAGTAGGTAATCCGTTGAATAGAAAATGAGTTTCATATATTTAGTGTCGAGGATAAAGGACCGGTAAAGCAGTTTAAACTGAGGTCTTTGAGATGAGGGACTAGTAGTCGCAAACGGATATTTCACTGGATTCTCCGTGGAAGCTAGACAGACCTAGACAATATTATAAAAAATGAAACACTTTGTGGTGCATGTCGTGCAGTTATCAGCATATTATGTGATCATCAAGTGACAACTGGATGTCACAGCCACTAATAGATAGGCGTGTCCTCGTTGTAAACGATGGTCTGTAGTTGTGATTCATTCAGTTTTTTTCTGTTCGCAAAATTCGTAGAAAAGTTGATGTCTCGCAAGTACAGAGCTGTGTTTCACAATAAAAATAGTACAACTAAAGTAATGTGAACTACTAAAGACGTAATGGCAGTGTAGTGAGAGCAGAGTGGCGTGAACAACATCACATGCAATCACTGCCAATAACTGGATGCCGGTCCAAAATAACCTAATCAAGATGAATGGCATTGTTTTTCTTTTTGAGCCATTCAGTCTTCTGAGTGGCTAGATACAATCTGCCACGAATTTCCTCATGTACCAACCCTTTCAACTCACAGTAGCATGTGAAACCTACGTCCTCAATTGTCTGATGGTTGGGTTCTAGCCTCTGTCTTCCCCTATGGTTTTTACCCTCCACAGCCCTCTCTAGTACCATGGAGGTTATTCGCTGATGCCTTAACATGTCTTAGGATCTTGTCTCTTCTTCTTTTCAGTGTTTTCCATATATTCCTTTCCTCGTCGACTCTGCGGAGAGCCTTCTTAGCCGGCCGCTGTGACCGCGCGGTTCTAGGCGCTTCAGTCTGGAACTGCGCGACCGCTACGGTCGCAGGTTCGAATCCTGCCTCGGGCATGGATGTGTGTGATGTCCTTAGGTTAGTTAGTTAGTTAGTTAAGCAGTTCCAAGTTCTAGGGGACTGATGACTTCAGATGTTAAGTCCCATAGTGCTCAGAGCCATCTGATTGGAAGAGCCTTCTTATTTCTTTCTTTATGAGTCCATATAATTTTCAACATTATTCTATAGCATCACATCTCAAATGCTTCGATTCTCTTCTATCCCAGTGCCCCCACAGTACATGCTCCGCAACCATACAATGCTGTGCCCAAACGAATATTCTCAGAAATTTCTACCTCAAATCAAGGCCTAGATTTGATTCTAGCAGATTCCTCTTGACCAGGAGTGCCCTTTTTGTCGGTATTGGTCTGCTTTTTTTGTCCTCCTTGCTGCCTAGATAGCAGAATTCCTTAACTTCATCTACTTCGTGATCATCAATCCTAATGTTAAGTTTCTTACTGTTCTCATTTCTGCTACTTCTAATTACTTTTGTCTTTCTTCGATTTACTCTCAGTACATACGCTGCACTCATTAGACTGTTCATTCCATTCAGCAGATCCTGTAACTGTTCTACACATTCACTAATGATATAAACGCCATCAACGAATCTTATCATTGATATTTTTTCACTGAGAATTTTAATTCCGTTCTTGAACCTTTCTTTTATTTCCATCATTGCTTCTTCGATGTGTAGATTAAGCAGCAGAGACGAATGAATGCATCCCTGTCTTACAGCCTTTTTAATTCGAGCACTTAGTCGTTGGTCGTCCAGTATTATTGTTCCCCCTTGTTTCTCGTACAGATTGTGAGAACTGCCTCTCTAGTGTCTTTCCCTTTCCTAAAACCGAAGTCATCTTCACCTAACAGATCCTCAATTTTCTTTCCCATTCTTTTATGTATACACATCTGTTAATCTGATTGTGAGATAATTCTCGCACTTGTCGGCTCCTGCAATCTTCAGAATTGTGTGGATAAAGTTTCTCCAAGAATCTGACGGTAAATAGCCATTCTCATACATACTACGTATCAACGTAAATAATGGTTCTGTTTCCGCTCCCACAACGATTTTGAAATTCTCATGAAATATTGCCTATGCGCTCTGTCTTATTCGATCTTAAGTCGTCCAAAGCTCTTTCGAATGCTGATTCTAGTACTGGACCCCAGTCTCTCCCCCCCCCCCCCCCACTTCTGTTTCTTCTTCAGTCACGTAATCAGACACGTCCTCCTCCTCAGAACAACTGTCCGAGCTTTGATTTGTATTTAACAGAGGAATTTACGTTGCACTCTTAATTTTACCGCCTTTACTTTTAATTTCACACAAAAACGTTTTGACTTTTCTGTACGCTGATTCAGCGCTTACAACAATCATTTCTTTTGCGATTTCTTCACGTTTTTTATATGCAGCCATTTCGCCATAGCTTCCCTGCACTTCTTATTTATTTTAATTCTGAGTAACTAGTATTTCTGTATTACTAAAATACCCTGAACATTTTGTGAAGATCACTCTTTCGTCAATCAGCTAGAGTATTTCTTTTGCTACTCGTAGTTTCCTCGCAGTTTACTTCCTTGTACGTATGATTTTCTTTCCAACTTCTGTGATTGCTGTTTTTAGAGATGTCCATTGCTCTTCAACTGAACTGCCTACTGATTTTATAAATCAACAACTACGACGGATGTCTCTGAAGCAGTGCCAGTGCTGTGTGGAATACTGCATTACCGTGTAAGAATTCAATACTGAAGTCGGTACAACAGATACGGCATCTTTTTCATGCGGTCTGTATCTGCGATCGCGTCTGATCCATGGAGTCTGCTCGGGACCTCCCTCGCTTCTCATCTGTCCGACAGTGAGCGGATAGCGCGGCCGCTAATGAACCGAGCGCAGCCGAAAGAGAAATAATTGGCTGTTTGCTGAAGGCCCGTGTGCAGCCATCACGTATTCATGGCTGCCTCCTGTTCGCTGTGCTGGGCCCACGTTGTCGAGAGTGACGTCACGGCGAGGCTGGCTGCGAGGCGTCGATGTCTGTGACAGGCGGTGCCAGGTATCCATCAGTATGCGGCCGTCCGCGTGTCTTTAAAAAGAGACTACGGGAGATAATTAGCGTTCTCTGTGATGGGCCATGAATGATGGAGCAAACAGTATAGGAACGCGGTCTGTGACACACGTCATCTATACTTACGTCGAAGTCGGTACATGCACGAATATTCATGGGGTATGTGGTGGATGGAGTACACTGTGGCGATATCATGCTACCTCCTAGATATTCTATTCGTGGAAGAACTACTGATATTCTGTATAAGCACGAATTTCTCTAACATTATCGATATTATCAGCACACAAGGCGACCTGAGATATCACCTCATATTTTAATTAACGCTCATGTTATTAAAATTCTTTATGCATATATAATTTTCCCTTTTAAATCAGTGCCCTTTTTGATTTACCTGTTTGATTATAAAAGACGTAAAGAAAAGGGACTGTCGAGAAAAGTACTGCACTTCTCTGACCATCACATCAAAGCTTGTGTCTTGTTGCTGTCAACCTCTGCGTGCTGTTTACATGATCATAATTGAAATGGGGCAGCTAGAGGGGAGCTTGGAGCGGTAAGGTACAGAGAAAAGAAATTTATTTTAAATCATTAATTAAAATTAATTACTATAAAATTTCTCGTATTCCACTTTGCTTTTTTTTATAAAACGCTTTCTAATGGCAGCAGAATAAATGACTCTTACAGCTCAAAGAATTTTTAAAAAATTTAAAAATTGAGAATGCTAGCTAGTGAGTAACAATAATGTCACAAAAAAGACTTCTTCGTTAAAACAGTATGCAAGCAAATGAGCAACAATTTACAAAAGATTGAGATGTCAATGATGTAATTGCAAGGAGGTACGTAAGGGTGAAATTTAATTAGTAGTTGTGTTTGCTGTCTCTGGTACAGTGTATATCAGACAAACAACACGAAAACAGGAAAAAAAGATTAGACGAACTGGTCAGAAGCACCATTCAAGACGGTTTAGGTATCGGCCCGATCAAGCAGTGAACCGTTATACCCAATGACTACAAATGGGTGCAACGCAAGTGATACAACTAAGAAAATGGGGATGGAACGATTGCACGAACAAATGTGCTCAAAATACCGTCATCCTACCGGATGCGAGTCCAGTGTGCTAACCACTGAGCAACCTTGCTCGGTAAATATCTTTTCAATGATTGTGAACATCAAGCAAAAACAAAAAATTAAAGAAAAGCAATTATTGGGCAAAAATTTACACTAACAAATATTTTTCAATTTAAACAGTATTTAAACAACTAAACAACAATAAAAAGAAGTTATCAATGATTTAGAGCCCGAAAGACTTAGCTGGTTCATACTTAACAAAACCACTTCACCTCGTCCATCAACCGACAAGCCGGCCGAAGTGGCCGTGCGGTTCTAGGCGCTACAGTCTGGAGCCGAGCGACCGCTACGGTTGCAGGTTCGAATCCTGTCTCGGGCATGGATGTGTGCGATGTCCTTAGGTTAGTTAGGTTTAAGCAGTTCCAAGTTCTAGGGGACTGATGACCTCAGAAGTTAAGTCGCATAGTGGTCAGAGTCATTTGAACCATCAACCGACAAACAGGGCCAACAAAGACCAGTTCAGTGGTCTAAAAGGACGCCACAGGTCCAAGCAAGAGGCTCACTAAACAAATTCATATGCGTCCGCTGCTCCACTTTACTCGAATATCCGAGGTCCAAGCAGCGAAAGCGAATCAAGACCGTGTTGGAACTCACAAGGCATGGCAGTGCCTAGAAATGCTCGTGGTTTACAGCCCCACAAACGAAACCTGTGGGTGCTAAGGAACTTCCTTCTCCAGACGGTGGAGAGACGGAACTTATTAAGAGCCAAGGCTGCTCGGTGTTCAGTCAACGCGGTCTGTCGCATGCACGCTTTCTCGCTAGACTGTAGGAAAGAGGTTGCTTAGCCACCGCCAAAGGTGTAGCCTCGCACTATCTATGAAGAATCGATAGTGTGAATGGCTGAATAACATATGACGCACCTGGCGGGTGAGACACTGAAGTCAGTGTGGTTTGAACGCTAGCACTGAAGGGAGCGACGACACATAACGTGAAAGTGCGTGCAAAGTATTGATAAAATTATCATTTGAGATAGAATATCCACAGTGCTATAAACACGTCAGTATTGCAACTACAACAGTTCAATGTACGGCATAAATTTTTAATAAGATTGTGCAATCGGTACTACTTTTATGTAGGCTATTAACAAATGGTGCCTAAAGAGGAAACTGAACAACAACAATTTAAAAATCAAAACGACTTATTATGGGTTTTTGCTTTAATTTAATCTCCCACAAAATGCCACCATTAAAGGAGTGACGCATGCCGCCATACTGCAGGTAAAACAGAGCGCTCCGGACTTTCTCGACATCGCACAGCACCTCCTTATGGACCATACTGACCTTCCCCTGGACCTAGTAGCAGAAGGTCCCCCCTCTCCCCCTCACCCCACCCGCCTCAGCTCATGCTGTTAATGAGCACCAGGTAAAACGCATGTCCGCATTGAACTATTGTGTGGTTGCCAGAACGTTTGGGAACTGGACCTCAGAAGCACATGCAGATAGCTCTGCTGCAGGCTACTTACACTCTAGCAGTTTCCTTAGCAGGAACCTACCTATTTCGGAAAAGGGTGCTTTCAAAATCGTCAACGGCCCACGACATCCTGCCATTAAATGCAGTGCAGTTCCTTCTGTTGTCTCACGCACTAGGCAGAAGAAGGTGCTAATAGTGCTGAAAATATAAGCAGTATCCACATTTGGTGGAGGAAATTGTGGGGCGGGGGGTAATGTTATAGTATTGTGTGGCGACACAATTGCAGATTGGATCAGAACTTCTACCAAGAATATTACATTGAGCCACTTTACTGAAATGTAAGGAAGAGGGTTTGATAAGGCACTCAACCGTGTACCCCGCCTGGATGTCTACTTGCATGGTTACGATCCAGTAAATGGATGATCCAGTTTTATCCCTCTTCCAAAATATATTGACGCTAAACAGGCTTCTATTAATATCCGGCGTCATGAATAGGGTGATGAATTTTGTGTTGCGTGGTAACTTCTGGCCTGCAATGTAAATTACAGTGTTCATTCTGAGCATATGTCTGTATGCCAAACATCTCATATTTGTGCACATTGTGAGTCAATGGCATCTTATTCCTATAAAAATCCGGATCTACCAAAATTTGAAGGGCAGATTCCGGTTTCTTGTTTACACGCGGTACAGAACAGAAAGAAGGATGTAAAGCATAAAATAGACGGACCCCTCTTGTTTTCCAAAGCAGCCTGTGAGCTCCTCAAACAAGTAAATTTGTTGTTGTTCTCTGAAAGTGAGAAACAGCACTATCTCTGCGCCAAAGACATGTCTTGCCTACTTTCCATCAAACTGAATAGAAAACATCATACATGGCATATCTGTCATAGACTCCTCAATCTTAACTACAGTGTCTCACATACAATATTCACTACTAAACTCAGGCACTGCCATAAAGGACGCCATGAGGTACATAGTGCAATGCAGCTGAAAGTCAGGCTGTCAGTCTATGACGACAAGTAGTTCATCTGCGCAGATGGGTTGGGACCCTCCCATAATTATATCGTCAGTCCAGATTTCAAGTGGGCCGCGATTTTCAATCAAGAGCTAGTCGCAGTGGAGATTGCTGAGGTTTCGGTGCAGTATATGATGCCTTATTCTGTCGGCATGTGTATTCTGGATCTCTCTAATCCCCATGTGTTCCGACATCACAATGGGGTTGCGTTTTTTATGGACATGGAGAGTTTCATCTACTGGATGAAAAGCTGCAATCCTTATAAAGTAATTAAGTACTACCACGGCGAATTCGACATCTCTGGATAAACGACTCATAATCCTTGCGTAACATCCCAAAGCAAGAAGGGTATAGCCCGATAAAAGAAGAGGCGAATGGGTCGCAAATTGTGGAATTTGTAGGGCTGGGATCTAAAATGTATACATACCGTAGAAATAGGTGCCACCCAAAGGCAGGCTAAATCAGTGTGTGTTTCGTGCAGCCTCAACGGTTCCCATAATCAAAGATTACAAGGAATACGTATGTGATGGTGGGAGTGGTGCTTCGTCCTAACCTCTACATACGGTACACGAAGTAGTCTTCCGATAATGAGGCCATGAGGTAAATAGTACCACATAGCTGAAAGTCAGGCTGTCAGGCAATGACGACAGGTGGTTTATCTGTGCGGATGGGACTGGAACCCTCCTGTACTCATCAGTTGAATGCTTGAGTGTGTGGATTGGTATTTATTTATACATAGCGGATATATACAGGGTGTTACAAAAAGGTACGGCCAAACATTCAGGGAACATTCCTCACAAAGAAAGAAAATATGTTATGTGGACATGTGTCCGGAAACGCTTACTTTCCATGTTAGAGCTCATTTTATTACTTCTCTTCAAATCACATTAATCATGGAATGGAAACACACAGCAACAGAACGTACCAGCGAGACTTCAAACACTTTGTTACAGGAAATGTTCAAAATGTCCTCCGTTAGCGAGGATACATGCATCCACCCTCGGTCGCATGGAATCCCTGATGCGCTGATGCAGCCCTGGAGAATGGCGTATTGTATCACAGCCGTCCACAATACGAGCACGAAGAATCTCTACATTTGGTACCGGAGTTGCGTAGACAAGAGGTTTCAAATGCCCCCATAAATGAAAGTCAAGATGGTTGAGGTCAGCAGAGCGTGGAGGCAATGGAATTGGTCCGTCTCTGCCAATCCATCGGTCACCGAATCTGTTGTTGAGAAGCGTACGAACACTTCGACTGAAATGTGCAGGAGCTCCATCGTGCATGAACCACATGTTGTGTCGTACTTGTAAAGGCACATGTTCTAGCAGTACAGGTAGAGTATCCCGTAAGAAATCACGATAACGTGCTCCATTGAGCTCTAACATGGAAATATATGTCCACATAACATATTATTTTTCTTTGTGTGTGAGGAATGTTTCCTGAAAGTTTGGCCGTACCTTTTTGTAACACCCTGTATACGTGAGAGCATGCAGAATAAGTGGATGAACCATTTGTCATAGGTAGGTGTGCATGCATATGCATGCCTGAGTTGCTTGATATTGCACGTCGTGTGTGTGGTTGGGGAGGGGGGGGGGTGACTATGTGGGTGGACACGTCCAGTAGAACAGACACAACATATGCAGGGTGAAAAGTAATAGAATCGACGAACTGCAGGGACAGATTCCTGACTGGAAATGCAGGAAAAAAGGTCCTAAGAATTTGGTCCGGAAATGCATCGTTGCCACGGTAGATGGAGGTGGCGACTAAAAGTTCCACTGTTCACTTGTCGTGTCTGTAGCCCACAGGTGACTATTACGCCATTTGTGATAAAGACTGCTTCTTCGGAAAAGAGGACTGATGGCAGAAATCCCAATGTTGTGATGGTCTGGTGAAAAATCTATCGACAAAATCCTTCTCATAGAGGAAAATTCGCTGTTGATAAACCTTGCACCCGTTGCAGGTGACAGCAATAGTAGCAGTTGTCATGCAGGATAATCATAATCGTAACTTAGCTTACACCATGTTGGCGGGCCACATGCGTAGAGGTTGTGCTAGGGTTAGTCTCAATATCCTGTAGAATCCAGTCACCAAATCCGGTGCATACACGGTCCGCACACTCCCTGCATGTTCGTCAATCTGAAAGGACCCACGATGACACAAACACCCAAAAAGGGCTTCAAATGTTGTGTAATGTAGTTGGTGTCTTTGAGGGTACTTGTTTTGGTATAGCTGTACTGCCACTCGACCATTTCCATCTCCTTGGCTGTACGGCTGTACACATACTGCCACTCGACCATTTCCATCTCCTTGGCTGTACGGCTGTACACAAACACCACCTCTACATGTTGCCGACATGAATACCGGACTGTTCTACTACTTACTGTACGCTGAGTCAATCACACGGCCTGCAACGCACAAGGAACACGCGGCACATGGTCAGAGGAACTTCCATTCGTCAGCACCGTCTACCGTGGCAACGATACATTTCCGGACACGTTTCCATACGACCTTTCTTCCTTCATTTCCAGTCATGAATCCATCCCTTCAGTTTGTAGGTTTTATTAATGTAAACTAACTTTGTGTTCTACCTTATGGCAGGTCTTGTCATGGGGGAAGCCTCGTCAGAGAGGTCCACCGCACGAGCGTCTAGAGAAGTGATGCCAGTGGTGGTTTCCCGTTGCCTTCCACTGATGACGATGAAATGATAATGAGGACAACACAACACCCACTCCCTGAGCGGAGAAAATCTGCGACCAAGCCGGGAATCGAACCCGGACTCGCGCTGACCACTCAGCTATCGGGGCGGACCATTTTAATGTTCACCTTGTATAATCAAAGCAAGGCTGGCAAGTGATCCTTTCATAGCAGCTGTACAACACACTCGAACTCTTACGGAAATCAGCGAAACACTCGAGTAACGGAGATAATGGGCAGAGGCCCTAGGTCAATAGTGTGTGCATAAGTTGAGAATTTGGGTCTGATGGGAGGCGTCCTAGGGTGGTTCGCCCAGTTGCGATAACCACTGTGTCCGCGTGGATTAGAGGTCGGAGAATGTGCCTAGGAGACACGGATAGGAATCCCAATCTGGCACAAATTCTCAACTTTCCCCATTCATGCAAATCAATGCGCACCAGCAGCTAAATGTCATTAATTTCTTTGTGTCTTGAAGCAGACAGTGTTCTGAGTGCTGCAGTGCTGTTTACATTGCAGGATGTTGAATCATATTAGGTATGTTCGTTAACTGATGTGGTCATGAAGAATGGTGAAAAAAAATCATTTCGCCTTCTACCAATAGATGAAAATATGGAACTTTGAGCAGGCAGAATGTGAAATGTTTCCTTTTTCGACATCAGTATGCTTCGTGTCATTTAGCGATTAACATTTATTTCTTTTTTTGAAATGAGAAACAGATGTGAAGAGGCCCCATGTCAATGAATGGGCTATAGAATACGATTCAAAATTTGAAGAAACAGGTGAATTAGGTAGTGCAACAGGGCTGCTGTTGATGATGTTGCTGTAGCTACAGCCGGATGTGCAGTACATGCCTCAAACTCTGCAACCGATGATCGATCGGTGCCATCGGAATTGTCTCTCACCTGGTCAACTGTTCCAAACTTTCTCGGTGCTTTCTACACTATCATCCCTAAAAGATTCAGAGTGTGCACCGAATGAAGCCCCAAAATAGGGTACGTCGTTGTGACTTCGGCCTTCGCTTTTTTGGCACAAATGGAAATGGATGACGTGTGGCTGGGGAATATTCTTTGAACGGATTTACATCTGCATCTACGGATGAGGTACAATTTACTCTACACAGTACCATGAATGCAAATAACTGTTGCATATGGGGTTCCATTCCAGCACATGTTGTTCAGGAACATCCACTGCATTCAGTTTATATGATTCTCCTCGTGTGGTTTCACAAGCTCCTTCATTCTTGGTCCGTTTCTCTTCAGGAGCTGACACCTCGCCGGCCTGTTACATATACAATAACATCTGCACATTATAAGTACCGCACTGTGCAACACGTGATTCCAGCTTTGCAAGTATTAGTGGACACCAGAAGATCCTGAGGAAGATCCGAGCAGAGGGGTCGAAACGTCGATCATATTAGAAGAAAGATGACGCAGCCTAGTAACCCAGAAGATTTTAACTTCAGTGACAAGGGCTACGAAAGCCTGCAAACTTAGATAAGAACTAAACTGTTTCCATGTCACTTTTTTCTTGCACCTGCCAGGTGAAATAGCATTTGCTTTGAGAAACCTTTGGCAACGTCCACATCATCTTTAGGTGATTTCAAGATGTGTGGCCTTCCACATCCCTCGACATAAATCCGTGAGATTTCTGGTTTTTGGGATATCTGAAAAATCGTGTCTATCAGGAATGTATCCATACTCTACCTGGCCTGAAAAATAGCATACAAAGACATACCTCTCTGATAACACCAGACGCCCTGTGGACCATACCGCGTTATGGATGCAACATGTTTTCGAGTTGGGAGACCATATTGAACACCTGTCGTAACTTGTGACCATATCCTAATAAATGTGCCGCAACCACAGTTATCATGTGTTTGATCATTCCTCCCTTTGACGTGCATCATGTGGTAACATTCAGACTGCTTACAGCGCCATATTTTCAAGTAGTAACAGAAAGTGGAGCTATTAGATTTTTCAAAATACTTCACGAGTGCGAGGATTAATGAACATTTGTACGAAGTTTCAGCATCCTGGGATGTATACACCCTGCTCTATATCACCTGGAACACTGTAAGTTTAATTATAACCTCCTGGTGCTATGAAATATGTATAAATAACAGATAATTAAATTACATTAAAAAACAATCAGAAAGTAATGGTTAAATGTAATTATTGTGAGTGAAAGCTGTTTACGGACAAATTACACGAATTACAAAGTTATAATTAAATGGGAAACATGATAATATTGAAACGTCCCCTTAGAACAATTTATATACGACTGTGCTTAAACTGACACACAATATTTTTAGCGCAAGGCAATCTGACTTTCAAAAATCCCTACAAAAGAATGGCCCTGACTAGCATTAACCTATACCGTTCACAAATCACTTACCTCACAAAAATCTTCATTACTCGAACTACTGCAATACAGCGAGCGCCACTACTGCCAGCTAAATAAAAGATTCAAACTACGGAAGGCACTAACTACTGATAGAGATAGTTAGCAAATGAAAGATTTTAATAGAGAACAAACAATGTATTTACCTTAATAGTCATAATATATATAGCAGTTCATGACATCCAGTCTTACAAATTTCAAAACTCCGCCATCTCTCTCACCACATCCACCACTGCTGGTGGCTCACCTCCAACTGCGCAACGCTACGCGCTGTTTACAGCCAACTGCCCAACACTACAATAGCCTACAACAATGCACACAGCACAGCCAGTGATTTTCAGAGCGCTACGTGGCGTTACCAATATAAGAACCTAAACAGCCTACTTACAATATGAGTTTATATATGGACTTATATACATAAGCAACCTCCTACAGCACTGAAAAATTATTTTATTGTAAAATAACCTTGAAAATATTTTCTAAATAAACCATATTAGAAAAAAAAACTTTGGAAAAACTAATGAGAGTAAATATACATGGAAATTCTTGCGACTTTTCCTTTTCCCGAAATTGAAATAAAGGATGTCATTTTGGGACTGTGGAGAACATTCAAAAGAATGTGATCAATATGCTGAAGGCCTTTCAGCGCTGCTACCAAGACTGGGAACGACTCAGCCGGTGCATAGCTACCGAAGGGGACTACTTTGCAAGGGACAGTATTGTTGTCTGAATAAATAAAAACTTTCGTAGATAAAAAGTCAGTCTCATTACTTTTATACGCTCCTCGTGCAGTTGCCCAAGATGCATGGGTAGATCTGCAGCTAACTATGAACAAGTCCAATTGTGCTAGGTATAACGTGATGCCCTGGAAATCTTATCACTGACCTTATGGTCGTTATCTGTGCCAAAAACGGCATTGATAGCATACTGACACCAACCACAGCCGACTAGAGACGGGTTTGTTTCCAATGTCCAACGCCCACGTGTCTGCCTGAGCGACGGCAGTTTGGTCGTAAGCGAGTTACGTGGAGTTAGGCTTAGTTTGTGACCCCCACCCCTTCGCCGCTGGTCGGAAGGCGCGTAATGACGTCACGGCGAGTTCCCGCGGTCAGCCGGCCCACATCTCACGTCTCCCTTTATCCGATTCCCAACTCACAGAAGACCTTTCGGCCACGTTTATACAGCTCCGACGTTTGTTTGATCACATCAGATGGAAAGGAGTTTATTTCATCTTTCCTCCTCCTTAAAGCCGTCCTCATACGGAGCGTGTTTCTCATCGCAACTCACACCAGACATGGTTTACGGGCGCTTAGAAACGAGCTGGTGCATCATACGGAATGAGATCACCACCATGGTTTGCAACTGCAGCGCTCTCTAGCGGCAGTTAATGGCTATATCTGGCTCAAAAGCCACATATTTTGTTTACGAAGATGGACAAGCGTAATACTGTTTAGTCAACTGTATTAAAAAATGCATTTTCCTTCCTTTTGTGCCGGCCGGAGTGGCCGTGCGGTTCTAGGCGCTGCAGTCCGGAGCCGAGCGACCGCTACGGTCGCAGGTTCGGATCCTGCCTCGGGCATGGATGTGTGTGATGTCCTTAGGTTAGTTAGGTTTAATTAGTTCTAAGTTCTAGGCGACTGATGACCTCAGAAGTTAAGTCGCATAGTGCTCAGAGCCATTTGAACCATTTTTGAACCTTCCTTTTGCATATACCAATCATGTTGTTCTATACACAAATAGAGGCTTCAATATCCATAACATTTTCTAAGTCAGTAAGAGCATCAGTTTATAAAACATCCATTACAAATGGTGCGATACAAATTTACTATAGTCATTCAAATGAGATAAAAATTGTTTCATCGTTCTCGTTTTTCCACAGATCTCCAAAGGCAAGCACATTAGACAGCTGCTTCTATTCAGTAGCAGAATATTTCGAACATGTGGAATACCAGATTCTATGAACAATGAAATACTCGTACAGAACATTCTACTCAAGCAATGCAAGTTCGCTTGTAGGGAATAAAACATTCGTTTACTGTAGTACTACTGTTACATATCCTGTACTTCGCACGCTCACGTGTGTGTGTGTGTGTGTGTGTGTGTGTGTGTATCATACCCCGGAGGAATGTTCAGTATTCAGAGTTACGACAGGAACGGTCGTTTGATACGAGGGTGAGTCAAATGAAAACCTTAAATATTTTTTAAAATATTATTTATTGTGCTAAAGTGGTACAAAGCTGTACCACTTTTCAACGTAATCTCTCCTACGATCAATACAAGCCCTCCAGCGCCTCCTACGATCAATGTAAGTCCTCCAGCGCATACAAAGTGCATATATTCCTTTAGAAAAAAATTCTTTTGGTAGTCGGCGCAACCGCGCATACGCGCAACCGCGTCGTGTACCTCTTCATCAGAACGGAACTTCTTTCCTCCCATAGCGTCTTTGAGTGGTTCAAACATATGGAAATCACTTGGGGCAAGGTCTGGTGATTATGGTGGATGAGGAAGACACTCAAACTGCAGGTATGGGATTGTTGCAACTGTTGTACGGGCAGCGTGGGGCCTTGCATTGTCATGTTGCAAAAGGACACCTGCTGACAGCAATCCAAGTTGCTTTGATTTGATTGCAGACCGCAGATGATATTTTAGGAGATCTCTGTATGATACACTGGTGACAGTGGTCTCTCTAGGCGTGTAATGCTCCAAAATGACAACTTTTTCGTCCCAAAAGAGAATCCGTCGTATGACGATTCGCCAGCAACATAAATATTCTGTTGACAACGGGAGGATAGTCACGCGCCTACGCGGACGCGCATCTTTGCTTGCGGCTTCCGACAGAGGTCGCTGGGGCGGCCGATGGCAGCGCAGAGCAGCGGCGGCAGCCTCCGCGCGTGCACCGAAGTCTTTGGTTCTTCACCTTGCAGGTGGCGTTGCTGTCCTTCCAGCTATCGGTTGATATCGTCGCTATTGGCCATCGAATTTGGCGCCTCCACGCATGCGCACTTCCTGCCTAAGACTGGCATAAATAGGGGGCTCAAGTCATGCCTTAGTCTACTGTGGCAGACTTTTAACGTGTGATGTCCATTCAGTGTCTTCTCTGAGTTTTTAAGAATCGCCAACTGTGTTTTTTCACTTTCTGGTGACTTTCTTTTAACTGTCCTCCATGAACGTCTCCGTGTGAGTCTATATTTTTTACCTCCATTTTCTCCCATTATTCTGTTTTAAGTTCCCCTTTATCGCCTTATGTATGTAACATTTTATTCTTATTTTAAGTTGTCATGTCACTCGGCTGAAGAGCCCTCCCCTGCCCCATATGGGGCAGGGGAATGAAATCATAATAAAGAAAAAAAAAAAAAAACATGCCTTAGTAGTGTGTTCGTCGCACCTGAAGATATCGGCCAGTTGCGCTGATGAAATATTGTGGAGTTTTCACTATGACATCCGACGTCTCGTCCGGGAACCATATATTCAATTTTACAATTGGTTTTTCCATTTTCATTAGCATGTTCACAAAATCAAACCAACCCCCTCCTGAGGGAGAACGTTTTTAGATTTTCATGAAATCGATAGCTACAGATTACGTTTCTATTAAATTAATAAGAAAGATCGAGAACATTTTAGAAGCATGAAGGTAAATAAAATATGTTTGGATATAACAGAACGCGAACCTACTACACTTGACGCCTTAACTATACGTCTCTACCCATTACTCTATGTTGAACTTACAACATACGCCATTTTCTTTTACGTTACGATCTACTGAAGGTTTTATTCACTGAAATTTTATTAACTGACATTTAATTACAACAGATCGTACCAAGAATAACGCATTTTCGATAACTTTTCAATGTGTCATTGCTTTGAAACGGCAACCTTTGATAACACGCAAGTAATATTGCGAAAATAGCCAATTACGAAAATTCAGTAACCACCAATACGACGTTTGTCCTCATCATTTTATTGCAAAATTTCGTACCAATAGCGGCACGTGTTCGAGAGATCCTCAGTGTGCCGGTGTTTTGAAAGAGCGTATGTTCACAAGGCGCAAGTTGTAATACAAAACCCACCAGAAGCCTCTCGCATATTCAGTTTGTGACATAGAACGCGATCTTGCAGCAAAATCTGATTTGTCTTATTCGGTTCTTCACGATAATGAATGCTGTGGAACTCGAAATTCCACTCTGTGACGCTACAAAACTCCATTGCCTCCTCGTCCATGGACACAGTTTCGTCTCGTGTGACAATGGTTTAAACTTATGGCACCTAAAGTGTTTGCTTCCTCTGGAGCGAGAATCATACTGTGGTTAGAGTTCCTACGGCGGTCGGTTCCACCGTATGTGTGGCGAGCCAGTTACTCAGGGTGTTACACAATACATGTTACACTCTTCTAGACGTCGTAGAGGGGACTTGGTAGATCAGGTGTTACAGAGCGACCCCATATCTAGAAACATCACAATCGTCACTATAGAGCGTCAAATTTACAGGCGCTGGCGCCTGTAAATGAACACTGATGGCCCAAAACAATATGAACATCTACTTAACAGGTTGTTTGTCCGTAGTTGGAACCAAATAAATCACTGATCCTGTGTAACAGGGATCCGACGGTTTGTTGGTATATTTGAGGAGATATGTGGCATTAGATGTTTACGCACAGGTCATGTAACTCGCGTACATACGGGCTGCTGATTTACGTACGCGGTGATGGCGCCCGGTAGTGACCCAGATGGGTTCTACAGGCTTAACATCCCGTGAATTTCGTAGCTGAAACATCAACGTGAATTCACTAGAATTTTGCTAAAAATCACTGTAGCACGATTGTGGCTCCGACAGGCGCACAGTTATACTGCTGAAAGATGACATCGCCGTCGGGGAAGACACGAAGCATGAAAGGATGCAGGTGGTCCACAGCTGTCTGCTTGTCGGCTACTACTACCACAGGTTCCATGCAAGAGCAGGACAATGTCTCCCAAAGCATAATACTGCTCCCACCAGCCTGCGTCCGTAGCGCGCTGCACGTTTCGAGCCGCCGTTCACCTCGACGACGGCGTTTGTGGAGACGACCGTCGACGTAGTGTAGCAAAAATGTGACCCACCCGAAAAGCCGACACGCTGCCATTGATCGACGGCCCCGTGCCCGCTGCTTTCGTAGCTGAGACGTCGTTGTGTCAACGTGTGAAATCGTAGGGGGTGGTGTGCTGCGGAGCTCCATGTTCAACAACCTACGATGAACGGTGTGATCTAAAAGCTTGTGCAAACAGCAGCATCGTGCTATTTCGGAAGAGATGCCACAAATCTATGCCATCTATCCTACTTTACAGAGCAAATAAGCGTCCGAACTCCATGTTCTGTAAAGAGTCGTGGACGTCTAACCATTTAGCGCCTAGTGATAACTTCACTGGCCCCCTACCTCTTTCCGTAGATGCACACGACAGTAGCACGTGAACATTCGACCAGCTTCGCCGTTTTAGAGACATTCGTTCACAGGCTCTGCGTAATAATAACCTACCCTTTGTCAAGTTTAGCTCAATGGATTTCTCCGTTTGCAACCCATAGCTTCGCTAGGGTGGTCCCGCGTCCGTGTCTGCTCGGCGTTATGTGCCCGCAACGCCACCAGGCGGCATCGAACGTCACGGTGGGCAGTGCTCGCAATGTTCTAAAAAAATTTTCGTTTTAAAATTCAGTCTTGATCGCATCACATATGCTACAAGAACATAGGTGACCGGTTTCGTTCATAACACATGACCATTATCAGACCCATGGCATCCTTCGAAGATGGTAGGTGGAGCACTCTTCTCAGCTGCTGTGATGTCAACTGGTCAACTGACATCACGGCAGCTGAGAAGAGTGCTCCACCTACCATCTTCGAAGGATGCCATGGGTCTGATATGACCGAAACTGGTCACCTATGTTCTTGTAACATACGTGGTGCGATCAAGTCTGAATTTTAAAAAGAAAAATAAAAAAAAAATTTTTGATCGCTGTTCCAGAAATGTTTATTAAAATTGTTTTAATGTTCTGGCTGATCAGTGTATGCATATAGGGGGTGATTCCGCGATGATGTTTAAAACTTTCAAGGATGATGAAGACGGATAAATGTACCAGTTTGAGGTAAGGGTCCCTGTAGTGGAAACGAACCAGCAACGAGCGCTAGTTCAAAAGAGGAGATGTATTTCACGCTAGCGAAGATGAACAAGTGCTCATAGCTCCTTAGGTCTGCATTTTAGAGCCCATGCTTACTCGACATATTTTGTTGCCTTGATCCATACAACCACCTCTGGAAGTTGCACATCTTCCAGTCTTAGCAATAACAGTGCTGCTTCATGTATTCCATTGTCAGAGGTATCAGAATGATTTTCACTTGTAGCTTTTGACTCGTTCGTTTCCGATCCAGTGACGCTTACCTCAATTTGATACATTTATCCGTCACGATCATCCTTGTAATTTTGTGACATCATCACGGAATCACCCTGTATACACGTAAATTTACAGGTGCCGGCGTCTACAACTTTGAGGCTCTGTAGCATCGTTGGATAACTTTTCCAGACGTGGATTCCTATGTAAAAACCTGATCTAAGTCCCAAGCTACCTCACGGTGTGTGGCGGGGAGTACCTCTGGGACTCGAGTTATTTTCCCTCCGCCCCTGGTCCAGTTGCGAATAATGAGACTACACAACTACTGTAGATTAATTTGAATATGAGCTCTATTTCCCTGATTTTTTGTCCGTGGTCATTTCACAAGAGAAAGCAATATGTTGTCCAACTCTTCTTGTAACATACGTTCTTGTAATTTCAAGGGCAACCTTCTCTGTGATACACATCTCGTGTAGCGAGTTTGTCGAGAATCTCCGTAACGCTCTCGGACACATTCTAAGCAACTACGTCACGAAAAGTGCCGCTGTTTATTGGACGCTCTATCTCGCCTGTTGATCGTGCTTAGTAAGCTTTTGAAAAATTATGAGAAATATTCCAGAGTTTGTCGAAGAAGAGTTTTGCAAGCCACTTCTTTCATGGATGAGTTACATTTCCACAGCTTCTCCAACTATTTGTTTTATATGGTCATTGCACTTGAGGTCTGTTCGGACATATACTCTTAGATATTTTGCGCTTGCTACTGTTTCCAGTGATTCTTCGCCAAAGCTTAATCGAAGAGTAGTGGAACGCTTTGCTTATTTACGACTAATATGTTAAATACGTTTATGTTCGTGGTTAGCTGACAGTCCCTGCACATGCCATCGATCCTCTTCAGGTCATCACGCATGTCGCTACAGTCTTCTGAGGTTGCAACCTTTCTGTTGTTGTTGTGGTGGTGGTCTTCAGTCCGAAGACTCTTTTGATGCATCTCTCCATACCACTCTATCCTGTGCAAGCCTCTTCATCTCCGAATGACTACTGCAACCTATATCCTCCTGAATCTGCTTACTGTATTCAGCTCTTGGTCTCTCTCTACAATTTTTATCTCCCTCTCCAGTACTATATATTAAGAGAAATCAAAGGGTCAGCTTTGCCTCGAGTGATCCTATATTTCTCCGGAATCCAAACAGATCTTCCCCGATGTCGGCTTCTGCCATTTTTTCCACTCTTCTGCAAAGAATTCATGCTAGTATCTTGCAACCATGACTCATTAAACTGCTTCGGCAATATTCACACCTGTCAGCACCTGATTTATTTGGAAATGGAATCATTACATTCTTCTTGATGTCGGAGGGTATTTCCCCTGTCTTGTATATCTTGCACACCAGATGAAATAGTTTTGTGATAGCTGGCTCATCCAAGGCTTTCAGTAGTTCTGACGGAATGTCATCTACTATGGCCTTGTTTCGACTGATGTCTTTCAGTGCTCTGTCAGATTCTTCTCATAGTATCATATCTCCCCTCTAATCTTCATCTACCTCCTCTTCCCTTTCTATAATATTGCCTTCAAGTTCATCTCTCTTGTGCACATCCTCTGTATACTCCTTACACCTTTCAGCTTTCCTTTCTTTGCTTATACTGTTTTTCCTTCTGAACCCTTTAAATTCATGCACCTGGTTCTCTTTTCTCCAAAGGCCTCTTTAATTTTCCTGTAGACGGTATATATCTTTCCCCTAGTGAAATATGCTTCTAAATCCTTAAATTTGTGCTGTAGTCATTCTTGCTCTGTTATTTTTCATTTTTTAGACGTTTGTATTTCCTTTCGTCTGCTTCATTCATATATTTTCTTCTTTCATCAGATATTCAATGTCTCGTCCGATATCCAAGGATTTCTAGTAGGTGTTGTCTTTTTACTTTTTTTGTCATCTGCTGCCTTCACTGTTTCATCTCTCAAGTCTACCCGTTAGTCTTCTACTGTATTCCTTTCCCGTGTTCTAGTCAATGGTTGCCTAATGCTCTCTCTGAAACTGTCAACTACCTCTAGCTCTTTCAAATTATAGAGGTCCCATCTCCTCAATTTATTACTTATTTGCAATTTCTTCAGTTTTAATGTACAATTCGTAACCAATGAATTGTGGTTAGAGTCTGTATATGCTCCTGGAAATGTCTCATAATTTAAAATCTGGTTTCGATATCTCTGTCTTCCCATTATGTAATCAGTCCGAAATCTTCCTCTGTCTGCAGGTTTTCTCTATGTGTACAACTTTCTCTTATGATTCTATTGTTTTATGGTTTGAACCTTGTTATAGACAACAGAATCGTCTGCAAAAAGCCTCGTAGAGTTTACATTATCTGCTAGATCATTTATTCGAATTTTAAACAGTAAAGGCCCTATAACACGCCCTTGCGGTATTACAAAAACCGATTCTACATTTGCCGATTTCATCACATTAAGAATAATGTACTGAGATCTCTCTTAGAAATTTCTGACTCGAGTCATAAATATGGTCCGATACTCGGTAAAGTCGTATCTTGTTCACTAAACGGGAGTACGGAATTAAATAGAATGCCTTCCGGAAGTCAGGGAACGCGGCCTTTCATAGACGAGCTGTGTTTCGCAAGATCTCTGCTTACAGATTCCATGTTGGCGTGGGGAACTGATATATTCTGAGACAGCTGTACTAAATTTTTAAGTTTAATTTTGTTTGAAGCAACAAGTTTTGAGACGATATAAAAATTACGAAAAAGCATTTCACGTGACTTTACCAAATATTCGACAATCAAGAAGCTTTTTCGCCTTTAAATTTAGGTTAACATGCTAAGCACACGAAGTAAAGAATAAATCATATTTTCATCTGCTCGAAACCCGAACTCTGTCAGACATCTCTGACAGCAGCAAATTCAAGTCAAATTTGAAGCGAAATGTATCTCTCTCTCGTCAAGAGCTAACCTGTCGCAAGTTTGGTTCCATTACGAGAAACACATTACTAGGTCATAACGCTATATGCTCAAACTTTGTATTTATTTCTAACATAACAAATAAATTGCGCCGTTAATAGAGGTAAGCAAAATTATAAATTTATGCCTATACAAATTACGCTACCTCAACACACTGGAGCGGTTATCCACATCTGCATGACTCTGTCCTACTAACACTTAGGTGCCTGGCAGAGGGTCCGTTGAACCTCCTTCAGACTATTTCTTAACCGTTCCGCTTTCTAGCAGTAGAGAGATTTATGTAGAGAGAGCTTTGTGTTATGTGATAGGGACTGAATCATGAGATGAACATAATTAGTTGCTGAGAGCAGCCTTCTTAAAATCTAATTTTGAATACAGGTCCTAAACATTCAGCTGAAGCTGTCTGTGCATCTTGTGGTGATAATGGGAAAACTACTGACATAACTCTCATCGCTATCACGGACGCGTGAAATGACAACGTCACTGCCGTTATTTCATGGGACGATCATTTCGTCTACTGCACTTTCTGAAACAGATTACTTGCGCTCTATTTCATTCACAATGCTCTGCGTATGTTTGACGTCTTTCTTCCTGTCTTCGGAGGTGGCTTTTGTAACAGCTTCGTTGGTGAGTCTTTCGACTGCAGACAGAGGAATTTTTTTACTGTTGCTGAGATGATGATGATGATGATGTTTGGTTTGTGGGGCGCTCAACAGCGTGGTTATCAGCGCCCGTACAATTACCCAATCTTTGCTCAGTCCAATTGCGCCACTTTCCTGGATGATGATGAAATGATGAGGACAACACAAACACCCAGTCATCTCGAGGCAGGTGAAAATCCCTGACCCCGCCGGGAATCGAATTTACTGTTGCTGGCAACGTAACAATTAATTTTGGCTCATATCTATTGTGATAGTTTGGAAAGGTAGTCTAATGAATGTATGCCCATATGGTTTCTACCAGTTCACCGATTTCGTACATGGTGAACCGTGGTTTATGGAGGTCTGTTGTTTATCACTTCCTTTAACATCGTGCGGTGATATGAAATATTCAGCCGTCTCATCATCGCTGTTTCCAGCAGCAACGATATATGGCAAGTCGAATTCATGTTTTAATGTGATTATGAGTTATCATTTTATGTAAATGCATCAAGGAATCGGCAGCGACAGCAGTCTTCCCATCCGAGAGAGCAGATAACGCCACCGCACATATTTGCCATTAATTCGACTGCCAGAGGAACGAAGATGACGGGAACAGTGTCAAGTTGGTGTTATGACTTTTTTATTAACAACGAAAAAAAGACAACAACTATAATTTGTATTGAAAAACTTTCAGTCTGTCTTGAGATATGGAATGTATAGAATCGTCATCTGAACTTGTAATTAAAAGTTATTACGTGTCATTAACACCTGACACGATACCGTATTCGTGAAGTGCTGAGATTTATTGGAAAATGTTAATAGTTTGATTATCTTCATAACGTTGCGCAGAGAATATTTCAAAAATTTCAGAAAATTACATACTAAAGACGAGGTTTTTATGAACCTGATTTGTAATAGGGGATCAGTCCAAAATGATAATTGATACTGAAATATTCTTTATTTAGAATGCTGTTAACTGTTCAGTGAAGCGAGTACTGAAATCTAAAGCTAGTTTGCATTTGTGAGTGGCTGCATTATTTAACTGCGTGGAAATAATTATGATCTCTGGTGAAATCAAGTTAAGCGATTTATAAACCAGAATTAAAAATGTTTGAAATTTCTTGATATAACAGGCGCTCAGTATGTAATGCAACACATTTTTTTTCTGAAAGCAGATTGGTTTTATTCGGGATTCCTATCCACCATATTATTCCCCACTCTTTTGGCTGCAAACCCCTATTTTTCAACACAATCTCCGTTCAATGCGAGGGCTTGTAGGCACGCACGGTACCACTCTACTGGTCGACGTCGGAGCCAAAGTCTTGCTACATCAATAACCTCCCCAAAATCCACTTACTGTTTCCCGCTGAGTGCACTTTTCATCTCGGCTTTAGTGCGGATGAGGAAGAACAGTCCAATGAAATTTTGAGAGTTCCTCTTGGGTGCGCAGACTTATGCGAGGCCTTCCGTTGTCACGGAGAAGTTCGTTTCCATTTTTGTGGCTGAAGTTGTTTCTTCAATTTGCTGAGGTTGATCGCTGCACGATGAAGGAGGACATCAAACAGAATAACCTCTTCAGACGTCTCGCCCAACGACTCACCATACTTTTATTCACTGCCAGGGCTCCATAGACATTCTGCGAGCGCTTATTAGTATCTGCGATGCTGTGGTTTTCCGCAATAAGAAACTCAATGACAGCTCTGTTCTTGGAACGCACCTCCGTCACAGACGCGATTTTGAGGGTCACGTACAGCGTCACATCTATCGGAACTTCGTGAAACTATAAGAGCTAAAGCAGGAATATTCCACGATCTCCCACAACAAATTCCACATTTTTAACCGAAACTGGCAGAGGAAAAAAAATGTTGCACTGCTAACTCAACGCTCCCCGTATTGTAGATTCGCATACCTCCGATAAGTGAAGAATATTTCTAATTAAGTAGTCAATGTTCGCAAAGAACCAAACGATGTGGTACTAAGTGATATTTAGAGAATCAAAATATTATGACTAGTTTAACTGACGGATTGTAAAAGAAGTCTGAGGTCAGTCTTGATTTCTGAGTTGATGTAACAACGGAGAAATAAACGAATACAATTGGGGCGAATTATTAAGCAGATTTTGGGAATAATAATCTTTAGCTGGTTCATTGGGGGGAATAATGCCCATATTCAGACAGCGAAAGCGTACAAGAATCCGTAATCATTGATTTATCTTCGGATGTATGTGAGAAATAGTCTTTGTAGGTGGAACTCACAATCTGACAAAGAGTAAGTACGTCGTCTTAGCGTACTGCTGACGGAATAACGAGATCCCACAGTAAGAAGGCCGTGCCACTGCAGTTAGCATACTAATTCGCATCATGTCCTCCTTTCGGTTTTCCATGGTCAGCGTCTATCAACAATAGGAAAAAAAATGGTTCAAATGGCTCTGAGCACTATGGGACTTAACATCTGAGGTCATCAGTCCCCTAGAACGTAGAACTACTTAAACCTAACTAACCTAAGGACATCACACACATCCATGCCCGAGGCAGGATTCGAACCTGCGACCGTAACAGCCGCGCGGTTCCGGACTGCGCGCCTAGAACCGCTAGACCATCGCGGCCGGCCTCAACAATAGAAGGTTGAGTATTACCCACGCTGCATTGTGCTCTGTACATTTCAGCATTGAGGTTTTCTGGGCCTGAGAGTACTACAACACTTACCACGCGGTTAAGTTCTACCAAGGAGGCTACGACTAAGACAATTGCTAAGTGACCCTTCAAAGTTCACAGTATTTATTACGGAATCAATTACATACGAGGGCTGTTCGGAAAGAAAGGTCCGATCGATCGCGAAATCAAAACCGAAGAGAAAATAAAAAATTTTTTATTCACAACAGTTAGGTCGCCGCTCCGATTTAGAGTTTTTTTCGTGGTGTTGTACAAATTTTCCAGTACCCTCGTGACAGAAAGAAGCCGCCTGACCTTTTCGCCAATTCTCTACGCTGGTCTGCCTTTCGTTGTTTGTGCCAAAATGTTGTCTTCGTAATAGCGGTTCATGTTAGCAGTGATGAAAAATAGAGGGAACCAATTAAGGGCTGTATTGAGGGTGATCAAACACTTCCCATAGAAAACTCTGCAGGAGCGTCTCCATTGACTCTGCAGAATGTCTTGAAGAAAGAAACACATGACATTTATGCTATGTGGGCTGCATACCTTCAAGCGAAATCTCTCACCACATTCACATACTTGGCGGGACACACTGTTATTTTAGGCATTTCTATGTAGTCACTTTCCGCTCTGAACTGAAAAGAGCAACTTGAAGCGATCGAAAGGCACACTAAAGACACCACGCAACGCATCTATGAGGAGTTCCATCGGATTTTCACAGTGATTTCCACTTCACGCCTAATCGGACCTATCTTTCCGCATACGCCTCGTACAATAAGTAACTCGCATTTGGAGGCGAACTGAGGTACAATATTCCACTAGTATCACCCTGAATGAAAATCCCAATCCGGTTGGCGGACACTTCGAAAAAGTTCTTCTATCCATTGGAGAAACGATGAGGTGGTGGACGAGCTGCGGCCTTCGAAGATTGGTTGCAGGCTGATGTCCGATTGTGCTGGCCGTAAACAGGAGGTTGAGTGTCGGCTCCGGAAGCTGGAATGCCTATCGACTTTTCAGTCGAACCCCCTTGTCTGGTCGTGCAGCCCACATAAATACCGGGGCGGAACAGTGATATTGAGCAACGATCTATTTGCGACCGCGCGACAGTCGATGCAGAAGTAGGGCAGCGAAGGCGTCGCCCTCCGTCGTTTCTAGGTCCCCGGTTAACATACAATACATACAGTACAATGTGCAATGTGGAGTAGTAGAAATTACAGTAACGATAAATTTAACATGGATGTTGGAGAAGTTAAGGAATTCTGCTACCCTGAACGCAAAAATGTATGGCGGATGAAACACGGATATAAAAAGCAGACTAGTACAGGTGAAGCGCGCATTCTTTGCTAAAATAAATCTAGTAGTATCAAATATAGGCCTTAATTAGGACACAAATTTTTGAAAATGTACGTATGCAGCAAAACATTTTATGGCAGTGAACATGAGAAGACCAGGGAAAAAGATAATCGAAGGGTTTGAGATGTGTTACTGCGGAATAATGTAGCAAATTAGATAGTCTGACAAGGTAAAGAATGAAGAGGTTCTCCACAGCACCGGCGAAGGAAGAAACGTATGGAGAAAACTGAAAAAAAAAAAGGACCCAGGGTGATAGGCCAAGTTTTAAGCCGTTACTAACTTCTGTGGCACTAGAGGGAGCTGCAGAGGTTAAAAACTGTAGGGGAAGACATTGGAATATATGCAGGAAGTAACTGAGGACGTTGGGTGGTAGTGCTACACCGAGACGAAGAGATTGGCAGAAGAAAGTAATTCGTGGCGGGTTGCATCAAGCCGGTTCGAGTACTGGAAGAAAATAGCTTGAAATAGAAATTTCCGGTAATTTTCCTGAAACTGTTGCCTCAGTTTTTGCGGGATTAACGGATAAACCCACACCCACCCACACCCACCCACACCCACACCCACACCCACACACACACACACACATATATATATATATATATATATATATATATAAGCGACACAAAAGCGACGGAGAATAGAGTTCCAGAGTATATCTAAGTCATTCGTACCAGCATTTTTCTCTGGCAGGCAACCGGGTACTAGCAGACGAAAGGATGATTTGCTGACGCGGGCCTGATGACACAAACACATGTCCCAGCGACACACACGGGCGGCAGTGGGGCACACACAGAGCACAGCATGTCCCAGCAGCACACAGCTGCGCCACAGTTGGACTACAGCGCAAGCAGCGTCTCTCTCCCTAGTGACCGACTGTTTACGTGAGAGGCTCCTGGGATGCCTAAGGGCAGCACGTCTGCACTCTATACAAGATCAACAAGTAGAGGCACGTGTACAAAGGCAGTTCAGGGATATTTTCTGAGTATTTAGGTATAGAATGGGGAAAATGAAATTGACCCAGAAAATATTTCTTGCAGGTTGAGATAGGAAGATCGTCGATACCCAGGAAGAATGATGAAGGTTCTGTTGTGTATCTTAAGGTGCATCAAATATTTTCTGGACCAGTTTTACTTTGACAACTCTGAATAAAAGGCTCGAGGTTTACTTTGCCTCGTTGCAGAGTTGCATTTTGTTTGATTTGTTACCCCCATGTATTCTGTGTCTCCGTTGCACTGAAAATATCTGTACAACAGCGCAAATGTCGCTGGTGCGTGTTGTGCGTCTTGTTTGAAAACAAAACTTGTTCCATTCACTAGTGAAACTAGTTGTTGACTTCAGTACCACCCACTTTAGCCGGCCGGTGTGGCCGAGCGGTTCTAGCTGCTTCAGTCTGGAACCGCGCGACCGCTGCTGTCGCAGGTTCGAATCCTGCCTCTGGCATGGATGTGTGTGATGTCCTTAGGTTAGTTAGGTTTAAGTAGTTCTAAGTTCTAGGGAACTGATGACCTCAGATGTTAAGTCCCACAGTGCTCAGAGCCATTTGAACCATTCTTGAACTACCCATTTTCATCTGCGACCTCGAGCCACTGTTCGCTAACGTACGCCTCGGGATAAGGTTTGTTTTGCGGCTGGTCGATCCAAGCACATGTAGCCAAGCGATTTCAATTAAAGTTTCTCCACCATTACACTTTTGTAAGTAGACGTCAAACTGGAGTTCCCCATCTATCTGACGCGACAGTTAGGTATAACAACACGGAGGTTCGGTTTCATATAGTAGACTCTCAGACACTTCTAACTGGATTATGAAGAGAGAAACGCCGTTGAATTCGTTTGTTATAGGACTTCGGGACATTACTATAGTTCCATTTGAAAAAGGAAGGTTCATACCGATATGTATATAATTAATTTGACTTCCAAAAGGCACTGTACGTCAGTTAATGAAGATTTTTTGACAATTAATTTTGGTGAAAGCACAATTACGATATCTTAAAAGATTCAGGAATTATCTATGGTGAACAGCTTAGCTGTACAGCTTTTTTTTTATCCCTGTGGCAGGATAAGTATCATGCGTGCATCAAAGCCATTCCGCCTTTGATGCTATATCTACACACACAATGGAAGAAACTCTGATTGTTGTCTTTGGAAATCATAGGTAGAAACACGAATGTAATTGAAAATTTGAGTCACGCCTGTGGCGCGCTCTGAGAACCGAACGGTTAAGGCGGACAGCTCGTGAAAAACAAGAAATCTAATTTGAAGTTCTAATTTGTGATAATTTTTCATTACCCTAGGTGCTAACTCCTCGGTGGAGTTGTGCAGTAGGCCAGTTCACGCTGTTAGTGGCTGACTCTCTGACGTCACTGTGGAACAACAGAATAATATGCATATGGAACGTTCAGGTGAATCTTTGTGGAGCGCTTTATTTTCCTTCCGGAGATCTGAAACGTTATTTCCGTTTACGTTGTTATTAATGGAAGGGAGAAGTGGGAAGGTTAGGGTTAAATGTACTGTCAATGATGAGGTCACTGGAGCACTACTTCGTATTGAGAAGCGTGGGAAAAGATATCGACCGGGTTCAGACCATCGCGATATCTGCATGAAGCGATTTAATGAAACCACAGACATTGTAAATGCTAACGGCGAGACGAGGATTTTGTCTACAGTCCAGCGTATCCATCATCCTAACCATGGAGCCAGATCACTGGGTCGCTGTTAAGACACTAGCGTTTAAATTTTGTTATTCTGTGATAGGTTCATGCGCCATACGTTAATGACGACATAACACATCTTTTCTGGAATCTGCCCAGTTTTGAATAAAGATTGTACCTTTGTAACAGTTATGCGACGTGAGACACGTGGAAATGGAATGCGTTGACATTTCTGCAGAGCCCAAGAGGCTTCAGATAGTTTTTTGTTTCCACATTCCTTGGCTTCGCCAAATGACGAACAAACTATCACATTCCGATCCAACCTAAGCGTAGTCTGCAGACAGATGAATCAACTTGGAAATCAAATTAAATTATCACTATAAATAAGCAGTCGCAGTTTTTTGAACCTTTAAATATGTAGAAAACTAATTATTAACACATGTTGTAGCCTACAACACGCTCTGCTACATTGCTAGAAAGGAAAGAAATTCTACCACCCAAATTTCCAGATGTCAGACACTCAGATCGGTTGCGAGTCGATAGAGTATCGACCAAATCCCGATTTAGTTTGTGCTGTGTGCTGTCGTCCAGAAGAAGATCCGTAAACGACAATTAAAAGTAACCCCAGAACTACAGAGTACAGCGAAACCATATATGTGAGCTATGAAAGTGAATATCTTTGCTGCCGGCACGGTAGGTCAGCGTGTTCTGTCAGAGGATTAGCTACCCTCTGCAAAAAATTAAAAAAATAAAATAAAATAAACTGAATGAATGAATCAACAATGAACCTCAACGAGTGTCAAGGGACGTACGCCCCGAACAAATGCAACGAACAATAACGAACGAAATGAAATTCTTTAAAAAAAACTAGGTGAGTTGGCAGAGCGTCAGATACTAAACGTCCCGAGTTCGAAACCTACTGACGGTGATTTTTTTTAACAGTTTACTTGTGAAACTGTAATACGGGAGAACACTTTCGTGACATGTAAAACGACTTTTCAGAGTTTGTAGCAGTCTTCTTTTGGCAGCCTGCTTTCGCTTCGTTAGCTGAAAGTATCGCCAAACGTGTTCTTCGTTTGGTTTCCTAGTACCAAAAACGAGAGCGATACAAAAATTGTACATCGGACGGCAGTAAGGACCAAACCCGAGCCAAGGCTGAGCAGTCTCGTGTGCTGTCATCTACGCTATGAGAGCAACCGACACTAATTGTATCTGGCGAGCCGATTTAATTTGGGCGTGCAACGGCCTGATTGGCTAACTTTAATGCTAATTATCTCGGAAACGGCGCACCGTATCTTTTTGTTTTTTTCATGGTAATCGTTTCTCAGCACAACCCAGCCTCCACCAGCGTTAGAAGTTTTTCTGACTGTTTCTGACCAACCTGTGTAACTCATATCGTAGGAACGTCAACCGATGAAAGAAAAGTAAAAGTCAGGTGCAGTTAGAAATTTGTGTGTCTAAGGACATGGTGAGCAAAATGGGCGTGACATTATTATAAAAACGGCCCAGTTCGATACATTAAAAATATTAGTAATGGTTCAAATGGCTCTGAGCATTATGGGACTCAACATCTGAGGTCATCAGTCCCTTAGAACTTAGAACTACTTAAACCTAACTAACCTAAGGACATCACACACATCCATGCCCGAGGCAGGACTCGATATTGCGACCGTGGCGGTCGTGCGGTTCCAGACTGAAGCGCCTAGAACCACTCGGTCACACCGGCCGGCAAAAATATTGGTAGACTATGCTTTAGCTTTAAAAAGAGTTTTAATCTAGAATGTTAACAATTTAAAGCTATGTACTTTACCGATAAAAGGCTAAAAAGTACAATTTAGGTATAGTGAAAGTATAAAACAATTCCATTGCATAGTTCCATCTAGGGCTAGTAGAAACCCTTGGGTAACAGAAGAAATATTGAATTTAATTGATGAAAGGAGAAAATATAAAAATGCAGTAAATGAAGCAGGCAAAAAGGAATACAAACGTCTCAAAAATGAGATCGACATGAAGTGCAAAATGGCTAAGCAGGGATGGCTAGAGGACAAATGTAAGGATGTAGAGGCTTGTCTCACTAGTGGTAAGATAGATACTGCCTACAGGAAAATTAAAGAGACCTTTGGAGAGAAGAGAACCACTTGTATGAATATCAAGAGCTCAGATGCCAACCCAGTTCTAAGCAAAGAAGGGAAGGCAGAAAGGTGGAAGGAGTATATAGAGGGTCTATACAAGGGCGATGTACTTGATGACAATATTATGGAAATGGAAGAGGATGTAGATGAAGATGAAATGGGAGATATGATACTGCGTGAAGAGTTTGACAGAGCACTGAAAGACCTGAGTCGAAACAAGGCCCCCGGTGTAGACAACATTCCATTAGAACTACTGACAGCCTTGGGAGAGCCAGTCCTGACAAAACTCTACCATCTGGTGGGCAAGATGTATGAGACAGGCGAAATACCGTCAGACTTCAAGAAGAATATAATAATTCCAATCCCAAAGAAAGCAGGTGTTGACAGATGTGAAAATTACCGAACTATCAGTTTAATAAGTCACAGCTGCAAAATACTAACGCGAATTCTTTACAGACGAATGGAAAAACTGATAGAAGCCGACCTCGGGGAAGATCAGTTTGGAGGCAATACTGACCCTACGACTTCTCTTAGAAGAAAGATTAAGGAAAGGCAAACCTACGTTTCTAGCATTTGTAGACATAGAGAAAGCTTTTGACAATGTTGATTGGAATACTCTCTTTCAAATTCTGAAGGTGGCAGGGGTAAAATGCAGGGAGCGAAAGGCTATTTACAATTTGTACAAAAACCATATGGGAGTTATAAGAGTCGAGGGATATGAACGGGAAGCAGTGGTTGGGATGGGAGTGTGACAGGGTTGTAGCCTCTCCCCGATGTTGTTCAATCTGTATATTGAGCAAGCAATAAAGGAAACAAAAGAAAAGTCCGGAGTAGGTATTAAAATCCATGGAGAAGAAATAAAAACTTTAAGGTTCGCCATGACATTGTAATTCTGTCAGAGACTGCAAAGGACTTGGAAGAGCAGTTGAACGGAATGGACAGTGTCTTGTAAGGAGGATGTAAGATGAACATCAACAAAAGCAAAACGAGGATAATGGAATGTAGTCGAATTAAGTCGAGTGATGCTGAGGGAATTAGATTAGGCAATGAGACACTTAAAGTAGTATAGGAGTTTTGCTATTTGGGGAGCAAAATAACTGATGATGGTCGAAGTAGAGAAGATATAAAATGTAGACTGGGAATGGCAAGGAAAGCGTTTCTGAAGAAGAGAAATTTGTTAACATCGAGTATAGATTTAAGTGTAAGGCAGTCGTTTCTGAAAGTATTTGTATGGAGTGTAGCCATGTATGGAAGTGAAACATGAATGATACAGAAGAATGCAGAAGATTAGATGGGTAGATCACATAACTGATGAGGAGGTATTGAATAGAACTGGGGAGAAGAGGAGTTTGTTGCACAACTTGACAAGAAGAATGGACCAGTTGGTAGGACATGTTCTGAGGTATCAAGGGATCACCAATGTAGTATTGGAGGGCAGCATGGAGGGTAAAAATCGTAGAGGGAGACCAAGAGATGAATACACTAAGCAGATTCAGAAGGATGTAGGCTGCAGTAGATACTGGGAGATGAAGAAGCTTGCACAGGATAGAGTAGCATGGAGAGCTGCATCAAACCAGTCTCAGGACTGAAGACCACAACAACAACAACAGTTCCATCTCCTGTAAACAATTTGTGTCAGTGTTTTGCAGCCAAGACATATTAAACTGATTTTTGTGTAGTTTTCACACTTGCCAGCGAATTTTCTTTGGAATTACAGTTATGATAATTTTAATTGCATATGATGTACAGATCTGGCGAAATAAAACTAGTCTGGAAAAATATTTCATGCACCTTAAGACAAGCAACACAACTTGCCTCATGCGCAGTCTGTGGTACCCTAATATCCTCCAAGCATCTAACTCGTTAGCCGACTCCCTGTGTAGGCTACGAGTGCACAGCTTCTGCACAGGGTTGCAGTTGAGACGCGCAGCTGTTGTTATTATTATTATTACAAGACGGAGCAATTTAACTTTATCCATTAGGAGGAGGCAGTTTGCGCCAGCGCCGAATCTGGCCCCAGGGACTTGTAGTGTACTACGCCACGCCACGCCACGCCACGCCACGTTGGTCTGGGCGCTCACTAGGTGCCTTACATATGGCCGACCACCGCCTCCAACGACCCGCGGCCGGGGGTTCTTGCCCAGTACGCAGCCGCATTCGTAATGGAGCTGGGTGCTTCCCGGCAGCGAGCGGTCGGAGGAGCATCTCAAGCGAATCACGAGAAACAGGCCGCAACTTACCTTGTCTGTCATTTAATGTTCTGAGGTGTGGGGTTGATCTGTTATTCTGTTATTCTGCGCAACGGATTAATCTGAGATGTACCCTTTACCCTGTGGCTCCTGCATGATGCAATTTCCACCCCCACACTACTACAGAAGTCAGACAGACGCTCCTAACGTTCTAAAGAGAAATGCCTGAGAAACTTTCAGCAATAAATATCTTCCGGAGTCGTCCGCTGTAAGGAAATGACACAAAAATTCACAAAGTTTCTTACGTAACTAGTGGGATACTTGGGTACTGGAGTAGTGCTAGTTAGTGTAAGAGAAACACGAAACTAACGAAAGTAATTATTTATTTTACGAAAATTCTGAAAAATCACAATGGCACTTTTAGTCATGAACTGAACAAGTTATATCCTGGTTCTTTTCGGAATGTGAAGTTACCTCTCAAGGATAGGATTCGCTAATGAAATTTCTATACAAAGTTTGAGATGGTTGTTGACTTGGCAGTATGGCTAATAGGCGCACCTACGCGAATAATTATCCTTTAGAATGTTGCTAGGTATGGTCGAGGCTGTCGCGTGTGAATTGCAGTGAAGTGTACTGTTGTGGAGGAAATATCGGGCTCACAATAGCCGTAGCGCACAATACTGTAAGCTGCGATGACTGCTGTCTGCGCCGCTCGCTACTGACAAATAAGATAACTTTCGTGTGTGTGTGTGTGTGTGTGTGTGTGTGTGTGTGTGTGTGTGTGTGTGCTGGGGTTTATGGGCGCTCAACATCGAGGTCATCAGCGCCCTGATAACCTTCGTTCTATCTGGATTGACCTTCGCCAATCAAACTCTCCCTACGCCTTGATGAAGTCAAGGATTCCTATTCGCCCCTAGACTAACTATTGGCGTCGTACACTGGTCAGATAACCAGTCCACCGCGATGCCACTCAAAATTCGCTCGCAGGCGTTTAACTATAACTCTGTCCATTCACACCGCACAATAACTGTGTCGGCCAACATAGTGAACAACGCTTAATCGCAAGGACTCAATATAGAGTAGCTCTCCCTGTGAAATACTGAGAAGAGACTTGTTCCTCGCTGCAAGAGCGACAACAGAACGGCGTCTATCCACGTCAGACGTGAAGGGGTATATCCTTCGGTCTCTTCCATTATTCCTTCAACGAAAGGCGTCAGAAATATCGTCTGCCAATCAGCATTGCTCTTCTAAAACGGGAGAATGACGTTTCGTTTAAGGCGACCAATCCGGAAACCTGTAGCATTGGCGTTTGGCGTTTGCTGTCTCCCTGTGAAAATCTCTGAAACTGTGTGCTATGTGTAAAGAACGCGTAGGCTGGTCGCTCCCACACAATGTAGCGGAATTTGCTTTTAAGCCGAACACGGGGTCGTTCACCCTTTCCACTCGGGCCACTGCTGTCCGCTACACGGGCGGTCGCCGGCCGACATAGGCTGGGTCGTCCTCTGAAGGGACTGGCGTCCCGTTGTGCGGTTTATCTCCTAAACTAAAAGCATCGGTGACCGTTGTGCGTATGCCAGCCTCGAGTATTTCAACCACGGTGCGCTTACTTGTTAACTGCATATCGTTTACATGAATTCATACAACATTGACTTTATCTTATCGAGTTTGGGTTCGAATGAAGCGTCCTGATGTGCGGAATATGATTGTGAGGGCGGAATATGTAAGCAATGAAGGTCAAGAGACCATGACGTCTTACAATGTTCTCTGCCTCATGATGACTGGGTGTTGTGTGATGTCCTTAGGTTAGTTAGGTTTAAGTAGTTCTAAGTTCTAGGGGACTGATGACCATAGATGTTAAGTCCCATAGTGCTCAGAGCCATTTGAAGCATTTCTTACAATGTAAACAAAACCTAACAACAACACGCAGCCGTTGGTAAATTCTCAGCACAGTAACGTAAGTCACTTAATAAAGGTGACTCTTCCTGTCAAGACTGGATACCAACTACGTTCGTTTCAGAGTAGTCTCATGATATTCAGGATGGTAGCAGGAATGACGAACGATCGACTTCGTTTTATTGGGAGCATATTGAGAAAGTGCAGCTCATCTATGAAGAAGACGATTACAGAACTAGTGCGATCCATTGTTGAGCACTGCTGGAGTGTTTGGGATTGCCTCCAGGTCGGGTTAAAGGAAGGCATTGAAACGATTCGTGCTAGGTTTTTTATCAGTAGGTTCGATCAGCACCCAAGTATTATGGAGATGCCTTGTGAACTGCAAAGGCAATCCCAGGATAGAAGACGACGTTCTTTTGGCAACACAGTACTGACAAAATTTAGACAATCGGAATTTGCAGCAGAACGTACACTACTGGCCATTAAAATTGCTACATCACGAAGATGACGTGCTACAAACGCGAAATTTAACCGAAAGGAAGAAGATGCTGTGATATGCAAATGATTAGGTTTTCAGAGCATTCACACAAGGTTGGGGCCGGTGGCGACACCTACAACGTACTGACATGAGGAAAGTTTCCAACCGATTTCTCATACACAGAAAGCAGTTGACCGGCGTTGCCTGGTGAAACGTTGTTGAGATGCCTCGTGTAAGGAGGAGGAATGTGTACCAACACGTTTCCGACTTTGATAAAGGTCGGATTGTAGTCCATCGCGATTGCGGTTTATCGTATCGCGACATTGCTGCTCGCACGCATCCAATGACTGTTAGCAGAATATGGGATCTGTGGGTTCAGGAGGGTAATACGGAACACCGTGCTGGATCCCAATGGCCTCGTACCACTAGCAGTCGAGATGACAGACATCTTATCCGCATGGCTGTAACGGATCGTGCAGCCACGTCTCGATCCTCGAGTCAACAGATGGGGACGTGCAAGAAAACAACCATCTGCACGAACAGCTCGACAACGTTTGCAGCAGCATGGACTATCAGCTCGGAGCCCATGGCTGCGGCTACACTTGACGCAGCATCACAGACAGGAGCGCCTGAGATGGTGTACTCAACGACGAATCTGGGTGCACGAATGGCAAAACGTCATTTTTTCGGATGAATCCAGGTTCTGTTTACAGGATCATGATGGCGATATCGCGGTGAACGCACATTGGAAACGTGTATTCGTCATCGCCATACTGGCGTATCAACTGGCGTGATGGTATGGGGTGCCATTCGTTACACGTCTCGGTCACCTCTTGTTCGCATTGACGGCACTTTGAACAGTGGACTTTACATTTCAGATGTGTTACGACCCGTGGCCCTACCATTCAGTCGATCCATGCGAAACCCTACATTTCAGCAGGATAATGCATGACCGCATGTTGCAGGTCCTGTATGGGCCTTTCTGGATACAGAAAATGTTCGACTGCTGCCCTGGTCAGCACATTCTCCAGATCTCTCACCAATTGAAAACGTCTGGTCAATGGTGGCTGAGCAACTGGCTCGTCACAATACGCCAGTCACTACTCTTGATGACCTGTGGTATCGTGTTGAAGCTGCTGTACCTGTACACCCCATCCAAGCTCTGTTTGAGTCAATGCCCAGGGGTATCAAGGCCGTTATTACGGCCAGAGGAGGTTGTTCTGGGTATCGATTTCTCAGGATCTATGCACCCAAATTGCGTGAAAATGTTATCACATGTCAGTTCTAGTATAATATATTTGTCCAATGGGTACCCGTTTATCATCTGCCTTTCTTCTTGGTGTAGCAATTTTAATGGCCAGTAGCGTATTTAACACTGCCAACGCACATTTCGCGTCTCGAAGATATGAAAGAAATTTGAGCTAGTACTGAGACTTACAGACAAGTGTTTTCCCCTAGCTCTGTTTGCGAACGGAACAGGAGAGGAACTGTAGTGGTACTTGGTACTATCCATCATGCACCGTACAGTGGCTTGCGGGGTATGTATAGAGTTGTAGATGAATGCCTCGATTTTAGCTATCACACCCAACCACTCGCTGTACGAAATATCTGTACCTGAAGAGTGGAAAGTTGCACAGGCCACACCAGCCAAGAAAAGTTATAGAAGTAATTCCCTGCAGACTGATGTCATTGAAATCTCGTTGTAGTAACATTGTGGAACTTATACTACGTTCGAATACTATTAGCTCGTAGGAAACAATCTACTGAAACATAGATGAATTCAGGAAACATCATTTTTGTGAAACAAAACCTGCTGTTTATTCATAGGAACTAAAGAGTGCTATAAGCAGGTGGTCTCAAATTAATTCCGTATTTGTAGATTGCCGGAAGGCTTTCGACACCGTTTCTCACAAGCATCTTCCAATCAAACCACGTGCCTCTCGAGTATCGATTCAGTTGTACGACGGGACTCGTAATTCCCTGTCAGGAAAGTCGCAGTTTGTAGTAATTGATGGGAAGTCGTCTTGTGAACCCGAAGAGATATCTGGGGCTCCTCAAGTAACACTTTTAGGCCTTCTGCTGTTCCTAATGTATATCAATCATTTAGCAGACAACCTGAGCGTCCACCTTAGATTGTGTAGCAAAGCCATCTGAATATCAGAAGGAGTTGGAAACTGGTATATACAAGATATGTGCGTAGTGCGAAAAGTGGCACTTGACTATAAAAAGATAAAAAGTGGGAGACCCTACATGTGAGTATTAAGAAAATTATGTTAAATTTCAGTCACACGATACGTAACAGAAATTGGAAGGTTTTTAATTCAACTAAATAACCACGGACTACAATTACAAACAACTTGGACTGGAACCATCACAGAGAAAATCTTGAGGGGAAGTGTTCTAGTGTCAGAACATTTAGAAGATAAAACAAATCTACTGAAGAGACTGTCTGCACAACGCTTGTACGTTCTCTTCAGAAGTACTGTAACGCGTTAAGGAATACTTACCAGACAGGACTGACGGAGGACTTGGAAAAAGTTTATAAAAGGGAAGTTCGTTTTTGTATCATCGCTAAATAGGGAGGAAAGAGTCAGCTATGTGATATGCGAGTTGGGTTGGTAATCAGTGAACCAATGCAATTTTCGATGCGGCGAGATCTTTTTACAAAATTTCAGTCACCGACTTCCTCCTCGGGGTGCCAAAATAATTTATTCTCGCTACATAAGGAGGACTGACTATGGTAATTAAATAAGGAAAATCGAACTCTACAGGGGAAGATTTAAGTGTTCATTTCACACTCGCTCTGTTCGAGAGAAGAACGGTCAAATAAGAGTCTGGACGTAGTTAAAGCTGTCCATTGCAAAACAAATAAATGTGAAATGCGTATGTAAGTATAGACGAGAGTTCGTATACTCAATGCTGGTAAATCACGGTGAAATCGAGATAGGGAGTATGTATTAGTTCTTCTTGAACATATCATCAACTAAACTCCAGACATGTGTCCACAAACAGCGTAACACGCAGAGAGTAGGACTGCTTACCCAATCCATTTGGTGCTACCAAGTATTTTATGAAGCCTACATCGCTGGAACCAAAATACCCTCTCAAACCTGCCGATTTTGGAACCTGCACTATCCCAGTACTGACTTGCTAAAATGTTTCTAGTTGTAAAACGGACCGAGATGTCAGGCTACCTTGCCCACCCTGGGTGGTGAGTTATGTCGGGCAACAAAGATCTATCCACTTCCTACAGTCGCTTTCAAGGTTTTGCAGGAGGCCTAATTTAGTTTTTGATTTAGTAAGTTGGGATATGGGCCATCAACAGTCTCTTAAATTGCACACAGTGACAGCAGTGACGAAGCTTTCAGTTTAAATTAGTACTATATTAGTGGTACCTACCCGGTTACAACCAGTGCTTCCGGGAAAATTCCACTTGTTGAAAGGCGAATGCCGAAACTGAAAACTCTCAAATACTACTATTCAGGAATTTCCGCTTTCAACTCGCAGGGATTTAACTGAAAGAGATCGAAGCTCCAAAAAGAAATTAGTTTCCCACTGGCGTCTGCTAATTCTATACCATGAATCAAGCAAAGTCGCTATAACTACTGCTGGAAGTCACAAACACGCAAATAGTTACTGAATTGAAACGAGCACTAATTTATTAATTTGGTTCCACTGAAAATGAAAATAGCATCAGTTTTCGAATTGCAGCCATTGTCTGTAATTACACTTCTACGACTAAATTCTACGCCCCACGTATAAGAAGCTGGCTATACCGCCTAAGCGGGTTCCAATTCTGGTAGCGTTGTATCATCGAGTGACCGAGTACATGCTCCACACGTATTAATTTTGTGATCAATAGCGTTGTTGCCAGATAAGGGTCTTCACGTCTCAATAAATATGGAGAGTGGTAGTGTTTCGACAGTTATTGGTCTGCTTTAATGAGAATTATGTTGTGATATTGTTCGAGCTAGCCGTCTACTATCAGCAGGCATGCACTAGAATCTTGTATGTGTTAATATTGCAGATAAATTCTGTTACTGTTCCGGTGAAGTGTCACTTCGAGGAAATGTTCAATTACAGTTTATGTAAGAAAGGCATATTTATGTATTTTGGCTGTAAGATGGACTCACATGTGTGGTGTACTGTGTGTTCGTGCGAAGGCTACACGTGGAGGAAATGAATAAGAGATTGTGTTCCATTTAGAGACCCCACGATTTGGAGAAACTCCACGAACCGTAATAAAATAATGACATCTACCTGCACATGACCAGTGTTCAATACACACTTAAGAGCTTGACAGAGAGTTGGTAGAGCCAGATTCAGACTATCTCTCGAACGTTCCACTCTCTAACAGTACGTGGGAAAACGAAAACTTAAATCTTCCCATACGAGCTCCGATCTTCTTTTTTTTATTACCTCTGTAATTTCTCCCTTAGAATGCGGGACTCAACAAAATATTTAGGCATACGGAAGGGAAAACAGTGATTAAAATATGATGAAAAAATCTCGCTGCAATGAAAGACACTTTTGTTTTAATAATTGTCACCCAACTCGCGTATCACATCCATGGCATTATTTCCACTATTTCACAGTGATACAAAACGAGCAGTCCTTCTTTGAACTTCTTATGGTTCAAATGGTTCAAATGGCTCTGAGCATCATAGGACTTAACATCTGTGGTCATCAGTCCCCTATAACTTAGAACTACTTAAACCTAACTAACCTAAGGACATCACACACATCCATGCCCGAGGCAAGATTCGAACCTGCGACCGTAGCAGTCGCGCGGTTCCGGACTGAGCGTCTAGAACCGCTAGACCACCGCGGCCGGCCCGAACTTCTTATGTCTTCTGTCAGTTCTGTCTAGTAAGGATCCCATACTGCACTGCAATACTTCAGAAGAGAATATCCAAATGTAGAATAGGCAGTCTCTTCAGTAGATTTGTTGCATCTTCTACGCGTTGTTTCAATAAAATGCAGACTAAAATGTAGAGTTTCACGGCCGGAAATATCATGTCCACTATAATTATCCGGGCTGTTATGCCGTGGTCGGTTGATGAATTCTGTGTCGATTCCCAACGTTTCGTCTCCGCTTGCGGGAGACATCTTCAAGGGGGTCCGTAGCTTAATGGAAGGTCTAACACACCCACTGACTCACAGTAGCGAGCCAGTGGGTGTGTTGGACCTTCCATTGAGCTACGGACCCCCTTGAAGATGTCTCCCGCAGTCGGAGACGAAACGTTGGGAATCGACACAGAATTCATCAACCGACCACGGCATAACAGCCCGGATAATTATAATGGACAAAATGCAGACTGTTATTTTTGAGTGTTTATTTCTAGAAAAAAGGAATCTAAATGAACATAGAACCTGAAGATGTACACTGGCGTGACAAAAATCATGGGACAAAGTTGGTATCGCTTACACAAGGTACAAAATGGCAGGAGCTGTCATTTGTACTTAAGGTGATTAACGTGAAAACGTCTTCGACGTGATTCTGGCCGCACGACGGGGATTAACAGACTCTGAACGCGGAATGGTACTAGGAGCTAGTTGCTTGGGCCATTCCATTTCGGAAATTGTTAGGGAATTCAGTATTCCGAGACCCATAGTGTAAAGAGCACGCCTAGAACACCAGATTCCAGGCATTACCTCTCACCACGGACAACGCACTGATCGACGGCCTTCACTTAACGACCGAGAGCAGGAGCTTTTGCGTAGAGTTGTCAGTGCCAATTGACGCAGTGCACAGCGTGAAATAACAGCAGAAACAAATGTAGGACTTACGACGAACTTATCTGTTACGATAGTGCGGCGAAATTTGGCGTTAATGGGCTATGGCAGTAAACGACCGATGCGAGTGCCTTTGTTAGCAGCACCACATACCCTGCAGCGCCACTCCAGGCTCGTGACCATGTCGGTTGGACCCTAGAAAGCTGAGGTCTGGTCAGATCAGTCCTGATTTCAGTTGGCAATAGAGTTCAAGTGTAGTGCAAACCCAACGAAGCCAAAAACCCAAGTTGTGAACAAGGCGCTGTGCAAGCTCCCGGTGGCTCCATAATGGGGTGGAGCCATTCATGGGCTTCTTATTCCCAGGCAACGATGGTATTTTTATGGATAACAGTGCGCCATGACACCAGAACACAATTGTTCGTGATTTGTTTCAAGAACGTTCTGGGCATTTCAAGAGAACGATTCAGCCACCCAGATCGCTTGACGTGAATACCGTCGAACATTTTTTTTTTACTTTACCTTTTTGAGTCCTCAGTCTTCTGAATGGTTTGATGCGACCCACCAAGAATTCCTCTCCTGTGCCAACCTCTTCATCTCAGAGTAGCACTTGCAACCTGCGTCCTCTATTATTTGCTGGATGTATTCCAATCTCGGTCTTTCTCTACAGTTTTTGCCTTTGCAGCTCCTTCTAGTGCCATAGAAGTCATTCCCTGATATGTTGATATGTTGACAGATGTTCTATCATCCGGTCCCTCCTCCGACAGTTTCTTTCAATATTTCTTTCCTCTCCGATTCTCCGCAGAAACTCCTGATTCCTAATCTTATCAATCCACATAATTTTCGACATTCGTCTGTAGCACCGCATCTCAAATGCTTCGATCGTCTTCTCTTTCGGTTTTCCCGCAGTCCATGTTTCACTACCATACAATGCTATGCACCAAACGTACATTCTCAGAAATTTCTTCCTCATATTAAGGCCTTTATTTGATACTAGTAGATTTCTTTGGCCAGGAATGGCCTTTTTTCCAGCGCTATTCTGCTCTTGCTCCATCCGTCATTGGTTATTTTGCTGTCAAGGTAGCATATTCCTTAACTTCATCCATTTCGTGATCATCAATCATGACGTTAAGTTTCTCGCTGTTCTCATTTCTGCTACTTCCCATTACTTTCTTCTTTCTTCGATTCACTCTCAATCCTTACTCTGTACTCATTAGACTGTTCATTCCATTCAGCAGATCTTTTAATTCTTCTTCATTTTCACTCAGGATAGCAATGTCATCAGCGAATATTATCATTGATATCCTTTCACCTTGAACTTTTAATTCAACTCCAGAACCTTTCTTTTATTTCCATCATTGCTTCCTCGATGAACAGATTGAACAGTAGGGTCGAAAGTCTATATTCCTGTCTTATACCCTTTTTAATCCAAGCGCTTCGTTCTTGGTTGTCCACTCTTATAATTCCCTCTTAGGTGTTGTACATACAGCATGTTACCCATGTCTCCCTGTAGCTTACCGCTATTTTTCTCAGAATTTCGAACGTCTCGTACCATTTAAATTGTCGAACGCTTTTCCAGGACGACAAATACTACGAAAGTGCCTCGATTTTTTTTAGTCTTGTTTCCGTTATCAACCTGAAGTCAAACTAATCGTCATCTAACACATCCTCAATTTTCTTTTACATTCTCCTGTTTATTATTTTTGTCGGCAACTTGGATGCATGAGCTGTTAAGCTGATTGCGCTATAATTCTCGCACTTGTCAGCTCTTGTAGTCTTCGGAATTGTGTGAATGATGTTTTTCCGAAACTCAGATGGTATGTCGCCAGACTCATACATTCTACAAACCAACGTGAATAGTCGTTTTGTCTCCACTTCCACCAATGATTTTAGAAATTCTGATGGAATGTTATCTGCCCTTTCTGCCATAAATTGATCTTAAATCCTCCAAAGCTCTCTTAAATTCTGCCTCTAATACTGGATCCTCTGTCTCTTCTAAATATACTCCTGTTTCTTATTATATCACATCAGAAAAATCATTCACCCTCATAGAGGCTTTCAATGTACTCTTTCCACCTATCCGCTCTCTCCTCTGCATTTAACAGTGGTGGAATTCCCGATACACTCACTCATAATGTTACCAGCCTTGCTTTCAATGTCACCGAAAGAAATAACGGAGACGTCAGTTCGTGCACAAAATCTTGCACTGGCCACAGTTTCGCAGATTATGGACGGCTGTAGAGGCAGCATGGCTTAATGTTTCTGCAGGGGACTTCCAACGACTTGAGTCCAGTCCATGCCACGTCGAGTTGCTGCGCTGCGCTGGGGAAAGGAGATCCGACACTATATTGTGAGGTATCCCATGACGTCTGTCACCTCACGGCATAACTTAATGGAAGCTCTTAAATTTTTAATATCAGAGGATAGCTTCTCTACCCTTTAACAATGTCTTGAATAGAATCCCGGTGAAACTCCAAGCATATAATTTCTAGTAACTTTCGTGTGATCTGACGCTTCCGTTTGAGTAACTACAACATGACTAGAATGCAGTTTTGGAGAACTCCTGGCTGTCTCGATTAATGCACGGGAGATCATGTTACTGTGGAGGACGTGAGAGTGGAGGTCGAGCTGTAGTGGAAGAGCGGATCTCGTAGTGCAGCGTGAGAGAGGAGGGCTGCAATGCGAAGGGGATGCTCGAACGCCCCAAGGACTTCTTTGGAAAGGGTGGCCATCGCTGGCAGTGACAGAATGAGGGATGAGCAGTCATCACTTCTCATACGCAGAGGCATGAGGTGTGAGGCTGTAGGAGATTTTTTTTTTTTTTTTGGTCATCGGTCTCCTGAATGGTTTGATACGACTTGCGGTCTGCCACGAATTCCTCACTTGTGCCATCTCCGTCATCTCAGAGAAGCACTTGCGCCAGACACCCTCAGTTATTTGTTGGTTGTATTCCAGTCTCAGTTTTAACTACCCAGTCCGCTACACCGTGCATGGCAGTGGGTACCTTGTACCTATGCTAGTCATTCCCTTTCCTGTTCCAGTGGCAAATGTAGAGAGAAAAAACCGACTATGTATATGTCTGCATACGCGCCCTGATTTATCATATATCTTCCCAGTCCTTACGCGAAATTTGTGTTAGTGGCGCCAGAAATGTTTTCCAATCGACCACAAAAGGCTTTTCTCTAAACTTTCTCAATAGCATCTCCCGAACACAATGCCATCTTTCTTCCAGGGATTCCCATTTCAGTTCAGGGAACATTTCCGTAAAACGAGCGTCTTGACAGAACCTGGTAGTAACAAATCTAGCAGCAGGCTTTTGAATTGTTTCGAAGCTTTGCTTTAATCCTACCTGCTGGCGCCTCAAACACACGATCAGAATTGAAGAATGGTTCGCACAAGTGTCCTAAACACAGTCTCCCTTGCCGGTCGGGGTGGCCGAGCGGTTCTAGGCGCTACAGTCTGGAACCACGCGACCGCTACGGTCGCAGGTTCGAATCCTGCCTCGGGCATGGATGTGTGTGATGTCCTTAGGTTAGTTAGGTTTAAGTAGTTCTAAGTTCTAGGGGACTGATGACCTCAGAAGTTAAGTTCCATAGTGCTCAGAGCCATTTGAACCATTTGAACCACAGTCCCCCTTATAGATGAGCTGCACTTTCGTACAGTTGTCTTAATGAACCGAAGTGGATCATTCGCTTTCCCTACAACCGATGTGAAGTGTTCGTTCCATTTCACATCGTTTTGCAACGTTACACCTAGATATGTAATGACGTGGCTTTGTCAAGCAGAAGTTCGCTAATGCTGTATTCGGACATTTATGACTTTTTCTTACTCGCCTATACATTACCTTACTTCTTCTACACTATGAGCCAGCTGCTAGTCATCACACCAAATAAAAATTCGGTCTAAGTCATCATGTATGCTTAATTTTTGAGAACATTTCTCGTGGAGAAACAGTGCCTGGCTAAGAATACTTTAAAAATGGACTAGAAACAGTCTCCACCGCAATAAAATATTTGTTTCAATGGTTACCAGCTTCGGCAGTATGTGGCCATTCTCAGACACTTTGTAGCCTACTATGATGGTAAGCGATTGTGCTGAACGGAGCAAATGTTCTGACGCCACGAACGTTCTCCTACAGAATCGCAGATTACTGCTCACACTATCTGTCTGACCGTTTCTGCGTTAACCTAATAAAGCAAAACTTAACCTGAAAAACAATACGTAAGCAGTCCAAAAAATTCATTTAATCCCACACTACACAGCATATTCGACGAACAACGGAGGAGATTACGCTGGAGATCCCTTCTTATATTTGATAGACACCACTCTTCACGCACGACTGCAGCGGGGAAAGTTTTCTTTGATACAGTCGATTGAAATTACCTTCTCAGAGTCAGTTTAAAAGAATGATGGTATAACATATACCCAGTTTTGGAAAGTATCAAGTTTTAGAAGTTGTGTCCTGAAGACGGTAACCTCACCGTCTGAACCCAATCACTTTGTGAAATCGATATGTGGATGTGCATGTATATACTTCCAGAGCCAACCGCTTCATTTCAAAGTAGTACGTACACTCAGTATCCTTAATAACTTCCACAGCAGTTTTCAGCCTCTAGTACCATGGAAGATACTCCCTGATGTCTTAATCCATGTGCTGTCATCCTGTCCCTTCCTTTCGTTAGCGTTTTCGAAATTTCCCTGTCCTAGCCGATTCCTTGAAGAGACTCCTCGTTTCTTGTCTTACCAATCTACCTAAAATTGGCATCCTTCTACAGTACCACATCTCAAAGCATTCTATTCTCGTCTACTCAGCTTCACCCACAGTCCACGATTTACATCTATGAATGCTCTGAACAGACGTACACTTTCCGTAATTTCATCCTCATATTAAGTACAATGTTTGATTATGCTTCCATGGTAGCGGAGTACCTTGACTTCGTCTCCTTCATGGATCTCAAATTAAATATTAATTTTATCACTGATCTCATTTCTGTTGTTGCTCAGCACTCTCCACTCTCTTCTGTTTCAGTCCGTATTCTGTGCTTAGCAGACTATTCATTTCTTTCAGTATGTCATGTAACTCTTTTTCGTTTCCACCGAGGACAGCAGTGTATCGGGGAATTTTATCGTTGATATTCTTTCACCCTGATTTTTAATCCCACTCCTGAAGCTATCTTTTATTTCCATCATTGCATCTTGGATCAGACTTCGTTCTTGTCTTGCAGCCTTTGCAATCATAGCAATTGGTTCTTGGTCTTCAGCTCTTATTATTCCTTCCTCGTTACAGCCGCCCATCCCGATGTTTTACACATTTTTTCTGAGAATGTCGATTCTGCACAATTTTCCACTGTCGGACGCTTTTTCTAGGTCTGCAGATACTATGAAGGTGTCCTGATAATTTAAACTTTTGCTTCCATTTTCAAGCGCAACGACAGAACTGCTTCTCCCATTTGTCAACGTACAGTTCTACACCTACATCTACACTTATACTCCGCAAGCCACCCAATGGTGTGTGGCGGAGGGCACTTTACGTGCCACTGTCATTACCTCCCTTTCCTGTTCCAGTTGCGTATGGTTCGCGGGGAGAACGACTGCCGGAAAGCCTCCGTGCGCGCTCGAATCTCTCTAATTTTACATTCATGATCTCCTCGGGAGGTGTAAGTAGGGGGAAGCAATATATTCGATACCTCATCCAGAAACGCACCCTCTCGAAACCTGGCGAGCAAGCTACACCGTGATGCAGAGCACCTCTCTTGCAGAGTCTGCCACTTGAGTTTGCTAAACATCTCCGTAACGCTATCACGGTTACCAAATAACCCTGTGACGAAACGCGCCGCTCTTCTTTGGATCTTCTCTATCTCCTCCGTCAACCCGATATGGTACTGATCCCACACTGATGAGCAATACTCAAGTATATATCGAACGAGTGTTTTGTAAGCCACCTCCTTTGTTGATGGACCACATTTTCTAAGGACTCTCCCAATGAATCTCAACCTGGTACCCGTCTTACCAACAATTAATTTTATATGATCATTCCACTTCAAATCGTTCCGCACGCATACTCCCAGATATTTTACAGCAGTAACTGCTACCAGTGTTTGTTCCGCTATCATATAATCATACAATAAAGGATCCTTATTTCTATGTATTCGCAATACATTACATTTGTCTATGTTAAGGGTCAGTTGCCACGCCCTGCACCAAGTGCCTATCCGCTGCAGATCTTCCTGCATTTCGCTGCAATTTTCTAATGCTGCAACTTCTCTGTATACTACAGCACCATCCGCGCTGATAATGTAACAAGGTATGTCGTGGCGTCACTAACGGCCAACAGCCACACGCGTTCAGAATGCACGCAGTTGGGGCTGGGCGAGGGGACGTCTCAAGACGAGCCGACCGACGGCTCGGCGAGTGAGAACTTCGGGGCGCGTATCGGCGGAAAAAAAAAAGTTCTCACACGCAGATAAGTTTTTATGGCGCCGAGCAGCGTCGCCAGAGGCGCTGCGGTCGCTGGGGAGGGCGACTGAGAGACCAGAGTGCTCCGCACGTCGACACTCCCCGCCCCCTCCCTCCGGCGGGGGCCGCGATCCATCACCTCCCCGAGAAGCATCCCAAATTATTCCACGCCTCGGCGATCACCACGCCACGTCCAACCGCAGCGCGCAGCGCGACATAGGTTCGCTCTCATCTGCAGTGTCAGCACCCTTTCTTATATCAGTACACTGCTGTGGATCACTATTCAAGTTCCGTATGTTACAGAGACTAAATGCGTGATTAAAATAACAGGACACAGTGGGAGTACGATGTTTATAAAAGAGGTAGCTGAATTATATGGGAGTCAAGCAGACTTGATTTAGAGCGATGTTGACATTTCCAATGTAAAGAATGAGAGTTAGCTTCATTGCAGTCAAATAAACACAATAAAAAGGATATTTGCCTCACTAAAATCCCATTGTTTGCTTTAATTTTACAACTTCTTTTACACATCCTAGTACAACGTGGTATTTGCCAGTCTGCCCTAACCGCGTTATTAATATTAAGCATTAGCAGACTACATTGCAAATATACTGCATTAATAAATGTTTGCAGAATAGCACGTTACAGTAAAAATTTGTGTGGAATTCTTGTCTAGGGGATGATTTTTCCGTTCTGTTAAAATAAAGAGAAAGTTCACAACACGAACGGTGTTCAGTCTCCCTTTGGCCCTATCCATCGGACCACAGACAGCCTGGCGCAGGTATAGCGTTCCAATTACCAATGGTAAAATTGCGACACGTCAAAAGTTACATGCAGTTGGATTATCAAATATATCTTTGTGGTCTGCCCACACCTCGACGAGGACACTCAGCGCCTCACGTGCCCACCACCCTAGACGTCCGGGATCTCAGCCGCTAGATGGTCGCTTGCTTTCTATGAACCTGAGGCATACATCTTTCCTGAGAACATATATTTTACGGTTGCCAAAACCAACGTCAACTCTGGATGAAAGGTTGGTTGCTCATCTATCTCTAAGGCAACGGCGGAAAATCAGGCCTTGGGTTTTGGAGTGACGCCCCAGTTGACGGACCCTGTTCACTAACTGATTGCATGGAGTATTCACGTCCTCCCACCCCCGTCCATTTGAAGCGTAATGATCCTTATTTCCATTCCCCCCCCCCTTCTCCCCTTATGATTTACCTCTCCCGCTCCTCTCGCTGGACCGGCTTATCTCGTACCCGCCTTCTGAGGACGTCACATAGGCGAGCGCATTATACTTACCACAAAAGGCAGCCACATAAGGTAGAACCCTGACACCTTACCCTCTCCCTCCACCACACCTGAATCCGGATTAAACAAAATGAAAACTCTGCCTCCCATCCTAACCACTGCATGCGCTCCTATCCTATGCATCTGACTGTGGAGAGGTCCGGAGGCACCGCGGCCAGGCCACAATCACAACCTATGCCCTCCCTGCCTTTGGGCCCCGTCTGTGGACGGATGTATACCACCAGTTCTCCTCCTGTTTCCCTACTTCCCTTCTAAAGTACATTATACTATAAATACGTTCCTCTGCTGTTGCTCATTGGCTTTTGCTATAATAAAGTTACTAAATAAGTGCCGGCCGGTGTGGCCGAGCGTTTCAAGCTCTTCAGTCTGGAACTGCGCGACCGCTACGGTCGTAGGTTCGAATCTTGCCTCGGGCATGGCTGTGTGTGATGTCCTTAGGATAGTTAGGTTTAAGTAGTTCTAAGTTCTAGGGGACTGATGACCTCAGATGTTAAGTTCCATAGTGCTCAGAGCCATTTGAACCCTTTGAACTAAATAAGTCAGTAGAGCACTTGCCCACCAAAGGCAAAGGTCCTGGGTTCGAGTCTTGACCCAGCACACAGTTTTAATCTGTCCGCAGTCCGTGGTCCCGCGGTCGCGTTATTGCCTCCCGAGCACGGCGTCCTGGGTTCGATTCATGGCGGGGCTAGGGATTTTCACTTGTCTCGAGATGACTAGGTGTTTGTGTTGCTCATCATTTCATCATCATTCATAAAAGTGGCGAGATTAGACTGAGCAAAGGTTGGGAATTTTTACGGGCGCTGATAACCTCGCAGCTGAGCGCCCCACGAACCATTCATCATCATCATCATCATCATCATCTTCATCATCATCATCATCAAAGAGTTTTAATCTGCCAGGAAGTTTCATGTAAGCGCACACTCCACTGCAGAGAGAAAAATTCGTTCTGTAATTTTTTATCTGATAACATGTAACACATGATTCCACAATTATTGCTAAATTCATTGGTGACAAAGCTTCTTTTAATAAGTGCGGTTTTTTAGCAGAAATATTTTGTTTCTCTGGAAAATGTCTTCATATTTATCTTCATAGCACATACAATAACCCTAACATTGTTTCATTTTAATTAACATGTTTTAATATCTACATGACGAAGAAAATTAAGTGTTACTATTGTGTTACCAGTATTAAATTATGAATTACACATGACCTGACATTTTAAGCCAGAAACAAACAAATACTCAAATTGTTAATTAAAATGTTAATTGAAACTTTCTGGCAAATTAAAACTGTGTGGCGGACCGAGACTCGAACTCGTTCGTATCAGCGCACACTCCGCTGTAGACTGGAGATTTCATTCTAGAAACATTCCCCAGGCTGTGGCTAAGCCAAGTCTCCGCAATATCCTTTCTTCCAGGAGTGCTAGTTCTGCAAGGTTCGCAGGAAGGCTTCTGTGAAGTTTGGAAGGTAGGAGACGAGGTACTCGCGGAATTAAAGCTATGAGGAGTAGGCGTGAGGCGTGCTTGGGTAGCTCTGTTGGTAGAGCACTTGCCCACGAAAGGCAAAGGTCCCGAGTTCGAGTCTCGGTCCGGCACACAGTTTTAATTTGCCAGGATGTTTCATACCAGCGCACAGTCCGCTGTAGAGTGAAAATTTCATTCTAAAAATGTTAATTACTTATACAAAATAGTATGTTACTGCCAAAACTGTGAAAGACTAGTTATAGAGGAAAGATTTGCAGGTGAAGACTCCTAAGTGTTGAATAGGAACATAGACCCCAACAGGATGTGCTGTTTGTTTCTGCATTGAAGATCATGGTGCAGCATCCTATAATGTGGTGTTGTCGGAAGACAGATTCTCCGTCAATAGATGGTAGGTGGTGAGCAGCATGAAGTCCATCTGGTGAATGCCATCATTTCGAGTACATCCTCGGCTAGTTCATAGCCCTGTACTAGAGCATCTAGGACATAGATTCACTGCAGGATTCTGATCATGGAATCGAGTGTTGTAACTGTGAATGCCATAAATCCTAATGATCAACTCATGATGAGAGCTGGGGAGCTGATGTATTTAAAGGGAGCTGGCGTGAGGCTATGATTCAAGGGCAAGGCTCAATTCATAATGACCATATGTGTCCTTATTCTGCTATATTCATTTAACAGGCTGTTAACTGCTGTGTCAGGTCCTCATTACGTCTTCTTGAGAAAGAGTTTCTTGTGCCATATCTTATGAAGTAACTAATACACTTGTATCGCTTCCTTCAGCTTTCTGTCACAGTCTCCTTTTTACTGAATGTTTACTCCCACTCGGCAGACAATGTCGGAATGTGAAAACAACATGACCCTTCTGTGACATGCTCGCTTTGTGTTCCGCCTCTGTCTCCAGCATGACTTGAGACTGCTGTGGTAATATTAGCGAATATTAATAAAACTTTTCTAATTTCTACTCCTCACTATACTGTGCTGTAACACATTCCTTGCTTTAGAAAATCTTTGTCCAGTATTTTCCCTTTCTTTCACTTATTACTAATTAGTCTATACCTGCCTTGTACTAAAAAAAAGTTACTCCATAACTTACTCCTTGGTTGCCTCTCAATCTAGGCCTTGCTTCTTAGTTTAATTAATTTGTTTTGGCATTCTATTTTCGCTGCAGAAACTGTTTCCACTTATATTACTTAATACTTGTGTGTATCCATTCCTAAGGTACCTGACGGATAGCTGACTCAGTTGAATGAGGTACCTTTTGCTGTAACGAAAGTAAGTTGCTCAAACGAATACTAGAAACAAGATTGAGCCTGTCGTTGATACGCTGAAAATAATAGTATTCTGTCTACATTTCTGACGGTATTGTGTCGCATTTTGCGTTATTTCATTGACTGAAATGTGTCCTTTTTATGAAGTTACTAACTCGTCTAGGGACTGTAACAAAGTGGAATCTAAGGTACAGAGGTTAGATTTTGTTTAGGTAATATGGGTAGTGGTTACTCCAGCCAATGCAACATTGGTTGGGATACGTTAATCATTGTTGTGCCCGTGATGGTAACTGGAAGGTGAAGTTGCTATTTCACATGTAGTTTCATTAATTAACAATCCTCTGTCCTGCAACTCTAGTTTCATTATCCCGGTTCGTTTACAGTTTTTACAGAAAGTGATAATTGCTGTTTCAGCTTTGCTATCAAGTAAATCCAATTTTCTGAAATTTTCTGCTTTTCACTTGCCTGGTCCCCGTTTGTATCACCATTGTTGTACAAATAATAATATTTTCTCTAATATAATCTTTTAAATTTGCTAGAGACGTAATGAAGTGAGCATCTGCCAGTCTAGAAACTAATTGTATCTGTGTACATTTCCCAACTGTATTATTTACGCATTTGGTATCTTCATTATCCGCTGTTTCCCTTACTGCATCTACCCAGCCTTGTTTCTTACTTATTAGTGTGTGTGTGGTAATATTTCTGTTAACTCTTGCAACTGAGTCCTCAATTTTTCACGCCAGAGTTTTAATTCTTGAGAGAACTAGAATTACCATTCATTGCCTCCCTGCTTTGTACAAGTAAATAAACACAGAAGATGGCATTAAAGGAAAATTAAACTAAGTAACAAATACAATATGTGGATTTTACATGGAATTTGCGCTGTTTCCTAAGCCTAAGCGCATACGGTATGTTTCTGTGATGTTCTTTTTCCCTTGGTGATCCTTCTTTTTGTGCAATGGTTGAAGGAATCTTTGGCAAGGCATCAGACTCACGTCTAAACTGTTTGACTCTACTTACGTGGACTATAGAAGCTCTAGTTGGCGACTGCAGTTTTATGTTGACTGGTGAATTAATTTCGATAATTTGGTAAGACCCATAATATTTCGTTAAAAACTGTCCTTTTTGCCCTTGGGTTTAAGGCTTAGCTTTTATAACCAACTGTCCTGTTCTGTATTGTGGCATTTTGCCATTTACGTTCTTGATTCTATAAGGCTTTTGTGATGACACGCTCTACACTTCCCAAATTTCTCTCAGTTTCTTCGCAAAATATTGCGCTGGTTCACCCTGTGGGCCCAGTTTAGGTTGAACATTATCATCAAAAAAGAGGAGGATATTTTCGCTTATATGTTACCTCATATACCAAGAGGCCAGTTCCAGTATGAACGTTTGAATTATATGCACTGACGACAGAACTTACATAATCGTCCCTATATGAAGGCTTTGCGTTTACGCCAACTCAGCGGAGGAGCGCCTCTGAAGATGTCCAGTGCAATCCTGGACGAAACGTTAGGAAAGAAGAGTTTCTTGGACCACGACCTCACGTCCCGAAAGGTTTACCAGCAGCTATGTCATCCAGTCGTGAAAGCCTTCATTCTATGATGCACTGATGAGCCAGAACATATTGATCACCGACCTACTATCGATACAAATTAGCACAGGCGATAGCAGCGTCATTGGTGAGAAATGACTGCTAGTCAAGACACAAACACGGTGCATATAGTTCCAGTTGGTTGGTTAATTTGGGGGAAGGGTCCAAAAAGCGGCTTCATCAGTCCCTTTGGATTAAGGAAGGACGGGGAAGAAAGTTGGCCCTGCCCTTTCAAAAGAACCATTATGGCATTTGCCTGAAGTGATCAAGGGAAATCACTGAAAACCTAAATCAGGATGGCTGGACCCGGGTTTGAATAGTCGTCCGCCCGAAAGCGAGTCCATTGTGCTAACCACTGCACCACCTCACTTGTCGTGTAGTTTCAGTGAGTGTGCTGTCCGTGTGTAGAACTAGAAAAGGGTGCGATCAGATTGTGTGTGACTGAGGGCAGATTGTGATGGCCCAGAAGCTCAGCACGAGCCTTTCTGAAACGACACGACATTTCAGGTGTCCTTGGAGTTCTGTGGTGAGTGTCATCAATATAATGGTGAAACCAAGATGAAACTATGTCAAGACGTCGTGGGGTTCAGCAGGCGTCCCTCATTACAGATGTCGGACATCGTAAGCTGGGCAGACTGGTAAAACAGGACAGGTGGCGATCTGTGGTCGAATTTGAGTACTGCTCGAGCGTTTGGGATCCCTATCAGGTCGGATTGAGGGAGGACATAAAAGCAATTCAGAGGCGAGCTGCTAGATTTGTTACTGGTAGGTTTGATCATCACGCGAGTGTTACGGAAATGCTTCAGGAACTCGGGTGGGAGCCTTTAGAGGAAAGGAGGCGTTCTTTTCGTGAATCGCTGCTGAGGAAATTTAGAGAACCAGCATTTGAGGCTGACTGCAGTACAGTTTTACTGCCGCCAACTTATATTTCGGGGAAAGACAACAAAGATAAGATAAGAGAGATTAGGGCTCGTACAGAAGCATATAGGCTCTTCCCTCTTTCTGTTTGGGAGGGGAACAGGGAGAGAAGATGCTAGTTGTGGTACGATGTACCCTCCGCCACGCACCGTATGGTGGATTGCGGAGTATGTATGTAGATGTAGATGTAGAACATCAGACTTTAATGCTAGGCAGAGTACGAGTACGTCTGAACACTCAACACTGAACACTCCTAACAATGGGCGACTGCAGATAACGACCCATGCATGTGACAACGTTAACATCACAACATAACTAACTATGGCTATGTGACCATCAGCAGCGGATGTTAGCACAATGGCAGAGCATTGCATGATATGATGAATCCTGATACCTTTTTTATCAGGTCGATTGGAGGGCGCGAATCCATTGTCTTCCAGGGGAACAGCTCCTTGACACGCGTTCTGGGGGATGGTGAAAAGCACGATTATGCTCCGGGGAACATTCACGTGGGCATCCATGGGTCCAGTGGAGCTCGTGCAAGGCACCATGGCGACCAAGGAGTTTCGGGTACCGATTACAGATCACACAGACTCCTTCATGATGCTCGTGTTTCCTTGTGGGAATGGCATTTTTCAACAAGTTAATGCGACAAGTGTGATGGAGTGGTTTGGGGAGCACAGTGACGAGTTCCAATTGATATGCTGACCCATTAACTCACCAGATCTGAACCCGATCGAACACATCTAGGGTTGTGATTGAACGTGACATCAGAGCTCATCGCCTCCCTCCCCAGAAGTTACGGTAATTAGGTAACTTGTGTGTGCAGATGTAGTGCCAACTCCCTCCAGCGACCTACCATAGCCTCACTGCTTCCATGCCATAATGCATCGCTCCTATTACCTGTGTCAAAGTTGAACATACTGGCTTTTAGGTAAGAGGTCGTAATGTTCTCGCTAATCAGTATATTTCTTACCGACTTGTTCGTATTGAAAGGTCCTATAACATCCAGTCTTAGTATAGCAACTAGTTTGTCAGCTTCTGTAAATGAATTTTCTGATGACTCCAACCTGCTCTTTGTGCACATGGGACACAGTTTCTTACATATTGTTCTGCATCACTGTGACATGTTTTCCAACAAAATGTTTCAGCAACATCTCAATCTGTAAGGTATCAAACAAATAACAGACCTTACACTGAATTCCTGAAACAATTCCGGTTAACTCGACATATCACATGACATAGTTACATGAAACTGAACGAAGTTATTAATACGCAGATGTAATAAATAAGCCAGAATTTCATGAATATAAACTACTAATATTCACTCTAGTAACTGGATGCAAGTATTTTCCCCAACCCAAGATAAGAGGTGCAGTTCTGAGGGAAAGAGAATTTTACGATGGCAATGCCCATCCCATGTAGACCAACACCTTTCGCCACGGGACATCTAGCGGACACAATAAGACACCGAGCCATTGCGTAGGCGCCGGCCGGAGTGGCCTAGCGGTTAAGGGCGCTACAGTCTGGAACCGCACGACCGCTACGGTCGCAGGTTCGAATCCTGCCTCGGGCATGGATGTGTGTGATGTTCTTAGGTTAGTTAGGTTTAAGTAGTTCTAAGTTCTAGGGGACTGATAACCTCAGAAGTTAAGTCCAATAGTGCTCAGAGCCATTTTTGAACTGACAGGTAACCCTTGACAGTGGTTTGAAAGCAACGACGTACGTGTTATTCCAGCCAAATAGCGTGTACCATGCAAATTAACTTAAAACCAGGAGTCTCGGTTTCTCCAAACACGTAGGAAATGTATACAACTGGTGTTTTAACAGTAGAGAGAGGTTTTGAATAGATTTTCAGGTTCACAGCACGTGCCGACAGCCGTCACTGCCGCCGCCAACGGTAGGTAAACACACGCGCGTTCGCGCCACGCCAGCAAGTGATATTCATTTGACACTCAGAACTGTGGTCGTCTCCGTCTTTTGTGTTTTTTTTAGGACTTCACCCATGACTTGTAGTTAAACATATTCACAATTTTTGGTCCTAATTGAAGCAGAAACGTGAGATGTCCGATCTAACGAAAAGGACTGATCAGCCACTGTAGAGTTAAGAACGGTTTTAATTGTTTTGATTGTTCTTTACCGTCCCCATTCAATTTGCATTGTAGCGTAATTGATATCTCTGGCCCAAAGTGTATTTAATTTGTTTGTGTTTCTATCGACCCCTAGAAATCTTACCATTAAAGAACCTTATAAAAGTCAGGAATATCGCTTCATAGTTGTGAAAACCCAGTATCAATATTTTACCATCCTGTACGTAATTTTGCTAGCATTTATACATTAGGAAGTCATACTTAGAGAAAAGGAAAACCTTAATAACGAAAATCTAAGATATTCATTTTTTGCTAACACACAGTTACGCCTGAACCTGTACACTAATTTCTGTTAGTGATAGCGTTTGCTTCACAGGGAGTGTAGTGGAACTGACATTGACATCATTGTCTGATTACATCACTGTCCATACTGCTGCACTCTTTTGAAGTCTGCATGTGTGAGATGATATCTTCTTACCTTGCAGGCCGTAGGTTCAACACCAAATTCCTAAAACACTCACAGAGTGTCCTTGCGCAACTGCGGTAGGAAGATAGATCGGAACCAGTCTCACATGTGTTAGAAATCAATTATTTTCGATACATAATATAATGAAATGGGGTCATGTGCTTGATGTAACATTTCCATTCTCAGCACTGGAGGAACAACAATGCGAAGCCCGCACTTTGTAGAACTGCAAATTAAGCCTTCTTGCGTTTCAGACTGTGACTGTATTTGAAACAATTGATACTCATTGTCATCTGATTGTGCCTGTATCTTATCTTCCTGGCTTGCACCTACTACTTTTAAATTATCTTCCTGCACAGTATATCAGCATCTGTAAATTTCCTCGGGAGTTGGGGTACTGAAAGGGAGATGGCTGGTATGAAGCTCTGATACGAGGGAGAGGCTCCGTTCGTAATGACTGCATGTGTCGTCCTTATTCTGCTATATTTACTTCGCAGGCTGTAAACTGCTGTGTAAGTTCCTTGCTTTGTGCTTTTGTGAAAGAGATAGCTTCTTGTGACATGTCTTACAAGCTAAGGGATATACTTGTCTAACTTCCCTTGGTTTTCTGTTGCTGTCTCCTTTCTGCTGAATGCGTAGCTTCAATCGACAAACAATGTCATTATGTGGTGACGTCCCAATTACGAGATACTGGCTCGTTCCCTGCTTCCATGACTATCTCTGGCATGACTTTATTTTGCCTGTTGCAATGTAAATGAGTGTTAATAATTGTGTTTAGTAATTTATATTCCTTGCTAATCTATGGTGTAACAGTGTGAAATCAAGGGTATCATATTATATTGGGTTTTGGGTTATGACTCAATTTGCTAATGAAACAGTTTTTGAAATGTCTTTTGATTTACTGTGAACCAAGATCTCTCAATTGAAATAGAATTATCTAGTTGTGTGAGGTCATTAGTGAACCTGCCTTGGAACTTCTGACCTTCTCTTCCGAAATATGTCCAATACGTAAAATATAAAACACTGGCGTAGGTTCAAGACAATTAAATTCTCATCATCTAATAAAATTCCTCTCTTTGGTGCAGCGCCACTGGGACAGCATAATTACAGGTCTGGATACGTCTTGAGTCTAGGTTGTGTATGAATGAGATGATGTGTCGTCCTGAAAACTTCGTAGTAGTGAAGAGGGCTCACTTTTCCCAGTCGACATCCATTGTACGCTATATAACGGAGAATAGTTACTACCAATATTATTGAGTTTCTGTACTATCGGTTTGGATATAGAACAAGGAAATTTTTACAAGATGGACGAAAAAATAATTTTCCAGAGCTTAGTAATTCATTATAACATCCACGTCATACTTAAATAGAGGAGATATTACGTCATCCGAATAATATTTATTTAAATAGAGGAAATTCGAGGTGAGTTACGGTTAGGAGGAAATTTTAGCCTACCAATCAGGCAAATTACGGTGCATGTGCAGACATCAGTCAATTCTGTATGCGGCTCCGAAATTCGTGGAAAACTATCGTCGAAAAATGGGCATCAAGAGAAACGGCGATATGTTGACTTATTGCTAACTAGTTGCTGGCTCTGTTTCTATGCTATGTGCTACTGGATTTTCAGCTGTAAACAGTGATTACTGTATTTTAGTACGGTAGCTGAAACAAACTACAGCTCCATTATATGTCTTGGTAAGTGGCCATTGGTATATTTCATACAACGAGAATTTATTTGTCACCTGTGCGTCTTATTTAATGCGCCGCAATTTAATCTGTTACGTTAATTTTTAGTCTGGCATTACTACACTAATTCTGTGGAGAAAAGATGGAGCAAGAAATTCTGTTTCTTATCCATAAGGCTGCTGATTCTGTCTCATTATCCCTAAGAATGCCATTTTAATTTCCTTTATCCTTCATTCCACAGTGACTGTCGTTGGATGATTGTGTGAGTGAGAGTGTTGGTTGGGAGTTTCAGACTTAACGAATCTTTCTCTCTCTCTCTCTCTCTCTCTCTCTCTCTCTCTCTCCCTCTCTCTCCCCCCCTACTCATGGAAAAGAGAAACCATTCACTAGTCAACGTTGTTTCAAACATGTCACAGAAGAGAGCAGGCCACAAGAAGGATACAAGATTTTCCCAGAGGAACCGTTCTCTGTACGGCACGGTGGTAGAAACGACAGAGAAGGAGGGAGGCTCGGACAAGGCTTAAAAAGTTACGACAGTAGCGAGAGTTTTTGATTGGTCACTTCAATCTGAAGAATCTCTCTTCCCAACTATTAAGAGCAGAGGAGGCGTTTCGCTAGCAGGGGAGTCTTCGAATCACTTTTAGCTCAATCGGACGTGCTCGTCAGAGCATTTCTGTCTGGTCTTGGGAGAAAGGTATCAGCATATATTAGTTTCATGATTTATCGTCTTCGGTTGCGTTTACACTAGATCATTTATGTTAGAAATGAGTTTTGAGTCGTTGGTGCATTTCCAGTGATATATTAAGAATTTCGTGGGCTTTCAGTTTAACGTTAGGCAATGGTGCTTCCTCACTTTGACATCATTGTTTTAACGTAGCGGAGAGTAATTATCAGACCAACATGTTTCCCTGTGCATCTGCGAGGAATACGAGAGAGTAACATCTTTCCTTTATCACAAACGATTATCTCAATCCCTCCACAGTGAGTGTGTATTTGATACACTACTGGCCATTAAAATTGTTACACCAAGAAGAAATGCAGATGATAAACAGGTATTCAACGAACAAATATATTATACTAGAACTGACATGTGATTACATTTTCACGCAATTTGGGTGCATAGATCCTGAGAAATCAGTACCCAGAGTAACCACCTCTGGCCGTAATAACGGCCTTGATACGCCTGGGCATTGAGTCAAACAGAGCCTGGATGACGTTACAGGTACAGCTGCCCATGCAGCTGCAACACGATACCACAGTTCATCAAGAGTAGTTACTCGCGTAATGCGACGAGCCAGTTGCTCGGCCAACATTCACCAGACGTTTTCAATTGGTGAGAGATCTGGAGAATATGCTGGCCAGGGAAGCAGTCAAACATTTTCTGTGTCCAGAAAGGCCCGTACAGGACCTGCAAAATGCGGTCGTGCATTATCCTGCTGAAATGTAGGGTTTCGCAGGGATCGAATGAACGGTAGAGCCACGGGTCGTAACACATCTGAAATGTAACGTCCACTATTCAAAGTGCCGCCAAGGCGAACAGAAGGTGACCAAGACGTGTAACCAATGGCACTCCATATCATCACGCCGGGTGATACGCCAGTATGGCAATGACGAATACACGGTTCCAAAGTGCGTTTACTGCGATGTCGCCAAACATGGATGCGACCATCATGATGCTGTAAACAGAACTTGGATTCATCCGGAAAAATGACGTTTTGCCAATCGTACACCCAGGTTCGTCGTTGAGTACACTATCGCAGGCGCTCCTGTCTGTGATGGAGCGTCAACGGTAACCGCAACAATGGTCTCCGAGCTGATAGTCCATGCTGCTGCAAACGTCGTCGAACTGCTCGTGCAGATGGTTGTTGCCTTGCAAACGTCCTCTTCTGTTGACTCAGGGATCGAGATGTGGCTGCACGATCCGTTATATCAATGCGGATAAGATGCCTGTCATCTCGACTACTAGTGATACGAGGCCATTGGGATCCGCACGGCGTTCCATATTACCCTTCTGTACCCACCGATTCCATATTCTGCTAACAATCATTGGATCTCGACCAACGCGAGCAGAAATGTCGCGATACGATAAACCGCAATCGCGATAGGCTACAATCCGACCTTTATCAAAGTCGGAAACGTGATGGTACGCATTTCTCCTCCTTACACGAGGCATTGCAAGAACGTTTCACCAGGCAACGTCGGTCAACTGCTGTTTGTGTATGAGAAATCGGTTGGAAACTTTCCTCATGCCATCACGTTGTAGGTGTCGCCACCGGCGCTAACCTTGTGTGAATGCTGTTAAAAGCTAATCATTTGCATATCACAGCATCTTCTTCCTGTCGGTTAAATTTCGCGTCTGTAGCACGTCATCTTCGTGGTTTAGCAAATTTAATGGCCAGTAGTGTATTTTAAATGAATGTCAAACTGTCAATGTGTGTTGAAGCATTTGACATAGTTCTAAGAAACAAATTACGGGAGAAATTCCCGGTTTATGCTTTAAGTTCGCTAACACTTCAGAGATTTTTCTTACACCACAACATACACAGCGAGAAAAAGTAGGTGTTACATAATAAGTCCCTTCACTACTTAATAGCGTCGGAATTGAATTATATGCAATATTTCGGAACGCTCCTCCAGTTCACTTTCAAGCACTTTCGAAGTTGTTATTCCGTTTCCCGAGTTAGATCACCGTACTTATTGGACCACTATGTAGTTGCTTCACCTTAATCACTAGAACAAGAGGCAAAGAAGCTGACGTGAGGGAGTAAAGCAAAAGAAAAGAGATAATTCCAAATTTCAAATGGTTCAAATGGCTGTGAGCACTATGGGACTTCTGAGGTCTCCAGTCCCCTAGAACTTAGAACTACTTAAACCTAACCAACCTAAGGACATCACACACGTCCATACCCGAGGCAGGATTCGAACCTGCGACCGTAGTGGTCGCACGGTTCAAGAAAGAAGCGGCTAGAACTACTCGGCCACAGCGGCCGGCTTCCAAATTTCATTTAACGACTTGCTTGCAAGGTAGTACTAATAACCTGACGGCTAACTTCCAGACTCTGATTAATAAACGGTTAAAGCTGTTCAATATATATTATTTATTGTTATATAAATTAATATTCACGAAACTGCTCCCAGAATTTCGAGAGAGTGCTTTTCCACTTACTTTCAGATTTGGTGCCAACACCGCTGTCGTAATTACAAGGAATCATTCGCTTTCATTTTCGTCCACCAAGGCAGATAAAACCTTCTGCGAATTCAGGCGACTCCGAGATATGACAGAATGATGATAAAAAGAGAGAGAGATATATATTGTGGTGCTTAAATTTCTACCCTACCCGGCGAAGGTAAGACTCAGTTTATCATCACACGCACAAGCAGTGACGCGGAGACCAGTGGAACAAACAGCCTGTTGTTGTCGTCGATGATGGCGGGGATTGGCGGAGGGAACGGCTAGCTAGAGGCGGAGTCCAGAGCACAGCTAACGTCGTCGTAAGCATGCACAAGCCGGCCGTGATGGCCGAGCGGTTCTAGGCGCTTCAGTCCGGAACCGCGAGACTGCTACGGTCGCAGGTTCGAATCCTGCCTCGGGCATGAATGTGTGTGATGTCCTTGGGTTAGTTAGGTTTAAGTAGTTCTAAGTTCTAGGGGACTGGTGACCTCAGCTGTTAAGTCCCATAGTGCTCAGAGCCAAGTATGCACAAACAGTCCAGGGAGTGATCTGAGAAACGTCAAATCGTGCAGGACGGCACTCATTAGGGATACGGGCTTCGCAACGAACTTGGGAGTCATACTAGTCGGATTGTCCACCACATATAGCAAACGCTCGGCTCTGTGCAGTGCCCACGGGGAATCAGTATGTAATTGAAGAGCTACTCACTAATGGTCTTAACTTTGTCGTGTGCTGTCGACAGCTTCCGTGCATTTAAATGCACAGTCAAGAATTGTTAAACTCGTATGAAACAGTTACTCGCTCCCAATCGGAGACGCCTGCTGGCACGTATGCACGTATGCACCACGGCCTGTCTTTCTAGTGGTCCTTGGGCAAGGTTTATCACTCTATTAGTCAACTACAATGTTATTGCAGCTGGTAGTGTCGGCGCTTTGGGCGACTTATTGTGAGATTTTATCGTGGTATTTCACGAGGACACGCTGAAAACCTGACATATAGGCATTGTTGTTATTGTGGTCTTCAGTCCTGAGACTGGTTTGATGCAGCTCTCCAAGCTACTCTATCCTGTGCAAGCTGCTTCATCTCCCAGTACCTAATGCAACCTACATCCTTCTCAATCAGTTTAGTGTATTCATCTCTTAGTCTCCCTCTGCGATTTATACCCTCCACGCTGCCCTCCAATACTAAATTGGTGTTCCCTTGATGCATCAGAACATATCCTACCAACCGATCCCTTCTTCTAGTCAAGTTGTGCCACAACCTCCTCCACAATTATATTCAATACCTCCTCATTAGTTATGTCATCTACTCACCTAATCTTCAGCATTCTTTTGTAGCACCACATTTCGAAAGCTTCTGTTCTCTTCTTGTCCAAACTATTTTTCGTCCACGTTTCACTTCCATACAATACTACACTCCATACAAATACTTTCAGAAACGACTTCGTGACCCTTAAATCTATACTCGATGTTATCAAATTTCTCTTCTTCAGAAAACGCTTTCCTTGCCATTGCCACTCAACATTTTATATCCTCTTTACTTCGACCATCATCAGTTTCCTAATCTAATACCCTCAGCATCACCCGACTTAATTCGACTACATTCCATTATCCTCGTTTTGCTTTTGTTGATGTTCATCTTATATCCTCCCTTCAAGACACCATCCATTCCGTTCAACTGCTCTTCCAAGTCCTTTGCTGTCTCTGACAGAATTACAATGTCATCGGCGAACCTCAAAGTTTTTATTTCTTCTCCATGCATTTTAAGACCTACTCCAAATTTTTCTTTTGTTTCCTTTACTGCTTGCTCAATATACAGATTGAATAACATTGGGGAGAGGCTACAACCCTGTCTCACTCCCTTCCCAACCGCTGCTTCCCTCTCATGCCCCTCGACTCTTATAACAGCCATCTGGTTTCTGTACAAATTGTAAATAGCCTTTCGCTCCCTGTATTTTACCCCTGCCACCTTTAGAATTTGAAAGAGAGTACTCCAGTCAACATTGTCAAAAGCTTTCTCTAAGTCTACAAATGCTGGAAACGTAGGTTTACCTTTCCTTAACCTTTCTTCTAAGAGAAGTCGTAGGGTCAGTATTGCCTGACGTGTTCCAATATTTCTGCGGAATCCAAACTGATCTTCCCCGAGGTTGGGTTCTACCAGTTTTTCCATTCGTCTGTAAAGAATTCGCGTTAGTATTTTGCAGCCGTGACTTAGCAAACTGATAGTTCGGTAATTTTCACATCTGTCAACACCAACTTCCTTTGGGATTGGAATTATTATGTTCTTCCTGAAGTCTGACATATAGGCATAACTGTCTAGAAACCATTCACAATTCGATGTATTTTCCCTAGTCACCTCTGTAGTTTGTGCAGTAATGTAACCACGTATGTCCGATAACAGCTACAGGTGGACAGGTGCAGCAATATTGTGCTCAGGTAGTGCTATCAGTGGCACGTATCGAAAACTTCAGAGAAAAGGGAGAATTGCTGGGCAAGTGTGAGACAGTCAGTATACGGTACGACGAGATATGCCTGCGGCGGCGTCTGCGGCGTTGCTGTCCACGAGAGTAAGCCGTGGCTATGGTATGAAGCCTGAGTATATCTGACTTTTCTTCCATATCGATACGCAGTCTGGCTTCGTATCCGAATCACTGTCGAATGCTAGACGTGGATCAGTGCCGAGATATATTAGGAACTTCATTTCGGTGTCAGGCAGCGCCACGCATAAGGACGCAGCTCGTCGCCATGACGACCTCTGGCCGCCGACGTCTGCTCCGTCTGGTGCCACGCCCCTCCCTCCCGCCCAATGACCCCCTCCTCGCGTCCCCCACCCCATCCCGACAAAGCAGCGACGTGACGGGATTATCAAACCCACCCACGCGCACTCCACAGCGGTATAAATACGGCTGGCGCCGATGACTAATGGAAATTGCGCCCCTGCGAGCGCGGGGACGTATTTCACACACACACACACACACTCACAGCACAATCCCGGAACCGCGCGCCACTCGGCGCGGCAAAAGGCAAATGATTTTTTCCGGCGGCAAACAGCCATCCATCAGCGACACGCTCGCCCACGCGTGCGTGTGACGCTCGGAAGCGCACTCCCGCACTCGCACACACACACCCGGCCAGGGCGCTGCTGGCCTGTGAAATGGCTCGCCCAGACTCTGGTAACGCTATCCTCGCCCACACAGCTCCTATTTTTTTCTCCCCTGTGCAGCTGCTCGCACACACGCCCTGCGGTGTAGGTGTCTGATTGAGCAGAGGCATCGGTTGTTTGTTCCAGCGGTCACTTCGCTTTCTAGGCGGTGCGCGGCGGCAACCGGAGTCTCCGATACTCGCTCTGCCCGGCCGGCCTAGCATCGCCGATGCTGTCAGCTAACAAAAGGACGGTACGAACTTCCCCTCACCGATATGAGTCATTTTGACAGGGCATGGCTAGAAATTCAGCCTATGTAAAATGTTTTCGAGAAAACTGTAGGCGTTCTTACACTGAAGCGTGAAAGAAACTGGTATAGGCATGCGTATACAAACACTGAGATATGTAAACGGGCAGAATACGACGCTGCAATCGGCAACGCCTATATAAGACAACATGTGTCTGGCGCAGTTGTTAGATCGGTTATTGCTGCTACAATGGCAGTTTATCAAGATTTAAGTGAGTTTGAACGTGGTATTATAGTCGGTGCACGAGCGATGGGCTACCATCTCCGAGGTAGCGATGAAGGTGGGGATTTTTCCGTACGACCATTTCACGAGGGTACCGAGAATGTCAGGAGTACGCTAAAACATCAAATCTCCGACACCGCCGCGGCCGGAAAAAGATCCTGAAAGAACTGGACCAACGCCGACTCCTGAGAATCGTTCAACGCGACAGGAGCGCAACCCTCCCGCAAATTGCTGCAGATTTCAGTGCTGGGCCATCAACAGGTGTCAGCGTGCGAATCATTCAACGGAAATTCATCGATTTGGACTTTCGAAGTTCGTGTATCCTTGATGACTGCACGACACAAAGCCTTAACCATCGTCTGTGCCCATCAACACCGACATTGGACTGTTGATGACTGTGGACAAATGTTGCCTGGTCGCACTAGTCTCCTTTCAAATCGTATCGAGCTGATGGACGTGTACGGGTATGGAGACAACCTCAGGAATTCATAGACCCTGCATATCAGTAGGACACTGTTCAAACTGTGGAGACTCTGTAACGGTGTGGTGCTCGTACAGTTAGAGTGATATGGGACCCCTGATACTTGTAGATACGACTCTGACAGGTGAAACGTACGTAAGCATCCTGTTTGATTCTTGGGCATTCCTACAGACTTGGGCAATTCCAGCAGGGCAATGCGACAGCCCACACGCCCATAATTGCTACAGAGTGGCTCTAGGAACACTCTTCTCAGCTTAAAACACTTCCGCTTGAGCATATCTGGGATGCCCTGCAACGTGCTGTTCAGAAGATCTCTCTACCCCATCATGCTCTTACGGATTTATGGACAGCGCTGCAGAATTAATGGTGTCAGCTCCCTCCAGCACTACTTCAGACATTACTCGAGTCTATGCCATGTCGTGTTGCGGCACTTCTGCGTGCTCGCGTGGGCCGTACACGATATAGGCAGGTGTACCAGCTTCTTGCCTCTTCAGTGTATATTCCTTGTAGCGCAGTTAGTATTTCAGTTAGCAGCCGAGTGAGTATGTTTTTCATAAGCGCAACGTCTTTGGATCGAATACTGCTGCCTATAGGTCTTTTTTCATTCTCAAGAAATTTTAACAACAGTTCTGTGACAGCGCAAATTATCTATTTTTAATCAATCATTTGTTTTTTTCTAGTCTTTATCCTGAAAAAGGAAAAAAAGCATGCTTCCTAAGGAGACTGGAAACAAAAAACAAAGTATACACGAGAACTTTCAATCAGATCAGTACGGTAATTTTATTTATATTACTGTATCTGCATTTTTGACGAGTATAATGTGTAACCTAAGGAGCACTGCACGAATCAGGATGATTTCGATACTCTGCAGATCATTCTTAAATGCCTAGCAGAATGTTCATCGAACCATCTTCATCCATAATTCTCTATTATTCCAATCTCTAACAGATCGCGGAAGAAAGGATCTCCTATATCTTTCCGCGCGTGCTCTGATTTCTCTTATTTTGTTGTTTTGATCGTTGCTCCATTGCATGCCGGTGTCAATAAAATATTTTCACACTCGGAGGAGAAAGTTGATGATAGAAGTTTCGTGAGAAGATTCTTCCGGAACGAAGAAAGCCTTTGTTTTAATGATGTCCGCTCAAAATCCTGCATCATGCCAGTGACACTCTCTCCCCTGCTTCGCGATAGTACAAAACGTGCTGCTCTTTTATGAAGCTTCTCGATATACTGCGTTAATTCTATCTGGTAACGATCCCACACAGCGCAGCAGTACTCCAAAAGAGGACGGACAAGCGTAGTGTTGGGCTATAGGCAGTCTCTTTAGTAGATCTGTAGCATTTTCTAAGTGTTCTGCCAATAAAACGCAGTCTTTGGTTTGATTTCCCCACATTTTCAATGTGTTCTTTCCAATTTAAGTTGTTCGTAATTGAAATTACTAGGTATTTAGTTGAAGCACTTATACTGAAGGCCGAAATTTTGCATATCCATGGTTTTGTCAATGTGTCCCTTGCAAAATAAATTTGATTTACTTTCTTAGAAAATTCTCTGTCGTCAAAGGATTTCGCGGCGTACCGTGGATATCAAAGCACATCACCGTATACTGATGCAGATAACTCACAAAAAACTACCAGTGGCAGCGAAATTCGAACCTGGCACCTCAAACTTATGAAACTAAATGTTTACTCTCTCAGCACCCGACCTCTTGCATACGATAGACCGTACAAAAAATACAGGGTGTTTCCGTAAGAGCGTGCAAAATTTATCAGGACACAGACGATGCTCCACTGAACAATGTGAGGTAGGGAACCAGGCACTGGAGAAGGCAGCTTAAGGAGGTAATAGGAGAAAATCACATTATTGTGTACTTTTTTACATTAGTTAACTGCAAATACCATGAAGGCCGTAACGAGTGTACCGTTTGTACTGTATCTTACAAAATTTGCCGAAACTGATAGCTATCAACCTCAATGCAAGCGTCAATTCGCCGAACAAGATTCTGACGCCCCTGAAAAATATCCCTGGTGTGTTCCGAATCACAACACAGGCAGCTGTAGTTGTGGCAATTAATTACACCTCCATATCCAGTGGGATTTCATACACAAGTGACTTTAGATATCTCCATCCGAAATAATCAAGGGGGTTCATGTCAGCTTGCCTGGCAGGCCTCCTCTTCAAAATCGGGTGTGCGAGTAGTCCTCATATTGTCAGGTCCCTCGTTTCTTCTTTCCAATGAACCAGTCTCCTGCATTCGTCGATCGAGAGAAATAAACACTCGTCGTGACAAATGATGCCTTTTAGGAGATCGTTCCCTGTACAGCCTTTCAGAAACGAGAGCATTGCGCCACGCGTCCCCATAAACAACGTGGATGTCAGTGAGTTCTGAGAAACTATACCGGTACTGCTCCATCGTATAGTGCTATATGTCTCTGAATAGCACTGAGTAATGGATGGGTCTGTCGTTGATTCATAGCACGTTCTGTCATGAGACAATGTAAATATAATACAACAGAGACCTCTAATGGACAAGTAAAGGAAACAAAGTCTACATTTTGAATTCCTAGAAATCAGGCTCATCCTCCTCATTTCCTTGCGGTAAATGAAGAATGTAACTTGTAAATAAACAGCACAGTGCGTGTAAACTTGTTCATATTAGTTGTAAAGAAACTGAAAAATATTAATGCTAGAAAAAGCGCTAGACAAGATTACTTCTATATCTCCTTAAGCTGGCTTCTCCGACCCCACGTTCTCTAACTCAAATTGTTTGGTGGAGTGTTCTGTATGTCGTGTTACATGTTTGCACGCTCTTACGGAAACACCGTGTATGAGGACGCCTAAAATTTTCAAACTCGATTTTCTCGAAAACAGTTGACAGTTGCATCTTCCTGTTTAGATATCATGAAGTCTCAGTCGTGTGCCACACACCCTGTTAACATCAATGAAATCGGTGAAGAGAAGCTCGTACCCTTTCCTCGTCAACAACGCTCGGTACGAAGACCACTGTGTGATTCCTCTCTCATCTCCCCAACCCTTCTTTTCCGATATTTAACGGTTATTAGTCATCCCTCATTCGAATCTTCGGGAGAGAATTGAAAAAGGGAGTGGCGTATAACTAACGAAACGGTAACATTTTACGAGTGGGTGCGTGAAGCGTCAGATATCTGAATATAGTAAAAAAAAATGGCTCTGAGCACTATGGGACTTAGCATCTGAGGTCATCAGTCCCCTAGAACTTAGAACTACTTAAACCTAACTAACCTAAGGACATCACACACATCCATGCTCGAGGCAGGATTCGAACCTGCGACCGTAGCACTCACGCGGTTCCGGACTGAATCGCCTAGAGCCGTTCGGCCACCAGGGGCCGGCTGAATATAGTAGCGAAGCTAGACAATCGGAAAAGGGAGACACGAGGGCTCTGAATAAATACAGTGGGGGTCAGCGAAATCATACAAAAAGAAGGTAAAGGTTTATAGTGAGACAAATGTAGGTTAACATCAACAGCAGCTGAAAATGGTATAATGGGAGTAGGATTCCTCATGAGTCGGAATGATTCAGCACCTGCAAGGCTGTAAAACTTTGTTCATTGTCCTTTCCTAATTTCTTCAGTGTGTTTTGGCCTGATGCTAAGAGCGCCGAATTTAGCCTTATGTTAGTTTAGTGTGTCCATGCCCTGGTTCTAGGCGCATCAGTCCGGAACCGCGCTGCTGCTACGGTCGCAGGTTCGAATCCTGCTTCGGACATGGATGTGTCTGATGTCCTTAGCTTGGTTAGGTTTAAGTAGTTCTAAGTTGTAGGGAACTGATGACCTCAGCAGTTACGTCCCATAGCGCTCAGAGTCATTTGAACCGTGCCCTGGTTGCTTTTCAACATGTTTTTTTTTCATATGTGTGTAAAGTACCTTTTAAATCTATGATGTGATTTCTATTTTGCTGCGGTCGAATTTAACGAAAATTCACTCCTGTTTAATAATCTTAAATTTGCGATCATTCGACCATCAATTCATCACAGCAACCGTTCACAAACTATTTGCTGTCGTTTGTGTTTGCCTTTTCACGTAAAAATAACGGCTGAGTAATTTTGCGACGCCATTAACTGACGCCGTGAATATTTGCTTACGAAAATATGTTATTAATTATAGTTATTGCCATTGTGTTAGAATCTAAACCCCGGGGAGAGTTGTGGCCTCGTGAAATCATTATATTTGTTGTTACGTGTATGGTATGAACCTGCAATCAGAATTTTCATGATATGGCAGGCGTCCGCTGTTGGCATAACGTGGGACCTGCCGGCGCGTTGTGCCCGGCTATAACAGCTTTTGTAATTAATAATATTTTTCGGTTACCTCCGTTTATTTGATGTAAAACATTGTAATAAAACTTAGTGAATTTAAAACTTTCATCTCTGGGTTATGTGCCTATGTACTCCAGAGTTTGAACGTGCTTTTAGTTTTTGTCTTGCGTTCATGATTGTTCTATTTTGTTTATGAATGGGAGGGCAGTTCAGTGCCCTTATTCTCATCAGAATCGACAGCAGATCAACGCCAACACTTCTTCAGGTGGGGGATACTGTACGGAACATACTATGTTTCCTTGTCTGTATTTCAATCTAGTGATTTATTTCAGAATCACATGAAACAACGGGAGCTAGAGACCGCCATAAGCAGTTTCCGACCTTTTCTATTGTTTTGGTTATTGTGGGACATGAGGTTGTGTTTTGTGCTGTGTTTGTAAATATTACGATTTCTACGTATTTAAATGGTGTATAACATGTTGTTATTGTTGTGGTCTTCAGTCCTCAGACTGGTTTGATGCAGCTGTCCATGCTACCCTATCCTGTGCAAGCTTCTTCATCTCCCAGTACTTACTTCAACCTGCATCCTTCTGAATCTGCTTATCGTATTCATCTCTTGGTCTCCCTCTACGATTTTTACTCTCCACGCTTCCCTCCAATGTTAAATTTGCGATCCCTTGATGCCTCAGAACATGTCCTACCAACTGGTCCATTCTTCTTGTCAAGTTGTGCCACAAACTCCTCTTCTCCCCAGTTCTATTCAATACCCCCTCATTAGTTATGTGATCTACCCATCCAATCTTCAGCATTATTCTGTAGCACCACGTTTCGAAAGCTTGTATTCTCTTCTTGTCCAAACTATTTATCGTTCATGTCTTCTTCAGGAACGCTTTCCTTGCCATTGCCAGTCTACATTTTATATCTTCTCTACTTCGACCATCATCAGTTATTTTGCTCCCCAAATAGCAAAACTCCTTTACTACTTTAAGCGTCTCATTGCCTAATCTAATTCCCTCAGCATAACTCGACTTAATTCGACTACATTCCATTATCCTCGTTTTGCTTTTGTTGATGTTCATCTTATATCCTCCTTTGAAGACACTGTCCATTCCGTTCAACTGCTCTTCCAAGTCCTTTTCTGTCCCTGACAGAACTACAATGTCATCAGCGAACCTCAAAGTTTTTATTTCTTCTCCATGGATTTTAATACCTACTCCGAATTTTTCTTTTGTTTCCTTTACTGCTTGCTCAATATACAGATTGAATAACATATAGGAGAGGCTACAACCCTGTCTCACTCCCATCCCAACCAGTGCTTCCCTTTCATGCCCCTCGACTCTTATAACTGCCATCTGGTTTCTGTACAAATTGTAAATAGCCTTTCGCTCCCTGTATTTTACCCCTGCCACCTTTAGAATTTGAAAGAGAGTATTCCAGTCAACATTGTCTAAAGCTTTCTCCAAGTCTACAAATGCTAGAAACGTAGGTTTGTCTTTCCTTAATCTTTCTTCTAAGACGAGTCGTAAGGGCAGTATTGTCAACCGTGTTCCAATATTTCTACGGAATCCAAATAACATGTCCAAGCTATTTTGTGGGTATTGTTAATTCAGCAGTAACAGAGGTTTATGATGAGTAAAATTCTACTTATTTTCAAAACTAGTTGCATAACTTGTAGACGGTTAAGACGTATTTTGTCGGTCATGCACCGTCTTTGAAACGGAGGAGGGTCTTCTACTGTGAAACACTTGATATTTGCAAATGAACTCATTTTCAGTGTCTTGAATAGGGAAATTTTTGTTAGTTGCGAAGAGCTTCTATTCCTAAATGCTACTAACTTCAAGCTGGTTTTTGATAATACTGTTTATTGGTATGTGCCAACGGCCTTGCCGCAGTAGTAGGACCGTTTCCCTTCAGATCACCGAAGTTAAGCGGTGCCGGACTTGGCTAGCAATGGGATAGGAGACCGTATGGGTCTGCCGAGCGCTGTTGGCAACGGGTGCGCTCAGAGTGACCAGTGAGGAGCTACCTCATTGAGAACTAGCAGCGCCGATCACGAAAGCTGACCACGCCCAGGAGAGCGGTGTGCTGACCACGCGCCCCTCCATATCTGCATCCAAGCTATCGGCCGCAAATGGCAAGATGCGTGGTCGGTACTGTTGGCCCTTTCGAAGACTGCTCGGACTTATTATTGATGTGCGATAGAGTAATAATGTAACTGACATACTGTCACAGAACAGATGATTTTTCCCGAAGTACGTGACAACGTTGTATCTTGGAAAAGTTTTTCATTTGGAACAAAATGTATTTTTCTGGAGTAACTTTTGTAATTTCAGAAAAAAACATTTCGATAGTCACAAATTTAATGCTATTGTTTCAAATGAGGGTAAGGAAATGTACTAAACTTCTATTACATTGCTGTCTAGAGCCGAATGAGTGACAAGTGTTCAGAGGTACAACAGGCTCCTATACATGATCACATCGCAAGCCTACACAGAGGAAATGCATGTGGGTATTGAATGTGCGATTCGGTATGTAATGGTAGATGAAAATCTAATATTCTTGGGTAACTACAACGCTTTAATAAGGGTAGGAAAAGAACACAGAACAGAATGTAGGCTGTACAGTAGAAATGAGACAGGACGAAGCCTAATTGAGTTCCGCAATAAATTTCATCTAGTAATGCCGAATATACTGATCAAAAGTCACAACACTGGGAGGTATACTTGGAAAAGGCGTGGGGACGAGTCAAATTCCCAGCTGCCTTACACTATGGTTCCCTAAAAGCACTGCTGTAATGCTCTCCCGCTGACTAAAACGGCCAGCCGGAGTGGCCGAGAGGTTCTAGGCGCTTCGGTCTTCCTGCCTCGGGCAAGGATGTGTGTGATGTCCTTAGGGTAGTTAGGTTTAAGTAGTTCTAAGTTCTAGGGTTCAAAAATGGTTCAAATGGCTCTGAGCACTATGCGACTTAACTTCTGAGGTCATCAGTCGCCTAGAACTTAGAACTAATTAAACCTAACTAACCTAAGGACATCACACACATCCATGCCCGAGGCAGGATTCGAACCTGCGACCGTAGCGGTCACGCCGTTCCAGACTGAAACGCCTAGAACCGCACGGCCACACCGGCCGGCTAAGTTCTAGGGGACTGATGACCTCAGACGTTAAGTCCCATAGTGCTCAGAGCGATTTGAACCATTTGACTAAAACGATCCCGTGACGAAACGTGATGCTCTTCTTTGGAACTTGTCCATCTCTTCTATCAATGTCTAATGAAGAATAGTCAAGACTCTGTCGAACGAGTGTTTCGTAAGCCAGTTCTTTCGTGTATGAAAATTACATTTCCCTAAGATTCTTCCTATAAATTTCAGTCTGGTAGCTGCTTTGCCTAGTATTTAGTCTTCACACGTTCGGGTGCTCTGTATGATTATTTCCACATATTCTATGACAGTCAGCAATTTCTCGTCAAGAAGGTAACGCTACTATAGCGGATTTTTTCTCTTATGCAGGCGCAGTATATTACATTTATTTACATTCAGCTTCAAATGCCAATGTATGCACCATTCATTCATCGTCTGAAAATCCTTTTGCAAATCGCGACAGTCTTCTGGCGTCCTACCTTCTCGTAGACTACCGCATCATCTGCGAACAGCTTTATGGAGCTTTCGACGTTTTCTACGAGATCAGTTATATTTATACTGCGTAGTATAAACAGTAACGTTTCTATCACACTCCCTCGGGGTACTCCTGAAATTATTTTTGTATCTGACGATTTTGTTCCGTTAAGAACAACTTGTTGAATTCTGTCTGCAAGGAACTCCTGAACCCAGTCGCAAACCTGGTCCGATATTCGGTAACCTCGTATTGTTTCCACTTTGTTGTAAAAGGCGTAACCGCTTACGTAACACTTTATGGACATCCACGACGAATTAATTCTGGCGGTTGTGATGAAATGCAGCTCGGAGTCTGTCGACACGTGCTCGAGACGCAGCGGAATGCCCACTTCGAGGAAGGTCTTTCACATGGCCTTCTAATATTTTTGAACTGTCACAATTACACTCTATTTTGCCGGTGGTGTTCTCCCACAAAGGCGCCGATAACTCTGCAGTGTCATTGTCACACATTTGGATTCTGCATAACTGTTCTGTCGACAGTTTGATGCAGCCCAAGTAAAATCTGCAACAAAGGAGGAAGGGAAAAACCTTTCATAACTACTAAACGTTTTAAAAAAGCTGTTGCTTCCGGATCAGTGCCTGTCACCGGCCCGAGTAAAGATGTCGCCTGTATAGCACAATAAGGAAGTTGACGATAATGTGGACTGAGGTCTACTAAGTCTGCTTTAACTGAGTGAGAGGAGGAACTCTCTTAGGATGCTTAGGACAGGCGATTCTGGAACGGAGAGATGTTTTGAGTTGTAGGATATGAGTAAGGGTGGAAATACTTAAGGATTAGATTTAAGAACAATTTGTTTTCCCAATGTTGTTGTGTCTTCAGTCCAAAGACTGGTCTGATACACCTCTGCATGCTACTCTGTCGTGTGGAAGCCTCTTCATCTCCGAGTAGCTACTTCAACCTACATCCTTCTTCATGCTTACTGTATTTATTTCTTGGTCTTCCTCTACTATTTTTAAACCCTTTCCCCTCCCCCTCCCACACACACACTTCCCTGTAATATTAAACTGACGGTCCCTTGATACCTCAGAATGTGTCCTATGAACCTATCCTTTCTTCTAGTCAGGTTGTATCACAATTTTCTCTTCTTCCCAGTTCTATTCAATACCTCCTCATTAGTTACGTGATCTACTCATCTAATCTTCAGTATTCTTCTGTAGCAGCGTATTTCAAAGCTTCTATTCTCTTCTTGTCTAAGCTGTTTATCGTCCCTGTTTCACTTCCATACAAGGCTATACTCCATACAAACACTTTCAGGAAGAGTTCCAGACACTGAAATCTATACTCAATGTTAACAAATTTCTCTTCTTCAGAAACGCTTTTCTTGCTAATGGCCCTCCGCGGTGGCCGTGCGGTTCTGGCGCTGCAGTCCGGAACCGCGGGACTGCTACGGTCGCAGGTTCGAATCCTGCCTCGGGCATGGGTGTGTGTGATGTCCTTAGGTTAGTTAGGTTTAAGTAGTTCTAAGTTCTAGGGGACTTATGACCTAAGATGTTGAGTCCCATAGTGCTCAGAGCCATTTGAACCATTTGCTAATGCCTGTTGCGTTTTATATCCTCCCTACTTCGACCATCATCAGTTTCTCCAGTGTTTTGACCTTATTCGGAGAAGTGTCGTAGAGTGGCTTTTTAACTTTGCAAATGAATGACTACACACTACCACTCTATATATTGGGCCTTTCCAGCAACTCCAAATTCCTGAATTCTAACTTTCACTGTCAGAGACGAAGGCTCCGCTTCCAAGTCGTTGCGACAGTACATACTCAGATACCTTAATCACTACTGGAGGCAAGAGAATGCTTTTCCCCTTTTATGTCCAGACAAACAGAAACTATCGGTTATTACTCGTTGCATCTAGACAGAATCAGTTTCCTTATTCACAAAAGGGGACAAGTGAAAAGCAGCAATTTTTCATCTCTATATTCCGACAAACAAAGACTACCAACTACTGCCGTTTACTAAAAAAAAACTAAAACTCCTCCCGAATAGGCCACGAAGGCCCAACGGTACCCGACCGGCCGCTCTGTCAGCATCAGTCCATATGCGTCACTGGATGAGGATATGGAGGTACATGTGGTCAGCACACCGCTCTCCCGGCCCTACGTCAGTTTCCGAGGCCGGAGCCGCCACTTATCAATCAAGTAGATCCTCAGTTCACAAGGGCTGAGCGCACCCCGCTTGCCAACAGCACTCGGCAGACTGGATGGTCACACATCCAATTGCTAGCCCACTCCGACAGCGCTTAACTTCTACCATATGATCTGACGGGAACCGGTGTTACCACTGCGCAAAGCCGTTGGCACTGCTGTTTACTACTATGACAGAAATTTTTCCAGTACATGCTGGCTGGTTCGAATGGACTTTTATTGCTTCTGATGGTTACAGTCTGCTTGGTGCCTCCGAGCTATTCTGGGGTTTTCCTCGTCAATAGTTACAGCAGGTCTACTTTCTTGGCTGGCCATCAATATGTGTTACCTCATACGGAGTTCTGGCTTACTTCTTGGTGTCCACCAGACACAATGACCATGTGTCACCATAATATTATTACTTAATAAAGTTTCTTTCTTTACCTGTCAGCCATGACACGCCTTACATTAGTAAAGTTTTACAGACATGACATCTCCTACATCTTTATAGATGAAAACTCAGCCTGCCTGTTTTCGTATTCGCAACACTCGCAAAAAGCGCATTCGAATATACGCGTGATTTTATACCTTAGAAGTCATTTGGTTATCCGGTTTCAAATATCAAAATGTGAGTCACTTTGTTTCATTCAATTCAGTTCATTTAATTTGCTAGGAATGTTATTACATTATCTGTTTCCAAAAATCGACTTCATTTCTTTCGTTTCCTTCCAGTTGTATCCGACGATGAAGAGGAAAGTTCTTGTTTTCATTCGCACTGCTGTGCATAATCAATATTTGGAAGTGATTCGGTTATCTGGGAAGTGATCTCATTATCTATCCCGAAACTACGAAATATGAGTAAATTTCTGAACTGAAATGTAGCCAGTCCTCTAGCTGTACAGTAGAAATGATTTTCTGAGAAAACATCTATTTTTTCTTCCTTTCATTTGACATCACAGCAACGCAACGCAGGGAACTGAAATGGTTGATGTGTTTCCTAGGTGAGTATATGTTGGCTAGAATGCTTTCATGTACACCAGTCAGCCAGAACATTCTGGCCTAATACCAGATATGTCCACTTCTGGCACGGCTAACAGCGACGATGGGTTGTGGCATGGAAGCACTGAGGCCTTGATAGGTCGTTGGAAGGATCCGATACATCTGCATACGCACCCAAGTCACCTACTTTCCGTAAATTCTGGGAATAGGGGGAGGGACGATGAGCTCTCACACCACGTTCAATCACACCCTATTTTAAATATTTTGATTGGTTGTAATCCAGCAATCGCACCCCATTTAATTACAGGATGTATATACAGCCATATTGGTTGCACAAAATTTTTGTCAACTGACCATGTTTTCGATTGCACTAGGGTAATCTTCACCAGAATAAAAATTTAAACGAAATACATGTAATCACACCATGGTTAAAAACGTCTGACCAAAAGTGCTCTCGTCAAACAGAAAAGAAACAGGAATGATTTGTTGGATCGGTTTCAGATCTAGCGAGTTGTTGGGGGGGGGGGGGGGCAGCACATTACTGTTCCTCGAACAACTCCATCACACTCCAGGCCTTGTGACATGGCGTATTATCTTATCGAAAAATGTCACTGCCATCGGGAAACATGACCGTCATGAAAGGGTGTGCGTAGTCTTCAACCACTGTACGATACCTATTGGCCATCATGGTACCATGCACGAGCTTCACTGGACCCATGGATGCCCATGTGAATGTTCCCCAGAGCATGATGGAGCCGTCACTAGCCTGTTTCGTCCCGCACTACGGGTATCAAGAAGGTGTTCCTCTAGAAGACGATGGATTCGCGCCCTCCTATTGGCAGGATGAAGAAGGTATTGGGATTCATCAGACCATATAACGCTCTCCCACTGCACCAACGTCCGTTTCCGAAGGTAACGTGCCTATTTCAGTCGTACTTGCCGATGTCGTGGTGTTAACATTGTCACATGCATGGCTCGTCGGCCGCCGAAGCCCAGCGATAGGAGTGTTCGGTACAGTGTGTGCTCAGACACGCTTATGCTCTGCCCAGCATTAAAGTCTGATATTAGTTGCATCACATTTCGCCGCCTGTACTATTTTATCAGTCTGCACAGCGCAAGACATCCGACATCTGCAATAAGGGATGACCGCCGAACCCCACAACGTCTGGACGTGGTTTCATCTTGGTTTCGCCCCATACTGAAGACACTCCTCGAACATCTGACAGGTTGTGCAGTTATCCAAATGCCCGTGCCGAGCCTCTCTGGCAATTATATCTGCCCTCGGTCATACTCAGACAGTTCGTACGCCTTCCCCATTCTACAGACAGACTGCACTCTCACTGATACTACAGGGCTATTACAAATGATTGAAGCGATTTCATAAATTCGCTGTAGCTCCATTCATTGACATATGGTCACGACACACTACAGATACGTAGAAAAACTCATAAAGTTTTGTTCGGCTGAAGCCGCACTTCAGGTTTCTGCCGTCAGACCGCTCGAAAGCGCAATGAGACAAAATGGCGACAGGAGCCGAGAAAGCGTATGTCGTGCTTGAAATGCACACACATCAGTCAGTCATAACAGTGCAACGACACTTCAGGACGAAGTTCAACAAATATCCACCAACTGATAACTCCATTCGGCGATGGTATGCGCAGTTTAAAGCTTCTGGATGCCTCTGTAAGGGGAAATCAATGGGTCGGCCTGCAGTGGGCGAAGAAACGGTTGAACGCGTGCGGGCAAGTTTCACGCGTAGCCCGCGGAAAATTGGCTCATGCCACAACTGGAGACCGACAGCGCCGACTTCATCTTTCAACAGGATGGTGCTCCACCGCACTTCCATCATGATGTTCGGCATTTCTTAAACAGGAGATTGGAAAACCGATGGATCGGTCGTGGTGGAGATCATGATCAGCAATTCATGTCATGGCCTCCACGCTCTCCCGACGTAACCCCATGCGATTTCTTTCTGTGGGGTTATGTGAAAGATTGAGTGTTTAAACCTCCTCTACCAAGAAACGTGCCAGAACTGCGAGCTCGCATCAACGATGCTTTCGAACTCATTGATGGGGACATGCTGCGCCGAGTGTGGGAGGAACTTGATTATCGGCTTGATGTCTGCCGAATCACTAAAGGGGCACATATCAAACAATTTTGAATGCCAAAAAAACTTTTTGAGTTTTTGTATGTGTGTGCAAAGCATTTTCAAAATATCTCAAATAATAAAGTTATTGTAGAGCTGTGAAATCGCTTCAATCCTTTGCAATAACCCTGTACAAGCACCATGCGTGTGTCTGACGAGCAGTCATTCCTCACCAGCCGACGCTCTCATCGCCAGGACAGGTTTATATCGATAGTAGGTCGGTAACATTCTGGTTGATCAGCGTACTTTCCCCATTAGTTTCATACCAGAGTGACCACCACGCCGCCCGCCGCTATGTAGTTCACCACGCCACGGCGCCCTGGGAAACACATCCAGCACTGACCTCGCGTTCACAGCAGGCCTGTAATTACACTGTAAGCGCTAGAGTTAGGTTAGGTTAGTGTTTAACGTCCCGTCGACAACGAGGCCATTCGAGACGGAGCGCAAGCTCGGGTTAGGGAAGAATTGGGAAGGAAATCGGCCGTGCCCTTTCAAAGGAACCATCCCGGCATTTGCCTGAAACGATTTAGGGAAATCGCGGAAAGCCTAAATTAGGATGGCTGGAGACGGGATTGAATCGTCGTCCTCCCGAATGCGAGTCCAGTGTGCTACCACTGCGCCACCTCGCTCGGTGTAAGCGCTAGAGACTAGACAGTATCCAAAGGAGTATACGCAGATGTCCTTAAAATGTCAGTGTCAGTATTACGATGTTCGTCTGTTGTCATTACATACAATGTTATTGTTTCAGGTCAATATAACTACCCCCTGTACGGTATGTTTGATTATTATAGGTACAAACGAGAGTGAATCAAGCAAATAATCTTTGTTGCTGACAGAAATTGTTTAACTTGTCGCCAAATTGAAGTAAATACATCCTGTGAGTTAGTATGGGCAGAGGTCATTGTTGGCAACCGGAATAAAATAATAATTGGATCCTTTTACCGACCTCTCATTTCAGATGATACAGTTGCTGAAAGGTTCAAAGAAAACTTGAGTTTGATTTCAAACACGTACCCGACTCATACGATAATACTTCGCGGTGAGTTTAATTTACACTCGATATGTTGGCGAAAATACATGTTTAATTCCGGAGGTATGCATAAAACATCATCCGAAATTGTGCTAAACGCATTCTCTGAAAACTATTTCGAGCAGTTAGTTCATGAGCCCAAACGAATAGTATACGGTTGTGAAAACCCACTTGAACTCTTAGCAACAAATAATCCTGAGTTAATAACGAGCATCAAAACCGATATAGAGATTAATGAACGCAGGGTTGCCTTAGCGAGATTGAATATTGTAATCCCCAAATCCTCAAAAAATAAGCGAAAAATACACCTATTCAAAATTCACTTGACGCCTTCCTGAGAGACAATCACCACTTATTCCAAATTAATAATATAAGTGTAGACCAGATGTGGCTTAAATTCAAAGAAATATTATCGGCATCAATTGAGAGATTTATACCAAATAAACTAACAAACGACGGAGCTGATCCACCTGGGTACACAAAACGGGTTAGCCCAATGTTGCAGAAACAACGAAACAAACTTGCCAAATTTAAACAGACGCAAAATCCCCAAAAATTTGCGAACCTTTAAAGAAGCTCGAAATTTAGCGCGGAGTTCAATGCGAGACGCCTATAACAGTTTCCACAACGAAACATTGTTTCGAAACCCGGCAGAAAATCCAAAGAGATTCTGGTCGTATGTGAAGTATGTTAGCGGCAAGAAACAATCAATACATTCTCTGCGCGATAACAATGGAGATACTATCGACGACAGTGCTGCCAAAGCAGAGTTACTAAACACAGCCTTCCAAAATGCCTTCACAAAAGAAGACGAAATAAACATTCCAGAATTCGAATCGAGAGCAGCTGGCAACATGAGTAACGCAGAAGTAAATATCCTCGGAGTAGTGAAGCAACTCAAATCACTTAATAAAAGCAAGTCTTCTGGTCCAGACTGTATTCCAATTACGTTCCTTTCCGAGTATGCTGATGCATTAGCTCCATACTTAACAATTATATACAACCGTTCGCTCGACGAAAGATCCGTATCCAAAGACTGGAAAGTTGTACAGGTAACACCAACATTCAAGAAAGGTAGCAGGAGTAATCCACTACATTACAGCCCCATATCGTTAACGTCGATAAGCAGCAGAATTTTAGAACATACACTCCTGGAAATGGAAAAAAGAACACATTGACACCGGTGTGTCAGACCCACCATAATTGCTCCGGACACTGCGAGAGGGCTGTACAAGTAATGATCACACGCACGGCACAGCGGACACACCAGGAACCGCGGTGTTGGCCGTCGAATGGCGCTAGCTGCGCAGCATTTGTGCACCGCCGCCGTCAGTGTCAGCCAGTTTGCCGTGGCATAAGGAGCTCCATCGCAGTCTTTAACACTGGTAGCATGCCGCGACAGCGTGGACGTGAACCGTATGTGCAGTTGACGGACTTTGAGCGAGGGCGTATAGTGGGCATGCGGGAGGCCGGGTGGACGTACCGCCGAATTGCTCAACACGTGGGGCCTGAGGTCTCCACAGTACATCGATGTTGTCGCCAGTGGTCGGCGGAAGGTGCACGTGCCCGTCGACCTGGGACCGGACCGCAGCGACGCACGGATGCACGCCAAGACCGTAGGATCATACGCAGTGCCGTAGGGGACCGCACCGCCACTTCCCAGCAAATTAGGGACACTGTTGCTCCTGGGGTATCGGCGAGGACCATTCGCAACCGTCTCCATGAAGCTGGGCTACGGTCCCGCACACCGTTAGGCCGTCTTCCGCTCACGCCCCAACATCATGCAGCCCGCCTCCAGTGGTGTCGCGACAGGCGTGAATGGAGGGACGAATGGAGACGTGTCGTCTTCAGCGATGAGAGTCGCTTCTGCCTTGGTGCCAATGATGGTCGTATGCGTGTTTGGCGCCGTGCAGGTGAGCGCCACAATCAGGACTGCATACGACCGAGGCACACAGGGCCAACACCCGACATCATGGTGTGGGGAGCGATCTCCTACACTGGCCGTACACCACTGGTGATCGTCGAGGGGCCACTGAATAGTGCACGGTACATCCAAACCGTCATCGAACCCATCGTTCTACCATTCCTAGACCGGCAAGGGAACTTGCTGTTCCAACAGGACAATGCACGTCCGCATGTATCCCGTGCCACCCAACGTGCTCTAGAAGGTGTAAGTCAACTACCCTGGCCAGCAAGAGCTCCGGATCTGTCCCCCATTGAGCATGTTTGGGACTGGATGAAGCGTCGTCTCACGCGGTCTGCACGTCCAGCACGAACGCTGGTCCAACTGAGGCGCCAGGTGGAAATGGCATGGCAAGCCGTTCCACAGGACTACATCCAGCATCTATACGATCGTCTCCATGGGAGAATAGCAGCCTGCATTGCTGCGAAAGTTGGATATACACTGTACTAGTGCCGACATTGTGCATGCTCTGTTGCCTGTGTCTATGTGCCTGTGGTTCTGTCAGTGTGATCATGTGATGTATCTGACCCCAGGAATGTGTCAATAAAGTTTCCCCTTCCTGGGACAATGAATTCACGGTGTTCTTATTTCAATTTCCAGGAGTGTATATTGTGTTCGAATATTATGAAATACCTCGAAGGAAACGGTCTAGTGAGACACAGACAACATGGGATTAGAAAACATCGTTCCTGTGAAACACAACTTGCTCTTTATTCACATGAAGTGCTGGGTGCTATTGACAAGGGGTTTCAGATCGATTCCGTATTCCTCGATTTCCGGAAGGCTTTTGACACTGTACCACACAAGCGGCTCGTAGTGAAATTGCTTGCTTATGGAATATCGTCTCAGTTATGTGACTGGATTTGCGATTTCCTGTCAGAGAGGTCACAGTTCGTACTGACTGACGGAAAGTCATCGAGTAAAACAGAAGTGATTTCAGGCGTTCCCCAAAGTAGTGTTAAGGCCCTTTGATGTTCTTATCTATATAAACGATTTGGGAGACAATCTGAGCAGCCGTCTTCGGTTGTTTGCAGATGACGCTGCCGTTTATCGACTAATAAAGTCATCAGAAGATCAAAACAAACTGCAAAACGATTTAGAAGAAATATCTTAATGGTACGAAAAGTGGCCATTGACCCTAAATAGGGAAAAGTTTGAGGTCATCCACATGAGTGCTAAATGGAACTCGTTAAACTTCGGTTATATGATAAATCAGTCTAATCTAAAAGCCGTAAATTCAACTAAATACCTGGGTATTGCAATTACGAGCAACTTAAATTGGACAGAACACATAGAAAATGTTGTGGCGATGGTTAACCAAAGGCTGTGTTTTATTGGCAGGACACTTAGAAAATGTAACAAATTTACTAAGGAGACTGCCTACACTAGGCTTGTCCGTCCTCTTTTAGAATACTGCTGAACGGTGTTGGATCCCTACCAGATAGGACTGACGGAGTACATCGAAAAAGTTCAAAGAAAGGCAGCACGTTTTGTATTATCGCGAAAAAAGGGAGAGAGTGTCACAGAAATGAAACACGATTTGGGTTGGAAATCACTAAAAGAAAGGCGTTCTTCGTTGCGACGGAATCTTCTCACAAAATTCCAATGACCAACTATCTCCTCTGAATGCGAAAATATTTTGTTGATACCGACCTACATAGGGAGGAACGATCACCATCTTAAAATAAGGGAAATCAGATCTCGTACGGAAAGATAAAGGTGTTCATTCTTTACGCGCGCTTTACGAGATTGGAATAGTAGTGGTTTTTGACGCCGGCCGGTGGGGCCGTGCGGTTTAGGCCCTTCAGTCTGGAACCGCGTGACCGCTACGGTCGCAGGTTCGAATCCTGCCTCGGCCATGGATGTGTGTGATGTTCTTAGGTTAGTTAGGTTTAAGTAGTTCTAAGTTCTAGGGGACTGATGACCACAGATGTTAAGTCCCATAGTGCTCAGAGCCATTTGAACCATTTGGTTTTTGACAGTCTTTGAAGAGGATTGTGACGAAAAACAAGGCAGCTGCAGGAGTCACTGCAGAACTGAATGTCGCACTCGGGAATCCTGCCATCAGAAAAAAAACATGGAATTCCAAAACCACTCAACAGTGATGCAAATGTCGGTTACAGGAAAACGTGGTGCTGAAGTCATAAAGACTGGACTATGGGCCAAAAGAAGAATGTCATTTTATCGAATGGGTCTTGTTACATACTGTTTCCAACTTCTGGCTGAGTTTACGTCCCAAAAGTGAAACAGGCCAGGGGTTCAGTGATGATTTGGGCGGCCATGCCTTGATATTCCGTGGGCACATACTACCGCCAAGGATTTTGTGACCATCTGACCGATCATGTCCGTCTTCATGGCACAATATTACTTTCCAAATGATGATTCTGTGTCCCAAGACGACAGGTTCTGTGTTCACCTAGCCAGGTCTGGTTTTGTGAATATTAGGACGAACTGTAGCGTCACCACAGGCCACCGCATTCATCAGATCCCAACGGTATTGATTCTTTGTGTTCTATTTTGGTGAAAAGGATGCCTGTTCTACGTTCTGCGTACAGTACCACATATCATTTGAAACCTGTTTAACTTACTGGAGGTATCATTATCATGTTCACAGATTACATCACATCCCAATAGCTGAAAGTGAGATACCTGTTCAACTGACTGTCCATTTAGCATTATTTTAGACCGTACTGGGTATTTTCATTTAGAGATATAACTTTGGATTTATTTGTTAGTGTTTTAAGGTTATAGAGTTTGCCAGTTATGTCCAACTGATGATCAACTTGTAAATATGCCTTGTTGTCTTTACTCTTTGGTAAAATTATTTGTAAATTATTTATTACAATACTGAAATGTGTGTTTCTAGGAATTAATTTTCTTTTTGGGTTAACTTCGTGTCTGTATTGTTTAAAATGTCGTCGATATATATTAAAGAAAATGGGTGATTGACTGCACCTGTACCATGCTACTCTGTTAACTGCTACTGGTCCTATTCTGACATTGCTTGTATTGATTAAAATTTAGTTATTTAAATACAAACATTGTATCACTTGTATTAAATGTTTGAGGTAACGTCATCTTTCCAGTATACTCCACTGCATATACCTATTCACTCTGTCGAAAACGTTTTATAACCTACAAATGCGATACCAGTCTCTAGATTATATTCTTGCCTCTTTTCAGGTATCTGCCGCACTACCGTAATATTGTTAGTGTATGACCGTCGTTTTCTAAAACCATTTCTTCCTCTAGCAAGAGGGTGCAAACCATTCGTCATTCTGTGATTAATTATTTGTGCATGTAATTTATAGCTAGTGTCCAAAGCACATATTTCTCTATAATTTTCAGAATGATTTGTAGTTTTATATGATATTACTTTCGCCATTCTTCAAAAGTCCATTTCCAGCATTAATGTAATAAATGCACTGGCCTCAGACCTAACATTAATGCTCCGCGTTTGGTAAGTTCTGCATTAATGTTATCAGGTCCTGCTGCTTTTCTATTCTTCATCTGCTTTAAACCTTCTTGCATGTCTTCCAATGTAACATTGCCTCCTTGGTATATTTCGTCTTCTTGTTCTTTGCCCTGGTCTATTTTCGTTAGTTCAATTTTATCATTGTTTTCTACCCATAATCCTTGACAGCTTTTTATCCAAATTTATTTGTCTATTATATTAGATCGTGCAGAATCTTTTTCCCATTTGTTGAGCTGTTTCATGAGTTTATAAGCCGTCTCATTTCTACTACATAGATTGTCTTCAGTATTTGACATCATTCCATCCCTTGATGGGCTTTGTCACTGTTTTCTTAGCATAGTCAGTTTTGCTTTATACTTTTTCATTTTTTTTATAAGCGAGAAAAATTTTGAAGAGAGGTTAAATTAATATGTAAAGTTTGCTGGAGGTCGCAAAGTGCGCACATTCTCAAATATTGGATGAATGTAGTATAGGTAATTCGTGTGCCGTGATTACGGTGCCTCAAGACACATACGCAGTTTCTATTTTTAATACTTAGCTTGTTGTGTTAAGCCTTTAACGTAAGGTAGTATCTCTTAATGATTAGATTATGATAACATTTTAAATTTTTAAATTGGGTCAACAGTTGTAGGAAATACCGAAAATCAAATATTTGTTGGCCCTAGAAGTCGTTAGGTAGTCAACCTGGTGTCCGTTTTAGCCGTTTGGCAATATTCATAGATAGATAGGCGCTATTTCCGTTCTTCGTTTTATAAAGAATTAGCTGTTCCAGCTTCTAAATGTGTGGTAGTAAAATGTTTCTTTGACATGGTTATTGTAAATGCAAAGAGTACGCCCACAGCCCAAGTCAACAGAAAGGAGAGAACGGTGTAGTACGTAACGGTGTATGCATCCAGATCCCCTGTGTCTCGATGTATATTTATGCCCACGAGGGGAACAGACGGCCCTGCTTGCGAACTTCGGTACAGCGTCTAAACCTGAAACGAAGTTAGCGAAGCGGAGCTCGAGGCCAACGGCGAAAAAGAAGAAACTTTGTCAATTCATATTTTACTAAGCTCGCTAGCAGATCTCCTGTGAGCTGTAGCGGAGATTCTGGAGCTGGGCTCCAGTAGGTCCTGCGAATAACGGGCGAACTGCAGTGTTCCAGCCTACGACATGCAAAAGAGTTGGTGATGTGGCTATTACACTTTGCATACTTTTACTCAATACTCTCCTGCAGCATAATCTTGTCGGACAAAGAAACTATCGTCAAAATTGTATTTCTCCTATAGTAACGAGCAATAAATGTTTTTTTGTAAAGTAACACCTTGCAGAACCTTCTTCAGGAAGTTAGCGATTCTTAACCTCAGATGGCAATGTAAATACTTCCTAATGGCATTTCTTATGGATGACTAAAGGTAATTTACGATGAACAGTACAGTTCACTAACAAAACTGTAGAAGTAAAAATAAAATCCCCCAGAGTTTCAAAACTAAATATAAGTACAGCTCATTAGACAATGTATCAGAACATTTGGACACAGGGAAGTAAATTCTACGTAACGCTGTTGTTTTTATTAAATATATCTTGACCATTCACTATAGAAGGTATCCTAGGAATATTCAGAGATATGACACGAACGACCAGACGAAGTGAAAAATTCTAGTGAACAGGAGCTATAAAGTGCAAACCTTAAGAGCTATGAAGGCTTGTTGATCTTCGATACTGTGACGTACATCTTTTCTACTGCAAGATATTTGCTTTCAATATTCTGGGAGGTGGTAGTACAGACCAAAAAAAGAAAAATTTTCAGTGAACAAGGACTCCAAAGTTCAGCCTCAAGCGCTATGAACATTTGTTCATCTTCACTACTGTGAAACAAATCTCTTATACTTAACTAGTGCTCATATATCTTAAGCTATACACGTCAGTGCCCATATTTACTGGGCATTTGTTATTGTTTTGGTCCATAGCGTTGCCTCTCAAAATATGGACAGCAAAGAACTTGCGGAAGGAGAAATGTAATTCGCAGTATCGAAGATGATGATGTGCTCACAGCTCTTAAGGTATGCATTTTAGAGCGCAAGTTCAGTAGACTGTTTTGCTTCGAATGATCGTTCATGTATTATCCCTGACGACCATTCCTCCTAGGACACCCAGTATGGACAGAAGAACACTGCAGTATCGCAGAATCAGAAACAATGACTCGATCACAGTATTCAGACAGAAACTACGCCAAGAATTATTGGCGAGAAATTTAGCTCAGGCTTAATCTTATTTCTGCGGCATTTCGACTGGTTTCCACTCAGTACAAACAATGGCAACACAACCAAGAACAATGGTTGGGCAACTCTTGGGATGAAAGTAACTGTGAAGAAAGATCTATTCGAAATTTAATGTGTAGTAATGATTAGAAACTGCATTAACATCAGTACTGTTAAATCCACCAGTCTGTCACTAAAGAGGTAAAAGTCAACTACTACGCTCTGAAACATAAAATAAGGCAAAAACTATTTTGAATATTACTAAACAAGGGACAAGCAAAGACAGTAATCCAAAGGAAACTGAACACCCTTAACGTAGTTCTTGCAGAAGTGGCAATCCTTTGAAATCATTGACTACCAAATTCAATGATTACTTCCTCAGAGTGGCAACACACATTGTGCCCAACAATAAACAACCAAATAGAGATGCACAAAAAATTCTACTGGTGTGAGCTATTTCTTCAAACAACTAAGCTCTTAACTTTATTAATACCTGTGTTATGCAGAAACTGGCATATGCTTGTACCGAACTTGGTGATCAAAGAATCTACAGAATGCTGTACTAGGCACATTCTCCTTTTTTGTGATAATTTCAGCCCTCCTTGAGTCAAGCTGACACAGTGACACATTAAATCCTCGTAAGGTCGAGGAAGACTATGTTTCAATATGCCATCGACTAAAATGTCACAGGCAGTGCACAACTTCGGTTTGAAGAAAATAGGAGAAAGAAACTAGTAGTAGAGGCTCAAATCGCTGCCAGAGATTTTTTCCCAGTGCCATATTACAGTTGCAGCAATTGTGCATATCATATTCAAGGTCACTGGGAATACGTGTTGAGGTGACCTCACTCCATCGCCGCCGCCCCCTCCCCCACTCTCCTCCCCTCCCTCTATTCCCCAACTTTTCTGTCTTCCATTAGGGATCATTTGATGCCTATATGTGGTAGTGTAATGATCGTCATGAAGCGCTATCAGCAGATCGACCAAAACGCAGAAGAGGGTTGGATGTTAGTATTTATCCATCAGTTAATAACATTGTTAATAATGATTTCTAAACACATAGCCGGCCGAGGTGGCCGAGCGGTTCTATGCGCTACAGTCTAGAACCGCGCTACCGCTACGGTCGCAGGTTCGAATTCTGCCTTGGGCGTGTGTGTGTGTGATGTCTTTAGGTTAGTTAGGTTTAAGTAGTTCTAAGTTCTAGTCGACTGATGACCTCAGAAGTTTAGTCCCATAGTGCTCAGAGCCATTTGAGCCATCTAAATACATACGTCTATACTTACACTTCGTAAGTTTTTATACCAGCAGCGCAGCGTGCCCTAGTGAAGATCTGGACAAGGACATACAAGTGTTCAGTATACTGCTGTTCTCGCCACCATAGCAGCAGCTCACACAGGGCCTTCCAGATTTATTCGACCTGCTGTTTTCAACTACGCTGCACTACCACTGGAGCCTTCTAACCTTGTCGAAACTGGGCTGAGTCCTGCAAGAGTACTGTTATAACTAGCACATACAAAGTGTCTTCTAGTGACTCTAAACACATGAATCTAGACCTATCACTTAACAATAACTTTGGAGTAGTTATAGAAGCAGAGAATATTTAACATGATGGTGGTTACGTGCAGTATTTATGGTATGAGTGGGACTATCTATGCAGCATGAGGGTGTTTCAAAATCACACCGACTAACTTCGAGTGGATGTAGAAGGTGTCTTGAGGAGCAAATAGAGGATAGGAACCCATGCCTGGAAACATAATCCTATGATGCTACAGAGCATCGAAGTCACAAGTGGCGGCACTTGTACGTGTATGTATATATAGGAAGATTCCGTGACGATGTAACAACTTTCAGGAATGAAGGAGAAGGATATTTATAGCAATTTGAAGTGAAGTGACCCTGATCGTAACGAATGAATCGAAAGATACAAGCGAAAACCGTTCTAATAACACTGACAGTGGAATGTTCGTACCAGACCTGGTGTTGCTATGATTGTAGGGTAGGAAACTTTCAGAGGTGTTACTATGGACCAAAATAAGAAGTAAATGTCTAGTGAATGTGGATTCCACGATGCATACCTTGAGAAGTATGAGCACTTGTTCAGATTTTTTTGTATCGGTCCACACTATCATTTCTAAATGTTGCCTACCCTACAATCTTAGCACTAACAGTACCATATATGTATTCCAGTATCAGATGTGTCAGAACGATTTTCGCTAGTAACGTTCGATTCATTCGTTTGCAGATCATGGCCTCTTAGCTCACAGGTCTGGAACATCATCGCAGAATCATCCTGTATACACACATATACAGGGTGGTCCATTGATCGTGACCGGCCAAATATCTCACGAAATAAGCGTCAAACGAAAAAACTACAAAGAACGAAACTTGTCTGACTTGAAGAGGGAAACCAGATGGCGCTATTGTTGGCCCGCTAGATGGCGCTGACATAGGTCAAACGGATATCTACAGCGTTTTTTAAATAAGAACCATTTTTATTACATATTCGTGTAGTACGTAAAGAAATATGAATGTTTTAGTTGGACCACTTTTTCGCTTTGTGATAGATGGCGCTGTAATAGTCACAAACATATGGCTCACAATTTTAGACGAACAGTTGGTAACAGATAGGTTTTTTAAAATTAAAATACAGAACGTAGGTATGTTTGAACATTTTACTCTGGTTGTTCCAATGTGATACATGTACCTTTGTGAACTTGTCATTTCTGAGAACGCATGCTGTTACGGCGTGATTACCTGTAAATACCACATTAATGCAATAAACGCTCAAAATGCTATCCGTCAACCTAAGTGCATTTGGCAACAAGTGTAACGACATTCCTCTCAACAGCGTGTAGTTCGCCTTCCGTAATATTCGCACATGCATTGACAATGCGCTGACGCATGTTGTAAGGCGTTGTCGGTGGATCACGATAGCAAATATACTTCAGCTTTCCCCACAGAAAATATGCGGGGGCGTCAGATCCGGTGAACGTGCGGGCAATGGTATGGCGCTTCGACGACCAATCCACCTGTCATGAAATATGCTATTTAATACCGCTTCAACCACACGCAAGCCATGCGCCGGTCATCCATCATGTTGGAAGTAAATAGCCATTCTGTCATGTAGTGAAACATCTTGTAGTAACATCGGTAGAACACTACGTAGGAAATCAGCGTACATAGCACCATTTAGATTGCCATCGATAAAATGGGGGCCAATTATCCTTCCTCCCATAATGCCGCACAATACAATAACCCGTCAAGGTCGCTGATGTTCCACTTGTCGCAGCCATCGTGGATTTTCCGTTGCCCAATTGTTCATATTATTTCGGTTTACGTTACCGCTGTTAGTGAGTGACGCTTCGTCGCTAAATGGAATGCGTGCAAAAAATCTGTCATCGTCCCGTAATTTCTCTTGTGCCCAGTGGCAGAACTGTACACGACGTCCAAAGTCGTCGCCATGCAATTCCTGGTGCATAGTAAAATGGTAAGGGTGCAATCGATGTTGTAGCATTCTCAGCACCGACGGTTTTGAGATTCCCCATTCTGGCTCAATTTGTCTGCTACTGATGTGCGAATTAGCCGCGACAGCAGCTAAAACACCTACTTGGGCATCATAATTTGTTGCAGGTCGTGGTTGACGTTTCACTTGTGGCTGAACACTTCTTGTTTCCTTAAATAACGTAACTATCCGGCGAACGGTCCGGACATTTGGATGATGTCGTCCAGGATACCGAGCAGCATACATAGCACACGCCCGTTGGGCATTTTGATCACAATAGCCATACATCAACACGATATCGACCTTTTACGCAATTGGTAAACGGCCCATTTTAACACGTTGCACGAAGCAAATTCCGTCCGCACTGGGGGAATGTTACGTGATACCACGTACTTATACGTTGGTGACTATTACAGCGCCATCTATCACAAAGCGAAAAATGTGGTCCAACTAAAACATTCATATTTCTTTACCTACTACACCAATATGTAATAAAATGTGGGGGTTCCTATTTTAAAAAACCCAGTTGATATCCGTTTGACGTATGGCAGCGCCATCTAGCAGGCCAACCATAGCGCCTGGTTTCCCCCTTCAAGCTAGACGAGTTTCGTTCTTTGTAGTTTTTTCGCTTGATGCTTGTTTCGTGAGATATTTGGCCCGATCACTATCAATGGACCACCCTGTATACAGCAACCAGCGCCACAACGTCGACACTCTGTAGCGTCGCTGGATGACGTTTCTGGACACAGGTTGCTATCTTCATTTTGTTCCTCAGGACGCCTTCTACATTCCCTAAAAGTTTGTCAGTGTAATTATGAAACACCCTGTATAGAAGAAAATGTCGACTGATTATGAGCCACATAATACTGCTACTGATGTGGAATTAATCTTATGGGATAGGAACATGTATCTCGGACATTCAAGGGTTTTGAATTTGTGTGATCTATACTGTGCACTAGCAATTGCAGTAGGCAGACTACAATGCTAATGGAAAAGAAATCGCCACACCAAGAAGGAGTTGTGCAGGATAAAGGAAATTTATTGATGACAGGAGTTATTGATAGCAGGAATGGTCATGAGAATGTACAGTCGCAGTAGGACCAGGTACCAGAAGGTCATATGGCACTACCAAGAGGGGACTTCACTGTCTTCGATATTTGGTTCTGGCCCAACGTATTGCAGCAGCAGCAATATGAGGAGCAGTTGGCATCACAGTTACACAACCAAATGTTACAAAAAGATTATATGAAGGACAACAACGAGCCAGAGGCCCTGTGGTGCGCATTCCACTGACCCCAAACCACCACCATTTGGGACTTCAGTGGTGTCAAGTGAGAGATTATTGGAGGGCAGGGTGGAGATCTGTTGTGTTTTCTGATGGAAGCTGGTTCTGCCTCAGCACCAGTGACGGTCATGTGTTGGTTAGGCTAGTTGAGGACCTGCAGCTAACCTGTGTGATAGATACACTAGTAATACACTTGAGAGTTAAGGTACGATTTCGTATGGCAGGAGGAGCACTCTCATGGTTATCTCGTCGACCCTCACTACAAATTTGTATGTCAGTCCGGTGACTCGAACTGTTGTGCTTCCGTCCATGAACAGCATTCCAAGAGGCTTTTCTCAACAGGATAACGCTTGCTAACAAACCGATGCTGTAACCCAATATGCTCTACAGAGGGTTGACATGTTGCCTTGGCATACTCGATCACCAGGTCTGCCTCTCATCGAGAACATGTGGGACATCATCAGACAACAACTGCAGTGCATCCAAGTGCAACGAGCATGGAGCTTTATCACACAAACTGACATACGGAACCTGTACAACACGTTTGCATGCTTTCATTCAATATTCTCGTAGTTGCAATTGTTATTAATGTACCAGCATTTCACATTTACAAGTGCTTATCTCGTGTTTACATTAACCTGTGATCTTCCAATGCCGCGCGGGATTAGCCGGGCCGTCTGAGGCGCTGCAGTCATGGACTGTGCGGCTGGTCCCGGCGGAGGTTCGAGTCCTCCCTCGGGCATGGGTGTGTGTGTTCGTCCTTAGGATAATTTAGGTTAAGTAGTCTGTAACCTAGGGACTGATGACCTTAGCAGATAAGTCCCATAAGATTTCACACACATTTGAACAATTTTGAACATATTTGATCTTGCAATGTTAATCACTTAAATATGTAACCGCGAGCGGCCGTTGAGGAGGAAGGGGCCGGAATCCCTGCAGCGAGCCCCCGGGTGCAGTCATTCTGCAAGCACACAGCGGGAAGCCAAGCCGACGCCCTCGCCTCGCTCAAGGAGGGACACGGTGCGAAAGACCCGTCTGACAACGAGAAGCGTAGCGAGAGCTAATGGACGCCTGCAGCCATTATGACGGAAAGCCCAGAATGTACGCACGAAGCATCTCAGTTCTTCTGGCCTTGCGGCGGTCATTTTACCTGCCTCAGAAAACAGGGATGTACGGACAATTCCAGCACCCCACCAGGTGCAAAAAGCGCGGGGAATCGGCTCAGGGAAGCGTAGAAGGAAACCAGCATTCTTAAGAAGATGCTTTCCTCGACAGTGAGGATATTCCTTGTAAATGACGGAATCCGGTAGATTTTGAGGCAGAGCCCACATATGAGTCTGTCCAGGGCTTACGCAGAGAGAGCGGTTGTAAAGAAGTGTTGTGTAGATGCTCTCCCAAGAGCCTCGGAATGCCGAAAAAACACATTAAGAATGTGAAATCGTGAGAAAGATACCAATTGACAAGGCACACGCCAGCCCACGCCGGACAGAAAATTTACACCTTGCACAGAGAGGCGTGGCAATGAAACGGCGATCTGTCATTGGGCTGCATTGAAAATTTCGTCAGCTAATGACAACGCGAAAAGGAATAATGTTTTGAATTGAGCTGACGCCTTCCGACAGCGTGGCAGCAAGCTTCGGCCACTCCACTGACAATGGGCAGACAACGCGGAGATGGTACGTGCGCCCCGCGGCAAAGCCGCGATTGCTGAGGACAGGCAACCCATGCAATACAGCTTCGAGGCGACGCGCCGCACCGACGCAGCACATGCCGCCGACAGCACTATACGACGAACGATAACAAGAATGATGAGACCATTCGTTCCCTCCTCCTTTCCCTTAAGAACTGAGTCGTGTCCACCCCCAGTCAAATCGGCCCTGAGATGTGTAATTTTGTTTTGTGTGAACGGCACGAAAATAAATACATTTCTTTCATGTTTTGATGATTTAAGCAATCTTTTACATTCATACATGAACACCCTAATGTCGTACCATTTGTGTTTTATTTCATTTAATCAATGACATCAATTAGTTTTTGTCTCCTAGCATGGGGCGACATGATTAGTAATTATCATGGTATCTGATGTTACAAAATAATTTCCCGAGTTCACTACATTTTTGGTGCCCCACGTGGGGCTACCTGATTGGTAATTTTCATGGTATTTGATGTCACAAAATAATTTATCGGGTTCACTAGAAAAGTTTCGGCCCGGTATTATTTTTAAGCAATTTATGGGAGCTAAAGGAAACGTAAGCCTCGGTGGCCAGGGTGGAACTGAAACCGCTTTTCTCTGAGTCTAGTGCCTCAACTAATGTGGGACCTCGTTCAGTTCGTAGGTGCCATCGCAGACAAGCACACCAGACGAATAGCAAGTAACACCCTGGAGACATTACGCTAACTAAGTGGAACGCCTTCTCCAATTTGGATGAACATCTTAATTCGACGAGTAAGAAAGTCCACAAGTTACACTATTCAAGATTTATGGTTGGATTCTGTACAGGTACCAGACTACGATAACACTGATTGCTATGTTTAAGCTACTGCTCCAAGAAGTCTCGGAAAAAGGTCACGTGGCAACTGGACTTGAGTAATTTTTCATGTTTATCGTATCTGAAGTAAATAGCTGAAATATCATCCCACCAAAGCTGTTATCTAGAAAATAGTCATTGAAGTTTTCAGAGAGTGTGCATTTCACCAGAATTAACACAGCTGTTGGATATACTGCACGCCTCTGTGGTAGAATGCTTGCCTGCCATGTGAGTGGCCTGGATTCGATTCCCATCAGATGCAGATTTTTAAACAAAGGTGTGTGTTCTATGAGTATGTGGGTGATGTGCAGAAAAAAGAAGTTTTTTGCGTTCGACACTAGTAATCATTGGTTCAAGTGTCGTTTCGGGCATCATTTTTTTCGTATTTTAGAGTTCAGTAACTCAGTCGGTAAAAAAAGGAATCCTTGTAGCATCACTTTCTTGTCCGTCTGTCAGACTGCTCAAAACCCTTTTCCTCAGGAACGGTTAGACGTATCAGGTTGAAATTTCAGTCGCATATTAAGGACTACGGTCCCTTTCCGACGTAAAAAAGGAAAGCTACATCGATGTAATAAAATAAAAGGCCATTTATGTCACATATTTTAAGACAAACTCACTCATCAAATCCTACTGGGTACTTCTCGTTGACTTAGAATCATGAGATATGTCAAGAAGCAAGGTTGTACACTATAACCGAAGGAAAAATTGCTAGAATTGTTAACTTGTAAGTATGCCAGACGAAAAAAGGTTTTTGTCACTTAATATCAGGCTGTGTGTCCGTCTGTCAAGTGTAAACTTATGTCACATACTGATGTGTATGGTCTCTTAGCGGTATATTAAACGTTAGCTTCTGAGTCAATGCTATCGAAAGTTCCGGCCATTTGTTGTTGTTGTTGTTGTGGTCTTCAGTCCAGAGACTGGTTTGATGCAGTTCTCCATGCTCCTCTATCCTGTGCAAGCTTCTTCATCTCCAAGTAACTACTTCAACCTACACCTTTCTGAATCTGTTTAGTGTATTTATCTCTTGGTCTCCCTCTACGATTTTTACCCTCCGCGATACCCTCAAATACTAAATTGGTGATCCCATGATGCCTCGGAACATGTCCTACCAACCGATTCCTTCTTCTAGTCAAAAAAATGGTTCAAATGGCTCTGAGCACTATGGGACTCAACATCTTAGGTCATAAGTCCCCGAGAACTTAGAGATACTTAAACCTAACTAACCTAAGGACATCACACACACCCATGCCCGAGGCAGGATTCGAACCTGCGACCGTAGCAGCCTCCCGGTTCCGGACTGCAGCGCCAGAATCGCTAGACCACCGCGGCCGGCCAGGAATCTTCTAGTCAGGGTGTGCCACAAATTTCTCTTCTCCCTAATTCTATTCAATACCTCCTCATTACTTATGTGATCTACCCATCTAATCTTCAGCATTCTTATGTAGCACCACATTTCGAAAGCTTCTGTTCTCTTCTTGTCCAAACTATTTATCGTCCACGTTTCACTTCCATACATGGCAACACTCCACACAAATACTTTCAGAAACGACTTCCTGACACTTAAATCTATACTCGATGTTAAAAAATTTCTCTTCTTCAGAAACGCTTTCCTTGCCATTGGCAGTCTACATTTTATATCATCTCTACTTCGAACATCATCAGTTATTTTGCTCCCCAATTAGCAAAACTCATTTACTACTTTAAGTGTCTCATTTCCTAATCTAATACCCTCAGCATCACCCGATTTAATTCGACTTCATTCCATTATTCTCGTTTTGTCAAAAGCTTTCTCTAAGTCTACAAATGCTAGAAACGTAGGTTTGCCTTTCCTTGATCTATTTTCTAAGATAGGTCGTAGGGTCAGTATTGTCTCCCGTGTTCGAACATTTCTACGGAATCCAAACTAATCTTCCCCGATGTCGGCTTCTACTAGCTTCTCCATTCGTCTGTAAAGTACTCGTGTTAGTATTTTGCAGCCGTGACTTATTAAACTGATAGTTCGGTAATTTTCACATATGTCAACATCTGCTTTCTTTGGGATTGGAATTACTATGTTCTTCTTGAAGTCTCCGGCCACTTATGTCTCATATTCTGAGAGTCGCAAACTCACTCATCAAAACGCACGAGATACTTCCCCTCGACGTAGAATCTTGAAATCTGGGAAGAAGAAATGTTCAACAGTCTAAGTAAAGGAAAACAATCAGAAAATTGTTAATTTATAATTACCTCACAGGAAAAAAATATTTCTTTTGTCATGTGTTATCCGACTTCACACTTGCAATTAAAGCAATCTTGAAAGTCTCGGAATGCCTGGAACCGATATCTTGCCAGCATCTATGTCGATAACAGGCAAGAAGGTTCGAGATCCTCGATTCCCGCAATGGATGAACTGAGTGTACACATAGTCAAGGGAGCCCTCACTGCCCGGGTTCTAATCGCATCTGACCCTTTTCTTCGTTAATATACACATCTCCTAAGTATAAAATTCATCAAATACATGCTTTTTAACATATATCTAATAATCGTTTTCATGAAGACTGCATGTGAATTGACGGGTAAAAGCAATAGAAATGCAACATTTATATGATGTGCCCGATACGGTGAAAATTATTGCTTCCCGGGTTTTACGGTGCTTATCACTTTAGCTCATGGCACACCACATATGTGGTATAAAATAATGGTCACAGTCCAAATAAAGAGTAATAAGGTTTTCATTTTCGCCCCAAAAATGTAATTTATGATTACAAGACCAGCCTTCCACGACCCTCGTCACTGTCATTTAAATTCTTCAGGGTATGTGACTGCACTGTAAATGTGTAAAAATTCTCTGACGTTTCGGCGTCTGTCGCCGAAACGTCGAAGAATTGATATGCGATGTTTTTCTAACCGTCTTTATGAACTATCTTTTATAAAAATCGATAATTAAGGATATATATTTGTAATGAAAACTGAATTTTTGTGTGAGATATGTAATGAAAATAATGACGGATACATGTTAATTAGAATATATTTGATGAATTTTATATTTAAATGACATAGCTAACAGAACTGAATAAAAAAATAATAACCGAAACGAGACTCGAACTAGATTATTAATCTCGAACGTTACTGACTTTTCTTCATGTTTATGTTTTCTACGCTTCACAGAAAAGCTTGGAGAAAACTGTTTAAAAATTAGTTTTGACTGGGAATGAAATCCAGGCTGAGCGCGTGGCAGGTAAGAATCAGTACCACAGAACAACATGGCCCATAGACTAAGTGTTTCAAATTCGGTGAATTAAAACGCCTAGAAAACTTTACGATAGTTACATCAAATTGTTTTTGGGGATTGAAATTTGAGCTTGAAAGTTCATGTACCATGAGCGTAAGAAGTTACAAAAATCGTATTGCCAAGTTGTATCCCAGACATTTTCTTTGGCATTAAAATCGGGTTATCTGGAGGTCCATGCAAGATGCTACTAAGTGCAGAATTTTTCGACAAACTACGAACATACAACGATCAGTCAGAATATTATGGCCACCTACCTAAAAGCGTCGTGACATGGAAGTAATGAGGGCTTGCTAGGTATCTGGAGGGAGTTTTCACCACATCTGCGAACACAAGTCACCGAATTCCCGTAAATTCTGGGGAGGAGGGCGATGAGATCTGACTCCACGTTTAAGAACACGCTAGATGTATCAGATCGGGTTCTGATATGGAGTGTTAGGGTGCCAGAACATCAATTGGAACTCGTCACTGTGTTCCTCGAACCACTTCACCTCACTCCTAGCCTTGTGACATGGTGCATTATCTTGCTGAAAAATGCTATTGCCGTCAGGAAACACAAACGATATGAAGGGGTGTACGTGGTCTGCAACCAGTGTACGGATACTCCTTGGCCGCCATGGTCCCTCGCATAGGCTCCACTGGACCTATGGATGCCACGATGGTCACATGCCCATATGAATCTTAGTTGCCGATGTCGTGGGGTTAACATTGACACAGGCGTGTATCGTTGTCTGTGGAGGACCATTGTTAGGCGTGTTCGGTGACACACTTGCACTCTGCCCAGCGTTAAGGTCTGGTATCAGTCCCACCACAGCTCTCCTCTTGTCCTGTTTTACCAGTCTTCCCAGCCCAAGACCGCCGACATGTGTAACGAGGGATGACCGCCGTACCTCACGACGTCTGGACGCGGCTTCACCTTGGTTTCCCCACCTGTTGAAGACACACTCCACAAAACTCCTCCACCACCTGACAAGTTGCGCAGTTTCCGAATTGATCGTGCCGAGCCCCCGGGTCTCCACAATCTGCCCTCAGTCGAACTCAGATAGATCGCGCGCCTTCCCCATTCTACACACGGACCGCACGCTCAATGATACTTCATGCATTGTGCGTGTGTCTAACAGTCATTCCTCGCAGCTGATGCTGCTATTCCTGGACGGATTTATATCGACAGTAGGTCGGTGGTCATAATGTTCTGGCGGGTCAGTGTATGTCTGCATCGATGCGAACACAGCCGTTGTTGTCTTCGAAGATGGAAGTACCCACATGATACTCGACATGTAGGCGTAGAGCGATGGGCAACACTTGATCGTCGAGATGATGAAATCGACATTCATGTTCATGGTAGCGTGAGCTGGTGGAACGGAAAAAACACAACAAAACCACCTCCGATCTGAATTACGCCCTCCACAAACTGTGGTGCTATCGGTGCACCCGATGCCTTGCATCATTTGAAAATGGGAAAAAGTGCATGACTTGGGTACCAGCTACTACGGCATCTTCGCGTATGGAGAGCGGAAGGACAGACAAACACCTCTGCTCGCGCTGTAGTTATTCTGGTGTTTGCGATACCTGCTGCAGTGGTATGTAGAGTATTGTTGAATATTCCTAGATTCAACCCTCAAAGATGGTTTTAGAAACGTTCTAAATGGGCTTTCACGAGATAGTTAATTTGTTATGAGGGCTTATCAACAAATAATGAGACTGATTTTTTTGACAGATGAGCCGGCCGAAGTGGCCGTGCGGTTAAAGGCGCTGCAGTCTGGAACCGCAAGACCTCAAGACCGCTACGGTCGCAGGTTCGAATCCTGCCTCGGGCATGGATGTTTGTGATGTCCTTAGGTTAGTTAGGTTTAACTAGTTCTTAGTTCTAGGGGACTAATGACCTCAGCAGTTGAGTCCCATAGTGCTCAGAGCCATTTTTTTTTTTTTTGACAGATGTTTATTACTCCATTTCAATGTTTACATAATCTTTTTCAAACAACTCCCATTCCTTGAATGTACTTTTTAATCTGTCCCCGTCAGTCCTCGAACACATGGTGCAGCCCATAATTCGTCAGGTACTTTCAAAATCGCCTCACTCTTCCTGACCATTGTTTCAGTGTTTACAAGTTAAATGTCTTGAAGCTTTGCCTTTAGCAACGGAAAAAAGTAAGATAGGGGCTATAAGGCGGATTTGGTACATTGGTAATGTTGAATTGAGCCAGAAACTATATGACCTGATTTTCGATGTGATGCGCATTGTCTTGATGAAGTCGCAACCCAGTGCGAGAAAGTTCTGGGCGCTCCTTTGTAAAGTGCTTCCGTAGTTTAGCCAATATTGTCGCATACTATGCTGCTGTAACAATGGTGTGAGGGGGAATTGCATGGTGGCCAATCATTTCACGTCAGCCAGAAAATGTGATCACCATCACTTTCCCTGCAGATGGAACAATTTTCTCTTTTTTGGGTGTTGGAGACACTGGCGGTTTCCAAACAGTGCTGGTTCCTTCAGGATGATAGTGATGCAGCGATTCCAGAAACACTTGCCCTCCATCAGCAAAGAGACGTAGGTTTGTTTCCATCCGCACAGCCTTTTGTTCGGAAGTCAACAGACATGGCACCCAAGTGGCACAAACACGCCTCCTATGGAGCTGATCATGCATAACTGTAAAGATGGTGCCATACAAAATTCTCAACACTTCACTGAGCTTATGTAATTATGTTACGTTAACCGCCGATACCTACGGGCAATTAGAGCAGCTGCGTTGTTGTTGACTTCAGTCACAGCAGGAGCCGAAACACAAGGGTGACCTTGTTTGGACAAGCCGGCCTTCTTTGCAGTTCTTGAAACACCCTAATACTGCCGTACGATGTCTAAGGCGCTGCAGTCATGGACTGTGCGGCTGATCCCGGCGGAGGTTCGAGTCCTCCCTCGGGCAAGGATGTGTGTGTGTTTGTCCTTAGGATAATTTAGGTTCAGTAGTGTGTAAGCTTAGGGATTGATGACCTTAGCAGTTAAGTCCCATAAGATTTCACACACTTTTTTTTTGTCGTACGAGGTAATGCATCTTCATCGTACGCTTCCAGCAACTTTTCGTAGATATCAGGGGCTGTATGGTTTAAAAGAAGAAAGACTTGTATTGAGCCGTTCTGCTCCTTTCTTGTCACTTGCCTTGTTTAGTACGCGAAATGCAAAGAGCGTCTACAAATACGATACGAGATTGCTGCCACCAATCGGCGTTATACATAAACATCCGTTCCTTTCAAATATTCATCGTTACAGACAGGACACTATCACGGAAGCTCAAGGAAAAACCCAGTATCAGCCTCAGACCTTGTTCATCAGCCCACGTAGTTAGTTTCACGTTCCACGGGTCATTTTCCACGATAATTCGTTATCTACGTCTACATCTATATATCTATGGATACTCTGCAAATCACATTTTCATGCCGGCCGTCGTGGCCGAGCGGTTCTAGGAGCTTCAGTCCGGAACCGAGCGACTGCTACTGTCGCAGGTTCGAATCCTGCCTTGGGCATGGATGTGTGTGATGTCCTTAGGTTAGTTACTTTTAAGTAGTTCTAAGTTCTAGGGGACTGATGACCTCAGATGTTAAGTCCCATAGTGCTCACAGCCATTTCAACCATTTGAACACTTTCGTGCATGGCAGAGGGTTCATCGAACTACCTTCACAATAATTCGCTATTATTCCACTCTCGAACAACTCGCGGAAAAAACGAACATCTATATCTTTCAGTGCGAGCTCTAATTTCCCTTACTTTATCGTGACGATCGTTTCTGTCTATGGAGGTCAGTGTCAACGAAACATTTTGGCTTTCAGAGAACCGCAACGAGGAATGCCTTTGTTTTAATTATGTCCATACCAAATCCTATATCATGTCCGTGGCACTCTTTCTCGATAAAACAAAAAGTATTGCTCTTCTTTGAACTTTCTCAATGTACTCCGTTATTCCTATCTGGTAAGGATCCCACAAACCGCGCAACAGTACTCAAAACCACGACGGACAAGCACAGTGGAGGCAGTCTCTGTTGTGGATCTGTTGCATCTTCTAAGTGTTCTGCCAATAAATCACAGTTTTGGTTCGCCTTCCGCACGACATTTCAAATTTAAGTTGTTCATACGCATTTAGTTGATTGTACTGCCTTTAGATTTGACTGATTTATCGTTTAGCCGAAATTTAGCATTCACGCGAATGACCTCACACTTTTTAGTATTTAAGGTCAATTGCCAATTTTCGCACCACACAGGTATGCTCTCTAATTCGTTTCACAATTTGTTTCGATCTTCTGATGACTTTACCGGACGATGAACGGAAGCCGGCCATTGTGGCCATGCGGTTCTAGGCGCTGCAGTCCGGAACTGCGGGACTGCTACGGTCGCAGGTTCGAATCCTGCCTCGGGCATGGAAGTGTGTGATGTCCTTAGGTTAGTTAGGTTTAAGTAGTTCTAAGTTCTAGGGGACTGATGACCTAAGATATTAAATCCCATAGTGCTCACAGCCATTTGAACCATTTTTGATGAACGGAAGCATCATCTGCAAAAAGCACCGAGTGAGATGGCGCAGTGGTTAGCACACTGGACTCGCATTTGGGAGGACGACGGCTCAAACCTGCGTTAGGCCATCCTGATTTAGGTTTTCCGTGATTTCCCTAAATCGATTCAGGCAAATGCCGCGATGGTTCCTTTGAAAGGGCACGGCCGACTTCCCTACCGTTCCCTAATCCGATGGGACCGATGACATCAGTGTTTGGTCCACTCCCTCGAATCAACCTCCAACCATCTGAAAAAACTTAAGACGGCTGCTCAGATCGTTTCCTAAATCATTTATATAGGAAGGAACAGCAGAAGGCTCATAACATTACTTTGGGGAACGTTAGAAATCACTTCTGTTTTACTCGATGACAGGAACTCACGAATCCAGTCGCATAACTGAGACAGTATTCCATAAGCACACAATTTGATTAGAAGCCGCCTGTAAGGTAGGGTGTCAAAAGCCTTCTGGAAACATAGAAACACGGAATCAATTTGAGATCCCTTCCCAATAGCACACAACATATCGTGTGAGTAAAGCGCTAGATGGGCTTCACAAGAATGATATTTTCTATATCCGTGGTGACTGCATGTCAGTAGACCGTTCTCTTCGAGGTAATTCATAATGTTCGAACTCAGTAAATGTTCCAAAATCCTGCTGCATATCGACGTTAATGATATGAGTTTGTTATTTACTGGGTTACTCCTACTACTCTTCTTGAATATTGAAGTGTTTGAGTACAAATCCTTCCGCGAGCGAGAGGTTGTATATGATTTTTTAAAGTATGGAGTTATTGCATCAGCATACTCTGAAAGTCACCTGATTGATATACAGTCTGACCGGGAGATATGCTTTTTTAAGTGATTTAAGTTGCTTCACTACTCCGATAATATCTACTTCTCAGTTACTGATGTTGGCAGCTGTTCGTGATTCGAATTCTGGCATATTTACTTCGTCTTCTTTGGTGAAAAAAATTTCGGAAGGCTGTGCTTAGTAACTGTGCTTTAGCAGCACTGTCATCGATTGTTTTTCCATTGCTTTCGCGCAGAGAAGGCAGTGATTGTGTCTTGCCACTAGCATACTTTACATACGACCAGAATCTCTTTGAATTTTCTGGCAGGTTTCGAGAAAACTTTTCGTTGCTTAGACTATTATAAGCATCTCACATTGAAGCCTGCGCTAAATTTCGAGCTCCTGTAAAAGATCGCCAATTTTGGGGATTCTGCGTTGCTTTAAATTTGGAATTTTTTTTCACTGTTTCTCCAACAGTGTTCTGACCCGTTTTGTGTACCGAGGGGTATCATCTGTAGTTAATATTTCTTTGAATCCAAGGCACATCTGGTCTACACTTAGATCGTTAATTTTGAAGGAGTGGAGATTTTCTCTCAGGAAGGCGACAAGCGAGTTTTTTCTGCTTTTCTGAATAAGTATATTTTTCGTCTATTTTTGGAGGATTTAGGAGTTACGGTATTCATTCTTGCTACGAGAACTCTGTGTTTACTAATTCCTTTAAACGTTTTGATGTTCGTTATAAGCTCAGGATTATTTGTTGCTAAGAGGTCAAGTGTGTCTTCACAACCGTTTACTATTCGTTTAGGCTCATTAACTAGCTGCTCGAAATAATTTTGAGAAAATGTATTTAGCACAATTTCGGATGATGTTTTGTGCATACCTCCAGATTTAAACAGATATTTTCACCAACATATCGAGGGTAAATTGAAGTCACCACCAACTATAATTGTATGAGTCGGGTATGTGTTTGAAATTTGACTCAAGATTTCTTTGAACCTTTCACCAACTGGATCATCTAAGTTGGGAGGTCGGTAAAAGGATCCAATTATCGCTTTATTCCGGTCGCCAAGAATGACCTCTAGTCATACTAACTCAACATAACTATCTACCCCAATTTCGCTACATGACGAACTACTTTTAACAGCAACAAACACGATACAGCCACCTGTGTTCAACCTAGCCTTACTAAACACCGTTAGGTTCTTCGCAAAAATTTCGGCGGAACTACTCTCTGCGTTTAGCCAGCTTTCAGTGCCTATAACGATTTGAGCATCCGTGTTTTCTATTAGCGCCTGAAGCTCCGGTACTTTCCTAACACGACTACGACAGAGTACAATTTTTATACTGATGGTTTATAAATCTAAATTCTTCCTATGTTCTATATTCACCCTTCGACACTGAAGCTCTTTTCTGGTTTCCCCAAAAACCTCTAACCTAAAAAAAAAAACGGTGCAAGTCGAAGAATCTGCAGCCTATACGCTCGCAGAACTGTCAGCATCTCTGATTCCCACCCTTCACTCCACTCTGTACCAGCAGTCCGCAATTGGTCCTGTCGACTATGCTGCAAATGGTGAGCTATGCTCTCATCTCGCAAGCAAGACTGGCAGCCTTTACCACTTCAGATAGCCACTCGAAACCACAGAGAACCTCTTCCAATCCAAAGCGACATACATCATTGGTATCGGCTTGAGCCACCACCTGCAGTTAGCTGCACCCTGTGCTCTTCTTGGCATCCAGAAGGTTCCGTGCCACATCTGAAATGATTTCACCTAGTACTCTCACGGAGTGCACATTGGCTTCCTTCCCCTCCTTGGAAGCCATGTCCCTAGGGGTCCTGTAAAGCGCATAACATTGGAGCTCCCGACTACCATTAATCCAGCTCTCTGTGACTGCTTAGGTCTTGCAGGCTGAGAGGTTTCCTCTGAAGCAGGACAAGCGATTGCATCTGGCTGAGGGACAGTGTCAGCCACAGACAGCACCTGGAACCTGTTTGTCAGACTAGCCAGGGAAGCATTATGTGCGGCCCCCTGGGAAGTCTTTCAGCACCTGACACGCCCCCAGGACACCTGCCAGTCGACAACAGGTGAGGTATCAACCTCACTGTGAGTAGTAACTAGGCTGCTCTGCGGTGCGAAGCGATCGGCGGATTCGTGAGTCGTGCTGGACGTCTGTTGGATTCTACCGCCAGCTGTTAACGGTGATGCCTATCCTCTGCATTCTCAAGCTGTGTAACCGAAGCCATCACAGCCTGGAGCTGAGAGTGTTGTGTCACCAACTTGGCTCCTATCCACACACAGCAGTCACAGTCCCTATCCATACTCAAGACCATGGAAAACTGCACTACACAGACAAAAAAAGGGCTGTCGACATGAGCTACAGAACTCTACTGTAGACACTGACGAAAACGCAAGAACTGTGTCTAATAAATTAGACTGACACGCAGAGATTCGAAAACTAAAGTACCAAAGCACTCAGCTGAGACTAAAGAATTCTCTCCTGATTAGAAACTTGAAATATGTCACAAAATTGGTTGACTTTCCGACGCAAACGAAAAGGCGAGAACTGTGACTGTTACACATTAAATTAACGTGCAGAAATTCAAGAAACGTACTACCAAAGCACACAAATGAAACTATAGAATTCGCTCCTTGTCAGGAACTCGTAAAATGTAGCAAAATCAGTTACTTCCCTGTTGCTGCTTGTGTATCGGTCAGCTTCTGCTAACCGATTGGCTGATAATGTAGAATAAGTCATCTTACATCCACATCACAAATTAATTTGTAAATATGGCTACATGCAGAACATTTGTAAGTTTTTCTTAATATACAGACTTGAGTTAGTAATTCCTAATCATCACCATTTACACATTACAAGAACAGAAGTCCCTCTGCGGCATAGAATCAGTTGTCAAGGAATAACTTTTTCAGTTTTTTTAAATTTTACTCTGTTGTTTGTCAAGCATTTTTATCACTGTGTAACTGGTCAAAAATTTTAGTTACTGCATCGCCTGGCCGTTTTTTGTGTGCTAAAGACAGACTTAATGTTGAATAATGACTGTCATTTCTCCTTATGGTATTGTAATTATGTACACTAGTTTTCCTTTTGAACTGCAGTGGATTATTTACAACAAACTTGATGAGGGAATAAATATATTGTGAAGCAGCAGTCAGAATGACCAACCCCTTAAACAGGTTTTTACAAGACGATCGTGGATGAGCACCACATGTTATTCTTAAGGAGGAGTTTCCCTAGAACATTATTCCATATGACACTGTTTAACGAAAAAATGCAAAATATGCCACCTTACTGATTTGTTTCTCTTCAAGATTTGCATGACTCTAACTGTAGATGTGGCTGCCCTAAGTTGTATCACAAGTTTCAAAATGTACTTTCTGAGGTTAAATTCACATCAATATGGATACCTAAGAATTTCGGACTGTCCACTCTATTTATTATTTTCTCACCATATTTCAAAATTATCGTTGGTGTAGTACCCCTAGATGAGCAGAACGGAATATGTTGTGTCTCTTAAAACTGAGGAGAGACCAGTCGCACAAATCTAGTGATGATCATTTACCATTTCTTCTATTTTTGTGTGTATGCTTGGACTGATTACAATGGTAGTGTCATGTACAAATCGAAGTAGTTCTGACTGTTATATATTAGACGGAAGGTCATTTACATTTATGAGGAACACTATTGAACCTAAGATTGAGCATTGGGTAGCCCGATACGTGATTTCTCATCAGTCAGAGTAATGTCCTCAGACTACATTGGTTCAATTACTAAATACAACTTTCTGAATTCTTTTGGTTAGATACTTTATTATTCATTGATTGGCTATACCATCAATCCCATAATATTATTCAATGCTTATAAAACTTGGAGAGAGAGCACGTAAAAGGCATTCGCAGTAGAACTCTTCTGAAACCCGAACTGTGGTTTGCTGACGATGTTACTATTACCCAGGTGAGACACTATTCTAGAATATATCACCCTCTCAAAAAATTTCTTAAATAGGTCTTGACAGCGGCATATTTCAGTATGTCTAGAAAGATGCCAGGACTTAGTGATGCAGTACGTATTTCAGTTAAGACTGTGCGTATTATATGGATACAAATTTGTAGTTGTCAAAGTCAGATGACTTTTAGTTTTGAGAGAATGTATAATTTTCTTGATTTCAGAAGAAGTTGGTGATACGTTCGTGCTGTCGCTCATTGTATACGTTAAATATACGTTGTTACTCCTGTTTGGCACAGCTCCCACACTCTTGAGCAATATTCTAGGATGTATTGCACTAGTGCCTTTTATGTAATCCTCTTTGTAGAATGATCGCATTTCCCTAGTATTCTGTCAATGACCTGAAGTCTGCCACCTGCCTTACGTATGACTGAGTCGGTGTTGTCATTCCATTTCAAAACTCTACAAATTGTTACACCCATGTATTTGTATGGATCGACAGATTCCAGCTGTGACTAAATGATATTGTATTCTTGTTTCTCGTTTTCTAAAGGGCAAAATTTTATGATTTTGAGGATTTAAAGTAAGTTACGAATCTTTGCACCACTTTGAATCTTATCAGTATCTAATTGAATGTATGTGCTGTTTTTTTCAATCAGTGCATCACTGCAGAGAACTACAACATCTGCGAAAAGTCTGAGGTTTCTATTAATACTGTCTGTAAGGTCATTAACATACAACACGACTAGCAACAATCCAAAAACGGCACTTCTTTGTTTCACTACTAAGTGACTTATATTGCTGTATTACTTCTCACGAACATTTCTGCACTCCATTCTTTCGTCAATAAATTTGAGCACTTTTTTGCTATCCAAGGTTTCTCCTCTGTTCCCTTACTGTCCAACATCAGTGAATCCACTTATTAGAGAATCCCATTCCCCTTCAACTAAACTGCCTAATGTGGTATTTACTATCGCAGTATCTACATTCTTACAAAACTTCATATGTACTTCATTATCTCCTTGTATTTTAGATTCTCTCTTTTTTATACACTGATTTTCTGGGTGATCGTCTTAAACTTCAGCGTTATTTTCATCATTACTAAATTGTGATCTGTGTCTATATCTGCTACTGGGTACGCCTTTCAACCGAATATCGCATTTCGAAATCTCTGCCTATGAAGTTATGCAGTAGGAACTCTTCCGTGTTCGCTGGCGCTTTCTAAGTGCTCTTCCTCCTCCTGTGATTCTTGAACAGAGTATTCGCTGTTACTAGCTGGTATTGACTGCCGAACTCAATTAGCCTTTCTCCTCTCTCATGCCTTCTATGGATCCCATATTCTTCTTTATCTCTGTCTTATATTCCTCACCATACTACAGCGTTTGAACCACTCATGACTTAGATTTTCATCTCCCTTTACATAGTGAATCACTCGTTCAGTATCCTCACATACTTCCTCTATCTCTTCAGCTGCTGCTTGTGACGCTGGCACGTATATTTGAACAATCGTTGATGAAGTTGGTTCGACATCGATTCTGGTGAGAACAACACTGTCACTGAACTGACCATGGTAATTCGCTCTTTGCCTTACCTTCCTATTCATAACGAAACCTACTCTCGTTGTACCATGCTCTGCTACTCTTGATGTTTTACCTTACATTTGACTTTCCAGAATTTCTTTCCATTTCCCTTCACTCACCGCAACTATATGTAGATTGAGCTTTGCGTTTTTGCGTTTACTTTTCAGATTTTCATGCTTCTCTACCATATTATGACTTCCATCATTTTACACTACGACTCGTAGAATGTTACCATTTTGTTGCATTTTAAATCTTTTTTGTAGTCGCCTCCCCTTGACAGTCTCCTCCAGACGGAATCTTTTACCAGTGGAGAGATCATTCTTCTTCTTTCTCTGCCCTACAGCTCATGATAAGCCTTGGCCTCTTCTACAATTTCCTTCCGCCTCTCTCGGTCCTTTGCCAATGCTTTCCAGTTTCTATAGCCCATCTTCCTAAGATCTTCGATTACTCCATCTTCCCATCTGGCTCTTGGTCGACCACGTCCTCTCTGCCCTTTTGGTTTCCCTTGTAATATTCTTTTTGGTACTTCTGTATCATTCATGCGAGCCACATGTCTCGCCCACCTCAGTCTGGATGATTTCACTATCCTTCTGATGGGTTGGTCTTTGTATATTGTATACAACTCATGGTTGTATCTCCTCCTCCATCTTCCTCTTTCACAGATTGGGTCGATAATTCGTCTAAGTACCTTTCTTTCAAATGCATCCAGTGTTTCAATATCTTTAGTTGTTAATGTCCAGGCTCCAGAGGCATATGTAAGCACTGGTCGTATAAGTGATTTATACATAGTTAATCTCGTGGTACGAGTCAGGAGCCTTGAGGATAGAAGTCTTGTTAGGGCAAAATAAGCTCTGTTGCCCAGTATTAATCTCTGCTTAATTTCAAAGGAGGTGTCATTTAGATGTGTAACTGTCGAGCCCAGATACTTGAAATGTTTAACTCTCTCAAATGTATAATTGCCCACTGTTATTGCATTTGGCATATGTTCTCTATATGCTTTTCCAGCTGCCATGTATTTTGTTTTTTGTTCATTAATAATTAACCCCATGTTGGTACTGGCCTGCTCAAGAGCTGTAAATGTCTCTTCCATTGCTTTTTGGGTTCTTCCTATTATATCTATGTCATCTGCGTAGGCCAGTATCTGCACCGATTTATAGAAGATCGTTCCTCTGTTCAGAAGGTTTGCGTTTCTCATCACCTTCTCCAGGGCGGCATTAAAGAGAAGGCATGTCAATGCATCCCCTTGTCGCACTCCATTTTTAATACTCAATGTGTTGGACATCATTCCTCCTATTCTTACACTACCTTGTGTTTCGCTCATTGTCATTCTCACCAGCCTTACCAACTTTCTAGAGATTCCCAGTTCATCTAGAGCTTGATATAACTGCTCTCTATTTATGCTATCATAAGCTGCTTTGAAATCTACAAAGAGGTGATGCGTGCCAACTCCGTATTCATTTGTTTTTTCCAAGATTTGTCTTAAGGTGAATATTTGATCTATGGTTGAATCTTTGATCTATGGTTGAATCCGCATTGGTACGGCCCCGTCTCCCTCTGTATGATTGGGAGTATTCTGTCGAATAGTATATTAGAGAGTATTTTACATCCCAAATTAAGTAGAGTGATTCCTCTGTAATTGCCACACTCCATCTTATCTCCTTTCTTATATATGGAACATATGATACACTCTTTCCGTTGTTGGGGCATTTTCTCCTCTTCCCATATTCTGGTGACCATTTGCAGAAGGCTTTGTTCCAGCTCTCTGCCTCCTTGCTTAAACAGTTCTGCTGGAATACCGTCTGTCCCTGCCGCCTTGTTGTTTTTCAGTTTCTTCATGGCAGTTTTCACTTCTTCTATATTTGGTGGGGTAGTGTTGTTGTCTGGGTCCTCTTCCCCATAGGTGTCTGTTGGGTTCTCTCGTATGGTTATACTAGGGTTGAGGAGACTATCAAAATATCTGCGCCATCTTTCGCATATTCCCTTCCCTTCACTTATTATATTCCCTGTCTCATCTTTTATTAAGCTTGTTTTGCTACCAAAAGGCTTCCGTGCCGCAGTCACCTCTCTATAGAATTTTCTTATTTCATTTTTGCTTCTCATGAGCTCCATTTCTTTGACACTTGCTTTCATCCATTCTCTCTTTTTTTCCTTGGCGAGTCCTCTTTTCAATCCTCCTTTTTTCTTTGTATTCTTCTACTACTCTCCTCGTACAGTGTGATCACAGTGTCCTTCTATATGCTTTGTTCTTTTCTTCAGTTACTATTTCGCATTCATTCTCAAACCATGATGGTCTTACTTGAGAGATCATTATATTTTTCAATTAAAAGGTACATGTCCTATGGGTACACATTTTGTGGCGTAATGCAGTGGTTTTCAGTGCTTCTGCACCTTCAAGCCGTTGATCACTGCTGACACTTGAGCCTTTTGGCGTCAGTTTTCAGGGCCCCGAAACTCTGTTCGCTCCTGCACCTTTCTGTTAATGCCGTTGGTAGAACGAGGATGACTACATATAATACATAATATTATTATCATTATTTGTGACAGGAGCAACAGCAGTAGAAGTACTGCCAGTATTTATTAGTTCACAGTCAGCAGAAATAAATATGCTTTATTCAATTTTTTGTTTATAAACCGAAAGAAAAAAAGAGAGGACAAGATTGTTTTTATGAAAGAGACAATAACTCTTTTAACCACATTATTTACTGCTCCTTGTGTTGCAGTACGTTATTAGTGATAATAGTTGTCATGTACTAGATGAAATAATTCTCAATCTTGTGGAGTACCGTTAATAGCGAAGGTGTGCAGGCTGGATTCAGCAGGGTATGGGGAGTAGGTGGAGGTTATGAGGGCGGTCCTGCGGCATATGGCGTTTTATCCCTGAATAACCCAGAAGTAAGAACAGTTGCCAAAGAAAAGTAAGCCTCCCGGTTTGAGTTCAAATCCTGGTCTGGCACACAGGAGTTTCTGAACTCTTTTCTCGTCTCGAACTGTTCCTGTATTGTATTTCATTGGCTAAACATTGCCAACATGGGCATGAGAAACCATCTGGAAATCACAATGACTATAATCACTTTGTCACATCAACAGTCGTCAATGCAGCACGCAGTCCGCAGCTCGTGGTCTAGTGGATAGCATTACTGACTCTGGATCACGGGTACCCGGGCTCGATTCCCGGTCGGGGATTTTCTCAGCCCGGGGATTGGGTGTTTGTGTTGTCCTCGTCATCTCATCGTCATTCGGGTAGTGGAGAGACTGGGAAAGGAAAGATTGGAACTTTTACCGGTGCTGATGACCACGATGTTGAGCGTCCAACAAACTAACATCATCATCATTGCAGCACGCAGCTCTGATTCAGTTCTGGATTATCTCTTCTTGTATCAATAGAAAACACTAACGCTTTACGCTCCATAGCTCCCATCGTGAAACCTAGAAATTCGGGGATTGAATTCATTTAGCAGGACTATGACCGATTCATTGCTTCCAAAGAGATTTCTTTTTCTTTTAGGTTTATTTTCAGGATGGCCAGTATATTTATTCTGTATGAACAGACTGAAATAGAGGTTACATGCTACTTTACATTTTTGATAATCACTGTGAATACCGTTGAACAAAAATTGTTTTTACTATAATTTCATAACAACTCTAATATACAATTTCCCATAGCAAAATAAATATTCTCATCATTTCCCCTTTTCCCCACCAGCGTTGCCGCAGTTACCCCTAAATGCTCCTCTTTAACTAATAATTCGTTCATTTTTTTTGTTTTAGTAGGAAATACTATTATGAAGGATTCTCTTGCATAAATGTCCGACATTAGAAAGACACTTCGCACGTAGCGAAATTCCTCCAGCTGCGCCGTGAATCAAGAAACTGCCACCTTTTGTTAAGGAGTTTTGGCTCGTACAAAGGAGGCAAAGTTTGCAGGTTTAAATATTTTGCTCTCAGTTTTGACTATTACAGCGATACGTCCGGGCGGATGACCTCATTTACATATTTACGCCCAACTTCCCGGAAAGAAAGAATTAAAAGTGAAAGTCAAGAGAACTGTGTGGCCTGCTGACTTACGTGGCTGATGAACATTACTTTCGTCCTTTGTTTCGCCTTCTTCGTGCTCTCCATATTTTCCGTCCCTCGAGAACAAGTTTTAACTCTATTTCCTTTAATTCTGGGAAGAAGTGCCGTTTCACTTACAAAATATGTGGCCCGGATCTCACGCACGGATACGACTGCCCCACTTTCCTCCGCTACCTTTAACTTCTGGCTGTATAATTTAAACTCAAAATTTTACGCAAGGCTGGACGGGAGTATTTCAAGTTTAGCGGGTGCTTCGAAGTATATGCATAATTTTCTACCAGTTCTTTATTTCTACTTTGTGCAAGTGTGTGGCCAAAGTCCCTGAATTTATGCTACGAAGTTTACGTGAAACTTCTTTGGCACTAAGGAAATTTTTACAGTTTTTCTTAGTAACTAAATACGGATTACGACTTCTTTGCTTTATGGCTTCATGCGATAATACACATTCGATAAGACAGACGATTGAGTATTTTCCGTGTCACTCAATGACGGAAAAACAAGTCTCTTCCTTACAATCAGCCTGGTGCTCTTCTTTTTTGCATCTATCCTATCTCCACTCAAAGACAAAAGAAACGACCTGTTAGTGAATGAAGAGTCAATTCATCCTACCGCAGTTTTGTGTCCGGATGGACTTCAGTTATCCCAAATATTATCTACCTTTCGAGGTTCCTTAAGGAGGTTTGGCTCAAATGGCTCTGATCACTATGCGACTTAACTTCTGAGGTCATCAGTCGCCTAGAACTTAGAACTACTTAAACCTAACTAATCTAAGGACATCACACACATCCATGCCCGAGGCAGGATTCGAACCTGCGACCGTAGCGGTCGCTCGGCTTCAGACTGTAGCGCCTAGAACCGCACGGCCACTCCGGCCGGCCTTAAGGAGGTTTACAACAACTTCAAGTCGCCAGAGTAACGTGCCCCGGTACCTAGTTGTAGCATCTTGTCGTGCATGTGAGGATTATTGTTGCAGATGAACTACTTCAGGCCCATCTCGCAGTATTTCTACATCCCTCGTACCTGGCCTCTTCTTGAGATATGTCCCTTTCGCTGTAGAAGGTGAAGTTCGGTCGTGGATTGGTTATGATGTTATTTTGCACCTCTGAGAATCGTTAGAAAATTTGGCGCTAGTATTCAGTAAAGAGCACTTAAACATTGTTTAACCATCTGTTTAGTGCTATACTTCTTCACGCAGCACAAGTAAATTTACACACATGCAGTATGTGACACTCATGAATAATGATAATAATCAGCCGGCCGTGGTGGCCAAGCGGTTAAAGGCGCTACAGTCTGGAACCGCGCGGCCGCTACGGTCGCAGGTTCGAATCCTGCCTCAGGCATGGATGTGTGTGATGTCCTTAGGTTAGTTAGGTTTAAGTAGTTCTAAGTTCTAGGGGACTGATGACCTTAGAAGTTAAGTCCCATAGTGCTCAGAGCCATTTTTTTTTGATAATAATCAACACTATTGCACATGTCTGTGGCCGCACTCAGCTACTGCCCACGCCCAACAGCCGAGTTATGGAATGAATCATTCAGAAAGGAGTAATTAACGAATAACTGCTTATTGCTATTACACAAGTGACAGTTCAAATTGGCCGTCTCCATATCATTAATTAATAAAATAATATTTCTCAACAATTGTCGAGAGGCTTAATTGAGGCAACCGTCCACTGTGACCGTCACCACTTAACAAAGACCAGCAGTGACACAAGTCTTTCAGCTTCACCCGTTTCAGTCAGTCAGGGGACAGGAAGTTCCTTGCTACCGAATACAAATCTGCTTTTCTCAGCCAGTGGGGACTGACTGTGCTGCCTCCAGGTGCTTTGTGACGCATTAACCCACTACAACGACGCCTACACCTCGTATAAGGTGTTCCCAACAGTAGCGCTTGATACATACTGCGCAATATCACACTTTGGTTAAATGTAACTTTCCATAAATATTGTAGGTTGTGCTGACAGTTGTTGAGATGCTTCTTCGTCTGTCAGTCTCGAACAGGTGTCCTTTACTCTACATCTTTATAGTTGCTGTCGCTGGAGTGCCTTGTGTCGAACTTTGTTCTGTCACTTTCCTCTCGAAATATGTAAATATTACAGTTTCAATTTTCTAAGTTCCCTTTTTGTGCCATTTGTGGAATATTCAGGTACATATTATTCTTACTGCAGTTCTATGATCTTCATTTTTTAAAAAGAGATTTGGAGTTCTATATGGTTTTACAAAAAAAAAATATATTATAAAATATTATTAATTGCTACAGAAACTTTGGCAGGCAGTTCATAGACGAATAACTGTCAAACATAACGTGATGCACAATTGGGACAGACTTAGGGAAAAGTCGGGTAGTATTGGACTGTGTATTGTATCGGACAAAACATTTTTCTGCACCCCAGGACCCTCGGCAGCACCTGTCTCGCCACGGTAGTGTGAACTATGGTAGAACACAAGTGTTTATGCGATTCTGAATGAAAACAAACATGCGTTTTCAAGTGACAACAAGTTACCTGTTTCTAGTGAATTGGTCGGTGCCTATACTTACAGCTCGTGGTCGTGCGGTAGCTTCTCGCTTCCCGCTCCCCGGTTCCCGGGTTAGATTCCCAGCGGGGTCAGGGATTTTCTCTGCCTCGTGATGACTGGGTGTTGTGTGATGTCCTTAGGTTAGTTAGGTTTAAGTAGTTCTAAGTTCTAGGGGACTGATTACCATAGATGTTAAGTCCCATAGTGCTCAGAGTCATTTGAACCATTTTGGTGGCTATACGTAACTTCGGAGTTTGAGTTTTGTTTGGAAGTAAGTAATATTACATTTTTATTATATCTTTAGTACTGATAGTAAATGATATTATTGTCTAGATTGCAAGCAGTAACAATATCTAGTACAAGTCATAACAATGAGAATGTTAAACTACCACAGCAGTAAGTTCGGATTGTATCAAACAATGAAATTTCGGTTTGTACCATATAAAATAGATACTACAAAAACTCAAATGTTTACGTTCTTTATATCCGTGACCTGAATGGGATGAAGGATTCCGCAGGTTGACTCAAACATTTTGAATTGACAATCAGGGATACGAGGGAGAGGTGTTGAGTTCCAAGAAATACGTTAAGTGATGGGCTTAAAATTTTAAACGAAAACAAAAGGTGACGATGCAGTTTGTTTGAGAAAACACCGTTTTTTCCGAGTACATTCAGTGATAAACAGGAAACAGTACTGTGTGATCAATGAAACCTTCGAAGAAGACTGAATGTAGAACCACATTTGTGAGGGTTTGGCCGGTGAAAGTTGTGACATATAAAACTGAACAGTCTTTACTATAGCGCCGCGCGGAGGTGACGCGTGGTTTGAGGCGCCATGTAATGGACTGCGCGGCTTCTCCCGCCGAAGGTTCGAGTCGTCCCTCGAGTATGGGGGTGTCTGTTGTTCTTAGCATAAGTTAGTTTAAGCTAGTTTAAGTAGTGTGTAAGTCTAGGGACCGATGATCTCAGCAGTTTGGTCCCTTAGGAATTCACACACATTTGAACTGTACTACAAGTGTGATAAATATTTCAGTAGAAGTTAAATTAGTATTTTGATTTAGACCTATTCTGTTTAGAACTTTAATAACTATATTATGAAGTTTTGCTTGTCTGAATCATTTTCCCGGCGAGGAGACTTCGTACAGACCTATAACTTGTACTTACGTTACTTCAGTGTTTATGAGCGTTTATGGTTCAAATAAGCCTTAATGTAATAAACGTGACTTTTTTAACGTTACAGTTTCATGTCCGATACAACCCTCCAAAACTTTAAACGCCCAAAAATGCAAAGGGTGGAAATGGTATTGTAAAAATCAACAAAGGTACAGGGTGAGTACATAGTCTTTAATTGAATAATTAATAACTAAGGAACTATGTTAAGAACAGCTATGCCGGCCGTTGTAGCCGAGCGGTTCTAGGCGCTTCAGTCCGGAACCGGGCTGCTACTACGGTCGTAGGTTCGAATCCTGCCTCGGGCAAAATGTGTGTGATGTCCTTAGGTTATTAGGTTTAAGTAATTGTAAGTCTAGCGGACTGATGACCTCAGATGTTAAGTCCCATAGTGATTAGAGCCATTTGAACCATTTAAGATCAGCTATGCGGTTTGACACGAATGGCAGCTTATCTCATAAATGTATTTATTTATCTTTTATGGTACACTTCCATATGTGCTTTGTCTGTTGTCCACAGAAATAACTAGGTTGAACTCAGTTTCTCTCCAAGTCTTTACCAACATCTCTCCCGTCAATGTCTCTACAGCATCTCATATGCGTAGCGTCAGCGTCTGCACATCAGGAACTGGTGAACGTAACACTTTATTCCGTAGGTAACGTCCGCAAAAAAACTCAAGAAGCGTTACCCCTGGAGAATATAGTGGCTGAGACGGTGGAGCGTCTCTACCGGTCCATCTACCCGGAAAGCTTCCATCCAAGAACTGGCAAACAAATAACGAGCCAGTGCGGCGCTGCACCATCTATCTGAAACAGTCGTGTAACATTCCTATATCTGATGTACAAAGTAAAGTTCCAACACCTGCATGTAAACTATGGCGACTGTGACAAGCTCAGCTAAAAAGGTCGGTCCACTAACTGTCACAGTCAGTTTCGATCTGTCCCTTACCTGTTATGCCACGTTATGTGGGTTCTCAGACCACAGATCTGGATATTACGCCTGTTTACTTTCTCGGAGATGTGAAAAGTCATTTCATCAGATAAACGAACTGTGTTAAGGTAGTCATTCTACATCTACATCTACATGGATACACTGCAGATCCCATTTAAGTGCCCGGCAGAGGGTTCATCGAACCACTTTCACAATTCTCTATTATTCCAATCTCGTATAGTGCGCAGAAAGAATGAACACCTATATCTTTCCGTACGAGCTCTGCTTTCCCTTTTTTTATCTTGGTGATCGTTCCTCCCTATGTAGGCCGGTGTCAACAAAATATTTTCGCATTCGGTGGAGAATGTTGGTGATTGGAATTTCGTGAGAAGATTCCGTCGCAACTATAAATGCCTTTCTTTTAATGATTTACATCCCAAATCCTGTATCATTTCTGTGACACTCTCTCCCATATTTCACGATGATACAGCACGTACTGCCTTTCTTTGAACTTTTTCGATGCACTCCATCAGTCCTATCTGGTAAGGATCCAACACCGTGCAGCAGTATTCTAAAAGAGGACGGACAAGCGTAGTGTAGGCAGTCTCCTTAGTAGGTCTGTTACATTTTCTAAGTGTCCTTCCAATAAAACGCAGTCTTTGGTTAGCCTTTCCCACAACATTTTCTGTGTGTTCTTTCCAATTTAAGTTGTTCGTAATTGTAATACCTTGGTATTTAGTTGAATTTACGGCTTTTAGATTAGACTGATTTATCGTGTAACCGATGTTTAATGAGTTCCTTTAACTTTTCGTTATTTATGGTCACCTGCCACTTTTCGCACCATTCAGATATTTTTTCTAAATCGTTTTGCAGTTTGTTTTGATCTTCTGGTGACTTTATTAGTCGATAAACGACAGCGTCATCTGAAAACATCCGAAGACGGCTGCTCAGATTATCTCCCAAATCGTTTATATAGATAAGGAACAGCAAAGGGCCTGTATCACTACCTTGGGGAACGCCAGAAATCACTCTATGACTTTCTGTCAATTACTACGAACTGTGACCTCTCTGACAGGAAATCGCAAATCCACTCACGTAACTGAGACGATATTCCATAAGAACGCAATTTCACTACGAGCCGCTTGTGTGGTACAGTGTCAAAGTCCTTCCGGAAATCCAGGAATATGGAATCAATCTGAAATCCCTTGTCAATAGTACTCAGCACAGCATGTGAATAAAGAGCTAGTTGTGTTTCACAGGGACGATGTTTTCTAAACCCATGTTGACTGTGTGTCAATAGACACATTGCATCGATTCGTTCCGGCATGTCCCTAACAAACTCTGTATGTCTGGTGCAACGATTGCAGCGATTGCACTTAGTACAGACGGAAATGCAGCCGTTTGTGTAAAATCATCACCACAGTGGTCTGAGATGTGCTTGTTTCCCTAAAATTGCGATGCGTCGATTCCCGTGGACTGCGCTGGACTGCTGTAGTACCTGACTAGAGGTCCACCGCTCCTTGCATTGTTACCAAAACTGCAAGGCTCTTAAAACTTTTCACACCATACTTTGATGCTCTTCAGTTCTGACATATCTCCACCACAGACTCTTCTGTGCTATCGCTGAACTGTAATAGGCGACAGTGTTTCACGAGACCACAAAATACACTGGGCTTTCTTCCGCATAGAAGTCGCTGTTACAGCGACACTACTGAATTACGTTACCTGTGTCTAGAGGGTGGGAGGGAGGGAGTGAGAGGGAGATTACATACAGACATACAGGGTGATTTTTTCCACCCTATACAAACTCTAGGGACTGATCGATGAGAGTATATGGAACAGAAAGGGTCTAATGATCTTACGTCCTGAAATGCATGGTTTCCATAATAGAGACTATTTATTCATAGTTTCTTACAGAGACTACGGTCTAAGACGCACTGTACCACGCAGCCACAGTTACAGTATGTTGGTTTCCTCCTAGAGGGTGGTACTGTTCCTCATACGTCATGCCCTAGAGCCCCCTCCTCCCATAGTAAATGATAATATTGTATCCGATTCACTTCTATTGCTAACTCGTCTTGTAGTGGATGTGATACAGAGTAGTACACAATGGTTCCGTATTCGAATCGAGAGACTGCTGACATGGTGTTTACTTAGGGCACCGCTAACGGCAACGGACGGGGGGCAACAAGGTTGTATCAGGAAACCTATCCCCGCCGACAACAAACACAGCATTCAGTGTTTGCAACTTAGAGAGGGTCTTTTCAGGAAGCACGAAATCATGGAAGGACGTACCAGAAATGTTCGGACACCAGACTTTGAGGGAAATGTGATTAACACTGTGGAAGGCGACCGTCGTGTAGGACTAGGTAGATAGTCCGCCAGTACTGGGTAAGCCAGACAACCGCGGATTTGTTTCCGGATAGGAAGAAGATCCAAAGCATATCACATAAACGTATTTGTAAGTACTCTTGGAGCTCTTACTGATGAGTTCCCAAGCGGCCTCTAAACAATGTTATCATCCAACCATAGAGCAACGTATAAAATATTGTACGAGTTGGGCAACAATGCCGGCATCACGATGTAGCTCTCTGCGCTTATATCTAATTCTCTTCGTAATTACAGTGCCAGAGAAAAGAAAAAGCATGATATGGGACGCTCAGCCCATAAATGTATCTCCTATTTATATGTGTATGAATACTAACGTATCTATACATATGGCTGTAATACCGAAATCTGGTAACTGTATATCTGTCTAGATGGTACTTATAAATCTGCACAAATATTCAATTCTGTATCTGCACCTTTTGAGACAATTCTTACAGGACTACAAAAGCAGTTTTTATTGCTACTTTAGGTACATAATCATTAATGTGGTTTGAAATGGGGAAATACCAAATGTGTACCATGAGCGAATTACACTTATGATTGTGTTTGTAGCAAGATTTTCATAGCGCACAACCTCTGTGTATCTTGTGTAACATTTTCGTTTTCTTTAGGTGATTCAGTATTCCGTGGATGTAAAGCTTGTTTTGTATCCGAACCTGTCCATTTCTAAGCCTACGTACCAGGGTACGAATTAAACTAACGTGTACTCTGAATAGTCAAAACAAACCGCAGTATACACTGAGATGCTAAACGTCGTTGGATGCCTTCTAATATCGTGTCGGACCTGCTTTTGTCCAGCCTAGTGCAACTACGTTGCATGGACTCGACAAGTCGTTGGAAGCCCCCTGTACAAATATTGAGCCATGCTTCCTCTGTATCCTCCCATAACTCCGGAAGTGTTGCCAGTGCAGGACTTTTTGCACGAACTGATCTCTCGATTATGTCCCATGAATGTTCGATGGGGTTCATGTCGCGTAATTAGGGCGGCCAAATCATTTGCTCGAAAATCAATCACGAACGACAGTGCCCCGATGACATGTTTGGGAGCATGAAGTCCATGAATGGCTGCAAATCGACTCCAAGTAGCCAGTCATAACCATTCCAAGTCGATGATCGGTTCAGTTGGACCAGAGGAACCAGTCCATTTGATGTAAACACAGCCCACACCATCATGTAGCCACAACTAGGTTGCGCAGTTCCTTGTTGACAATTTGCTTTCATGGCTTAGTGTACGTGCTCGAACCCTACCATCCACTCGTACCAACTTAAATTGGGACTCATCTGACAAGGGCACGGTTTTCCAGTCTAGGGTCCAACCTTTATTGTAGAGAGCCGAGGAGAGGCGCCGCAGGCGATGTCGTCCTGTCAGAGTCGGACGTCTGCTGCCATAGCCCATTCACTCAAATTTCTCCGCACTGTTCCACATTGGTTTCTGCGGTTACTTCATGCAGTGTTTCATGTCTTTTAGCAATAACAGCTCTACGCAAATGACGCTACTCTTGGTCGCTAAGTGTAAGCCGTCGGCCACTGGTTTGTCCGCCGTGAGAGGTAATGCTTGAAATTTGGTATTCTTTGCACACTCTTGACACTGTGGATTTCGGAATATTGAATTCCCTAGCCATTTCTGAAATTGAGTAACCAATGCGTCTAGGTCCAACTACTCTTCCGCGTTCAGAGCATGTCAATTCCCGTCGTGTGGTCATAATCACGTCGGAAACCTTTTCACATGAATCACTTCAGTACAAATGACAGCTTCGCCAATGCACTGCCATTTTATACCTTGTGTACGCGATACCATCGCCATACGTGTATGTGCATATCTCTATTACATCAAGTTTATTTCCTCAGTGTATTTCCAGTGTTGAGATGGTTGTATAGGCACGTACCAAAAACCTACAAATAAAAAAAAACATAAAATAAAAAAGTACACGCTAGAGACGCGACGTTACGGTCAAATTGAAACTTCTTTGTAACAAAGATGACTTTGAGCCGTGCGCTGCTCGCGGTCATGCCGTTTATTGCTCGTCATCTTGTTTTTATGGTTCTGTCACCTCTTTCTTATTCTTTTTTGGCGTCACTAAGTTGCTGGTTTGCTTGCCCGTGAGTGGCAGCAGCAGCGTTTATCGATAAGTGCACTGTCGTACTATCTCTGGAGCGACTGTTAGTACTTCCGGGTTGCCGTGTGTTGGGGGTTCAGTCTGGCTGGAGCTCCAGTGAGGTCTGCACAGCCAGTACTCGCCTGACACACATACACTGTCCGACGGAAGGAGACTTGAGTGGGAACAACCGTTAGTTGGTCGTTCGGTCGGTCGTCTCATCGGGCTATGTGTATTCGGTCTTCCGATCGCTTCTGGCTCCCTTCAATTGTTCATCTTGCGGGACTTTGGTCGGTTCGTTCCTTGGGGAGAGATGTCGGGTGGCCAATGGGCCGGTGTTCCCTTTGCATCATTGGGTCCGAGCCACTGTCTCCGTGACGTCGTCCATCCGAAGGGAGTGGGGACGGAGCGCCAGTGAGGTGCGGACAGCCAGTACTCGCCGACCGCTGGCGACATGCCATGAACTGTTGGACGGAAGGAGATTGGAGCGGGAACGACCGTCGTTTTGTCGTCTCATTGAGCGACGTGTATTTGGTCACCGACCGCTTATGTGTGCGACTTTTTTTAAAAAAAATCTTTATTTACCATCAATAATAATCATACATCATAACCCACTTCCTTATGTGATTACTGGGTCTTACTTTCTAAATGTTAGTTACAATTAGCAGATAATTACAATATATTAAGTCGTGAGCTACAGCTATACTCTACTTACAATGGGCAGCTATGTAAACTTATTGGTTTTTAACTTCTAAGATTTTAACTAACCCCACCTCTAATTCCTGCAGCGTCACAGATGTGTCAGAAATATATATAAACCTAGTTTATTGCCTTGCCCATCGAGCTAATCCCGATGGGCGTGCCCCTGACACTGGGCAGGCCAGGATGTTAATCGCTGCAGGTTCCTAATTCTAGACTCCTAGTCTAATTTCTACTAACTAGTTCTAACCTAAGTCAATTCCGGTGCATTGTCCAGTCCTTGTTGTTGTTGTTTTTTATTAACCCACTCCCCCTAATCCCGTACGTGGCGGATTCCAGACTATAGGGTCGGCCTATCCACGCACTGGCGGTATGGGAGTAGGGCGCGTATTTGTTGTAATGTGTGCTACTTAGTTTAGTTCCCTCATGTATTCTCTTAGCACTTTTTGTGATACCTCGTCAGCAAGTTTATTTAGTGTTTGGAAGGTGTCTTGTTGTCTTATCAGGTGGTATGTGTCATGATCGGGTAGTTGGTCACGTAGTGTGGAAGCAACATCATTGAAGAGGGGGCACTCGTAAATCACATGATCGGGAGTGCCCTCCGGTTCACCACATTCACACGCGGGTGTGGCCCTTTTCCCGAACCGACATAAGTATGTCGGGTAAGGCCCATGTCCAGTGAGAATAGGGATTAGTCCTCTGGTGGGTTCAAAGTCTTTCATTTTTGTCGTTCCCTAATACTTGGAATTAGTACATATGTCCTACGCCCTGTTTCATCCGTGTCCCACAGTTCTTGCCATAGTTGTACTCCCCTTTGCCGAATCTCACCCTTGTCCCCTGCCCCAATGCCTAAGATCTCCTCTATTTTTGTTGCATTTCCCTTCTTAATCCAGAACCATGCAGCCTGCTCCCTGATTTTGATGTCCAGAGGCCAAAGCCCCATCATGACTAGTAGTGCTCCCCCTGGTGATGTTCTGTAAGCCCCTACCGACCTAAGTATCATGTTCCTTTGAACCCTTCTCACTGTCATGGCGGGCACCAACCTCGTGAGCCTGTGTGCCCAGACTCCCGAGCCGATACCCACTATTGATGTTAATATATTATTATGATACAGTCTTATGAGGTGAGGTGGAAGATGAAATCTTTTATGTTCTATGGATATGAGATTGTTCAGTGTTTGGAGGGCTTTCTGGGTTACGGTTTCAATGTGTTTCCCAAAATTCCACTTCTCATCAATGATGATGCCCAGGTATCGTGTGTCACGTCTCCGAAGAACCGGCGAGCGCTCGATTCGTACAGTCGGGTTACGGATTAATTGTCCCTTCAGAAGCAAGTAGGTAGACTTGCTCGGTGATATCGTCATTTTGGTGTTTTGGCACCATAGTTGTAACTTGTTTAGGGCACTTTCTATTTTGGGTTCAATGACTTCGCGGCTACGGCCGCCGACCAACAGGAGGAGGTCATCTGCATAGGCTATCACCTCTAGCACTTCCTCACTTTGTTGTAGGGTGTCGAGTAAAGGCTCCATGTGAATGTCCCAAAACAGGGGCCCTAACACAGAACCCTGGGGACAGCCCTTTGTTATAGATTTTCCAATTCTCTCGCTAGAAGATGATAGCCAGACCTCCCTTTCCTCGCAATAGGTCCTCAGACAACCATATAGCGGCCCTGGGTACTCCTTCTCCCGCAAGCAAGAGAAGAGCGAAGGCCACCACAGGTTGTCGAAGGTGCCACTGATGTCAACCATGATGCCCATCACGTACTTATGTGGGGTAGAGCCACAGACCTCAGCAGCCAGGGCGATCGCATCAGATGTCGATCGCCCAGGCCTGAAGCCGAACAGCCTGTCGCTCATCCCACGCAGCATCCGATGTGCAGCCAGTCTGTCAGCTAGTAACTTTTCTAGTATTTTCCCTAGTATATTAAGCAAGGAGATCGGTCTGTAGGATTTTGTATTTGTTGGATCTTTATCTGGCCCTTTCCGAATAATAACTACATTCGCGGTCTTCCACACCCTTGGAAATTTTTGTTGTATCAGACACTCATTATATAAGTGAGTGAGTGGTGCAGTTAGCCGGGGAGCTAGAAACTGCACCACCTCGGCTACAATGCCGTCTGGCCCGGGAGCTTTACCCCTTTTAAGTGATTTTATGTGGGCAGCCACCTCTTCCTCCGAGAAAGGGTAGACTGCCGTATTGTTGGTGTATTTGTTGAGGTTGTCATGTCTTAGTTGTTGTTGTTGATCAGATTCCCCATCCGGGCTATCATCAGGCAGCAGGGATCGGAAGAGGACGTCAGCAGTTTCCTGCCAGGATTGCGTCATCCTGTCCCCGTGCCTGACTGTTGATAATTCCAGTGGAGAGCGGATCTCCTCTCGTACTAATTTATATGGTGTACCCCAGGGGTCCAATGCCAATTGGCTCTGGACGAAGTTTTCCCAGCTTTGTATTCTAACAACCTGGTGTTCCTTCTGGAATCGGAGTTTAGCCTCCCGATATTGCAGCAGCCATCTTTGCCGTTCTGGCCAGACGACACTGCGCTGGTAATATCTTCTCAACCTTCTAACAGACCGGCGCATATCCTCGAGTTCGGGCGACCATGGTGATGGAGAGGCTGCTATGGCCTTCCTCCTGGTCGGTACGGCAGCTTTCACCGCGCTAGTTATTGCACTGGTCAGTTCCTCTGTTCGGTCGTTTACGTCTATGTCAAAGTCTGAGCCACCTTCTGGCAAGGCAGGAATGACGCACTCCCTCGCTAGTCGTTCCCAGTCAGCCCTTTGTGACTTGTCATTTCTCCTTGTCGTTCCACGGTGATTGTGTGGTGTCACCGCCAGACACCACACTTGCTAGGTGGTAGCCTTTAAATCGGCCGCGGTCCGTTAGTATACGTCGGACCCGCGTGACGCCACTATCAGTCATTGCAGACCGAGCGCCGCCACACGGCAGGTCTAGAGAGACTTCCTGGCACTCGCGCCAGTTGTACAACCGACTTTGCTAGCGATGGTTCACTGACAAAATACGCTCTCATTTGCCGAGACGATAGTTAGCATAGCCTTCAGCTACGTCATTTGCTACGACGTAGCAAGGCTCCAGTACCAGTTACTATTGATACTGTAATCATGTACCGTCAAGAGCGACGCTCATCATTAATGGATTAAAGTTAAATATTCCACCAGCTACGTCCGTTTTTCTAAAGTCTAATTTCCTTGTCCTGTTTCAGACCTCACGCCAGCCTGCGTGAGCTAAAACGCGTGCCTTTCGGCTTCCTCTCATACCCGGTGTTGGCTCTCCTGCCAACCCACAACAGATTGGTTTTAGGATTGTCGGAGTTGTTGGTGCAAGTGTTCATGTGGAACTGTGTGTAGCTTCTGCGATTTCCGCTGAGCAGATGGATGCTGCCTGCGTACTGGAGCAACCATTCGGTCGGTTGCGACAGAGCAGTGATTCTCCTCGTGTGAGGTCAGGCTGGGTTGTTGGTTGGTACGTCAGCCGTCCCTAGGTCGTGTTGCCACCCGAGTATTTAGTGTTACGCTTGGCTGCCAGTCTCACCTAAACTGTTGCTAGAGTTTCCTCCCCAGGCCGACCCTTGGAACACTTCTGAGCAACACTGTTCTGTTGTTGCAAGTACTGTGCCAGGCCTTGAGCCGTGTATCAATTTTGTCTGTTCTATGTTCAGTATATGGCCTTCAGCCAAACCTAATGTGAAGTATTTTAAGATAAGGCCTTCAGCCATGTTTCATTTAAAATTCTTATTTGCTCTGTATTTAGGCCTTAAGCCGCGTTTGTTTTAAAATTTGTGGCTTTCAGTCCTAATGTGTAAATTCCTGTCTGTAAGGTTTCTCTTTAATTATCTTGAGTTCTTAAAATGGCCTTCAGCGGTACTGTGTAAATGCTTATCTTTTGTCTGTAATTACACTCCTGGAAATGGAAAAAAGAACACATTGACACCGGTGTGTCAGACCCACCATACTTGCTCCGGACACTGCGAGAGGGCTGTACAAGCAATGATCACACGCACGGCACAGCGGAAACACCAGGAACCGCGGTGTTGGCCGTCGAATGGCGCTAGCTGCGCAGCATTTGTGCACCGCCGCCGTCAGTGTCAGCCAGTTTGCCGTGGCATACGGAGCTCCATCGCAGTCTTTAACACTGGTAGCATGCCGCGACAGCGTGGACGTGAACCGTATGTGCAGTTGACGGACTTTGAGCGAGGGCGTATAGTGGGCATGCGGGAGGCCGGGTGGACGTACCGCCGAATTGTTCAACACGTGGGGCGTGAGGTCTCCACAGTACATCGATGTTGTCGCCAGTGGTCGGCGGAAGGTGCACGTGCCCGTCGACCTGGGACCGGACCGCAGCGACGCACGGATGCACGCCAAGACCGTAGGATCCTACGCAGTGCCGTAGGGTACCGCACCGCCACTTCCTAGCAAATTAGGGACGCTGTTGCTCCTGGGGTATCGGCGAGGACCATTAGCAACCGTCTCCATGAAGCTGGGCTACGGTCCCGCACACCGTTAGGCCGTCTTCCGCTCACGCCCCAACATCGTGCAGCCCGCCTCCAGTGGTGTCGCGACAGGCGTGAATGGAGGGACGAATGGAGACGTGTCGTCTTCAGCGATGAGAGTCGCTTCTGCCTTGGTGCCAATGATGGTCGTATGCGTGTTTGGCGCCGTGCAGGTGAGCGCCACAATCAGGACTGCATACGACCGAGGCACACAGGGCCAACACCCGGCATCATGGTGTGGGGAGCGATCTCCTACACTGGCCGTACACCACTGGTGATCGTCGAGGGGACACTGAATAGTGCACGGTACATCCAAACCGTCATCGAACCCATCGTTCTACCATTCCTAGACCGGCAAGGGAACTTGCTGTTCCAACAGCACGTCCGCATGTATCCCGTGCCACCCAACGTGCTCTAGAAGGTGTAAGTCAACTACCCTGGCCAGCAAGATCTCCGGATCTGTCCCCCATTGAGCATGTTTGGGACTGGATGAAGCGTCGTCTCACGCGGTCTGCACGTCCAGCACGAACGCTGGTCCAACTGAGGCGCCAGGTGGAAATGGCATGGCAAGCCGTTCCACAGGACTACATCCAGCATCTCTACGATCGTCTCCATGGGAGAATAGCAGCCTGCATTGCTGCGAAAGGTGGATATACACTGTACTAGTGGCGACATTGTGCATGCTCTGTTGCCTGTGTCTATGTGCCTGTGGTTCTGTCAGTGTGATCATGTGATGTATCTGACCCCAGGAATGTGTCAATAAAGTTTCCCCTTCCTGGGACAATGAATTCACGGTGTTCTTATTTCCAGGAGTGTATTTTGAATAATTGTTTCGGCCTTCAGCCGTCAAGATATTTCAAGTTTTCTTAAGATGGTTTTCGGTTCTACTGTGTAAATGTTTGTCTTTAAAGGTTGCCTTTTATCATGTAGAAATATTATTGGGCTTTCAGCCGAGGAATTAATTTAAGCCGGCCGGAGTGGCCGAGCGGTTCTAGGTGCTACAGTCTGGAACCGTGCGACTGCTACGGTCACAGATTCGAATCCTGACTCGGGCATGGATGTGTGTGATGTCCTTAGGTTAGTTAGGATTAAGTAGTTCTAAGTTCTAGGGGACTGATGACCTCAAAAGTTAAGTCCCATAGTGCTCAGAGCCATTTGAACCAATCAATTTAAATTTTCCTTAATATTGCTTTTAGCCGAAATTGGTAAATGCTTGGCTTTAAAGAATTTCCTTTGCTGGTCTGAAATATTATTTGGGCCTTTAGCCGAGAAGATAGTTTAATTTTTCTTAAGTAAGGCCTTCTGCTGTTTGTTTAAATTCTTGTACCTTAAAAGGAATTATTTAAGGATATTTTAATTTTATTTAAGTAAGGCCTTCAGCCGTTTCTCTAAATGCTTGTGTTTCAAAAGGAATTATTTAAACCTTATTATTGAGAAGTTACTTGCGCCCTCAGCCGTGAATTGCTCCATGTTGTTTTAAAGAGAAAACTGAGCATTGTGTTTTCGAGGAATAAAGTTCTGTATTCTTGTGCAACTAACAGTAACTGATCTCGGCCCCTTTCCACTCCCTGATCCGCTCTGTCCTGCGAAACCAGATTTCAGACTTTTTCTACACGTTTCAACTCCACACCTCCAAAAATTCAGACGATCAAAACACAGGGGTGTGGTGAACTTATTTAAAAATTTAACAATTGTATATTCTTATTATAATGAGTTTTATAATTCTATTGAGTAACGCATCATGGCATTGCTAAGTGTGACGAATGTTCCAATACGTTGTCCAAAAAAAATTACAATGTCGGAATAGCTGACGCGTCCGATAACAGTTGACGTTCTCGTAACCCTTAATAGAGTGCGTGCATGCAGCGTTTGCGGACTGCAGCAGCCGTACCGCCGACGCAGCGGAAACAGCCCCTCGTCGTATCTGTGGCCACAACACACCACGAAACAGGGCGCTACACGAATCCACACAGACCAGAGCACAGAACACAGCATGGCTGGCCACACGAGGCGCCGCTGTCGGTGGCCCCGCGCCACTAAATCATTCAGCGCGCCAGTGGCGCCATTCACGGCCCAAGACGCACTGGCGCGTGGTCTGATAAACCGCCCTATATCATCGGCCGGCCTCTCTCCCAAATTACTCCGAGCTCCTCGTGCGAGGTTCCTCGCCCTCCCACGCCGCCATTATCAGTACACTGCCGGGAAATGTACAGACTTCCCCCACGCGGAGAACCTTTTCTCCAGTCACCTACATCCACCTTCGGAAATTTACATCGCACAATGCTGTCTCCCTCTCACTTACGTCAACGAACTCCTGTCGCTAGGTCCCTGGCAAAAGCCCAGGCTCGGGACACGACATTCGTTTAATGTTTATAATACGAGGCGTGTTTTTTTAAGTGAGTACCGTTTTGAAATTAAAAAAGGACGTGCTAAGATATCTCAATAATTTTATTTTTACATGAAAGCCTGTACCTTAATCTACTTTTCTACATAATTTCCGTCAATATTGAGGCACTTGTCATAACGTTGTACCAGTTTTTGAATACCCTCCTCATAGAAGTCTGCCGCCTGTCTTGTTACCACTGCATCACCACTGTTTTGACTTCGACATCGTCATGAAGACGCTGACCGCCCAGGTGTTTCTTCAAGTGCAGGAACAGATGGTAGTCACTGGGCGCAAGATCGGGGCTGGACGGATGATGATCTAGAGTTTCCCATCGAAAAGATGTGATTAGATCATTGGTCTGATTTTCCACATGCGGACGGGCATTGTCTGCAGCAAAACGATGCCCTTGCTCAACTTCCATGGACTGTTGCTTTGATTCTGGTGTGACGTAGGCCACACATGTTTCATCGCCCGTAACAATTTGGCTGAAGAAATCATCAACGTCGTTGTGGACCCACTCAAGAAAAGTCAAGGCACTGTCTAAACGTTTGGTTTTGTGCACATCCGTCAACATTTTCGGTACCCAACGTGTGCACAATTTTCGGTAATTAAAGTGCTCGGTCACAATGCCATACAAAACACTACGAGAAACATTAGGAAACTCATCCCGCAAGGAGCAAACCGTAAAGCGTCTGTTTTCTCTCACCTTATTGTTCACTTCCTGCACCAAACTTTCATTAACGACCGAAGGACGCCCACTCCGTTATTCATCATGCACATTTGTGCGGCCATCTTCAAATGCTCTCACGCACTTTCTTGCCATTCCATCACTCATAATGTTTTCTCCGTAAACTGCACAGATCACACGATGAATATCGATCGCTTTGAGGCCTTTAGCACTAAGAAATCTTAAAATAGCCCATACTTCACAGTCGCCGGGACTCACGAGTATCGGAGGCATCTTAAACACTCAGTACACAACGTAAACAAGGAAGAATCAGGCTGTAATGGCGTCAGTGCGTAGATTAAGGTACAGGCTTTCATGTAAAAATAAAATTATTGAGTTATCTTAGCACGTCTTTTTTTAATTTCAAAACGGTACTTACTTAAAAAACACGCCTCGTAGTTACGGCCAAATTTATGACCTGACAATGGTTGTTGCTGCACCAGTAAGTGGATAACGCCTGTCAGTGTAGACTATCCACTCCACTCCCACGCGTCCGCGCTGTAGTTCAAATGGTTCAAATGGCTCTGAGCACTATGGGACTCAACTGCTGTGGTCATAAGTCCCCTAGAACTTAGAACTACTTAAACCTAACTAACCTAAGGACATCACACACATCCATGCCCGAGGCAGGATTCGAACCTGCGACCGTAGCGGTCGTGCGGTTCCAGACTGTAGCGCCTTTAACCGCTCGGCCACTCCGGCCGGCTCCGCGCTTCAGTACCTGACGTGCTGCCCAGCATAAGTATGAGGATTATTCGGAAAGTAAGGAACGATAGGCCGCGAAATGGAACCACAGTGAAAATCAAAGCTGTTTTATTTGCAACAGTTAGCTACAACTTCCAGCTACTTACGTCCATAGTCGCCGATCCAACTTAGACGTTTGTCGTAGCGTTGTACCAACTTTCCAATACCCTCGTTATAGAAGGCAGCCGTCAGTGCTTTCCGCCAACTCTCTACGCTGGCCTACAGCTCGTTGCCTGTGCCAAAATGTTGTCGTCATAGCCAGTGGTTCATGTGAGCATAGATGAAACTCAGAGGGAGACAATTACGGGCTATATTGTGGGTAATCAAACATTACCAATTGAAAACGATGCAGGAGCATCTTCGTAGCCCCTGCAGAATGCGGCTGAGAATTGACTTGAAGAAGAATACGCACGACAGTTATGTAATGTTGGCTGCATAGCTTCAGGCGAAATTTCTCACCAGGCCCTCGTACTTGGCGGGAGACACTATTGTTCTGTGTATCTTTACGTGCACCTGTGTGCTCAGAACTAAAAAGAACGACGTAACGCAATCGACGGGCGTACTAGAGACACTGCCCAACATATCTGTGCAAAACTTCATCGGATTCTCACTGTGGTTTCCATTTAGCGACCCATCGTTCCTTACTTTCCGAATAACACTCGTATTAATGGCTTCCTCTTGCAGGTACTAACCAACCTCAAAACATGGGACTTATAATAGTTGTAACTATTATTCTGAAAACGGCGTAAATATTGATGTCATATTGTCCAGTACATCATCCTCAGTCACCAATAGAAATAGCTGCACTTATGACCGTTACACTCTACATATAAATTGAATATATACCAAGAAAACGCCTCTTTGTATGAAGTACGTTTCTTTCTTACCTTTTTTTTTTTACCCACATAGACGATCATGTACTAACCGGATTCACGAGACAGCAGGGATGCCGTGTTTTCAGGAGATGCCCAAAGCCATATATAGGTAATGCCAGATTACTTCCTCACCAGTAATCTCCTCCCCCTCCCCTCCGATTCTATAAGGAATCGAGCGCCCGTTTGTAAAACTACTCCAATACTTCATAAATGAGTCAAAGCGCTGAATATTTGATGTTGGTCATTGTAAAGCTATATCGCTTAAGATGCTAGTAATGTTTAAAATTTGTTGAAAGTCGTGCTCTCATTATCAAACACTGGTTGAGTTTTCTCTGGGTAATTTGCGCACTCGTTTTAAGATAAGTTTGATTTCCACGTATCACAATATTCATGACATCCTGCGTTATATGTGGATATTGTCTGCAAAATGTGTTGGGAATAGAGTGAAAGAAGTCGTAAAATGTCATGCCTACTGCTGGAGTTTTACTGCATGAACAGGTAAAATGTAGTAAGGTACAAAATATTCTCCGCATTTTTTTTATGGGGGTGTCAACGAGAAAAAGTTTCGAAAAGATTTAAAATTACGTATAAACTTATAAGTTTGTAGCATTCCAAGGCAAGTGTCATAATAATATAATATAATATAATAATTTTGGGTATTGGGCCACGTCATTATAAAACAACTAAAATATCGGCGTTTCGACCGACTTGCTGCGCTCCTCTTCAAGAGGGTTTAGTTATTTCAGTGTTTTATAATCACGTGGCCTAACACCAAAAACTATTTTATTCAAAACGTGTAAAGCTAGTTGCAAGTCGCTTAACGCTCTCATTCTCAAATACTTGATGAATGAAATCTGGATAATTTTCGTGCCTCACACCATATCTACGGATTCTAAAATTAATACCTCTGAAGTCAAACCATTAACGTACGACTCTTAACGAGCAGAGTACAACATTTTAAATTTTTATATTAGGTCAATAATTATTAGAACTGCCTGCACTGAATATCCATTTTTTTTGTTACATTGGCAGTCTTCAACATAGAGTGGCTGACCAGGTGGACTGGATATATGTTTAGCTATTTAGTGATATAAATATCCACCGGAGAACAAAACAAAAATACACAAACTATTAAAACCCTAAATGTTAATTAAGAAGTTTGTTGAGGTGGTCATTTATCGCAGCAGCTGCAAATTAATTGCTGTAGTAACTGAGAAAAGTTTTTTTTTTTTTTTTTTTTTTTACATGACGCACATAAATTATGTACCCACGTAGATACCTTCCGCTTTTTCAACAAATTGTACTCTGTGAATGGTTCGCAATATTATAGGAATTTTTAGTTTTCATACACTGATTTTTAAATTAAAAACCCTTCACGCAAATATTTTATAGCGAAATGAGAAGTTACTCACAGTAGAACGTCAAACTCATTAGTTCTAGAACTTGCAGTTTTCCCCTGTTGAGAAACGGTTGCCATTTCTCGTGTAGAGTCAAGATAACTACATAACATAACCTTAATACATCTGTTATTTTCGGTCTGTAAGTGATGCCAACTTCCCCAACTTTTTATTTTCCAGTTTTCTGCTCATCTGTATGCATACATAGGGTTGTGTGTGTGTGTGTCTGTGTGTGCCTGCAGTTACGGTGCGCTGTTCTAGTGTTCATCACAACATGTCCTGGAGACAGCACTTCGATGGTTCAAACAAATTTCGGGCTTGCAGCCGGTCGTCGTTCAATACCTCGCACGATATTTCAACTGGGCAACTGGGCACCTGCCAGTCATCTTCAGGTGAGCCGTCGCAGACTGGCGAAAACGTCCTCTGTTCCGCAATATACAGCTCGCTGTAACTATTCTGCGCATGCGTCGAAAACTTGATAGATGGACCACACTGCCCACCGCAGCGCCCTCATTGGTGGAATAGCGGAACTCAGTCGCCCTCTGCGTTGCTGTTTGCCGCGGCCGTAGGCGCACCCTGTCGTCTTCGGTTAGAGAAAATCGTGGAGATGATGGGATTCCATACACTGTCCAGCTGGTAGCCGCTGTCAGATTTTCCGCCAGTCGTATTTCTACGGATTTTTTAATAATGGATTCCCAGAAAGACGTTGCTGTAGCCAAAATCACTGTTTTCTCATACTCCATTGAATGTCTAGTAGAAACACTATGTTCAGCAATAGCGGGCTTGCTTGGTTGCAAAAGACGGGTGTAACGTTGATATTCAGTGCAGCGTTCTTTCACGGTTTGTGTGGTTTGACCTATGTAAGCTATATCACTTTGGCAGTGTATCTTGTAAATTCCGGCCTTTCGTAGTAAAAGATTGCCCTTAACTGATCCCACAAGGTCCGCAATCTTCGATGGTGGGCGGAAAACCACTTTTACCTGAAATCTTCGGAGGATTATTGCTATTTTAAACGAAGTGTTGCCAACGAAAGGAAGAAAAGCTAAAGATTGTTCCGGCATGTTCTCCTCTTTATCAACTTCCTGCTTCTTAGTTTTAACTGTTAGTGCCCTGTTAATCTGTCGGATAGAATAGCCATTTTCGCTGAATTCTGTCGTTGGATGGGCGAGTTCTTGGGGTAAGGTATCTAGATCTGCGACAGTATGAGCTCTATGATCAAGTGTTTTAAGCACACTCATGGTTTGCGACGGGTGATAGCAACGCGATGCTTACAGATACAATCAGTATGAGTGGGTTTCCGATAAACTGAATGCCCTAGAGATCCATCATTTTTCCTTCGAACCAGGACATCCAAAAAAGGCAAACAACCGTCTTTCTGTATTTCCATGGTGAACCGGATGTTGCTATGAACGGAGTTAAGGAGATGTAGAACATTAATTTGTCTTCTCCATGAAGCCACACTATGAACGTATCATCCACATACCTCCAAAAAACTGTTGGTTTCAGGGCAGCTGATTCAATCGCTCTCCCCCAAAATCCTCCATAAAAAGTTTGGCCACCGAGGGAGACAGGGGAGCTACCCACGGCGACACTGTTACTCTGTTCAAAATATTCTTGATTAAACATAACTTGAGGAAAGAGCGTGCCTAAACAAAGCAGTGATACCAACAGGAAACATGTTACCAATCAGTGTCAAAGAATCTGCATTTTAAAACTCACAGCATTTCGATGATTTCACACGTGGAAGAACCATCGACAAACTGGAAGGAGGATGGAGTGTGTAGCTGAGGAGTTTGGTACTGCTCAGTGCATTGTTTCACGTGCATGGGGAGCGTTTGAACCACAGGCACTGCTGCCCGAAGGAGAGGAGAGAGTCGACGACGGTCATCTATAGCAGCAATTGACAGATACACTGTGCAACAGGCAATAAGGATCTGCCGTCAATAACGCTGTGCAATTGCAAGCAATTTTATCATTACTCCAAAATACGCAATCCCACGCTCCACAGTGGTACGGTGAAGGTGATCACTTTGCCCGACGACCAATACGTTGTGTTCCGATGACTCACTCATATCGGCGGCACTGTTTTCGATGCTGTCAAGAGCGTAAGACCTGGAACAGCTACGAGTAGGGTCGTTTGCTCTTCCGGATGAGAGCACATTCAGTATGAGTAGTAATTTGGACGTACTCTCATATGGCGAGCGGCGGAAACACGTAGTACGGCCTGGAAAATTGTCGAACATCTGTGTTTTGGTGTCAGGTACTACGGTGTAGGGAGGCTTACTGTTGCGTAGGATTACTGACCACAGCACACACGCCGCTCAAAGTTGTAGTAACACTGTACAAGTTCCAACTCTCCATGCTTGCATTCATCCATGACTTCATACACTAATGGCCATGAACATTGCTACACCACGAAGATGACGTGCTACAGACGCGAAATTTAACAGAAAGGGAGAAGATGCTGTGATATGCAAATGATTAGTTTTTCAGAGCATTCACACAAGGTTGCCGCCGGTGGGGACACCTACAACGTGCTGACATGAGGAAAGTTTGCAACCGATGTCTCATACACAAACAGCAGTTGACCGACTTTGCCTGGTGAAACGTTGTTGTGATTCCTCGTGTAAGGAGGAGAAATGCGTACCATCACGTTTCCGACTTTGATGAAGGTCGGATTGTAGCCTATCGCGATTGCGGTTTATCGTATCGCGAAATTGCTGCTCGCGTTGGTCGAGATCCAATGACTGTTAGTAGAATATGGAATCGGTGTGTTCAGGAGGATAATACGGAACGCCGTGCTGGATCCCAACGGCCTCGTATCACTAGCAGTCGAGATGACAGGCATCTTATCCGCATGGCTGTAACGGATCGTGCAGCCACGTCTCGATCCCTGAGTCAACAGATGGGGACGTTTGCAAGACAACAACCATCTGCACGAACAGTTCGACGACGTTTGCAGCAGCATGGACTATCAGCTCGGAGACCATGGCTGTGGTTACCCTTGACGCTGCATTACAGACAGCAGCGCCTGCAATGGTGTACTCAGCGACGAACCTGGGTGCACTAATGGCAAAACGTCATTTTTTTGGATGAATCCAGGTTCTGTTTACAGCATCGTGATGGTCGCATCCGTGTCTGGCGACATCGCGATGAACGCACACTGGAAGCGTGTATTCGTCATCGTCATACTGGCGTATCACGCGGCGTGATGGTATGGGGTGCCATTGGTTACACGTCTCGGTCACCTCTTGTTCGCATTGACGGCACATTGAACAGTGGACGTTACATTTCAGATGTGTTACGACACGTGGCTCTACCCTTCATTCGATCCCTACGAAACCCTACATTTCAGCAGGATAATGGACGACCGCATGTTGCAGGTCCTGTACGGGCCTTTCTGGATACAGAAAATGTTCGACTACTGCCCTGGCCAGCACATTGTCCAGATCTCTCACCAATTGAAAAGGTCTGGTCAATGGTGGCCGAGCAGCTGGCTCGTCACAATACGCCAGTCAGTACTGTTGATGAACTGTGATATCGTGTTGAAGCTGCATGGGCAGCTGTACCTGTACACGCCATCCAAGCTCTGTTTGACTCAATGCCCAGGCTTATGAAGGCCGTTATTACTGCCAGCGGTGGTTGTTCTGGGTACTGATTTCTGAGGATCTATGCACCCAAACTGCGTGAAAATGTAATCACATGTCAGTTCTAGTGCAATATATTTGTCCAAAGAATACCCATTTATCATCTGCATTTCTTCTTGGTGTAGCAATTTTAATGGCCAGTAGTGTATTTATTGACGACACTGTCCAAGCGTATCGAACAGTGGAGGTGGAGCGGCTCTTAGAAAGAGAGAATATTCGCGTATTCGTGGGGATGCGTTGTGGAAACGCGTTGTCACCCTCCCACGTGCGTCATTTGCCATGTACAGTTGTCAACTGTGCTGCTGTAGGGATGGCACACTCTATCACAAGAGCTCCTTACGAAACTTGTGGCCAGGGACCACTGCCGTCTGTGGTGATTGGACACCCTGGTAAGGATCATGTCCACAATTTCTAATTACGGGGTACCCTTATGAATCGTGATGATTTCAGCGTAATTACTGTCTTTGAATGAAAGTGTAATGCCTCATTGTATATTTCTTTCAGTTACCTTCCGAATGTGTTGTAGGAGTTATTTCCATGTATGGTCCAAGTTTTATCGAGCTGTGTTGCTTGGCAGTGACACGTGATACGAAAGTTGCCTTGATCCTAAAGTTTTCACACCACTCCACTTGTAATCGACCGCGGCACAATGCCGTCGCTTAGTGCAATAACGATGGTATACGCAGTTGTGTGTTAGAACAAATTTGTAAGTAACTCTGAAAATCATTGTAATCAGACTCCGATAATGTAGGATGAAAACATCCAAAAAGTCCTAATAATTAATTGAACACCTACTGGATGATTTGTCGTAATTAGGGGAACTGAAGACAATATCTGTGGACTGTGCGGCTGGTCCCTGCGGAGGTTCGAGTGCTCCCTCGGGCATGGGTGTGTGTGTGTGTTTGTCCTTAGGATAATTTAGGTTAAGTAGTGTGTAAGCTTAGGGACTGATGACCTTACCAGTTAAGTCCTATAAGATTTCACACACATGTGAACATTTTTGAACAATATCTGTGTGGAGTGCTCTAAATAAGCGTTTCAAGCCGAGAGACAACAATAAGAAAGTATCTGAAGAGCAAAGTTTGCGGTCAGATTATATTGTAGGGGGTGATCAGAAAGTTTCCGTTTGAGGCAGTTGCTGCAGCGTACATCAAACGTGGCGTTGCTCCGTAGCGAGTTTTTAAGCATCGACATGTAGAAACGGGACTAGTGTGTCATTCGTGATTTCCCGTCGTGGATGCGGTAAACGTGAAAACGTGAGCTATGGCGATCTTGCCCACCCGGTTAGCCGAGCAGTCTAACGCACAACTTTCCGGAGTGGGAAGGAGCGCCTGGTCCCCGGCACGAATCGGCCCGGCGGACTTGTGTCGTGGTCCGGTGAGCCGGCCAGTGTGTGGATGGTTTTTAGGCGGTTTTCCATTTGCCTCGGCGAATGCAGGCTGGTTCCCTTTATTCCGCCTCAGCTACACCATGTCGGCGATTGCTGCGCTAACAAGTTCTCCACGTACGCGTATACCACCATTACTCTACCACGCAAACATAGCGGTTACACTCGTGTGGTGTGAGACGATCCCTCGGGGGGGGGGGGGGGAGGGTTGTCCACCGGGGGCTGTACTGCACAATAGTCCTGGGTTCAGTGTGGGGCGGCGGAGGGGAGAAGTCAACTGCGGTAGTCGTCGTAGGATTGTGGACCACTGCGGCTACGGCGAGGACGGAACCTCTCCATCGTTTGTAGGTCCCCGGTTAACATCCAATACAATACAATGGCGACCTTATTACCAAATGCGCCCACACAGGATCAATATTGTGTTATTTTTTTCTTGGTTTCCGATGGAGAAATATCGGTAGACGTCCAGCGGAGAACAAAGAATATGTATGGGGCAGCATGTCTGTCTGAATCCGTCGTTGTGGAATGATGCAGCAGGATCCGTGCAGCTGCTTCATGATAACGCACGCACCTATATAGTAAATGTCGTAATGCAGAAGTTGCGCAGACTCAAGTGGGAGACACGAGCACCTGTCCTAAATGCTGATCTCTCCCCAATGCGATTAAATAGGCACGGTCCCTCGAGAAAGGCCTTGAATGGTCGACGATTCCTGTGCGACAAGGATTTGCATTAAGCAGGTACAGACTTGCTCAAGCAGCAGCACACATTTTATTACCAAATGAGTGCGGTGTCCATGGAATAACTGCCTCAGTGACCACGGCGATTTTGCCTGATTGGCATGCCGATTCTGCACTGTACGGCCTTCCAAGGGAAATTTTTGATCGCCCTTACAGCAGTTATTACATACAACTATGAGCAATGGGTTTTATGAGGCCATAAAATAAAGAGCTTACTTGAGCGGCTTGAAATGCTAATGATGCATCGTGCTTTTGCGTGCGAATTCCGTAATCTGCATAAACCAGCACACCCTGATCTGCTATGTATTCCTCCAGTACAATTGATCCCTTGCCTGTACCTTGGATTCCATACCTTGCTGCACAACAGACACATCCAGTACTGTCCATACGAGCTCCATGACCATAAGTTTCCCAACCCAGAGCAAACAAAGCTTTTTATTATTATTGCCACATTTCATCTGCAAAACACTATGAATAACTACGCAGAACGACTTCACTGAAGTGACAAAAGTCATAGCATAGCGATTTGTACATATACAGATGGTGGTAGTACCGCGTACACATGGTGTAAAAGGGCAGTGCTTTGGAGGAGCTGTTATTTGCACTTAGGTGATTTATGTGAAAAACGTCCCAGGTGCTTATGGCGGCACAACGGGAGTTAATAGACCCTGAACGCGGAATGGTAATTGGAGGTGCATGCATGGGAAATTCCATTTCGGATATCGTTACGGAATTCAATATTCCGAGACCCACAGTGTCAAGAGTGCTGAGAATACCAAATTTTATGAATTACCTCTCACCACGGACAACGCGCTGGCCGGTGGCATTCACTTAACGACCGAGAGCAGCGGCGTTGGTGGAGAGTTCTCAGTGCTAATAGACAAGCAACGCTGCGTGAAATAACCACAGAAATCAATGTTGGACGTACGATGAGCGCTTCCGCTAGGACAGTTCGGCGAATTTTGGCGTTAATGGGTTATGGCAACAGACGACCGACTCGAGTGTCTTTGCTAACAGCACGACATCCCCTACAGCGTCTCTCCTGGGCTCGTGACCATATCGATCGGAGTCTAGACGCCTCGTAAACCGTGGGCTGGTCAGATGAGTTCCGATTTATGTTGTTAAGAGCCGATGGTAGGGTTCGACCGTGGCGCAGACGTTACGAAGCCGAGGGACCCAAGGTGTCAACAAGGCTGTGTGCACGCTGGTGGTGGCTACATAATGACGTGGGCTGCGTTTACATGGAATGGACTGGATGCTCTGGTCCAACTGAACGGATCGTTGACAGAAAATGATTGTGTTCGGCTACTTGAAGACCATTTGCAGCTACTCACGGACTTCATGTTCCCAAAAAATCGATGCAATTTTTCTGGTTAACAATGCGCCATGCCACCGGGCCACAGTTGTTCGCAGTTGGTTTGAGGAACATTCTGGACAAGTGTAGCGAATGATTTGGCCAGCCAGATCGCTCGACATGAGTACCGCAAAACATTTATGGGACATAACAGAGAAAAAATATCCTGCACCGGCAACAGTTTCGGAATTTTGGACGGCTAAGGAGTCAACATTGCTCAATATTTCTGCGGGGGACTTTGCACGACTTGTTGAGTCCATGCCGCATCGACCTGCCGCACTACGCCTAGTAAAAGGAGGTCCCACACGATATTAGGAAGTAGCTCATAACTTTTGTCAGTCAATGTATATTCTACACTGTTGTTAGAGGGGCTTGACAATAATATGGAAACACCTAAAACACAACATATTATCATACCTAATACGGTGTTCCGTTGGCATTCAAAATAACTTTCCGTCGTCTCGGAATGTACATATACAGGTTCTGTATGGTTTTAAAGGGAATCCTATAGCCTTCTACTTGCAAATAGTTGGAAGATGAGAAAACGATGATGGAAGTGAAAAGCGATGATGCTCCATTTTCACCAAAGTAAATCACAGAGGTCAATAATATTGCTATCTGCTGACTGCGGTGGCCAGGGGAGACGCGACCGTTCACCGTCGTGCTCACAGAACCAGACCTGCAAGATGCGAGCTGCGTGAGCAGGAACCCTGTCGTCTCGGAACACAGCATCACCATTTATGAACTCATCAGCCACTATGGTCAGATAATCCGTACCAGTAGTGCGACCTCGTTGAGGAACCACGGGACCTGTGGATTACCACCATACAACTGCCCACTTCATTTTCAGTCTGGGGTTCGTAAACTTGGCTGGAAGTTGGGCACATCGTGAAATAAGTTTCAGACCACCAAAGCGACGATGTTATATTCTACCAATGCTCCATAGTTGCTTTTTTATGGCTTCGGTTAAACGTTTTCCTGTTAAGGGCATTTACTGATGAACGGTTTTGCAATTGCAGCTATCCCTGCAATCCCCAGCTTAGGGATCTCCCTTCACTTGCTTTCGTGTTGACATGGTTGCGAGTGGGACATTTACTTCTGCAGTGATTTTTCAGCTGTCGTTCTCTAATTTTTTGTCACAATTCTCTTCAATGACCGTCAGTCACGATCACTCAACACACATTTTCGTCCACGTTGTGACTTAATAGACGATGTTTTTCCACTTTCTCTCTGTGCGGTATAAATCTTCGATACGGTGCCTCTTGAAACAGCAAACACTTCGGTTACTTTGGTTATGGAAACACACACCACACGATCACCAAGAATATTGTTGTGACCACAGTGGACACTCGCAACTTATCGACGTTTTCGAGCTGCTGATTCTCCAGTTGCACCGAAACGCAATTCCAGTTCTTAGCTCAACCTTCAGAACACCATTAACAATGAATTGGCCTCCCGCTGTCGAAGTATGATTAGCCGGGAGGGGGGGTGGGGGGGGAGCGGGCTTGCTGGCGTCGCCTTGCGAATTCCTGGTGCCACTTGCTCGATCTGTCGTGTGATGTCCCTCTTGTCTGAAGCCACTGAGATCTTTGCTCGAGGTTGTTGATGACGGGGACGGGGGTGTTGTGACGTGAAGAGTGGGGAGCGCTAACGAAGCGAGAAGGACGGCGTGAGAGGTCCGCCCGGCGAGTAAGGCGAGCAGTGTCTTCAGCGTCTTATTCTGGGCCCCCTTTGGAACCGGCAAGCTTCAGCCCGATACGCGAATTATAGTTTTGGATTTTGAGGTCTTAACTGATATTTTGTTACTGACACCTATACATCTGTTGCGATCATAGCTATTTCTTAACTGATCTGTTTCATCACTACTTGTTCCTTGAATTCTGGCTGTTGTTTGCTTTTCTTCAGTCGATACTTGCCTTGGTTGTTTGTTGACAGAATATCTGATGTTTCCTGAGCCAGAGCGATAACATGTTTACTCTATCTTGTGTGCCCCCCCCCTCCTCCCTCGTCAACCGGCCGCTGGTGGCCGAGCGGTTCTAGGCGCTTCAGTCTGCAACCGCGCGACCGCTACGGTCGCAGGTTCGAATCCTGCCTCGGGCATGGATGTATGCGATGTCCTTAAATTAGTTAGGTTTAAGTAGTTCTAAGTTCTAGGGGACTGATGACCTCAGATGTTAAGTCCCATAGTGCTCAGAGCCATTTGAACCATTTTTGAACCTCACTCGTCGTCATGCAGTACCCAAATGGTTGTGTCTTAGTCGACATCCCTGACAAGCGTCTTCCAACACCAGATAAGTACCTTCCTCTTGTAATACCGCCGGTTTCGAGATGCCTTCGGGAATTGCAGATGTCATCGCTCTGTTAATTATATTGACTTGGGAGGTATCTGGGTCTCAAAATTTGCACCTGCTGATGCTATGTAATTGGGTTTGGAGCCCAGTTTCCCTTCGCGCTATTCGCCATCGTTACAGTGACGGTATCTTTCAGTGACGCGGGAATACCGTTTAGCTAATTACAAATGAAATGGTTCCGAGCACTATGGGACTTAACATCTATGGTCATCAGTCCCCTAGAACTTAGAACTACTTAAACCTAACTAACCTAATCATCACGAGGCAGAGAAAACCCCTGACCCCGCCGGGAATCGAACCCGGGAACCCGGGCGTGGGAAGCGAGAACGCTACCGCACGACCACGAGCTGCGGACGTTTAGCTAATTATTGTTACTTTCACATAAGTAACGGTGCTGTCTTAATGTTTCTTTTGCCGATCTGTACCGAACGAAAAGGGCCTTGGAAGGCCAGTACTGACGTTGTAACCTTTTTTGGCCTTAGGATTTGATGTAGTCTTTTGCTCCTTGCGTATAAGCCTTCTGGTGCTCCCCTTGTATGGGGGCAATTCGAGCTCTTAGTAATTTTACTTAACTGAAGCTGTTATTGTTGAAGGCCTGCCTGTTTCCTTTTAATCAAATGAAAAGCTATTTAATAATTTCAGTTAGCTGAAACCCGAGGCCTACCTATTTCTATTGCCCTATTCTTGAGGTCTGATATCTTATTCGGTCTGTGTTGTAGTTAACTGAAATTGTCATTGCCAATGGCCTCCTACTTTCATAGGTATTTATGTCAATACGCTTGAACAGGAAATGACGCATTATGGTACATAAGTCCTATAACCTTCTGCCTTACATACTAATGTGTTGGCAAATGTGCCAACACCTTGTAGATAGAGGAGGCTGAAATGCACGCTAACTAACGCAGACGGGCGTGAAGTCTGGAACAGGATAAGTTGTGAAAGCTATAGAGAAAAGTACGCAGCTTAGGTTATACTTAACTTTTATTCCATCATTGTGGTACATCGCTATTGACGATACAAGTGAGACTATCTCCAGATATGGTTAATGGCGCCTTGTTAGGTCGTAGTCATGGACTTAGCTGAAGGCTATTCTAACTGTCTCTCGGCAAATGAGAGAAAGGCTTCGTCAGTGTATTCGCTAGCAAAGTCGTCGTACAACTGGGGCGAGTGCGAGTCCGTCTTTCTAGACCTGCCATGTGGTGGCGCTAGGTCTGCAAGTACTGACAGTGGCGACACGCGGGTCCGACATGTACTAATGGACCGCGGCCGATTTAAAGCTACCACCTAGCAAGTGTGGTGTCTGGCGGTGACACCACACATACCTTCATCCACAAGTGTAGGTTTTAATGAAGCAAATCTTTAAAGGACATCATCTTTACGCCAGTGACTGTTACAGGTTTTTTGTTACACTATTACAATTTCGGCCTTAGGCCATAATCAAGTGCTGATATTATGACTTTAACCCATGTCAATGTAATGTAATCTGACACATTTGTATTTAGTTGTCAATCATACAAATGTGTCAGCTTACATTACGCTGACATGGCTTAAAGTCATAATATCAGCACTTGATAATGGCCTAAAGCCGAAATTGTAATAGTGTAATAAAAACCTATAACAGTCACTGGCGTAAAGATGATGTTCAAAAAGTTTTATATGACTGTGAATCCCAGCGGCAACAAGTATAATGAAGCAACGTTCGAGTTTTCATCTTTTCAAGAAGGTACGCTATTTTGTATTTGATGATCTGTCTCTGTTGCGTGACGGAAAACATAGGTATCAGATCCCCACTGAAAAGTACAGGATCCTGTGATTGCTCTGCAACAAAAACGAAATGACCGTATAGAATTACTGGCCGAAAGAGAGTCAGTGGTTCTTCGGCCGTATTGTGCAAACCCGTCTAGTTGGTGCCACTTCAGTGGCTTGTGTGTCTTTGTGATGAAAAAACGAAATAGACGATACGAAAACCCAGTCCGCGGGCGAAGAAAATCTCCCACCCGGCCGGGAATCGAACCCGCGTCCTCGCAATCTTGAGGCAACGATGCTGACCTTTCCCCCGATCTCTTTCTTCGTCGTTTTTACATAAGTGATTCTGTGTGCATGTTGCATGGCATCTTTCAAGTGTCACTGAAGAGAACTATTTTTTTCTTTTTTTTTAACAGAGGGGGCTTGCCCTCGATTGAACTCACTGTGCAGACTCCACTAGCTGCTTACTGTAAAATAAAGAGCAGTTCCCCCGATGACACGAACTCTATTACTGCCCGCATCATAACAGTACGAGACGATTCTTAGATGGTATTCGGCGAACGAGAAATCCGGGCATGATTAATGTAGCCCCTAGCATCAGGCATGGGTCACACTTCGTAGGACAACCACTACTTCATCGATTCAACTAATAATCACTGTAGAACATGGTAGTGGTAATTTCTTCTGCAATAGCATATCGAAGAACCCAAAATGCAAAAAGGAATAAAATATTATTACCGCTAATCAGAGCCTTACAGACCTGAGGTAAATTTATACAGTGCACTGAGGCGTACTAACAAAAACAGGATACAAAGCTTTAACAGTAAGTTAAAAAAGGTGGCACGGGATATACATAGAAAGGTATGCTAATATCGACTTCAATTTATTCAGTGGTAAATTTGTGTCACTATCTCAAAGTTGCTATTCCAAAAAGTTATTCAAAACAATCCGTAAGAAAGGGTCAGTTGAGGAAGCAAAAGATTATATTAAAACTGTTATTCCGCAAAACTTTAAGCAACCAAAAGTAGCACCAACATCATCTGTGAAATTAATAGAATTCTCAAAGTTCTAAAAGATTAAATATCATATGATACTGATGGAATTTCAGGCACAATTCTGAAAAATTGTTCTAACTTTAGAAGTAATGCATCACTAGTGCATGGAATTTTTTCAAACGGATTAAAATAGGTATTTGTTAAACCTCTCCGTAAGACACGTGCCAAGAGCTTATAATAATCGCTTTCCAATTTCCATACTGACATATTTTTCCTAAACATTCGAGAAAGTTTTAGTCTCACATTTAAGTAGAAACAAGTTATGTAGTATATCATATTTTGGATTCCAGAAGGGTTGCTCGACTGAGAATGATTTTTGTACTTTCACTCATCAACTGTTACAAGCCTTAAACAATAAAGTATCACCAGTTGCAATTTTTTGTTATCTTTCCAAGACATTTGATGGTGCAGATTATTTTACACTCTCAGACAAACTACAATTTTGTGGAATCAATATCTTTACCCACAACTGGTTCGAATCATACTTAGCAAACAGAATGCAAAAAGCTTTACTGAATAATACAAGCAATGAAGGGCAGGAAAATTTAGAGACTGGAAATAAATCACAAAGTTAGTCCCACAGGGCCACTCCTATACCTTATGTCTGTGAATGAACTCCCACCAACAGTCAAGAAGCAGAATAGGTAGTGTTTTAATAAATCCCATGGGAGACAAAGCCACATGAAAGATTGTTAATGATGTTTTTTGAAGAATTGTTATTCGTTCTCTAAAAATGGACTCCTCCTAAATTTTAAGAAACACATTGTATTCAGTTCTGTGCAACAAATAATCTATACAAATTACTGATACAGCAGACGAATAAGAGCCGGCAAATAGGGTAGAAAGCTCCAAATTTTTCGATGTATGTACTGATGAAAGCGTATTACTGAGCTTCTCAAAGCCGGCCGCTGTGGCCGAGCAGTTCTAGGCGTTGAGGTCCGGAACCGCGTTGCTGCTACGGTCGCAGGTTCGAATCCTGCCTCGGGCATGTATGTGTGCGATGTCCTTAGGTTAGTTGGGTTTAAATAGTTGTAAGTCTAGGGGACTGATGACCTCAGATGTTGAAAGGTGGCTACACTGAGCCACAGCGCCAGAGATCGCGCCAGAGAGTATTGTTCGGCCGCCTCCACTGGCAGTGATTATTGAGACGTAGCGGCAAGCAGTTCTTACCGAGAAGTTGTGGTGGACACTGCTTGTCGTGAAGTCAGAGTGAGATGTGGTAGTGGAGAGTGTTGTTCCATGTTTTATGCAGTGGTTTGATGGGAGAGATAGCAGATGTTGTTCTAATGGAGATATTGTAATGGTCAGAGTGCATTTCGTCAATATATATGGAGGTATTTTCTTTTATTCTTTTATTCTTTCAGTGACCTGAATAATGTATCATTACAGGTTCAGTCAACAAAGCATCTGGCTTGTGTTCTTGTATTAGAGTGTAATTTTGCTTTCCTTACGCAATTATAGTATTTCTAATTTTCTTTTATCACGTCAGTATAATTGGTATTTAAAAATTCTTGTTTTGTTGAAGATGAACCGTGCCAGATGTGCATTGAGTCACACTACCACACACAGAACAGCTACACTTGTGCTTTGTTGGCTTCGTAGATTTTATAGTTGCTGGGGACTTAATTAATTAATTGTATTAACTGAAATTTTCATTTCATTCTTTGTTGTTGTTCTATGCAGTCAGATTGCGTACTAATACTAGTCAGGGCCAGCCGTTTACGAAACAGCGTAATCGGACATACAGCTACTAAAAAAATATCTGCAGTATTATTATAATTAAGCCCCCATGCACGTGGCGACCGCTGCTTCGGATCGTGCCTTGGAATTCTTCTGATTGTAAAAATAGTAGACAGTAGTATTGTTGTAGTAATTTGTAGTTTAGTAATTGTAGTCTATTTTGCATGTGTAGATTTGGTAATTGACATTCTTCTAATGGTATTTTTCAAAATTTAATTTTTATTGTCTTGTATACGCGTTTGACGATTTAGTGCAATTATTTCAATTGTTCGTCAATCGTGTTTGAGGGAAACATTTCGAGTGAATGGTATTGTTGGACATAAGGAGGCATTGTGTGTAATTTTCGTACAGTGACGAGTTTTGTATGTTTTGTAAATGATTACGCGATCAATGAAAAGGCAAAAATGATGAATAGTGAGAATGACGAAATTGTTAACATGGCGAACTCGCCAACACAGGAGAACAGTGTGATGGATAATGAAGTGGAAAACAATGTAATAAGTCGGGAAGATAGTCCGGAACCATTTCAAAATTTTTCTCAATCAGAAAATTCACAGAATACGAGATTAACGATAGAAGATTCTGGAATAGTATCGAACACAGATAGCTTTATGGCTATGCAGAAGGAAGTTAGTTTTGCGGGAAATGTTAGGGGCGAAAAGAATTTCGAACCGGGAAACATGGAGCAGTTGATGGATGTAATATTAAATTTGGGATCAGAATTAAAAACACGGTTAGACTCACAAATGGGAACAATGGAAAAACGGTTAGACTCACTGGGATCACAAATGGGAACAATGGAAACACGGTTTGGATCTGAATTGAAAACAGAGATTGGAACAATTAAAACAGAGATGGGAACTTTGGAAACATGGTTAGATTCACGAATAGGGACATGTTTCAAAAATATGAAAGATGAATTAAAGAAAGAAATCAGAGAAGAAGTACAACCGATTTTGAATGCTCACAATAATAGATTAGTTGCAGTAGAGATTAGACAAAGGGAACAGGATAGAGAACAGGAAGAAAGAGATCGCGTGATAGTACAGAAATTTTCAGAGTTAAATTTACAACGTGCAAAAGATAAGGAAGAAATATTTGAGAGAATCGGGGAATCCGTACCAAATGACAGATTAAATAACCTAACACAACAGTATGAACAGTTAACTACTAAGTGTGGTAATACTGAAACCCGAGTCGCGACACTTACGGAAGACGTAAATAAACAGAAAGAACAAATAGGTGATTTATCGGAAAGAGTTGAGGAGATTTCAGATAAACTGACAAGTCTTAGTTTAAGTGGGGACAGAGATTCAGATGATACAGCACCATTGCCATTTGCAGAAACCGAAGAGTACCAGAACATAAATAAGCATGTTGAAAATCAGGGAAAATTTAATGAACGCGTTAAAAGGGAAGTTGAGGCATTACGAAAGCAAGTCAAACAAATTGAAGGCGAAATCGTAGGAAAAGACAGCAGAAGAAATCTAGAATCACAGATAGCAGAGGGGTTTGAAGAAAATAATTTGTTTCATTTACGGGATGCAACAAGAGAGCGCCAGGCGCGTGAATTTAACAATAATCGACATTGGGACTGGGACAGACGCGGTAGGTCTTTGTCGCCACGAGGCGAAAACTTTGACTATAAACACTTTTTGACTGTTCGGAAATTTAAGATCTTCCGCAATTCTAAGAATGACATACATCCATGTTCATGGTTAGATCAATTTATGTACGCACTCCCGCCAAATTTGCCACTAAGTCACAAACTGAAATTAATGTGCAGCTGTTAATGTCTTCAGGGGATTCACTACGCTAAGTGAATATGTGCCATAGCGTGCACAGGGCCTCGAGCTGTAGTGGTGCTATTTCTCTTTTAGTTTTCTGCACTGCTACCTACTCTTTTACTATTCTTTGCATCTATCGAAACAACTCTTCAACTATCAATCTATCTAGACAGTAGTAAACAATAACCTGATATGACTATTTTACCTAAAAGTGACTTCGTAAATTACCGTTTGGACTTTACCTGCAGCAGCATTCATTCGTAGTTTAAATGAAATTTTACCTGTTTATCTTCGTGACAATATTACTTCATATGTTGACGATATTCTTATTGCTAAACGTTCTTGGAGTGAGCATAACAAAATTTTGGATTCATTATTACGTATTTTTGCAAGAGTTGGCATTACGGTGAACTTAGAAAAATCTGAATTTGGTCGTTTTCAGTTGAAATTTCTCGATCACATTATTTCTACAGAAGGTATTCTTCCTGATCCAGAAAAATTAGACGCTATTCGTAATTATGCTGTTCCTACTACAAAACGTGATGTTCGTAGTTTTCTTGGTGTCTGTAAATTTCTTAGACGCTTTGTTAAATTGGACGATTTGGGCACACCTCGTTTATGTGAACTATCTGGATAGAAATCTAATTGGTGTTGGGATGAGGAAGCTCAATCAGAATTTGAACAACTTCGTGATGCTTTAGTTGCTGCTCCACTTCTTTCACACCCGGATTTATCTAAAGATTTTTGTTTGGCGACGGACTCATCATATAAAGGCCTAGGTGCACATTTATTTCAAGAGATAGAAGAAGACGGCGTTGTAGTACAAAAGACTATTGCATTTGGAAGTCGTGTTCTCTCTAAATCAGAAAAGAATTACTCGATTACGGAACTTGAAGCTTTGGCTGTTGTTTGGGCTTTTACAAAATTTCGCACATTTTTGTTTGGCAGACATACTAAGGTTTACACCGATCATCGAGCTCTGGAATTTCTTATGTCGACAAAATTAACTCATGGTAGTTTGTCACGATGGGCGTTGTACCTACAGGAATTTGATTTTAGTATTGTTTACATACAGGGTTCTTCAAATATTGTTGCTGATGCTTTATCACGTGCACCTATGGGTTTGAAACAAAGTGCTGAAGAGGACTGCAAGGAAAACAATTATTGTTTGATGTATATTCAAGGTGTTGCGTTTGAGAACTTTATTTCGTCTTCGCTCCAGGACATTGCTAAGGAGCAAAATAAGGATCCAATCTGGAAGGACATTAAGGAGAAGTGGAGGAGAAAGGAAAGCGTAGCGATTAGACAGCATTATTTAGTTCGTAATGACATTCTTTTCAAACGAAAATCGGTCGACAACTCTGTTGGGTTAGTTTGTATTCCTGATGAGTGGGTTAATAAGCTGATTTGGTATACGCATTTCAGTTATGCACACTTTGGTCCCAGAAAATGCTTTCATAAATTACGAGAAAATTGCTACTTCAATAATATGGAAAAACGTATTCGATTTGTTCTGGCCAAATGCAAATTATGTCAAATGGCTAAGCCGCCAACAGTTTCTCACAGAGCACCGTTGTTTCCTATCATTCCAGCGAAATTAAAGGACATGGCTGCAGTTGATTTGTTCGGTCCAGTGGTTCGTTCTACTAATGGTTTTGCGTACATTTTCGTAGCAGTGGAGCTGACATCAAAATATGTGTGTTTTACACCTTTACGCAAAGCAACAGCTCGTTCAGTATCTAACGCTTTCATCAAACATTTTCTTAAAGAAGTTGGTCATGTTGATAAGGTTATATCAGATAATGGATCACAGTTTCGTTCTAAAATTTGGCTTCGTACTCTACGGCGTCGTACGATTAAACCAATTTTCATCTCACTTTTTCACCCTCAATCTAACGCTTCAGAGAGATGGATGAAGGAAATCAATAAATTGTGTCGTCTTTATTGTCATCAGAATCACAGAACTTGGGATCAGTATCTTCATATTTTTCAAAACATTCTGAATGAACTTCCTAATGACTCAACTTCTTTACCGCCTATACTGATATTAAAAAACAAAGCACCGACAAATCGCATATCTGAAATCGTTCCTTTTCCGCCTTCATGGAAACTGCGGCATTCTGAAGTTGTGAACCTGGCTTTGCAAAATATTGCTTCTGCTGCTGCTAGAAGAGAGAAACCAGCTAAACATCCTGGTCGTTTAAAAATTTTGTCAGTTGGTCAGAAAGTGTTAATTAAGTCTCATCGTTTGTCTCACAAAGGAAAAGGCTTGTGTCGCAAATTTTTTCTGCTTTATAACAGTCCATATAGAGTTCGCAAAATTATACATGATAACACTGTTGAAGTAGAAACTCTTAAATCACGACGCTCTAAGGGAATACATCATATATCTAACGTTAAAATTTTTGTGAAATGATATACTTTTGAAAAATTTTTGTAGAATGACATACTTTTGAGAAACTAACAGTTGTATGTAAACACACGGAGAATGCAAGGATACCGCGCCGTGTTCCGGCGGCGGCAGATACTCAAAGCAACAGTCAAGTCTGCGCGCCGCACAAGGCAGTCGTTGACCGCAAACAATCACTTCCTACGTCACGCGCCTACAGCTGATCGAACGCTCAGTGCGAATGCACTGACAGCCGTAAACAAATACACAGTCTTTCTCCGAATAAAATCAGTATAAAGCTATAATGACTTGATGAATTATGTTATTAACATTCAGTATTTTTCAGGATACGGTTCTATAAAATATTTAAGAACTTCAGGTAAATTCTGTGCGTGTCCGACGTTAAGACGACTTGCTATCGAGAAAATATCAGGAAAAATGTCATTTCGAAGAAGAAAGTAATAAACTACAAAGGTAATTATTAATTGAGTTTATTTTTCAGGTAACATATTTCCACTTAGGTACGTACTTTAGACGTAATTTACTGCTCGCGATTACGTGATTCATACTTTGTGCTAATTACATGTTCTATGAAATTACTTGTGAAGCGACGTGCTTGCGTACGTTAACTGATTTTGACAATGATTATTACTGAACTGGATTGTTACTTGTGTATATTATGCATCGCTTGGCTGCACTGCTTTTTCACTGATGTCATATTTTTTTTTTATTATGTGCCTGCTGTGCTTATTTATTTAAATTATAATTGTCATCTGATTAACTGTGCTGATGTGGTTAGGTATGTAAGATATAGTTTGTGATTTATCTGCTTGCGCCTTCATATTTATTTATTAAGATTACATATGAACATTTATTTGCTTACGCTGATACGATGCTAATGACCTGTTTATTATGTAAGATACATATTGGCTGCATTGCGTATGGATTGCATATTTACACATTCTGCTTGTTGTCATAATTATTCTTTAATTTGGTATATAGAAATGCTGATATACTGTGTATAAACATAGAGTTTAGGTCACACTATTGTATTAATTACAGATTATTAGCCTCGTTGTAAGAATTGTGCTGCATCCACTTGTTGACATTCTGTTCACTACTGGTATATTTACTCGCTATTGCTTGCTTTGCTTACGCTCAGTGCCTTACATTTTAAGATAAGAAAATGAACTGCTATAATTCGACGAACGACATTAGTACAAGAAACTTCATAGAAGTCACATGAGCTGGAGGTTTTATGAAAGCTGTATAAATGTATGCCAATAGGAAGGAAGCTAACGACATGACATACCAACACAGTTATTACACTGCAAATTTTCGTGAGCAATTGAAATAGGAAGTGACACTTGACACAAGAAATACTCCACATGTTTGCTTCTGTTTGCCATAATTCTTGAAGTGGTGTACACACTGTGAAATATTAGGATCATTCACACTCCGTAATCGTACTTAATTACTGAGAGTTATTCGAACTAAGTCTGTTAGAGGTCACGTATGCATTCTTGGTTTATAATTCATAATGAGTAGAAGATTTTGGTCAGATGGATTACACAGAGGTTGTGTGTTGACAGTGTGTCTTCGGATTGTATGGGATGAGGAGGTTTGCATTAGGATTTTATCTGTACTTGTTCGAGGAGAGTGACTAGCGGAAAGAGTTGTTATGGAAGTGAAATGATACTGGCAATAAGGTTTATATGTATCGACATATTGAAGAGGTATTATTGAGGTATTGAGATTATATGAAGTTGATTGGAGTTTTGGTGTATAAGAGGTAAAATAAGTGAGGTGCATATATATATATTTTTTTTGTTGGTCTACATGGAACAAGGAGGATGAAGATAGCAGACTAGAACACTAAAATGGAAGGAAGATTGTCTACACACACTTTGTTAAATCACTAAGCAGTATGTACTTTTTTTTTGGAGAGAGGAAGTATTTGCATATCTTGGCACACTGACAGTTGTTCAGTAACAGTACATTTGATCTGGCTTGGCAAACATTGGTCTTGACATGATGACTATGACGTTGACTTAACTATTATTGACTGTTATACATTGCTGCCACTATTACTTGATACACATGATGAACATGAAATTTTGACAGAATTGCATTTAAACAGTTAACACTATTCAATTACACAGTAGTACTTAATGTGGATGAAAGATGAGTGAGTGCATTTTGTGTGTTTTCCTTTCCTAATCCTACCCACCTACCTCCTAAATATTATTTTATTTGTTTGTAGTGGCTTGCACTGACACCCATAAATATTATAGGTTTACTGATGTTTGTGTATTTGTAATAGTAATATGACAATTATCTGATATCATTTGTGTGTTTGTTATGATTTGTATGTTTAGTGTAAGAGCATTGTAAAAGCATTTGTATGTGCATTCAAACTATTGTTCATGCTTGAACTGTCTGATTAGTGATGGTGAATATTATGAACTGTTACCTGCACTTTTCAACATGATGTGTGACACTTAGAAATGTTTAATTTCTGCTGATGAACTGTGTGATCAGTGATAGTAAATATTATGGACTGTTACTTGTACTTTTTCTACATGATTGGTGCCACTAGGACATGTTTAATTTCTGCTGATGAACAGTGTGATCAGTGATAGTAAATATTATGGACTGTTACTTGTACTTTTTCTACATGATTGGTGCCACTAGGACATGTTTAATTTCTGCTGATGAACAGTGTGATCAGTGATAGTAAATATTATGGACTGTTACTTGTACTTTTTCTACATGATTGGTGCCACTAGGACATGTTTAATTTCTGCTGATGAACAGTGTGATCAGTGATAGAGAATATTATGGACTGTTACTTGTACTTTTTCTACATGATTGGTGCCACTAGGACATGTTTAATTTCTGCTGATGAACAGTGTGATCAGTGATAGTAAATATTATGGACTGTTACTTGTACTTTTTCTACATGATTGGTGCCACTAGGACATGTTTAATTTCTGCTGATGAACAGTGTGATCAGTGATAGTAAATATTATGGACTGTTACTTGTACTTTTTCTACATGATTGGTGCCACTAGGACATGTTTAATTTCTGCTGATGAACAGTGTGATCAGTGATAGTAAATATTATGGACTGTTACTTGTACTTTTTCTACATGATTGGTGCCACTAGGACATGTTTAATTTCTGCTGATGAACAGTGTGATCAGTGATAGAGAATATTATGGACTGTTACTTGTACTTTTTCTACATGATTGGTGCCACTAGGACATGTTTAATTTCTGCTGATGAACAGTGTGATCAGTGATAGTAAATATTATGTACTGTTACTTGTACTTTTTCTACATGATTGGTGCCACTAGGACATGTTTAATTTCTGCTGATGAACAGTGTGATCAGTGATAGAGAATATTATGGACTGTTACTTGTACTTTTCTACATGATTGGTGCCACTAGGACATGTTTAATTTCTGCTGGTGAACAGTGTGATCAGTGATAGAGAATATTATGGACTGTTACTTGTACATTTCTACATGATTGGTGCCACTAGGACATGTTTAATTTCTGCTGATGAACAGTGTGATCAGTGATAGTGAATATTATGGACTGCTTTCTGCACCTGCTCAACACTACTGGGTGCCACTGATGGACTGCTTCTACTGAAAAGATGTCACCTGTTGGTGTCTGCACCTACTCGACATTGCTGGGTGCCACTGATGGACTGCTTCTACTGAAATGATGTCACCTGATGCTGTCTGCACCTGTTCCACAATGCTGGGTGCCACTGATGGACTGCTTCTACTGAAATGATGTCACCTGATGCTGTTTGCACCTACTCCACAATGCTGGGTGCCACTGATGGACTGCTTCTACTGAAATGATGTCACCTGATGCTGTCTGCACCTGTTCCACAATGCTGGATGCCACTGATGGACTGCTTCTACTGAGATGATGTCACTTGTTGCTGTAGCACCTATTCAACATTGCTGGGTGCTACTGCTGGAACTGTCAACTACTTGTTATGAAAGCATTTTATGTGAATATTTGTATAAACTGATTTTTTGTGTATTACTGTTTGTGAAAAGTTATTAGACTCTTACCTGTACATATTCGTCATTGCTGACGCTATTGATTGAACTGTTTAACCACATGATATTTGTGTAAACTATTATGTAAAGTCATACGTATGAAAAAATTTGTATTCCTTACTGTATTTTATACATTAGGCTATTGTAAGGTCAGTGCAAAGCCAAACTTTTATCTAGTTATATGATATTTACGTATTAATATTATCTTTTATTTTTGTCTGTATTTTTTTTGACGAATTTGGTGGTATTTTCACCACCAATGCTGGCAAAAATACCATCAAATTCTAGCCCATGGAGGAGGGGCATATGAAAGGTGGCTACACTGAGCCACAGCGCCAGAGATCGCGCCAGAGAGTATTGTTCCGCCGCCTTCACTGGCAGTGATTATTGAGACGTAGCGGCAAGCAGTTCTTACCGAGAAGTTGTGGTGGACACTGCTTGTCGTGAAGTCAGAGTGAGATGTGGTAGTGGAGAGTGTTGTTCCATGTTTTACGCAGTGGTTTGATGGGAGAGATAGCAGATGTTGTTCTAATGGAGATATTGTAATGGTCAGAGTGCATTTCGTCAATATACATGGAGGTATTTTCTTTTATTCTTTTATTCTTTCAGTGACCTGAATAATGTATCATTACAGGTTCAGTCAACAAAGCATCTGGCTTGTGTTCTTGTATTAGAGTGTAATTCTGCTTTCCTTACGCAATTATAGTATTTCTAATTTTCTTTTATCACGTCAGTATAATTGGTATTTAAAAATTCTTGTTTTGTTGAAGAAGAACCGTGCCAGATGTGCATTGAGTCACACTACCACACACAGAACAGCTACACTTGTGCTTTGTTGGCTTCGTAGATTTTATAGTTGCTGGGGACTTAATTAATTAATTGTATTAACTGAAATTTTCATTTCATTCTTTGTTGTTGTTCTATGCAGTCAGATTGCGTACTAATACTAGTCAGGGCCAGCCGTTTACGAAACAGCGTAATCGGACATACAGCTACTAAAAAAATATCTGCAGTATTATTATAATTAAGCCCCCATGCAATGTTAAATCCAATAGTGCTTAGAGCCATTTGAACCATTTTTGAGCTTCACAAAGAATTAATTTCACCTGCTTTTACTCTTCGTATAACAGTTAGTCTTGAAAACAAACGAATCAGTTCCCTGGCGTGTTTTGCATATTTCCTCTCAATACTGTCGTATAGAATAATTTTCTAGGGTAACTTATAAAGAAAGTATTGACTGCAGAAAAGCGATCAGTAAAAATAATATGCGGTATTCACTCACGGTCGTCACGTCGACTTCAATGCGTAGTTATTATGACTGCACCATTACAATGGAGGTATACACTCGATAATGAAATGCGTCATAATAAAACTACTACAATTTGAGACGAACAAAAATGTCCATACCTACAACAGCAGAGGAAAAAATACCTTTTGTAACCCGTTATTAAAGCTGTCAGTGACTCGGAGGTGAGTATGCAGTAATAAACATATTTGTTCATTTGCCTGTAAACATAAAATCTCTGATAGAAAGTTTTTAATCTAAATTAAAATCAATTCTCCTGGACGCTCAACTCCAGGAACGTATTTCCGCCTAAAAACTGGTAACCTAAAAAGAAACTTTCTTTTTAAGTGTAGCTGCATGAGCGGGGCTGAAAAGTGTGTATTAACACTAGTAATGTGTACGTATCTTGTAAACTTACTCTTTCCAGACGATGTAGATGAAGGAATCGGTCAAATTATATATAGAACATGTAACTAACTAGTATATTCGGAAATGATTTTACATGAGATGCTCATATAATAGTACGTTACCACGTACTTCAGCGTAATAGTCAGCATTTTATGGTGATTTTCTTAGAAATTTAACATACATTTTGCACTTCGACGTATTAATTCTAGTGAGTTGCACATGTCGTATGGTAATGTTTCTGTCTCCAACGGAGGCAAATGATGTACACCGCATATTTCCAATCTGAGTTGCAGTCAATAAAATAAGCAGTTATTGGTTACATTGTTTTACACTTTTGTTTTTAAAAGTGCGAATTACATCTGCGTCTACATTTGCTTGACTGCTCTTCAGTGCATACCTAAGTGCCTGGCAGAGAGTTCGTCACATCACCTTCAGACAATTCGTCTACTGTCCCACTCTCGATCAGCGCGAGGGAAAAATGAACGCTTAAATCTTTCCGTGATATTACTGATTTCTCTCATTTAATTACGATGATCCTTTTTTTCTATGAAGGCTGATGTCAACGAAAGTATTTTGGCCGTCCTAGAAGAAAGCTGTTGATTGAGACTTGAACAGATCTCGTCCAAAGGGAAAACACTTTTAATCGTTGCCACACCAGTCCCTTATCATGCCCGTGAAACTCTCTCCCATATTTAGCGATAAAACAAAACGGTGTGGTAAGTATTCCATACCATACAGCAATACTCCGGAAGAGAACGGACAAATATAGTGCAGGCAATCTCCTTAACAGATCTGCTGAATGTTCTAAATGTTCTGCGAATAAAGCCCCGTCTTTAGTTTACCTTCCTCATGACATTTTATAATGTATGATTCACCTGCCTCTACCTAAGGGTTTTAAGCAACACCTTCAAAACTTACGCACAAAATTTCCGTATTTTTTCGCTTGTTACGTACAAACTACTAGTTACACAGAAAAAATGAATGTAGTTAAATTTTGTACTGGAGGTCACGGATTTAGAGTTATTCAATAAAAACGCGTTTAAAGGTCACTTTTTCTAGAATAATTCCGAAACTATGGCCTCTAGAGAAAACATAAATTTGCGGCTGGTGGCGTCGTATTAGAAGCCTTGCGGGCTGCATAAAACCCTTAGGCAGGAACAGCTGAATCACTCTGTGTGAGATCATACAGTTTTCATTGTTTGTAATTGTAGTGGCTTCGTATTTCGTAGATTTGCGTGATGTATTGTGTAACCGAACGTTAATGGACTGCTTTTAGTACTCATGTGGATGACCTCACATTTTTTATTGCTTAGAGTCAATCGCCAGTATTCGCACCATTCAGATATCTGGTCTACTTCAATTTGCAATTGGTTTTGCTCTACTGATGACTTTGCTAGACAGTAAATGACAGCAACAAGTGTGAACAATCTAAGAGGGCTGCCTCGATTCTCTCCTAAATCTTTTACACAGCAAAAAGCCTACGACACTTACCTGCGAACGCCACATAAGCCCTATCACTTTTCTTTTACTCGACGACGTTTTGTCAGTTATTACGAACAATATAGTTAAAATATTTTTTACTGTATTGATTAATATTAATTAATTTAGTATTTTGACAGATTAATTCTTACAGAAAAATCACGAACACAATTACAGTCATACACATACCGTGATTATGTTTAAAGTGAGGTATTATTCAGATTTTCTGATGACCACTATTAGGAGAAAATTAAGAAAAAATTCTGCATCGTGAGCCACAAATCAGTGACATTGTTATACATTGTTCAAAAATTCTTTCTCTGGCTGTCACATGTCATTCATTCTTCACCATTTGCGTTCTTAGTCAAGCGCAGCAAGCTCATTGTTCATCTATTCGAGAACAAGCAATGACACGTAATTATTTCCCTTTCGCTATTGAATGTATGAATAAAGCTCTGTGTACAATTCATTACGAATACAGGTGACGACAAGCTAATGACGTGTCGCGGTTATTTCTATGCTACGATCAAAATGAGACAATGCAAGGGCTTAATGACAAACAAAGCATTCTATTCAACAGGAACCCGTTATCGTACGTGTTACATATAAAGAGAGGAACAGTGTTTAAAGAGAAAAACGCTTGCTGAATAGCGTAAACACCAACAGTGATACTGATACGTGTAGGAGCACGACTTCCAGTGCTTCAAACATCAGCTCTCGTGATGAAGGAAGCGCGACAAATGTATAAATTTTCTTCTAGCTGTCTGAGGTTAAGAAGGTGGGTGAAGAGTGCAGCAAATGCGTAGCTATGGAAATCTGTCTACAAATATGGAGCCCAAGGTAGCTGATAGACGACACATGCTTTTAATCTGTTCCGTATTCGTTCCACAAGATATAAAGAGTAGATCTTGCGGGTTGTTTTGTGGATACTTGTTCCAAGTTTGTATCTATTGACGAACGTCCCATTCGTATTTGGGTACAGACATAGTATTTTTTTTTTTTTGTTTTACAAGTTCTTGTGTCCAGTAAAATTGTGCATTAGAGGACGATAACACGACCGGAAGTGGGCAGTGGTGCTTCATATGTGAGGTATTCATTTAAACTACGGGATGCTGAAAATTAAATCTACTGATACGACAGGAGACGAGAAGAGCGTGTAAACAATTGGCCATGAGAATAAAACGCTAAGTATTAGAAGGGACAGAACGATAGGATATTCGTTAAGGTATAACAACCTCCGTGCTGTTAAAAGGAGGAAAAGCATTTTTATAGCCGTCAGCTGCACATATCCACCTTCATTCTTTAGCGGTTTCGGTTTTTACAACCATCATTACTGGAAGAAGTGCAGACCAAAAATGTATACTTCTCATACAAGACTAAACAGTATAACAAATACAACGATGTCTTACAAAGGCATATGCGATGCACATCATTTAGCAAATATCATAAATCATACAGAGAGACTGTTTAAAGACTACTCGCTATTAACAGATAAACATTGTTGAATTTAAGTATAGAAAACGAACCACAACAACACTATCATCAAAGAAATTTATTTCAAGTAACTAGTTTCGGCGCAACACTTATGCCAAATTCAGGTCCACAATAAAGCAGAAGTGTACTTTAATCCCCGGGATCATATATTGCGGAGCCCCTGTAATGCTAGTTGTCGTGGATTGCTTTCATCAGAAGTGTACAATCTACAACGTGTTGCCACCACTGTGACTAAATAGGCATGTGTCCGAGTGGTCACAGTGGTGACATCACTTTGCTGTCCACAACAACTAGTACTGTATTATATCGATTCTACGATACATCGGCCATGGCATGGAAAGTACTCTTTTGGTTTAAGTAGACCAGAAGATGGCGTAAGTGTTGCGCCGAAATTAGTCGTTCGAAATAAATTTATTGATGATACTGCTGTAGTGGTTAGTTTTGTTTACTCTCCGTGTCCACGAGAACGATGGACTCTCACATATACACTCCTGGAAATGTAAAAAAGAACACATTGACACCGGTGTGTCAGACCCACCATACTTGCTCCGGACACTGCGAGAGGGCTCTACAAGCAATGATCACACGCACGGCACAGCGGACACACCAGGAACCGCGGTGTTGGCCGTCGAATGGCGCTAGCTGCGCAGCATTTGTGCACCGCCGCCGTCAGTGTCAGCCAGTTTGCCGTGGCATACGGAGCTCCATCGCATCTTTAACACTGGTAGCATGCCGCGACAGCGTGGACGTGAACCGTATGTGCAGTTGACGGACTTTGAGCGAGGGCGTATAGTGGGTATGCGGGAGGCCGGGTGGACGTACCGCCGAATTGCTCAACACGTGGGGCGTGAGGTCTCCACAGTACATCGATGTTGTCGGCAGTGGTCGGCGGAAGGTGCACGTGCCCGTCGACCTGGGACCGGACCGCAGCGACGCACGGATGCACGCCAAGACCGTAGGATCCTACGCAGTGCCGTAGGGGACCGCACCGCCACTTCCCAGCAAATTAGGGACACTGTTGCTCCTGGGGTATCGGCGAGGACCATTCGCAACCGTCTCCATGAAGCTGGGCTACGGTCCCGCACACCGTTAGGCCGTCTTCCGCTCACGCCCCAACATCGTGCAGCCCGCCTTCAGTGGTGTCGCGACAGGCGTGAATGGAGGGACGAATGGAGACGTGTCGTCTTCAGCGATGAGAGTCGCTTCTGCCTTGGTGCCAATGATGGTCGTATGCGTCCGCCCCAGTAGCTGAGTGGTCAGCGTGACGGATTGCCGTCCTCCGGGCCCGGGTTCGATTCCCGGCTGGGTCGGAGATTTTCTCCGCTCAGGGACTGGGTGTTGTGTTGTGTTCATCATCATTTCATCCCCATCCGGCGTGCAGGTCGCCCAATGTGGCGCCGAATGTAATAAGACCTGCGCCAAGGCGGCCGGACCTGCCCCGCGAGGGGCCTCCCGGCCAATGACGCCAAACGCTCATCATCATCATCATCATCATGGTCGTATGCGTGTTTGGCGCCGTGCAGGAGAGCGCCACAATCAGGACTGCATACGACCAAGGCACACAGGGCCAACACCCGGCATCATGGTGTGGGGAGCGATCTCTTACACTGGCCGTACACCACTGGTGATCGTCGAGGGGACACTGAATAGTGCACGGTACATCCAAACCGTCATCGAACCCATCGTTCTACCATTCCTAGACCGGCAAGGGAACTTGCTGTTCCAACAGGACAATGCACGTCCGCATGTATCCCGTGCCACCCAACGTGCTCTAGAAGGTGTAAGTCAACTACCCTGGCCAGCAAGATCTCCGGATCTGTCCCCATTGAGCATGTTTGGGACTGGATGAAGCGTCGTCTCACGCGGTCTGCACGTCCAGCACGAACGCTGGTCCAACTGAGGCGCCAGGTGGAAATGGCATGGCAAGCCGTCCACAGGACTACATCCAGCATCTCTACGATCGTCTCCATGGGAGAATAGCAGCCTGCATTGCTGCGAAAGGTGGATATACACTGTACTAGTGCCGACATGTTGCATGCTCTGTTACCTGTGTCTATGTGCCTGTGGTTCTGTCAGTGTGATCATGTGATGTATCTGACCCCAGGAATGTGTCAATAAAGTTTCCCCTTCCTGGGACAATGAATTCACGGTGTTCTTATTTCAATTTCCAGGAGTGTATTAGCATTTGGTATGCCAATGAGTCGTGTATGAGAAGTATACATTTTTGTTCCATCTGACCTACTGCACTTCTTTCAATGATGATGATTGTAAAAACTGCAACCAGTAAAGAATAAAGTTGAATGTGTACAGCCCATGGCCATAAAAATGATTTGTTTGGAGTACTCAACAGCTGCAGCAAGTTACCTATTCAAAGTACCAATATTAGGAAGATGTAACACCATAGCTTAGATACTATATACCTTTTGTTGATTCACTTAGCTTTCTGTTTTGTTCAACATCCAATCGTTGACATTGTGTAATTAGTGTACGATTAATTCGATACTGTAATGAAGTGTAATCTCTGTAATATGCACAATATGAGAAAATGATCTTTTGTCTTCCTCATATAATCTCTTTGGTTATCTTTAAAATTAAATAATTTTATTTAAATAATTTTGTGTAGAATTACCAATATATGCAAATGTTATGTTTTGTTTAAAATGTTTGTTTGCTGTTATGTAAACTGCTGACCTTCACTTAGGGTTCTTAGTTATTTTGTATGTAAAAGGTGCTGTGGTTCCCCTCGGGAACGGAACTGTGTAGCACGTGCAAATTGTGGTTGGCCTAGGTAGAAAAGGTGGAACCAAGAGTCAGTCGGGGACGAGTTACCAAACTATCAACTACTCATGTAAAAGTTGTGTATTGTGCTGGTTCCGAGAGAGGCTTTTTCTGACGCTTTCCAATGCCTCGGATGGATGGATAAACAGCTGGAACTATTCTGGAATTAGTATCTATCTTCGCCACCAAGAAATGACAGAGTCCAGCAATTCTATCTGCAAATCCACCTACCAACATGCAATCGCCACCACATTGCGCAATCACTGTAATGGAACACTGTAGTAATGTACAGTGAAGAATCAGCTCATAGGATGTTATAGTGTACCCAAATATAAGGTAAAATTTGACTGAACTGTTGTACCTACCGTGATTTATCCTCAGTGACATATCCACTTAGGGTCCCTCCCACGCTAAAGTGTTTACCGAGTGTCCTTTATTGAAAGTATATTAAAATTAATACGGCAATAGAGTGTGCTAAATTTAATATTGTTTGCTGAAAGGATCTTACAAATATCTCAGATTTGTGTTTCACTGAAGTAAAAGTTCAGAACTGCAACTGTTGAGAGTTATATGTTCATGCTTGCTAAGTACTTGTCTCTCTAGTGCATTGAAAGTGTGTTTAGTTTGCTCTGCTACAGTGGTCAAGATTAAGGGCCCCCTCCTTTGAAAGTAGTTCAAATGCACAAAGTTACTTAATTATAGAAAGTTTTAATTACTCTTGCTATTCAAGTCAAATTCTGTACAATATTGGGGTCTTCTTGTGTATTGAAAGTGCATATTATTAATGTAATAGGATCCACGGTTTATCCTTTATGCTCATGATGATTAACAATTAGTAAAAAGACCACAATCTATGAAAACAGTAAATTCTTTTATTCAAAATTCAGTAAGAAATTTTTTGTTAGTGAAATGCATTTAACTTTCATTCTAAATAGAAAAGTATTTAGCTGAGAGAGAAACTTAACCTATGACCAGTTCATAATTTTGCAGTGAACTATTACAATTTTTTGTCAGATAGGAAAATGTTTGAAAAGTAATATTGAGCCTATGCCTATTTTATGATTCTACGGTGAATATTGATAGTAATATTATTGAGACCATTCAGTTTGACCAAGCCTTGAAGACAGAAGTATAGGTCATTTTCTGTTACCATTATGCAAGTAGCCATGTTGTCTTATAACTGTTAGCACTTTCTTTAACGTGAACATACGCAGGTGCCAGAGTTCATTGCACTCTCGTGTGGCAAAGTATAGGTTGTGATTGCCCATTAAGTTACTCATATCTATTTTCTTGAACAAGAATGTCAATCATTCTCATGCCTAATTAGGCTGGCGACCGTTTCCCTTATTCTTGGAACCGTGTAGATAGGTAAAATATTGTTTGGTACTGTTTAAATATTTACGTAGTTCTGACTTTCACTTCCGATAAGCCACCTCCGTTAGGTACAACACGGTCAAAACAAACAAAATTCCTCTCAGAGGGTAACACTGCTCTGTTGCTTTATACCAATTACTTTAACAAAATAATTCCTTTTTACGATCTGCTTCTCACTTTAAGGTTATGGTATAGCAGTAGCAGATAGGAGTGTTATACGTGGTTTTTCCATGACAGGACTATTTGTTCTGTTGGGACACAGTAAGTAATAAGCCAAACTTGGTATTTGATTGTACAAGCTACGTAAATCCGGTTGCAGTGTTATAAGGAGCCATAGAGGATAAATATTGGATGGAATGATGTAGACTGGAATGTACAAGGTGAAGCCCCTAAGACATGTCAGCCCAGAATAAATAAATGTTAGGCTGGTTGAAGTGTTCGTAGCGTTTTCGTTTTGCACATTGCTAATCCGGTTGCTATGGGTTTATTTATCGATTATCACTTTTGCTTCTTGAGTTTACACACTGTCTTTTTTTCTTTGGGGATAGTGAGTGGAGCTGAGGACGCTAGAAAATGGTGTCCTAATTGGAGAAATAGAATTACCGACATATCCTTCCGTTTGTGGACAACAGAGGGAGGCAACCAGAAACATTTGCCCTGTGTATGGGGATAATGCCATTGTACAGAGCACGGAAAGAAAATGACTTTCTTGTTTTAAGCAGGATCGTTTTGACATTAGTGACTCTCCACGTTCAGGAAGACGTTCAGGGTATGATGAAAATCGTTAAAACGTACTAATCCACAACCATCCACAACCATCCACGTCAGTGTACTACGGAACTGCAAATATGATAAACTGGAATCGTTCCACCGTTGTACGACATTTGCCTGCAACGGAGAAGAGTAAAAAATAGGGTGTATGGATATCGCATGCTCTAAAATCACAAAAATGAGCAGGTGGCCATATGTGCATTTCTACTTCCTCGTCATCAGCTGGCTCGTGAACACCGACCATTCCTATCGTGTATCGTTACTGGTGACGATAAATTGTGTCTTTGAGGAAAAGAAAGGAATGGTTCAGCCCAAACACAAAGGATCAACTCCCTGTAGAAAGAACTGCACGCCTCCTCAAAAGATAATGTATGCATCTAGTGGACCAGCGACGGTGTGGCTTTCCCGAGGTGTAACGATCACTGGTGACATTTATTGTCAACAACCGACACGTCTTGAAGACGCAATACAAGAAGAACGATCAGGACGACTGCGTGAAGTGAAGCCACTCCACGATAACCCCCGCCCGCATTCTGTTAGACTGACAAGAAAACTTTATACAGGAGCTGGCTTGGGAAGTCATGCCGCACAGACTTTCTTCACCCAATTGTGCACCATCAGATTTCAACCTTTTCTGCTCTCTGTCGAACGACCTTCATGGACCTTCCTTTCCGGATGAAAAAGTGCTCCGAACATAGTTCGACGAGTTCTTCGCTTCAAATCCACGTGATTTCTACAGTTGCGGAATTGAAAAGTTACCCTAGTGTCGGTAGACTTGTAAACAGTGAAGGAGAATGTATTGTTGACGGCTAAAGTCTCTGTTATGTGTATATATTGTGTTTATTAAACTTATGGAAATCTCTATGAACTTATGCACCAATCCAATACATCGAAGTGTAGTTTTCGCCAAATTATAGCGTATAGCGAATTTCTTGTCGTTTGCAAGTAATTTTTAACGTTTAAATCACCGAATTACCACACCGACTTTGTTTTAGATAACTTTCTTGTAAAGCTATTAAGACATTTACAGTGTATACGACAGTCGAAAAAAAATCGTCTATACCGAATGTCATCGTAGTATTACAGCAGCGGTCCGGTTGTATGCTAAAGAGTATCTGGATCCTGCCAACCGCTCACGATATATCTTTTCCTTGAAAACTTTATAAAAAGTTCTAGAAACTGGAAGTGCGGAAAATAAAATACCCCAAGGAGCGACTGGGGAAAGAAATGAGACTAACATTCTAGCAGCAATAACACACACTGCAAATGATACCAAGAGGCATCTCGGAAGAACGAGAGGGTTCAACGGAACAAGTGTTCTGCGAACACTACATTCCATCGCATTTCATACTCTTCACATTTCGCTGCATCTACACCATCATGGCAATGGCTTCCGAAATTGGTTATAGTTCTCTGAATGTTATGAATGGAAAGTGTGAAGTGATGCAGCATACCTATGCAAAATTTGGTTTAAGGAACAAACATAGCTTACAGACCACGGGCAAGTCAATCTTCGTAATGTGCACTCACCGTCAATTGGAAATACACGCTGACTCGAAGAAGTAATCTAAAACAATGCTCCTGGTCTATTAATGTTCCATTCGTTTTTTTCGAAGACCCGCGTCATTGATCCCCATTTTATTGTGGGAATCTAAATGCACTCAAGTATCTCCAGTATCTAAGATACGCTGCTTCCACAGTTATTGGAAGATATCCAAATCGACGTAAGGCAGTCAGTGCAGTACTAATATGACGTATTGTCGCGTACGTTTCGCGAATGAGTAGCGTGGAGTACTGAGAGTGTATAGCCAAGGGTGTAATGTTGCACAAAGTGTCCCAGTAAAGGAGTAACCCAACGTCAGAAAGGATGCTAGGAAGCAGGCGGAACTGCATTTTTGTGATAAAGGTAGTGTGGGCTACTTCACCAGCAGCATAGAAGCTTCTGGAAGGAGCCGAGGTCAAGAGAACAGCGCGTGATCGCGTAGACGGCGCGTCATGCGAACCTATATAAGCCGCCGACGCTGGTGAGGATTCCGATTCCGATTTCGATTTCAGTCTGCTTTAGACGCTGGACATGGGTTACTCTGCCCCTGGGACGGGACTTTGTTTCCCGTGGCACTTAACTGCATAGCGTACATGCAAGACTACACAACATAGTCAGTGTGTTATTTGTCGCGTCCTGGCACAGCCTCACTATACCGGAATGAAGTAAGTGCGAACTGCGTAGCGCAATCGGGACGTTAACGACAACGGGTTGGTTATAAATTGCTGTCAACCTTTATATCGGAGCTGAGAGGGAGAGAATCTCCTTGGTTTGAAGCAAATAAGTTTCCTGAAAATAGGTTACAGAATTGCAACAGGCAGAAAAGATTGGTTAGTTTCTATCAGGTTTATTCTCACATACACTTATGTGAGGCGTTGGACCATAAACCCCGTAGTAAGATTCATTCTATTTGTTCAGACTTGCTACTTCAAAGCTAATTGCCGGTACACATAAGAAACAAGTACAAAGCAATCACTTGTTCTTGGTTAGCACTGAAATATCTCTAAGTAATTGAGACAGAGAGTGACAGCCTCTGTTCAACACTATTCCAATGAAACTCTAAAAATCCTACTTGACCTGCAGTTCCTGAGTGTCCACTAGAGTCTATCACCGTCTCCTCGTAGTCGAAGTCTGTATCAGCTGTATCGGCTACTATGGGCCTACTCAGCCCCACTGGCGTCTCACTGCGGAATCTCCAAACTGCAGGCACTGTCTGTGAATCTGCATCTGAATCTCTGCTCCTAGCTATTCCGCTGCCTGGCCTTTTATTTCGTTTCTCATGTACTTGGGTGCACACGAGTTAATTTGTTCCACATGACCCTTTTATTTCTAAGTGATCGGATTGCACAAGAATGCCTATGGTTCCACACGACACTCTCGTTTCTAATTGGTCGGCTTGCGCAAGAATGCCTTCGGTTCCACACGACACTTTCGTTTCTAGCTGCACACACTTAATTTGGTTCCACACGAGTCTTTTCCGCACGTTGCGCAAGTTTGACTCATGCTCCTTCCTCTGGCAGGAAATCAAACACTAAGTTATTTGATGAACAAGACATACTTGTCAGCCTCCGCCGCTTATCTTGTCCCTACGTCCTGGTGGACTATTTCTTAATGTCGGCTGGCTGTTTGCCTATGGAGCCAGGACTCTTATTATGGTCACAAAAGTAAGAATAAAAATTAAAATTTTCTACGGTCACAGCATAGTACCTCGTAGGATTCGACAGTAGTTTCCAATCCCTGTTCTGCCTCAGTTATTACTGAGAGTTCCTCGTACTTTTACCAACGAGCTTCGTTTTCTGAAACGATTCCAGCTTGTATTCCCAGGCACCAGGTCCACGAATTGGACGATCCACCTCGCACCTGGAGATAGCGTCGGCTCCTATCCTGAACTGCTTACAGTTTCAAATGGCTCTGAGCACTATGGGACTTAACTTCTGAGATCATCAGTCCCCTAGAACTTAGAACTACTTAAACCTAACATCACACACATCCATGCCCAAGGCAGGATTCGAACCTGCGACAGTAGCGGTCGCGGGGTTCCAGACTGTAGCGCCTAGAATCGCTCGGCCACTACGGCTGCCACCGCTTACAGGACACTACAGTATGTCTCTACCGCACCGCTCATATAACGACGGACCATCTTAAGAGAACATATGGAGAGCATTGGAACGGTCGTTTAGGAAAAGCAAAATGGTCATCACTACTGTAATCTGTAGCAAAAATGAAAACAAGAGGGCTGTTAGAAAACACCGGCGCCTCCCAAAGAGATAGGCCTTATAACATGGGCCTGTGCTGCTATTAATACAAGATGAAATTCAACATGCAGAATTGTTTTCCCAGAATCACTTCATAGCGTGTAGCAATGCTCCAGCCCAACATTTTGAGCACTTTTATGACAGCCAAGACAATAAACACACGGAAGATATCCGAATCACGAGCTTGTTTACAGTTAGTCTAATAGGGCAAACGTTTGTTGACCCTCTCCTCCTGATGGAGCGGCAATGGTTATTTATTTTGATACTTTTTGGTCAAGCACATTGCATGTTACATCGTTGAAATTGCCCTTGAAGCTTCTTTCAAATTCCAGAGAGTAAAGTGTACAGTTGTATAGCAAAAAAAGTCGGTGACGTAATTTGGCTACCATAAACGATACAAAGTAATTGCGAACGTTGGGAAATTCGTCCTATTGTCCGCTGTAACTTCGCGAAAACCACACCTCGATCTATTCATTTATTGTATATACACTACTGGCCATTAACATTGCTACACCACGAAGATGACGTGCTACAGACCCGAAATTTAACCGACGGGAAGAAGAAGCTGTGATATGCAAATGATTAGCTTTTCAGAGCATTCACACAAGGATGGCGCCGGTGGCGAGACCTAAAACGTGCTGACATGAGGAAAGTTTCCAACAGATTTCTCATACACAAACAGCAGTTGATCAGCGTTGCCTGGTGAAACGTTGTTGTGATGCCTCGAGTAAGGAGGAGAAATGTGTACCATCACGTTTCCGACTTTGATAAAGGTCGCATTGTAGCCTATCGCGATTGCGGTTTATCGTATCGCGACATTGCTGCTCGCGTTCGTCGAGATCCAATGACTGTCAGCAGAATATGGAATCGGTGGGTTCAGGAGGGTAATGCGGAACGCCGTGCTGGATCCCAACGGCCTCGTATCACTAGCAGTCGAGATGACAGGCATCTTATCCGCACGGCTGTGACGGATCGTGCAGCCACGTCTCGATGCCTGAGTCAACAGATGGGGACGTTTGCAAGACAGATGGCTGTTGCATGAACAGTTCGACGACGTTTGCAGCAGCATGGACTATCAGCTCGGAGACCATGGCTGCGGTTACCCTTGACGCTGCATCACAGACAGGAGCGCCTGCGATGGTGTAATCATCGACGAACCTAGGTTCACGAATGGCACAACGTCTTTTTTTCGGATGAATCCAGGTTCTGTTTACAGCATCATGATGGTCGCATCCGTGTTTGGCGACATCTTGGTGAACGCACATTGGACGCGTGTATTCGTCACTGCCATACTGGCGGATCACCCGGTGTGATGTGTTACGACCCGTGGCTCACCCTTCATTCGATACCTGCGAAACCCTACATTTCACCAGGATAAAACACTACCACATGTTGCAGGTCCTGTACGGACCTTTCTGGATATAGAAAATGTTCGTCTACTGTCCTGGCCAGCACATTCTCTAGATATGTCACCAATTGAAAACGTCTGGTCAATGGTGGCCGAGCAACTGGCTCGTCACAATACGCCAGTCACTACTCTTGATGAACTGTGGTATCGTGTTGAAGATGCATGGGTAGCTGTACCTGTACACGCCATCCAAGCTCTGTTTGCCTCAATGTCCAGGCGTATCAAGGCCGTTATTACGACCAGAGGTGATTGTTCTGGGTACTGATTTCTCAGGATCTATGCACCCAAACTGCGTGAAACTGTAATCACATGTCAGTTCTACTATAATATATTTGTCCAATGAATATACGTTTATCATCTGCATTTCTTCTTGGTGTAGCAATTTTAATGGCCAGTAGTGTATATTTGGGATGACTTGCCTTAAATGCCTCATCGTGCATACAAGAAGTAATTGAGGACGAGGGAAAATGGTGCTATTTGAGATGCAGAGACCGGAAGAGGAGAGGAAACTGTAGCTTGCCGCATAACACCGGCCGGATGGATTGCGAGAATACTGTAGACATGCCGGGAGGGCGCGGACGCGGACTAATATATTTCTCGCAAACAGCTGAAGTTTTGTGCAGTTGTGTCGAGGGCTTGTGGGAGCCAGAGAGAGTTGCAGTTGCGGCGAATATATTTAAAATTCTGAGGTTATTGTTGTACATACCTAGAATTGCATTGTAGAAAATCGTAGTTCTGTAAGTGAAACTGATTAATATGGAATCGAAATACGAAAGAAACGAATCAGGAAACGCATTAAGGGAAATAAGCATCTTTTCTTTACAGCTAACGAATGGTGATATGCGAAATAGGCAATTACGAAAAAATTTGTAGTTACAACGTAAGGCAACAGTTGATGGGTTTCTTGTTAAAATTGTTTAAAGGGAATCAAAAATTAAATCTGTTCATTTTTAGCAATAATTTATGTACATTTTATGTTACTTCATGATCCAGCGTATTCTGATTCCAAGTAGAGCAGCATATATTCCCGTAACTGAATAAGTGCACCCGTTCTCCGCTCAGACGCAGACAAGATCGGACCCCCTCCGACACTAAAGTGGCATCATGTTCAAAATGTTTCAGATGGCTCTAAGCACTATGGGACTTAACATCTGAGGTCATCAGTCCCCCTAACTAACCTAAGGATATCACACACATCCATGCGCGAGGCAGGATTCGAACCTGCGGCCGTAGCAGCATCGCGGTTCCGGACTGAAGCGCCTCGAACCGCTCGGCCACAGCGGCCGGAATGATGTTCATATCCAGCTGTAGGCTAGTGACTGCTACAAGAAACACAATTGTACATCGAATTCTAGACGAACTACTTCAATGATGCTACATTTTCTGAAGTACTTCAGTGAGCTCCCTTATGACGCAGGGTATTTTATAAGTAAAGTAGGTCTTTCACACTGCCTGCTCGTACCACGGATCACAAAAGAAACGTGCGACAAAGAAACCAGACGTACAAGCTTTAGGTTAGGGACGAAATACAAGGAAAGGTGGAAGCGGCTGTTAAAACCCAATATAACAACTTACTACACTACTTTATTACATCCTATATGATTCTGAAAATAGTTCGAATACCGACATACCGTAGTACTCAGAAAATAAATAATTTCACAATTCCAAATCAAGTCTGTACTATTTATGAAGAACCGAGTCTACATGTGAATTCATCACGATACACGGAGGAACCACTGCGAGACAGAATGGCGCCTCGAGGCACTGTGGGCAGCTGACACGTTAAGGAAAGTATGCACAGTCCACGGAAATTCCCATTACAAACTGGTAGGACCTGTAGAGCGGAGTAAGTTGATAATACTTCGAATAGGAACCCATGTCCGGAAACCTACTGTTTCCATTCTACGACGGTTTCAGTTCAGATGTTTGCTGCTTAAGTAATTGAATTTGGTGTGACGCGGTACAACTATTAGGTAAGAATTCGAAAACAAACAAAACGAAACATCCATTTCTCATCTAAGCATATTTGTTTCTATTAACTCTTCAAAAACGCGTGTTTACATTGTTCCAAAAGAAAGAACACCCCAGCACAGCTCTTGTACGTACGGGAACAGTACTGATGCATTACAACAGCGTTGTTACAGACTCTGCAGTTACAAAGCACGTTCTGGTACACACTTTCCATCCGACTCGGTGTCTTATCGATTTCTATTGCAGCGGCCAGAATTCGTGCCAGCACACCTTCCTCTGACCCTACAGGGGTCTCGTAAGTTAATCTTTGGTTACGACCCTATTCTGCCGACCCACTCCACACCAGGAGAAGCAACTCTGAGACATTTCTCTCTCCCTCAGCAGACGTGGACGCGTTAAATATCTGAACTGAAACCGTCGTAGAACGGACACGATACGCTTTCAGAAATGGGTTCCTATTCCATATATTACGTACTCTCTCCCCTCTACAAGTCCCATAAATTTGTAATGGGAAATTCCGAACACCCCTATAAGCGGAGCAGAGACGAATTGGGAATCATTCTAGCGACGATACGGGCCACGCATGGGGAAATCCCCTGACACAAGCGACTATGACGAAGGGCAGGTTATTACGGCCTGGCACAATGGCACGAGTATCTTGGATACTAGCGTGCTACTGTCGTGAGCATCTATGGAAAGTCGTTGAAGGACAGTGAAAGCACAGGCGACGCGATGTTGGATGTTCAGGCCTCGTTCGAAGCAGGATAGGCGGCATCTTTGTTGCCAGATTTTTCGAAAGACTACATTGCAAGTGTTTCTGAGCACATCGTTCAATGCCCAGTGTTGAACATGAGGCCCCTTAGCAGACGACCTCTACATGTTCCTATATCGGTCCAACAACATCACCATCTATGACGGGATCCTCAAAATAGAACTACAGATTAATGGAAAAGTATCTAAGGCCGGATGAATCACGTTTCTTGTTACGTCAGGTTGGTGGTACTGTCCGAATACGCCTTGATCGAAGCGAACGGCTGCTCGAAACATGTGCCACGCCACGGCCTCACGTCTGGTACGGGTGGTGTTATACTACGGGGTACTAAGTAAACAATGTGGAACAGCTCGATTAAATTTCAGGCCTGCAGCCGCATACATTCCTCTTCTTTTAATATTTCGGCTGCATTTCATTCAGCCATCTTCAGAGTGAGCCTAATGACTGACGCTCCAGCACTCTCTCCGTCCTTTTAAACTTACGGGCCGCGCTACTGCGAATGCGACCACGGGTAAAAAGGCACCAAAGACGTCGATCTGCAGCAAAGAATTACACATATGCTTGAATTAGATGTGTGGCTGCGCGGTCGATCAGCACTGGGATATTGATGTCACTGTGAGTTGCATTGTGGCGACGTATTTGCAAGTTTGCTACAGAAAGTGCAGGATTCACTGATTCATCCTGGCTGAAGCCGCTATCTCAATTAAATTCGTAGCCAAACGAATTTCAGTTTCTTCTCTCATCATTTAAGCCCAAAAATACGAAACACACACTAAAATATTCTTCGTTTTCGTACAACATAGAGTGATCAGTACCAGTGCAGTGCTCTGCCACAGTCGATTTATTAAGCTGCAAGACCTTGCACTCGGGGTAGCGTCTTTGACTGCTGATCAACACGGCCTAGATTCTAACTCAGCCACTGCTTAAATTTTGAATAAAAGTCGTCAGTAGTGGCGACTGAAGGCTTCCGGCAATGACCTTGTAAGTAGGCTGTTTAGGTTTTTATGTTGGTAACTTCACGTAGCGCTCTGTATGAAAACCACTGGCTGTGCTGTGTGCAGTCTGTGGGTGGTTGGTATTGTTGCAATATTCGCTATTGTAGCGTTGGGCAGTTGGCTGTGAACAGCGCGTTGCGCTGCGCAGTTGGAGGTGAGACTCCAACAGTGGTGGACGTGGGGAGAGAGATGGCAGAATTTTGAGAGCGGACGATCTGGACGTGTGTCCATCAGAAAGAGTAAATTTGTAAGACTGGATGTCATGAACTGATATATATATATATATATATATATATATATATATATATATATATATATATATATATATTAACACTATTTTGAACACTATTAAGGTAAATAATTGTTTGTTCTCTATCAAAATCTTTCATTTGCTAACTATGCCTATCAGTAGTTAGTGCCTTCAGTAGTTAGAATCTTTTATTTGGTTGGCAGTATTGGCGCTCGCTGTATTGCAGTAGCTCGAGTAACGAAGATTTTTGTGAGGTAAGTGATTCATGAAAGGTATAGGTCATTGTTAGTCAGGGCCATTCTTTTGTAGGGATTATTGAAAGTCAGATTGCGTTGCGCCAAAAAAAAAAAAAAAAAAAAAAAAAAAAATATTCTGTGTCAGTTTAGTGTTGATCAGAATAAGTAAAGAGCGAAATGTCTGCGTACGTTCAGTTCTGCGCCGGCCAGGGTGGCCGAGCTGTTCTAGGCGCTACAGTCTGGAACCGCACGACCGCTACGGTCGCAGGTTCGAATCCTGCCTCGGGCATGGATGTGTGTGATGTCCTTAGGTTAGTTAGGTTTAAGTGGTTCTAAGTTCTAGGGGACTGATGACCTCAGAAGTTAAGTCCCATAGTGCTCAGAGCCATTTGAACCATTTTCAGTTCTGCTCAGCTGTTTGAAAATCAAATAACGCAAGAGCTTTATAGCACAGTAATTCAATAAATTTCTCTAAGGGGACATTTCAACCTTGTCAAAGAAGGTGGAGGAGCGGAGAGACATTCAGAGGACTGTCTTTCCCTTGGGCGGAAAGCTGTCGCTAAAAGGCGGAAGAATCAGCAGTGACCAACAGCATGAGGATGCAGAAGGGAATGGAAACCACTGCACTAAAGACACATAATATGTATCAACAAGACGTGTGGACTGTAATTGAAAAAGTATCTTGATGATCTCCAGATTGACAAAAGATTCCGGATTAGTCCCCCATTCGAATCTCATGGAGTGGACTGCCAAGTGGGAGGTAACCATGAGAAAAAGAGGGAATAACTACCGACTGGATAATGTTCTACTAGTCGGAGCATTGAGTGTCATAAATCTGAAATGCAAAGACTCAATCTAGGTGTAATCGAAATCGAAAGAAGATAAGGATTTCTTGGCAGAAGCATGTAGGGTAATATCAACAGCAGCAGAAATGCTACAAGGGGAGCAGCATTCGTTATGAAGAGAGAGTTAGGGCAGAGATTGAGTTACTGTGAACAGTGCAGCGATAGGATTGTTATCATCAGATTCGACAGCAAACCAACGCCAACAACGGTAGTTCAGATATACACACTAATGTTAAAGCAGTAGATGAAGAGATAATGAAAGTATATGTCGAATTGAACAGGTAATCCAGTAGGTGAAGCGAGATGAAACTTTAAAAATCATGGGGGACTGGTAAACGGTTGTTGGGGAAGGAATAGGAGAAAAGGTTACGGGAGAATATGAGTTTACCAGTAGGAATGAGAGAGGAGAAAGAATAATTGAGTCCTGATGTAAATTTCAGATTGTAATAGCGACTACTCTGTTGAAGAATCACAAGAGGAGGAGGTAAACTTGGAAAATGCAGGAAATATGGGAAGATTTCAGATAGAACCTATCACGGTCAGACAGATACTGGACTATAAGGCGTACCCAAGTGTAGATACAGACTCAGATTACAATTTAGTTTAGATGAAGAGTAGACTGAAGTGTAAGAGAATCGTCCGAAAGAATCAACACTGAAGGAAGTGGGATACTGAAGTATTGAGGAATGAAGAGACGCGTTTGAAGTTCGCTAAGGATATGGATACTGCGTTAAGGAACAGCAGAGTATACACCTTAGTTGAAGAGGAGTGGACATCTCTGGAAAGGGCGATGCCGACCTCGTGGACTTTGACCGCTGAAGATTACGTCTTCGTCTCTGAATCGGACTTTTACTAGTCTTTGTGGAAAAATGAGAAGTTAACTTTTGTTTACCTCCATTAGGAGACTTTTACTGGCATCGTTATTGTTACCTTTCTTTTATTGTTCAGTCATCAACCTTGTAAACGTACATAAATAAAAGTTGTGTTTGTGAAACATTACGAATTGTCAGTCACTACTGAAATGTTCAGGGAAAGACAGGAATACAGCAATGTACATACCTTAAGAATTAAATAAATAAAAAACGCAGCGCAACCAAGGCCGAAATAACAACTGGAAAGATGTGAAGAAACTGAAAAAGAAATGATCGTCGGGAGGACTGATTCATCATATACAATTGTCAATACAACCTTTGGTGAAATTAAAAGGAAGGGTGAAAACATTAAGAGTGCAATAGGATTTCCACAATTAAACACAGAAGAGAGAGTAGATAGGTGGAAAGAGTACATTGAAGGCTTCCATGAGGGAAAGGACTTGTCTGATGTGTTACAAGAAGAAACTGGAGTCGATAGGAATGACACAGAGGATCCAGTATTAGAATTTAAAAGAGCTCTGAAAACATGTGGTCGAATAAGGCAGAAGGGACAAAGGACTATTCAAGCTGGTGTGTAGCGTTTGTGAGATTGGGAAAGTACCAGCCACCCAATTCCGAAGACAGCAACAGCGGATAAGTGCGACAACTACCGCACAATCCAAGCGGATGACAAGAATAATACACGGAAGAATGGAAAGGAAAATCAAGGATCTGTTAGATGACGATCATTTTGACTTTAGGGAAACTAAAGGAACCAGAGAGGCAGTTCTGACGCTGCAGTTGGTAATGGAACCAAGACTACAGAAAAATCAAGAGACGCTCATAGCTTTCGTTGACCTAGAAAAAGATTTCGACTATGTAAAATTGTGTAAAATCTTCGAAATTCTGAGAAATATATAGAAGTAAGCTACGTGGAAAGATGAGTAATATACAATGTGTATAAGAGCCATGAGGGAACAATAAGACTGGAAGACAAAGAAAGAAGTACTCGAATTAAAACGGGTGTAAGACAGAGACGCAATCTTTGATCCACACTGTTCAATTTATACATCGAAGAAGCAATGACGGACATAAAACAAAGTTTAAGGAGCAGAATTAAAATACAGGGTGAAAGGTTATCAGTGGTCAGACTCGCTAATGAAATTGCTATCCTCAGTGAATGTGAAGGCGAATTACAGGATCTGTTTGGTGGAATCAACATTGGTAATGCGTTGAAAGTAAACCGGAAGAAAGGTAAAAGTAATGAGATGTAGCAGAAATGAGAATAACCAGAAAAAATAAGATCAGAATTTGAGATCACGAAGTAGATGAAGTGAAGGGATTCTGCTACCTTGGAAGCAAAAATACCGATGACAGACGAAGCAAAAACATAAAAAGCAGACTATCAGGGGAAAATAGGGCATTCCTCGCCGAGAGAATAGTACTGTTATGTACGTGCTACTCTGAGACGAGGAGGCTAGCACAGGCGCATAAAACCAGTTACAAGATTGATGACTGTAAATAAATAAAAACAGAGAGAGAGAGAGAGAGAGTGTGTGTGTGTGTGTGAGAGAGAGAGAGAGAGATAGAGAGAGAGAGAGAGAGAGAGAGAGAGAGAGAGAGAGCAGAGTGTACCTGTGGCGTTCCGCGCATCTTTCATAGATTATACGAGTCGTCTGTCCGATATGTGGAAGGCCACATTCGCAAGGGATCTTGGAAACCCGAGCCTTCCGGAGCGCCAAATCATCTTTAACGGAACCCAAGAGTACTGCTGACTTCGTTGGAAGGGGGGAAAACCACTTTTACTTTCTGCCTGCTGAGATTCCGTCCTATTTTTGACGATAGGTCTCCCACATATGACAGGAAAGATATGGATTTAAAAATTTCTTTGTCCTCTGCATACCTTATGCCCACCTTTGTTTTCATTCGTAGCGCCTTAAGTATCTGCTGTGAAGAATACCCGTTGGCCACAAAAACTCTCTTTAAGCGGCTTTGGACAGCCCTAAATGCGCAGGCTGCGTAGAGATAACAGAGGAACCATTAGCGTTGACGAGGCCTGCATGGGCAATCAGTTCTGTGTGACCACAGACTTCTGGCAGCCCTCGCTCTGACGCCAACTGGTCTAGGCAAAGAGCGTGACAGAATCTGTGTCGTCTGCTCTTGTAATCCCTATGAGGTTAGGCTTTCTGTCAGGAGGGTTGCCGGTCTTTAGGGCGTACAGCACATGTCTTCCACGATGGCGATAACGTGTTCTAGCAGGATAACAGTACTGCCACGAGGCCAGGCTGGTCATACAGTGGTGTGAGGAGCATAACGGTGAACTCAGGTTAATGTCCTGGACACCAAATTCTCCCGATCTAATTCCGAAAGAATATATTGAGGGCGTTATCGGGCGCTAGCTCTAGCGCCACAAACAACCGGCCCCTAATTTATGGCAAATGTGTGCTCTATGCATAGGCGTCTGGCGCTACATACCTACGCAGACCTTCCAAGAGTTGTCTAATCTACGTCAAACAGAAACGCTGCTGTACTGCTTTGCAGACGTGAACGAAAGTGCTACTAAGCAGTTACTCACAACTTTTCGGCTTATCAATGTAAGTTGTGCAGATCTACAAAAATTTTACTCGGTTTGCATCAATTACTGACACCCTAATAGCAGTGCTCGCGTCCTTTACTAGTTATACGTTTCGCATAACAGATGGCTTAAGATGCTTTGGTAGATTATTACATCGACGAGTTTTCAGCTGCGTCTAGCGTCGTGACAATGGTGGAATTTCATCGGAGCAATACCATTTATTGGTGGGGTAAGAGGATAATAATTTGCAACTGAAATCTAAATGGGATTTGTACTGTATATACGTACCTGGTAGACCATTACGTTAATCAGTATGATGCATCAATTTTACTAGCTAGCTCCGTTGGTGCTCAGCGGGACGACCGAATGAGTTATCGATTTGTAACTTCGGAACTTCTGGACGATGGCACAGGACAAGCAATTTACAAATCCGTACTGTATTTGCTCTTTTATGATTGTTCCTACAGCCGAGGGTATTTAACTTCTACGGAAATTATTGCAATTATGTTAATAACTACGTGTATCTTTTGTTATGTAAACTTGGTTACGCTACTTTTTGACTTCAGTATACTATTTTCTAGTACAACGTCAACACGTAGCTTTCTTCAGTCACAATTACCTATATACACATGTAAATTATCTTTGTACACATGTAGCAAACCATATGGAGATAAAAATTTCTAGAAATGTCCATGTGTAAATATGACACAGAATAGCGCGTGAAATTTGTATGTTACGCAATGAAAACAGTAGTAGCAAGAAATAGTTTATCACTATTCTGTTATACTCATTCTTCAAGTTCATCATGCACATAGCCAAGAACTGGCCTACCTGTTAGTCTGAAGCGCCATTACCAGAGGTCAAAGGAAAAATACACAGATGAATTACAACACATTACAGCATCAAATAATTTTATTTAAAAACATTACATTCAGAATTATTTCGTTGAGTAATGCTGTAGGATGATAAAATGTGAGCTGAAACGATTAATTCAGAAATAAGCGCCCTAAAAGAGAAGTGGTAAGCATGAGGATCAGAGTTCAGAAGGGGAAATGTGATTCTCTGATTTGTAACTACAAATCCTTAAAAGCTACCTCTGGACAAATATACCTTTCAGCGAGTTTATGATCACTGTGGAAGGAGAAACTTGCACAAAATTTACGCTCTAGTTTCTGCCGATTTTACAGCAATATTCGCTTTTTTCCATCAGACGTGAAATCAAAAAATTGAGTTTCAGATATCTGTATGAATGAGCTCAGCTATAAACTGATATGTCATGACATTTTGTGTACTGAATGTAAACTGAATTCTTTCACGTAATGCTTGACAGTTCCATTGAATGACTAAGGCCTTATGGTAGAAAAACGCTCTGTGTGAGAGAAGATCAACCCGGTTAAAAAAACAGAAAGACGCCAGCGGAAATACGGAGGGCAGAAATACATGCGTTATTATGTGGTACAATATATTTTACTGTAAAGAATCTGAGAAAATAGATCTGTGAGTTGTGTTAAGTGAAAAGAGAACCATCGTTCGGCATTAATTATGAAAAAGTGACAATTTGCCACCTGCAAATATTTTCTTATTTTGCCTTGACACATTTACCAGGTCTTACACGTAATATCCTTTCGTCCAGCAAAATGATGGTCAGGTCCTGCAGAAAGTGTCATCACTTCTGTCTCTATGCTGTTCATTTTTCGAACACAACCAACGACCAGATTAGAGACAAAAGTGATGACACTTTCTGCAGGACCTGACCATCATTTTGCAGGACTAATCTCAAACACGTACAGTGCAAGTTGTTACTGATTTGTTTGGCTGATGGGACTGCTAAGAGCTACACCAGACACTGCACCCCCCTGACTTAAGCCTTCGTGAGTTCAACTCGATTTCTAAACTGAAGGAATCGCTTCACGGCATTCGCTTCATAACTGCTCCAAATTCGTCGGGCAATAGACCGCGCCGCTCGAACTGTCAGCACAACTAGCACTGTTAAGAGTATCCTAGGACTTCCACATCGCTGGCAGCGGGTTATAAACAATGCTGGTGACTACTTTGAAGGTCAGTTCAACTTTGAAAAACGTATCTATTTTGTACGAGCTGTAAATAAATAGTTGCCACGATTAAAGTTCCAATCCTCGTATTAAATGTGTATTTTGATTTGTGGTTATGACGTGATTTACTAGTATTGCACTGAACTCGTCACGGAAGTGCTAAAGGCTGGTCTTAGAAAGACCAAAAGAGATGGACAGGCTGGTTCGGTTGGCCTTATTTCCACAAAAGTTGTGGACCTACTTCCGTTCTCTAGAGCCTCCTTGACTGATCTATGGTGAAGTCAGTCCACTGGACTGAACACACGTAATTCCACTTGCTGCAATTGTTGTTGCACCATTGTGTATGAGTACGTCGCATAAGGCAGGACCAGGGGTACATATGTTTTATATTGATAGTGTGGAGCTATCTTCTTGCTGCATGTAATGATTATCACTTTGTGTTTCAGCCTAGGTCATTTAAATGATTTTCTCCGAGATGAGCAGTGATCAGGAGATAATTAAAGAAACAGCAATGATGGAGTGCAGGTTTTCTCAGTTTCATCGGTGAAATCTTCTCGTGTTATCAGCCGAGTCGTGGAATCGTGCTGTTGCAACGTTTCGACGAATTTCCTACTATCTCTCTCTTTTTTTTCGGACTGAAGACCTCAGCCGCGTTTAGGTAGAACAGCTGAATCAGTTGGCATGTACCAAATTCCTGCCGTACTTTATGTACGGTAAAACATTTGACGACAAAGAGAAAATTTATTCTTCCACTTATACTAAAATAATAAGATTCAAACATTTATTACAGCCTGATCAGTAATAATTGCTTTGAATTTTAATCCTGGCTCTTTCAAGAAAGGAAGTAATTATGGAGTTTCGTATTCTCTTCATAGCTTTAAATATACAACAAACGTATTACGTGCAAAGAAGGTAGATAAAGATGTAACGTATATAAATGTTTCCACATACCACATGAACGAAGTTCCACATAGTTAGATGAACGCACGGAAACTGTTGTGCTCGTACATACCTGTGGACAAAAAACGATTCGTAATGCAAACAGTTCTATGAAAACGATAACATCTAAAATATATAGATCAAATCTTGTCGGGTTATGAGTAACTAGTGGTATCGTGTAGTCGCTATATTTCGACTAGTTTCCTACTCGATACCTTCAGGTGTGGGATTCACGACCAGTTCGTTCCTTAATAGCCGCTCGACTTGCGACTCTTCCGCCGAAGTGGGCCAATCACGAGCCTTGGGAAGGAATGTCCTGGCGCCAAGTTCTGGTGCTGCCCATCTACCCCCACACTCCACAAATTGCACACCACTCACCAGACGTATTTTAACTCATGTCACATCTCATGCGAAACTCAGTTGCAAACAATTGTTAAGATTGACAAGAGCGTCATGTACTCTTTATTTCCATGAACAAAAGCATTAACCCGTTGGCGCAAAACAGTACCGTTGTTTGTTCAAAAACAAACACGTCTCCGCCGTTGACTCTGTGGTTTACCACAGCAGACTTGGTTTGGCCAAGGTGAACGCTCCTCTTACGTACGGAACTGCGCTGTCAGACTATATTGCTGAGTCTGGCCGATGTACTGCCTGACACAGCCTTCCGAAATGCCTTCACAAAAGAAGACGAAGTAAATATTCCAGAATTCGAATCGAGAAAAGCTGCCAACATGAGTAACATAGAATTAAATATACTCGGAGTAGTGAAGCAACTTAAATCACTTAATAAAAGCAAATCTTCTGGTCCAGCCTGTATACCAATTAGGTTCCTTTCGGAGTATGCTGATACATTAGCTCCATACTTAACAATCGCTCGGCGAAAGATCCGTACCCAAAGACTGGAAAGTTGCACAGGTTACACAAATATTCAAGAAAGGTAGTACGAGTAATCCACTAAATTACAGGCCCATATCGTTAACGTCGATATGCAGCAGGATTTTAGAACATACACTCCTGAAAATTGAAATAAGAACACCGTGAATCCATTGTCCCAGGAAGGGGAAACTTTATTGACACATTCCTGGCGTCAGATACATCACATGATCACACTGACAGAACCACAGGCACATAGACACAGGCCACAGAGCATGCACAATGTCGGCACTAGTACAGTGTATATCCACCTTTCGCAGCAATGCAGGCTGCTATTCTCCCATGGAGACGATCGTAGAGATGCTGGATGTAGTCCTGTGGAACGGCTTGCCATGCCATTTCCACCTGGCGCCTCAGTTGGACCAGCGTTCGTGCTGGACGTGCAGACCGCGTGAGACGACGCTTCATCCAGTCCCAAACATGCTCAATGGGGGACAGATCCGGAGATCTTGCTGGCCAGGGTAGTTGACTTACACCTTCTAGAGCACGTTGGGTGGCACGGGATACATGCGGACGTGCATTGTCCTGTTGGAACAGCAAGTTCCCTTGCCGGTCTAGGAATGGTAGAACGATGGGTTCGATGACGGTTTGGATGTACCGTGCACTATTCAGTGTCCCCTCGACGATCACCAGTGGTGTACGGCCAGTGTAGGAGATCGCTCCCCACACCATGATGCCGGGTGTTGGCCCTGTGTGCCTCGGTCGTATGCAGTCCTGATTGTGGCGCTCACCTGCACGGCGCCAAACACGCATACGACCATCACTGGCACCAAGGCAGAAGCGACTCTCATCGCTGAAGACGACACGTCTCCATTCGTCCCTCCATTCACGCCTGTCGCGACACCACTGGAGGCGGGCTGCACGATGTTGGGGCGTGAGCGGAAGACGGCCTAACGGTGTGCGGGACCGTAGCCCAGCTTCATGGAGACGGTTGCGAATGGTCCTCGCCGATACCCCAGGAGCAACAGTGTCCCTAATTTGCTGGGAAGTGGCGGTGCGGTCCCCTACGGCATTGCGTAGGATCCTACGGTCTTGGCGTGCATCCGTGCGTCGCTGCGGTCCGGTCCCAGGTCGACGGGCACGTGCACCTTCCGCCGACCACTGGCGACAACATCGATGTACTATGGAGACCTCACGCCCCACGTGTTGAGCAATTCGGTGGTACGTCCACCCGGCCTCCCGCATGCCCACTATACGCCCTCGCTCAAAGTCCGTCAACTGCACATACGGTTCACGCCCACGCTGTCGCGGCATGCTACCAGTGTTAAAGACTGCGATGGAGCTCCGTATGCCACGGCAAACTGGCTGACACTGACGGCGGCGGTGCACAAATGCTGCGCAGCTAGCGCCATTCGACGGCCAACACCGCGGTTCCTGGTGTGTCCGCTGTGCCGTGCGTGTGATCATTGCTTGTACAGCCCTCTCGCAGTGTCCGGAGCAAGTATGGTGGGTCTGACACACCGGTGTCAATGTGTTCTTTTTTCCATTTCCAGGAGTGTATATTATGTTCGAACATTATGAATTACCTCGAAGAAATCGGTAAACGGTCTATTGACACACAGTCAACATGGGTTTAGTAAACATCGTTCCTGTGAAACACAACTAGCACATGAAGTGTTAAGTGCAATTGACAAGGGATTTCAGATCGATTCCGTATTTATGGATTTCAGGAAGGCTTTTGACACTGTACCACACAAGCGGCTCGTAGTGAAATTGCGTGCTTATGGAATATCGTCCCAGTTATGTGACTGGATTTGTGATTTCCTGTCAGAGAGGTCACAGTTCGTAGTAATTGACGGAAAGTCATCGAGTAAAACAGAAGTGATTTTTGGCGTTCCCGAAGGTAGTGTTATATTCCCTTTGCTGTTCCTTATCTATATAAACGATTTGGGAGACAATCTGAGCAGCCGTCGTCGGTTGGTTGCAGATGAAGCTGTCGTTTATCGACTAATAGAGTCATCAGAAGATCAAAACAAACTGCAAAACGATTTAGGAGAAATATCAGAATGGTGCGAAAAGTGGCAGTTGACCCTAAATAACGAAAAGTGTGAGGTCATCCACATGAGTGCTAATAGGAACTCGTTAAACTTCGGTTACACAATAAATGAGTCTAATCTAAAAGCTGTAAATTCAACTAAAAACCTAGATATTACCATTACGAGCAACTCAAATAGGAAAGAACACACAGAAAATGTTGTGGGGAAGGCTAATCAAAGGCTACGTTTTATTGGCAGGACACTTAGAAAATGTAACAGACCTACTAAGGAGACGAACTTCACTATGCTTGTCAGTTCTCTTTTAGAATACTGCTGCGCAGTGTGGGATCCTTACGAGATAGGACTAACGGAGTACATCGAAAAAGTTCAAAGAAAGGCAGCACGTTTTGTATTATTGCGAAATATGGGAGAGAGTGTCGCAGAAATGATGCTGGATTTGGGCTGGAAATCATTAAAAGAAAGGCGTTTTTCGTTGCGATGTAATCTTCTCACGAAATTCCAATCACCAACTTTCTCCTCTGGATGCGAAAATATCTTGTTGACGCCGACCTACACATGGAGGAAAGATCACCACGATAAAATAAGGGAAATCAGAGCTCGTACGGAAAGATATAGGTGTTCATTCTTTCCGCGTGGTATACGAGATTGGAATAATAGAGAATTGTGAAGGTGGTTAGATGAACCTTCTGCCAGGCACTTAAATGTGATTTGCAGAGTGTCCATGCAGATGTAGATGTAGATGTAGATAACACATTCTAGAAGAGAGGTGCCCGTAGCTCCAGTTGGTCTTTGACTGACCTAAGCATATTTTTGGTTTTATCTGTTGAGCGGGAAATGATTTTTAAGTTGCATTGCTCCATTATCAAGGCAATCTTGACTGAAGATGGAGAGTAGCAAACTCGTTGACACGTTGCGGTTAGACGACGCCACAACTCGGCTGATAACTCATAACGCGAGATCATTTCATCGAGCAGCAATGCGTTCTCGTAGTTTCATTAATAATCGAGATACAGACATTAACTCTGTATGTTTTTTTAACCTAAGTATACTGTTTTTTACGCCAGAATAGCAGATCAGAATACGACAAACACAGCGATTCATTTCTTTAGTAGATCCAACGAGAATCACGGAGTGAAAATACATTTAATATATTGACTTAGGGGATTTTTGTGCTACTGTTGAAACCGTTGAAAGCTCCGCGACCAAGAAGATCACCCCGCTTTCGCAAAGAGACTTGCGCCACCGGGTTACGACTCAGTGTCTCAGATATACATTGGTTTAAATATCTTTCATACCAAAGAAATGATATATCGCTGCAAACGCCTTCAGTTGGAATTAAGATGAGACAATTAACTTCTTTTTATTTCCCAAATTGTTCAACATGTAGTCAGATATCCATGAGAACATTCGCCGCTCCGAAAGCAATATTTATGAGTGACAAAATTATTTGAATCTGCAGTGATGATTCAGCACAACAGTTCACCATGCTTCGATATTAAAAAAACAAAACAAAAAATCTGCGTCAGTTATATCTGAGGATTGTCTGTTGACTGACGAACCTCGTAGTTTTAAATGGCTCTGAGCACTATGGGACTTAACATCTGAGGTCATCAGTCCCCTAGAACTTGGAACTACTTAAACCCAACTAACCTAAGGACATCACACACATCTCGTAGATTAGTTTTGCCAAATCAAGTCTTTTTTTTTTCAAAAAATATTGAATAAGTGTAAACATCGACTCCTTCAAATTCTCAGAATATACCTGAAACGGAATTTTGTCTTGTGTTATTAAAATATTGGTAAATTTGAAAATAGTCGTTGTGTAGTTCTCTTGTTACTGCCTTTCTTTGTGCAGGAAACGCTGTTGTACAAAATCTCTAAAACGAGAACAGTTCCCACCTTGTAAGTTTATTATTATTCATTTCCATTACTGCCAAATTTCAGCTGTTATTTTCAAGAAGTAGCAGATGTGCATAAAGACAAGCCACGAAGGTGTCCACACACCAGCCTAAGGTCGGCAAACATGAAACTGCAGACAAGAGGCCATGTTTTTTGTTCCTTACTGTTATTTCATCCTGATCGCCCTGTATGGGTGGAGAGTGGGCTGCTAGCGTTACAACATTTCGTTCTTCAACCAAAAGCTATAAAAAGTACATAAAGACGAAAGTAATCCAATTCAGGATGAAAAATGTAACAAACGTTCGCTTTCTATGGTACAGTCGTGCTCAAAAGTGCCCGAACGACCCGAATTGTATTTCGCCTGATTCGCATGCAACCCACATAACGCAGCTATCTAGCAGGTTCTCTAATCGCTCCTAGTCGTTTGACTGTTGAAAATGGTTCCAACAAGTCACCTCTAGAAAACACTGTTGTGTATCGCAGTAACTCGAGATGTAAAGTAATACCACGATACTAGAAATATCAGGGAGCACCTTATCACAGATAAGACTGTCCTTAAGGCTTGTAAGCTCACATTTATTGCAATAAATGACATACTTGAAATGTTACCACTCTCATTATTACGTCATACAGGTAATGCACTTAGTAAGTACGTCGTAATCATGATTTCCTCTTCAAAGTAACATACCGTACTTGTTATTTAACACAAAATCACATTAAAAATTTAAGTTATTCACGAGCTGCTAATTGAGAATATGTATGAACTTCAAATGACACGACGAACCGTCTCGTCCTGCATATGGATTCAAACCCAGGTCATGCAGACTAAGATTTCGTGACTGACGGAAACTAACAATCATTCCTAACTAGGCTTATAGAGAGTGATATACCTATATTTTAGACAGTATCAGTTAGCAAATATCAACTTTAAATTACATAACATAAACATTTTTAACGGGCGTGAATTCCTACTCAGCATCTATTGTCCCTGTTAACCAGCCACGAGAGATTCTAAATGTTGCTTCTTCACAAGTAACTTACTTGAAATGGCGTGAGGTAAAGCTTTGTGTTGGGCAGGGATTCGAACTCAGAATGTAATCGGATTGTTATTGAACCATAATCAACTGTGACATATCGGATTTCCTCGGCAGTAGCTAGATGTTTTAATTGAAACGACTAGATGAAACATTAATTTTTTCCTTCCCAGGACTCCAACCCGGCACCTATCGCTGTTATATTCTACAGAAAACGAACTTTAAATATGGGTTTGTTACACCAGCAGCGACATGTGAGCTTGTTTGAACTAGAAATAATATGACAGAGAGTTCAGTGCTGACTGGGAATCGAACCTCACACATATCGTTGTTGCCTACACACAAAGAGACGTCAGCTACCGAATTTTTCTCCACCAGCAACTCGGAATAACATCCTTGAACTTACAGTGATCTCGCAAATAGTTGTATGTCTCACTGGGAGGCAAAAACGTCAGATATTTAGTGTGACAACGAATGAAAATGCATTAAGAATCATTATTATTATCCACCAGCATATAGGTGTTCTCATGCTAGAGCTTGATAATTCATAATGAAAACCTTTTAGCCGGGCCAGGATTCAAACCCATTCACGCGCAATATGTGTAGATGTTGCGGAATCTGCAGTTTAGAACAAACAACAAGTTGTAGTCGAGCTGTATTGTCACGAAGGGATCAAATTCCGTGTTAAGGTCGGTCTGAGTTGCATTCCCAGTTCAGAATCAATTTCATCGACATACAGAAGCTCAAATAAAAGATGGCATAAGTGTCCTGTGCCCGAACATAGCGTTTGTTTCGTCGCTAGAAATAAATAACTAGTATAACAAAGGATATTGGTGATAGAGTTTCTGCATGTCGCCACTCCTACCTTTATTTTGGATAAATCTAAAGTCTACTTGGTAGAGATGGAATATCATGTTTAATGTGAATTTCAGACCACAATGCCATTATACTTCTTTACTTGGCGTAGCCAGAAGTGAATAGAATCTGTCTCTCCACATCAAAAAGCATCGGCATAAGTTGGAATCGAACCTAGACCGCCAGGATAAGAACCTATCGTCGATCCAACAGACCACCAAATTCTCTTCTCTATGACTCATTTTTCCAGTGCATACATTCGAGTCTATTTTGTAATCACCGAAATAAAATAACGTAAATGCCACCTACACATAACTGCCAACAGCGTAGGATGCAGAAATTTAAATGGGAAGAGTTCCTTTCCGTTTGAGCTACTCTATTGCGCTATCTACAGGGCTATTACAAATGATTGAAGCGATTTCATAAATTCACTGTCGCTCCATTCATTGACATATGGTCACGACACACTACAGATACGTAGAAAAACTCATAAAGTTTTGTTCGGCTGAAGCCGCACTTCAGGTTTCTGCCGTCAGAGCGCTCGAGAGCGCAGTGAGACAAAATGGCGACAGGAGCCGAGAAAGCGTATGTCGTGCTTGAAATGCACTCACATCAGTCAGTCATAACAGTGCAACGACACTTCAGGACGAAGTTCAACAAAGATCCACCAACTGCTAACTCCATTCGGCGATGGTATGCGCAGTTCAAAGCTTCTGGATGCCTCTGTAAGGGGAAATCAACGTGTCGGCCTGCAGTGAGCGAAGAAACGGTTGAACGCGTGCGGGCAAGTTTCACGCGTAGCCCGCGGAAAATTGGCTCATGCCACAACTGGAGACCGACAGCGCCGACTTCATCTTTCAACAGGATGGTGCTCCACCGCACTTCCATCATGATGTTCGGCATTTCTTAAACAGGAGATTGGAAAACCGATGGATCGGTCGTGGTGGAGATCATGATCAGCAATTCATGTCATGGCCTCCACGCTCTCCCGACTTAACCCCATGCGATTTCTTTCTGTGGGGTTATGTGAAAGATTCAGTGTTTAAACCTCCTCTACCAAGAAACGTGACAGAACTGCGAGCTCGCATCAACGATGCTTTCGAACTCATTGATAGGGACATGCTGCGCCGAGTGTGGGAGGAACTTGATTATCGGCTTGATGTCTGCCGAATGACTAAAGGGGCACATATCGAACATTTGTGAATGCCTAAAAAAACTTTTTGAGTTTTTGTATGTGTGTGCAAAGCATTGTGAAAATATCGCAAATAATAAAGTTATTGTAGAGCTGTGAAATCGCTTCAATCATTTGTAATAACCCTGTATTTGTTGAAACAGTCGTGCAGTGCAAAAGAAAAGCTGCAACTGTCTGTCTCTCGGATGTATGCATTATCTCACAACACTGTGGAATGCGGAAGTTCTGGAGGAACTGTTGTTGACTTCTGGAGCTGCTGCACCTACGTGACAGCTAGTAGCGTAACAGTAAGTGTCGCGCACTGTAGATAAGACATTGCGAGATCTATTACATTCCCTGCTACATTTTTTAAAATGCATTTTGCTGTCTGCTGAAGTTATCAATTTAATGGAACATTGAACATAATTCCCTTCACTTCTCAACCTAAAATAGTCACATGTGGAAAAAGGACTAACTTCTGCGACATTCTGTTCTTTTCAGGTTTAATAGTCGGCCAGGCAGCAGATGCATCTCGAATGCTTTTGTATTAAGTATGGGGAGAGCGCATCATGCCAAAGTAGTCATAAAAATATTTTCTACATTAGTTGTCGTCTGGTAGTGGCATTTTATTCTTCTTCAAACCTTGTTTTATAGCTTTAACTCAGAACAAGTTTTCTACATGCATGTAATCAATAAACTGCATGTGCATTGTCAGACTGTTATAGATAACATCAGAGAATTCGCATATATCGTTGATAGTATTGTTTTAACAGCACTAAAAGAAACCTTAGGAAAATTGTGCACTATATTATAAGAAATGAAATAAAACTACCTTACGACGAAAGTCTGTTTTAATAAAACTGAGTGTCTGTACACAAGCGTCTCTATCGACACGAATCAGTAAAATACTATTCACTTAGATTTCGATTGGGTCTGTGTTTAATTGGTATGCTGTGTCATACTTAACAGCTATGCAAATGTGGCATTTCATAAATATAGTTATGTGTTCCTAGAAACCCAAAATTTGCTTGTCAACAGCGGAAAGAGGCGTTATCTGTTGTGCAGTATTCTAAGTTTTTCACCATTGCACTATGAGCGAAATTATTTTCTTGCGATTTGCTTATCAATTCATTTCCTTCATACTTATCACCCTGGCATGTGAGTCTTAAGTGAAGAACAATATTGAATCTCGTATCGTTGACGGTCGATTCCCAAAATTTGCTTGTCAACAGCGGAAAGAGGCGTTATCTGTTGTGCAGCATTCTAAGTTTTTCACCATTGCACTATGAGCGAAATTATTTTCTTGCGATTTGCTTATCAATTCATTTCCTTCATACTTATCACCCTGGCATGTGAGTCTTAAGTGAAGAACAATATTGAATCTCGTATCGTTGACGGTCGATTCGAATTTCTTCAGAGACACTTGTATTGTGAACCAGCTTGGCAGTCAGAAAGCCGAGATCTGTGACCATTAACACAACTTACTGAGTAGAGCTGGGAAGAGCATTTGATGTGTGAAGGTTTTCTTCTGATTTCGTTACAGAATTTTTTCTGGAAATTCGCAGCTCCATAAAATAAACCACAAAAAAGCTCGCACACGCTGGCCCCTGCCACAGTTAGAACTGACGACTCCTTGAACTGTTGAAACACAAGACACAGGCAGTACCACGGGGCTACGGACACACTGCTGCCAGCACGACTCTCTCATTATGGTGTTGGTCTCTCATCCTCATAACGCATTGTGAAAGATAATAAAAGTCGTCACTCATGTGAAGAATAGCGTTTCTTTAGCCAAAAAATTGAATTTTATTTTCCAGTGTCTTAGTTTACATGAGGATTATACAGCACGAGTCATTCAAATGGAAAGGGAACATCAAGCGAATTTAGCGAGTCAATTCAGTACCATAGGCGGAAGTGATTGCACTGTCACAGTGTTGCCAAATGTTTGTGACGATTTGTCAGTTCTCAGCTTGGCTAGAAACAGCTCTGTAGCATTATAGGAGGAGAATCCCGAGCTCGTGTCAGCAGGATACGGTGAGGAGGCGCGGGGTTTGGTTAATATGCAGCGTTCTCTCCTGCCAGTTGTGTCAAACATTCAGGTGTATAATCTTCCATCACGATTACAGTTCCCACAAAATATATACGAATAAAACACTTATTGTATTACCGTGCGACAAAAGATTATTTCAGTACAATAAAAAGTCTTTGGAAACGAACTTTGCCCACCTGTCACGAAAAGTAAGATAACAAACACTTTGCACTTCGAAATCGATTGCATCTATGAGCAGTCTTGTGATCATACAAGTAGAATTTCATGAACTGCACGAGAATGTAGAAGAATGTTGGTGCAAATCGAAGCTGTAAGTAACACAGTTAACTAATTATTCTGTACAACGTAATAATCAATTCATTTGAAAATTTAGAAGAGAAGAAACTATGACCATTAAGACAGAAACTAAAGTGCAGATGCGGGCACTGTGCAGATCTGCGCTTTTTCATCTGCAGATCTTTGCAAATAATGTATACTAACCAGCGTATTCATTGCTTTCGTAATGTTTCCCTCTTGTTTAGTCTTCTAATGATGAACTGGATCCACACCCATGAGTCTGATTGTTTGTTTGTATCCTTCCATCTACTATATTTGTGTGTTATTGTTCGGTGTTCAAAAAGCAAAATATGCCTGCTCCCAAGGGGTTTTAAAACGAGGTCGCAAGAAGGCTAACGAAATATAATCAAAATACAGTGAGACGCCAATTTGTCTGTCGTCATGGTGTTAAGTCGACAGAAATAGTTGGTTTTTATTGCTTGCATCATCGGCATCCCGATGTCGTCTTCTCTTATTGAGATTTTCATATTACCCTGAACACAAGACGCCGAGATAAATGTGTACATTCTCCGTGACGAAACATTCCACATTCCATTCATTCTGATTCATTCGTTACGTGCATCGGCTGCAGTGAGTGATAGGAAAGCTGTTGTGAGGCGACGAATAACAATAACAATGGTAGTAGTAACAAATCAATAATCAAGGATGTTTACTGCATTACAGACAATTGTTAACCATTAACAAAATAATCAAGAAAGGCTGAGTGTTTAATTGGCGGACTGCGTAGGTGTTCTTACCACTTTGTTACTGAATTCTGTTCTGGTTGCTTGCAGAGAGAAAAGAAAGAACCCTGTAGCCATACATATCGCTAGTACAACGAGATATCACCTATCAACTATCCTTGCTGTACATCACGAGACGAACATGGTGTCACTGAGCTGATATTTGAAATACATTTCTATTTTCTCTCTCTATCTCTCTCTTTATTTTTATTTTTTGAGGAAATCATCGAGAAGCACGAATAATAAGCAAATAGGCATATAACCTGTTTGCAGTTATTTTCATCGGGATACATAACGCAAAAATACAACTTTTCAGTGTATTATTGTGTAATTCCAGTTATTGACAGTCTATTCGTGAGCTTGCCCGCATTCAGTGGGGTGGAACTTATCACAGAAGCAAGCAAAACACAAATATTTCTTGCACCATGCGCAACTCACAAACGAAATATAGCTGCACTGACGTGTTATCCGATATATTGCATGGAAAACATATCTGATTCATGTTGCTAAACACAGCTCTATCAGATATCAATTTGGATGTGTACCAAGTGTATAAAAGTATATCTTGAAATAGGCAGAGAGGCACGTAGAGGTATTCGGCTGAAACATAGCCATGACCAAGATTGTAACTGGGGTCGACAGCATAGTCGTCTACCACCTTGACAACTCGAACGGTGACAGTGCTCGGCCGGTTACTTACCTTTACTGGTATCAAAGCTAAAGCACGGAAACACAAAAATGTTAATAACCCGAAGATCATTAACTTTGAAACCCATAGAAAATGAAGCAGTTATCAGTCGGAAAAGTGGTTGGAACACGACAGTGCTTTCATAGGCACGGTCTTGTTGGAGGTGGTATGCCGTTGCTTTAATCCGACCTTTAAGTTGACTTACCTAGCCGGTTAATAGGGCAACTTACAGTTTAACGTGGCTTTCACAGTGCAACTCGGCATTTTTCGCATCAACAAACACTGCCCGAGGGGAAATAAGTGTAAAATGGCATATAAAAATCGTGGCACTGACGAGGGATCGAACCTGAGACCTTCATATCCGTATTCTTGCTCTTTATCACCTTGCCACCATGCAGTCAACAGAATGGTTTCTGCTTGGCATTAAAATTAGGATCTCTCGTTTGTGCCTGCGTTGGCACTTGCGTGTCCCTTAGGAGACCTTACATTTGGGATTACCCACGTATATGTGTGTGTAAACGCCTTCCAATGCCCACTCAAGGAAGACAAGGATACACAGTCTAGCTTCAGTATTACAAATACTCCTGAGTTTGTGGATGAACGCAGGCTTAGGTTGATAATCATCTTGAATATTTAGCAGTACTGCACCCATTGGTGTAAAACTCGTTTTCAAGCAATGATTCCCACAGCAACACGAACACTATTTGTGATACCTCTTAGACAAAATACTTACGCAGTGCTGTCAGACGAAAAGATCAACTTGACACAAACTGTGGAAAGTTTGTTTTACCATCTTCGTAACTGAATAAAGAGCTTTTCCTATTTGAGATATCTGTGAACGTTAAGAAGAAACTAAATTCCTTCAGCTACGCCAATGTTTAAAGAAATCGTCTTAACGGCACTAAATCGTGGTTTGTGAATCGTTTACCGGCCGTACTCTGCCGCATTTCGCTGGTTGGAAGGCAAAAAGCTTACTGACAAATTTCACAGAAGGAAAAGGGGGACGAAATGTCTCCCACTGGAAGGTCATGTTGTTTTATTTAAATGATTGCAAAATCAGGTAAAAGGAACAGTGAGGTTGTCAGTATAAGTACAGGGTTATTACAAATGATTGAAGCGATTTCACAGCTCTACAATAACTTTATTATTTGAGATATTTTCACAATGCTTTGCACACACATACAAAAACTCAAAACGGTTTTTTAGGCATTCACAAATGTTCGATATGTGCCCCGTTAGTGATTCGGCAGACATCAAGCCGATAATCAAGTTCCTCCCACACTCGGCGCAGCATGTCCCCATCAATGAGTTCGAAAGCATCGTTGATGAGAGCTCGCAGTTCTGGCACGTTTCTTGGTAGAGGAGGTTTAAACACTGAATCTTTCACATAACCCTACAGAAAGAAATCGCATGGGGTTAAGTCGGGAGAGCGTGGAGGCCATGACATGAATTGCTGATCACGATCTCCACCACAACCGATCCATCGGTTTTCCAATCTCCTGTTTAAGAAATGCCGAACATCATGATGGAAGTGCGGTGGAGCACCATCCTGTTGAAAGATGAAGTCGGCGCTGTCGGTCTCCAGTTGTGGCATGAGCCAATTTTCCAGCATGTCCAGATACACGTGTCCTGTAACGTTTTTTTCGCAGAAGAAAAAGGGGCCGTAAACTTTAAACCGTGAGATTGCACAAAACACGTTAACTTTTGGTGAATTGCGAATTTGCTGCACGAATGCGTGAGGATTCTCTACCGCCCAGTTTCGCACATTGTGTCTGTTCACTTCACCATCAAGAAAAAATGTTGCTTCATCACTGAAAACAAGTTTCGCACTGAACTAATCCTCTTCCATGAGCTGTTGCAACCGCGCCGAAAATTCAAAGCATTTGACTTTGTCATCGGGTGTCAGGGCTTGTAGCAATTGTAAACGGTAAGGTTTCTGCTTTAGCCGTTTCCGTAAGATTTTCCAAACCGTCGGCTGTGGTACGTTTAGCTCCCTGCTTGCTTTATTCGTCGACTTCGGCGGGCTACGCGTGAAACTTGCCCGCACGCGTTCAACCGTTTCTTCGCTCACTGCAGGCCGACCCGTTGATTTCCCCTTACAGAGGCATCCAGAAGCTTTAAACTGCGCATACCATCGCCGAATGGAGTTAGCAGTTGGTGGATCTTTGTTGAACTTCGTCCTGAAGTGTCGTTGCACTGTTATGACTGACTGATGTGAGTGCATTTCAAGCACGACATACGCTTTCTCGGCTCGTGTCGCTATTTTGTCTCACTGCGCTCTCGAGCGCTCTGGCGGGAGAAACCTGAAGTGCGGCTTCAGCCGAACAAACTTCATGAGTTTTTCTACGTATCTGTAGTGTGTCGTGACCATATGTCAATGAATGGAGCTACAGTGAATTTATGAAGTCGCTACAATTATTTGTAATAGCCCTGTACATTACTGTTGTCAATATGATGTTGCACCGCCCAGGGCCTGAAATGATAAAGGGCCCTTCAGATCAGGCATATTGTATATGGAAGTGTAAGAGAGAGCACCACTAAATTCTACAATCTCTGTCACACACAACTTGAAACAGGTCACGTCGACCAAATCATATGGAAGAAATGGAAGGTAGTAAGATCCCTTGGCTTTTAGTTTAGCAGTATTCGACAGACATTTCTAGGCGCAAGTAAATGTAGAAAGGCATCGCGTTTTTGTTATCAAGTAACGTCTTCATCAATCACTTTAGTTTTAATGTGATCTACGAGTAATTGCTGATGCTTGTCGTTGTTGTTGTTGTTATGGTCTTCAGTCCTGAGACTGGTTGCTCTCCATGCTACTCTATCCTGTGCAAGCTTCTTCATCTCCCAGTATCTATTGCAGCCTACATCCTTCTGACTCTGCTTAGTGTATTCATCTCTTGGTCTCCCTCTACGATTTTTACCCTCCACGCTGCCCTCGAATACTAAATTGGTGATCCCTCGATGTCTCAGAACATGTCCTACCAACCGATCCATTCTTCTAGTCAAGTTGTGCCACAAGCTCCTCTTCTCCCCAATTCTATTCAATGCCTCCTCATTAGTTATGTGATCTACCCATCTAACATTCAGCATTCTTCTGTAGCACCACATTTCGAAGGCTTCTATTCTCTTCTTCTCTAAGCTATTTATCGTCCACGTTTCACTTCCATACGTGGCTACACTCCATACAAATACTTTCAGAAACGACTTCCTGACATTTAAATCTATACTCGATGTTAACAAATTTTTCTTCTTCAGAAACGCTTTCCTTGCCATTACCAGTCTACATTTCATATCCTCTCTACTTCGACCATCATCACTTATTTTGCTCCCCAAATAGCAAAATAGCAAAACTCCTTTACTACTTTAAGTGTCTCAATTCCTAATCTAATTCCCTCAGCATCACCCGACTTAATTCGACTACATTCCATTATCCTCGTTTTGCTTTTGTTGATGTTCATCTTACACCCTCCTTTCAAGACACTGTCCATTCCGTTCAACTGCTCTTCCAAGTCCTTTGCAGTCTCTGACAGAATTACAATGTCATCGGCGAACCTCAAAGTTTTTATTTCTTCTCCATGGATTGTAATACCTACTCCGAATTTTTCTCTTGTTTCCTTTATTGCTTGCTCAATATACAGATTGAATAACATCGGAGATAGGCTACAGCCCTGTCTCACTCCCTTCCCAACCACAGCTTCCCTTTCATGCCCCTCGACTCTTATAACTGCCATCTGGGTTCTGTAAAAATTGTAAATAGCCTTTCGCTCTCTGTATTTTACCCTTGCCACCTTCAGAATTTGAAATCGAGTATTCCAATCAACATTGTCAAAAGCTTTCTCTAAAAACTTGCTAGAAACATAGGTTTGCTTTTCCTTAATCTTTCTTCTAAGGTAAGTCGTAGGGTCAGTATTGCCTCACGTGTTCCAACATTTCTACGGAATCCAACCTGATCTTCCCCGAGATCGGCTTCTATCAGTTTTTCCATTCGTCTGTAAAGAATTCGCGTTAGTATTTTGCAGCTGTGACTTATTAAACTGATAGTTCGGTAACTTTCGCATCTGTCAACACCTGCTTTCTTTGGGATTGGGTTTATTATATTCTTCTTCAAGTCTAAGGGTATTTCGCCTGTCTCATACATCTTGCTCACCAGATGGTAGAGTTTTGTCAGGACTGGCTCTCCCAAGGCTGTCAGGAGTTCAAATGGAATGTTGTCTACTCCGGGGGCCTTGTTTCGACTCAGGTCTTTCAGTGCTCTGTCAAACTCTTCACGCAATATCATATCTCCCATTTCATCTTCATCTACATTCTCTTCCATTTCCATAATATTGTCCTCAAGTACATCGCCCTTGTATAGACCCTCTATATACTCCTTCCACCTTTCTGCTTTCCCTTCTTTGCTTAGAACTGGGTTTCCATCAAAGCTCTTGATATTCATGAAAGTGGTTCTCCTTTCTCCAAAGGTCTCTTTAATGTTCCTGTACGCAGTATCTATCTTACCCCTAGTGAGATAAGCCTCTACATCCTTACATTTGTCCTCTAGACATGTCTGCTTAGCCATTAGTTTCCGTCAGTCACGATATTTTAGTCTGCATAACCTGGGTTTAAATCCATATGAAGAACGAGAAGGTTCGTGAATAACTTAAATTTTTATGTCATTTTGTGTTAAATAACAAGTACGGTAAGTTACTTTGTAGAGGAAATCATGAATACGACGAACTTACTACGTGCATTACCTATGTGACGTAATAATGAGGGTGGTAACATATCAGGTATGTCATTTATTGCAATAAATGTGAGCTTACAAGCCTTAAGGACAGTCTTATCTATGATAAGATGTTCCCTGATATTTCTAGTATCGTGGTATTACTTTACATCTTGAGTTTTGCGATATACAGCAGTGTTTTCTAGTGGTGACTTGTTGGAACCATTTTCAATAGTCGAACGACTGTACCAAGGCGCTATTAGAGAGCCTGCTAGACAACTGTGTTATGTGGGTTGCATGCGAATCAGGCGAAACGCAATTCATATCGTTCGGATACTTTTGAGCATGATTGTACGTACTGGAGCGTACTGAAAAGTAATGCCTCCGAATGTTTCATGTGATAATCATTAGAGCTTTTAAAATAAGACAAACGTATTAACATGCTACATCGTTATTCTTCATGTCTACATGTTTCCAACCCTCTGCCGCTGGAGGAATCCGAATAATAGCGTGTAACATGGCATTGTTTAACGCAACTGTCTAGGTGCGTGAGAAGCAGCGTTCTGTAATTCGATTTTGAAATCGAAGAGTTCGTTCACACATGGAACGCCTCTCATTCAGGATGACAATGCCAGCCATACACGAGCGCTGCGAGGTTTACAACAATCCGAGACCATGGGTTAAATGTCACCGATGATACTCCATACAGTCCGCACTCTGCCCCATGGGATTTTCATCTGTTTCCAAAACTTAAAGAATGCCTTCGAGGACTTCACTTTGATACTGAAGAAGTGTAGGAAGCAGAGGTGAGGTTGTGGGTCTGTCAACAAAGTCAAACCTTCTACAGTGACGGTATCAACAAATTGGTCTCACAATCGGAGAAATGTGTTCGTTGTCAGGCTGATTATGTTGAGAAATATATGTGGGTCATTAAGAATCAAGATGTAGAATGTTAATAAAGTTTTTTTTTATTTAAAAAGGTTGAAAAGTTTTCACTGAAAATGTGCTGAAGCATTACTTTTCAACATCCTCTCTTAGGAAATAATTAAACCGTTAACTTTTTTTTTGTATTTACTGAAAATCGAAAGACCAAGAGGTAAATGTGAGAACATACTTATACATACCTGTACATTTAAAACAAGTAGCACGAACGACTCATTTTTTGAAAAGGACAAATGACTTTGGAGGTTGTAATGTCCCAACAGAAAATACCCTCTACCACGCACCAATTAATCATTGTCAATCAAACCATCCACATTCATTCACTTTGGAAAAGAATCTGATCTGATTTTCTCGTAACATATGCGGCGACAGCTCGACGACGCCAAAGTATTTTCTAGTGCGTTTATTCTTTGAAATAACAGAGATGCATGTATGTATTCTCCATGGTTGTTAGAGTGGTAACGTGGACAGCTTGGGTAGTATCTGTTGAGGGATTGACGTGTTTCTGAGAGATACATATTTTGCTTTTCTTCTCGCTAAAGCGAGCCATTAACATTTGTGCCGCTAGCGGTTTGTTTGAAGAGAAAGAGACTGTAAACGGAAAATAATTAAGACTGGGAATCACCGGAGATCTGGACATGTAATGGAGATGGATTGAATACACAGTTTCCTTCATAAATAAAGTTTGTGACTTTTTTGTTCTGGAGGGAATGAACGAATGAGTTTTTTTCTGAATCATTTGATGATCACGTTGGCCCTGTAATTAGTGGGGAAGTTTCAGCTGTGTCGAAGAGAGCCTGCAATCACTGAGTCTGTGTTAAATCGTCCAAAAAGCCTTCGTACACATCTGGAATTCGCAATCTTTCGTAAAAGGAACAAATTGTCCACACGATTGATTCTCCCGACTGAATGCAGTGCTTAACAGTAAAAATAAATGTAAAGATCTCGTACAGCAAGCCAGTCGCTGAATACCAAGACGAAGGGCTCCACCAAAGATTCTATTTGGCTGATTTCACGTAATGAAATATTATATTAAAAACTGTACATAGATAAAGGAGAGAGAGAGAGAGAGAGAGCGAATGAAAATAGAGAAAATACTAATAACACTGGTCAGCACTCATTTTCTTGCCAAGGATATTTGAGTGGCTTTAGGATGGGTTAGTGGTGCTGAGGACGAATATAGCAACCATTTATGCAGTTTGGCTCTAGTTTTTGAGATAATGCATGATTTATTCAAAAAATTAGAAAAAATTGCTAATACTGAACTCGAGCGCTACAAACTACAATGAAAAAAGAAAATAATCTTTATAAATAGCTTCTATGAAAACCTGATAGGCATTTGTCCACGTATAAAACATAATTGAAAAGTTTCTCTATATCATTTTCCGTCCATGACGAACCGCTTCCTGCACGCTTTCCTTTTATAGGTATCTTCAGAACGGTCACGTTGCAGATTCCAGCAATAATCTGCCATCATATGCCTGTCCCATCTTCCTTTATATCTTTCCTCTATTCCTTTCATATCTTGATGGAACCGCTCTCCTTGTTCCTCACTGAAATCACCTAGATTACGAGGAAATCGATCTAAGTGGCTGTGAAGGAAGTGCAATTTTATGCTCATGTTAGCTCCTAAGTTTTGAAAGTTAGTGAGCATGTTTTTGACCAGTTCCTCGTAATTGAGAGCTTTATGATTGCCCAAAAACCATTTTACAACAGCGACAAAACTGTTCCAGGCCGATGCTTCAGTGACAGTCATGACACTTGTAAAATTGGTATCGTTGATGAGCCTGCGAATTTGAGGACCATCAAATATTCCTGCCTTAAGTTTTTCACTACTGAGTCCAGGGAACGTATTGCAGATGTATGTGAAGCAATTACCATTTCTGTCTAAAGCTTTGGTGAATTGCTTCATTAGTCCTAACTTAATATGTAATGGTGGAAGAGCAATCTTGTCCCTACTAACCAGAGGTTCATTAATGATGTTTGCTTCACCAACAGCCATATGTTCCCTTGGAGGCCATGTTTTCTGCTTCCAATGTTCGTGCTTTGCCCTACTATCCCACATGCAGATAAAACATGGGTGCTTTGTGTACCCACTTTGTTGTCCAAGCAAGAAGTTCACCATTTTCAAATCAACACAAATCAACCACTGGTGCTGCATATACTGAATTTTCTGCAGAACCATCTTGATGTTAGCATATGCTTCACAAAGTTTTGTTGAGTGGGCAATTGGAATAGATGCGTAACGATTGCCATTGTGTAGGAGAACACATTTTAAACTTCTAGTGGAACTGTCTATGAAGAGACGCCAGTCCTCTGGTCTATATTCCGGCAGCCCCAATTCAAGTAAAAGTCCAGGTATATTGCTGCAATACACTATAACCTCTTCTTGGTTGAAGTATGGAAGAAGGTTTTCTTCTCTCGTCCGGTAAGCTGTTATTTTAACACTTGGATGAAGACAGTTCTTTTCCTTAAGCCTGGATGCTAAGAGTTCTGATGCTTGCTTTGAAAGATTGAGTTCTCGTATCAAGTCACTGAGCTCCTTCTGGTCGAACTGCTGGGGTTGTGTCTCACGTCCTTCGTATTCCGAACCACTACTTGTACATTCCTCGCCGTGCACCTCGTCATCTGATGATGTTAGCATGGGTAATGTTGTGAAGGTTGGTACAGGAACATCGTTGCTGTGCACCACCGGTCTTCTTGCTGACTCCAAATCGGGATATTCCCACTTTCGTTTTTTGAACCTATTAAAACCTTTCACATTAACAATGCAAAAATAGCAATCATCTGTATGGTTCTTCTGCTCTCGCCATACCATAGGCACTCCGAAGTTTAAGCTTTTCCTTTTTCGTTTTGTCCACTGCCGTAAGCACTCCAAACAGCATTTACAAACTTTATGGGGTGCCCACGCCTTGTCTTGATCTCCAAGTTTAATTCCGAAATATGCCAGATACGCTTCCTTCACAAAAGGAGTGATATTCTTCCTGTTCTTTTGAAGAACGTATTCACCACAAATGTAGCAGAACTCATCTGGATGGTTCACGCAAAGACGGCGTGAAGAACTCATGTTTTTCTAAAACAAAATTGCACAAATACTACATATTATGCAGAACTTTCTTGTATTTGCATGTCAATCACATCCAACAAACATCATTAATTGTTTTGTGTGAAATGAATACTCACCTCTTATTTGCTACGTCACGATGAAAAGGTTCTATCTCCTTGAAGCTGCACTGCACATGTGTGTGACTTTCGACCATCGCCATTTTTCTTGTTTACACTGAACGCTACCTATCGGCTGTTGCGGGGATTACCTCGGCCAACAAATGAATGTCGAGTACCGCCGAATTCAAATCTGCACAACCCTCAATATCTTCAACACACGCACCGCACAACAGGACTGAACACATGCTGACAGTGTGATGTTTGCATGATGTAATCCTCAACCACACAGATGCACTCCCTGAGCACAATTGTTTAATAAAGATAGTACAATATCACTAATTAAAAAACAGGTAGCAAATACATTACACCATATATGGACCCTGCAGTCGATATTATCCACATGAAACTCTCATTTCCACAAATAACCTATATCTCAAAAACCAGAGCCAATTTGGAAAAAGTACAAATATACTCGGAATGAGTATCATAACAATATCCCATTTTCGTTCAAACTTCCCTGGCAACGAAAAAAAATTTTATTTTGTGGAGCTGTGTAATCCTCCATTAGTCTAACTTTTCGCCTGTCTTATCACGGATCAGCCGAAAAAAGGGGAGGCCCTTACTTTACTGTATAGATTTATGTGTGAAGGTGAAGGGATCTTAAAGGCAACAGATACACGTCTATACAGACAAGACATTACACAAAGTTAGCGGCTAGCTGCATTCATCATCTATTCTTACATGAAGAGACGTCAACTTAATTTCCTTAACATTTTAAAAAAAATGTTAAAAGGTGAAACTAAGTTTTCTTTAGTGTTTAAAGGTGAAAGTGTAGATCTAGGAGTCTGTGAGGTGGTATCTATGGAGATGAATGTAAGTTTTGAGGTGGACACCGGGAGTACAGAGAGGCAGGAAGAGTTCTGTTTGTAGGGCTGTTGTATCAAGAGGAGGGCGGACGGCGAGCAATAAGGGGGGGCGGGGGGGGGGGGGTAGAGAAGGAAAGTGATCTATACAGTGGGATAGTTGGAGAGAAGTTATAGTTGACTGGATGAATGAATGAATTGTGTTGTTGTTGTTGTTGTGGTCTTCAGTCCTGAGACTGGTTTGATCCAGCTCTCCATGCTACCCTATCCTGTGCAAGCTTCTTCATCTCCCAGATGAATGAATATTGGTTTGCATTTCACTTTACGGGCGAGTACAAGTATTTATGGGACACATTAGTACAAAAACACATTAAAAGTAGTAGCTGAAACGTAAACACTGATAGTATGTAAAAACTTCCGTAAAATAAACTATCATAGCTCTGGCAATCGTCTAATTGGTAAAAAATGTGCAAGAGAGTGCTACTTTTTAAAATCTTTCTCGTGCTATTTGTACTCCTGACTACTTGCTGTAAGTTTTATGGTTGCCCACGATATTGTGGTGGCTTGTCCTCAGGCACGACAAACATCACATGAAAACTGCGCAGTAGCGAATCTGGACAACAGCCGAAACAAATGATAACCAGTGACCTCCTCCACAGTCCTTAAGGAATCGAAGCCTCAGCTAAAAAAAAAAAAAAAAAAAAATAAATAAATAAATAAAAAAAAAATAATAAACGTCTGGTAATTTTGCAGATGAGTCAATGCATTAAATGTTTGACATTAAGTATGAAAGCTCAACACCAAAACAATTGTTGAATAATCCAAAACTAATAAAGGCAACAATTATGGTTTTGCGTCTTCTTTTATGGGTCTACGTGCTTAACGCAATATATTTAATTCATTAACCAACGTGTAAAGTAATCAGACGTTTGAATGTGTTTTATACATGACAAACTTGAGTCTTCGAACAATTGCCTATTGCCTAATGAACAACAGTTAACAGATAGTGTTACTGTTTTCCAATAGTCACTGTAACCTACAGTTACTGTTTTCCTTCCTTTATTTTACGGGTTTGTAAGGAAGAAAAATCTTAGCAAAGGTTTCAAAGCCTTGCAATTCACTAAGTATTCTAATTATCAAACGCTGAATGAGTATAGTCAGGGTAATTTTCGCTCCCTTTTGTGAGGAGCTGGTTTTCCACTTTTCTCAATCTTTAACAATGATGTACTTTGGCAGGTGGTTTCAATGCTGTGTGCTTATACTGTCCAGAAATTTGGTTGCGAATAGAGTCTGCAATAAAGAAGTAATAAAGTAAAACGAGGTGGCTAATGCTAAAGTTTTACTGTATCAACAACGGAAACGTAGTAAGTGGTAAACTTTTTCTCTTCCGACATTTTGTAGGAGGAGTCAGCGGGAAAAGTTTCGTTAAGGTTTGAAATTACGTGTAAACTTTGTTGGAAGACGCTAATTGCTCTCATCCTCAAATACTGGATGAATATAGCCTGCGTAATTTACGTCCCATGACTTAACCTGTCTCATGACATATGCACAGTGCGTAACTTAAAACTTTACCTATTACGTTACAACTTCATTGAAGGATTATGCCTCTTCATGCGTAAACCATGACAGAATTTTAAATTTTGAAATTCGTTCGATAATACTATCAAAAACAGAAAATAAAAATTTTTGTTGCTCCTGCTGCTGCGAGATCGGGGACCTGCTACTGGGAAAGTGCACTGCTTCGGCTCTTTAGTAATGAAGATTATATTCGAAGGCGGGAAACGTTGTCGTTTCAGAAATGTGGGTGTGGAGATGTTTATATTTGTTGCCCGAAACCAGATTATGTTGTCAAACTTTCTCGATACTGGTACGTTTTCGCCACAGCTCATCTGCTGCCCAAACAACTGCCGCCCGCGATGCCTGAAGAGCAAGACAAACGTAGCCGCAATAAACATTTCTGCGTACACAAAGGCCGAAACCGCAGGCGTGGCATCAGGACCGGCGGGGGGAACAAAAATAAGAGCGGAGAGCAAAAGAAAAGAAAAAAATTGTGAAAGAGGGAGTTAAGGGAGAGGTGGGGGGTAGGGAAAAAAGAGCGCCATTTGGGAAAGAGGAGCCGGGTGGAAGTTTTAATGAAGTGGGTCCCTAGGGGTAGCGTGTAGCCGGCCAGCCAGAACAACCAGCCGCAGGGCTGACCGATTGCTTCCGCGGCGCGGGAACCGCATACCAGCCAGACACCAAGTAGCTAACAGCTGCCTGCTGGATGCTGCTGCTATAGGACCGCGCTAGGCTCTGAAGTCGGGACTGGCCAGGGAGGCAAACTCTCTGACACAGTGTTAAGGCGATAGCTGACTGACAACGCTGGTTCGAGTATCATTTCGGTCATTATTTTGTTGTTGTTGTTTTCCTTTCCATTCAGTTCGAATACTTATGTCATTTAAACATAAAATTCATCAGATATATTCTAATTAGCACATATCTAATTGCCATTTTTTTAGAAAAATTTCTTATTATTTCTTCTTCTTCTTCTTCTTTCGATTTCGGCCATCTTTGGACCACGTTCAACAATTCACTTGCCCGGCTTTTTGATCTTTTTTTCTCTCTTCCCAATATTTCCTCATCATTTTCGAGTGGTTCCTCCTCCGCTCTTCCGACCATTTCCTGTTATTATTCTTTAGTTTCGTTTCTTCTGGAAAACACTTAATTTCGTTCACTATTTGTCTAAACTTTTCCCTGTCCCTGATTGACTCACGGGTGACATTAAAATAGGCCAAATCCTTTTTCACCATCTGTATCCATTTATTGTTGGTTTTTTCGTTCCTGTTACTATGTTCAAACACTTTTCTTGTTAGTCTGTTTCCATCCATCCTCGACAGGTGACCATAAAACGTTAGTCTGCGTTTACGCATTGCCTCACTCACTTTCTCAATAGTTTTGTATATTTCCTTATTACTCTTTAGCTTGTACTCTTCTCCAATCTTTCTCGGTCCTAATATTTTTCTCAAAATTTTCCTTTCTTTCTTTTCCATGTTTTCTATTTCCCCCTTTTTGTTAAGAGTTAGGCACTCCGATGCATACAGGCATTCTGGTCTAATGACAGTTTTATAGTGTCTTAATTTAGCTTGAATCGAAATGTTTTTTTTGTTATATATGTCTTTGGTTTTTTGAAAAGCAAATTCCATTTTCCTTGCTCTCGCCTGGTTTGCACTCTTGTCTAAACCATTCACTTGAATTATTTCATTTTTTCTTATTATTTCTAATTATATAGGGTGATTAACGACGATATGCAAATATTTTTAAAACGTTTTTCTAAAAGTAAAACTAAAGAAGAAAGTTCATATACACATAGGTCCTCAAATGTTTAGTTATGGACTTATGGCCACTAAAAGATTTTGCCCGAAATTTAGCAACTTTCATAATATGAAGCCATCGCAAAACTGTACGAGGTTAACGTAAAGCACGATTTCCATTTAATTTGTTGTTACTGATCTGGTGCATCTAATAAAACATGTCCCAGATGTTTATCTGCAGAAGGTATCCGGAACACCCAGAGAAGAAAAGATGTACATGTCCCAGATGTTTATCTGCTGTTGTAGTTTTCCGGAACACCCAGAGAAGAAAAGAAGTAATCTCGTAAAATTTTTAATTTATTAACCACTTGGCCCAATTTGTTTTCTAAATTCCAGACAATTGCACAAAGTTTTCAACAAATATTGTAGAGAATTTAATTTTGGAATAATGATGGTGTCGGGTCCAACTAAACTGCTGGCTGTCCGACCTTTGCTTAACGTGATTCAGAAGAATAAAGACCTTCAGTTGAGCAACAATAACTTTATTGCGAGCGCGTATCTGACGACGCCCGGCATGCATGGGCCGATCGGAGATACAAAATTTGCTTCCGGCCTATACAGAGGATCCTTAATCCTGGGAAAACTTCCATAGTTACTGGAGAGAAATCAGTACTCGTTCACACAAGCCAGGGGGCACGGAACTACAATAACTAAAAAAACAGAGAATAATAATAATAAACAGAACGTATATAAAAGCTAGGAAACACGCGCCTCTAGAGGCTTGGAGCGGAACTACACAGACGTCGTGTACAGTAATTACGACTGCACAGCACTGCACTGACACACACACACACACACACACACACACACAGGCGAGCCTGAATTAGCGCGCGGCAGCGTCGCTACAATGGTAATGAACACGATATCGGCGTATTCCTCCGTCGTAAATTTGAAAGGCACCCCTATTTCATAAATAATCCAACAACTACAACAGTTACTATGTGGTTTCACTTAAATAGACTGCTTTTATTATGTTCTTTCACTGAACAATACAGAAAACTAATTCGTTTCAAGGTTAGGAAACGACTGAAACAACTCACTAACGGTTACCAACAAAACGTAGCAACATTCTTAATGGAAAGTAAACAAATTTACTTGTATAATAATCTTTGTTTCTCTGGGTGTTCTGGACAACTACTGCAGATACACGCCTGGGACATATTTTTTTAGATTCACCAGACCAATAACATCAAAATAAATGGAAATCGTGATTTACTTTAACTTCGTACAGTTTTGCGATGGCTTCATATTAGCGAAGTTGCTAAATTTCAGGAAAAATCTTTTATTAGCCGTAACTCCGTAACTAAACATTTGCAGACATATGTTTTTAAGAACTTTTTTCTTTAGTTTTACTTGTAGAATAACATACTAAAATATTTGCACATCTTCGTTAATCACCCTGTATATTACACAAGTCCAGTTTTTCTTACGAATATAAATTCTTAATTTCCAATCTCTTATAAAAGACTGTTAATAAAAATTGTTTCATTAAAAATTATATGGTAATTTATTTTACCTTTATATATAATTTTTCACTTCACGCAAGTGGTGACGGAAGTGCAGCAGTCAGAAGTCGAGTCCAAATCCCCTGTGGCAGACGAACATTCTGCTACAGAGCCATACAGCCAGTCGAAATACTGACTTTTATTTAATGCTTTTACGACGCTCGGAAATCATCAAAGTCATTTTTTTAGAAAATTTTTGAGTGTAATGGACCTGCTTTGGTGGGTTGATATTTGAACTCTGAGCCTCACGAACAACGAATACATAAAAAAAAGTCCGATTGCAGTATGGTGTAATCAATGGATTTTGTTTTTACATACAGTTAGCGGATTTGAAAGCTGGTGCCTGAGGATCTGTTTCCTTATAAAGTACTAAGAAATCTTTTGCTTATCAACAACCCAGTAACCCCATACCTTCTATGCCTTAAAGAATTGAAATCTCATGTATCAAAACAGCTTTTGACATCTGATTACTTCACAGAACTACGTTGGTTTTAGTGGTCTCCTTAGGTATGTTTACTTTTTCAATTCAGTGATCGTGGGCCATAATTATGTGGTAGAACCACATGACAACTACCTCCCAACACAGTTTCTGTAATTCTATTAACCTCGTACCGCCGATATTGAAAATCATTTCTATTTTTTGGAAACATTGTTTTTCTCCTAAATTACGTGGCGTACAATGATATAATATTCTACGTATCTTCAAAGCTGTTTGTGGATATTGTCTGCAATATGAGTAGTGCCTGCAGTTAGTAGTAGCGAAATAACAAGTAAAAACGCCATGCTTGGTAATGAAATTGAAAAATGAACATTTAAGAAGGACAAGATATTTTTCCTTTCATTATTTTGTGGCGTGTGCCACCGAGCAAAACGTTTGACGTATCGCACTGCAACCACATCATCATGTGGCTGCACGAAAAGCATTATTCAACACGGTAGCGTTGTTTTCAGGTTCCCTCCTAGCCAGAATCCGTAGGTAGCGGTCATCCACTGCAGTAGTAACCCTTGGGCGGCGTAAGCGAGGCATGTCATCGACAGTTCCTGCCTCTCTGTATCTCCCATGTCCGAACAACATCGTTTGATTCACTCCGAGGCGTCTGCTCACTTCCCTTGTTAAGAGCCCTTCCTAGACAAAGTAATAATGCGGAATCGATCGAACCGCGGTATTGACCGTTTAGGCATGGTTGAACTACAGACAACATGAGCCGTGTACTTCCTTCCTGGTGGAATGACTGGAACTGATCGGCTGTCAGACCCCCTCCGTCTAATAGGCACTGCTGATGCATGGTTGTTTACATCTTTGGACGCGTTTTGTGGCATCTCGGAACAGTCGAAGGGGCTGTGTCTGTGATACAATATCCACAGTAATAGTCTCTATCTTCAGAAGTTTTGGGAACCGGGGTGATGTAAAACATTTTTTGATCTGTATATTATGACCACTTGGTAAATAGCATGCTGGCCCACTTTCAAAACGCAATGCAGCAGTGATTCTGCAACATTTGAGTTGGACTTGTTTGCTTTCCGGATGTATATGAAACCAGAAGTCTGCACTCAAATCGCACTGTCGTTGAAAATTACGGGACGATAATTTCTGTTTGCGTTCAAAGGTATTTCATCGCTTTCATATCAGGAAAATTTCATGGCCAAGATATCAACATGAGTTTGCTATCATGACACGGACAGTTACCTTGCTGGAACTGCCACCACCATAGTGTAAAGAGAATGTAGGTGGTCGGCAGTGATATTCTCGCAGACCACAGCTACCGTTGTGCCTTAGATTGCTACTAAAAACCCATGGAAGCTCAGGTGCACAATACGCCCCCAAGTTGCCTGCGTCTGAAGTGTAGTGCATGCTGCGAAACAACAAAAGTGACTTATGCGATCAGGCGATATGTTTCCGTTGATATACGTTCCGCGTCTGCTATAGTCGTAAACGACGACGCAATGGCTTCATCATGGAAACACGTACTGCTTGTCTGCTGCGAAGACGTGTGTTCCACAATGTGAGCTGGACGGTGCACTAAACACAGCAACGGCATTTTCAGCACCGATTGTCGTCAGATCAGCCGCAGATCGCCGCCTATACCGCTCCACAGAGCGTTCTGTGATGAGCGTGGAAATCCAACAACGTGTCGCCTACTGTTGGTTTCTTCAACACGGCAGTTCGAAGCAGACCACCTTTACGTATTACCATGTTCAAACAACGACTTTGTCTTTTACGACAGCAGTAGGCACGGGATCGTAGAGATTGGACGGGGATCAATTGTAACGTGTCGCCTGGTCGAATGAACCACCTTTCTTGTTTCGGAACATGAACCACCTCATAGACGCAAGCATTCAGCGGCCTTATTATGCTATGGGGCACATTCACCTGGGTTTCCATGGTCCCCGTAGCAGCAATGCAAGGAACCATGAACATTATAGCCGACCACCTGCATTCCTTCATACTTTGTATCTTTCTCGACGCCGGTGCACGTTCCAGCGCGGCTAGAATGCTAATACAATGGTTTCGGGAGCCTGACATTCAGGGTAACAGTATGGAAGGGCCGTTTGCTACATGCTCGTTAGCAGGTGCCGGCCCATACCAATTTGCCCTGTGTTAAAGTCACTTACGTCAGTGAAATTCGCCATTTTTTTCTCCATTTCCCCATTTGCGTACCGTATCGACAGTCTACACTTTCTTTGCAGAGTCATGGTCCCGCAACACCACCAGCCGACCTTCAGTCTCCCAGTGGATAGAGGGCATAATGTTTGGGCTCATCACTATAGATACAAATGAAAACAAGAAGATTATATTTTACAAACGTAGGCTTTAAATGTTCAGTGCGTCCTCCTCCTGACGCACAGCAAACATCTGACCGGTTGCGGAACTCACCTCACACGCAAGAGCCGTTCTCGTATTATGGAATTTACCGCTGCCATGAAACACTTCCGCAGGTCGGTCGCAGTGGCTGGCAGAGGCAGAACGCAAATGTAAACCATCTCTTTTACAAATCCACACAAAGTTTCAAAATATTCAGGTACGTTATTCCGCTAATAGTTTCCTTAGCATAAAATAGTGGCCCATCGTTTGACGCGTTTTCATGTATAAGGGAGACGGGGAAAATATCGACATACCAGTCAATACCGACAATCGTTTATTCATCTGATTATCGCTGCAGTCGGTGGGAGACAGTGCTGCAGTATAACGGATGATGCCAGAAGGAGGCGCCAAGTTATTGTAAATGAGTCTGCTTTTGGCGTTAAATTATACATATTTTTTTAAAATTTTGATGCTATTTTTGGTTTATGTTTAAACTGAGATAAGCATTTAAATACCTTTCTAATGGTAAGAACAACAATGTGGGTTTTCTAGTGCATCTTTTAGCATGGGTTTTGGAACTTATCAAACGTTAGTAAAGTCATTAAATTATGGTCTCTGCCATTATGTCTGAGTGGGGTAATAGGCAAAGATGAGCCAATGTCAACAGTGTGTCAACATTTGCGATACTCTGAACTTCGTAAAGAAGTTGTTTACGCTTCAGTAAGGTCTTAAATCAAATTTCCGATGATGAGGACAAGAAAAAACTTCAGACAGGGATAAATTGGCAGAACAAATCCTAAATGAGGCATTCAGTTTAGTGAAGTCAAGGAGATCACTAGACAGCGTATCAAAGGAGCGGAAAATATTAAAAATTACATTTTATGATAAATTAAAATACATTGGCACAGTTACCCTGCGCCATTTATCTTTTTGAGTTGCGACGAATTGCTTATGACCTTGCCGAGAAACTAAGCCTTAAGCACAATTTCGATAAAATTGCCATAATCGCTGGAGAAGACATGGTTTCTGGTATTAAAAAGATAAATTCTAAAATAAGCATAAGAAAATCACCAACAGTAAGTGTCAACAGAGAACTGTCTTTCAGTAAAACTGAAGTTGATTTACTTTTCCTCGAAAAACAAAGATAACATAATCTGTTACTTAGAAGAGGAATTTTATTCTTTGTATATTAACCGAGTACTCGGGGTAATATTGACTGGTTGCAGAGTTGAGAAAATAGCTCTGAAGGTCAGTAACGTTCTGTTCCTTTCTGTTCCATTCCACTGCCTATCAATGGGAATCGACTCGACATTAATCTTGGCCTATTAACAGGCTAGCTCATTTCGATTACCTTCATAGTTACAAGATTTGAAGGTCATTGCCCAGGTATTAACGTCTCAACACCAATTGACAGAGACTTTTTTTTAGAAACGTGATTGTATTTTTAATTCTTCCTTCTGTTGTGTAAGATTTAACTATTTGATTAACTTTGTTTTTACGTTATGGTGCTTTCAACTAAGAAACGTACTTTCCTTGTTCAACATGTCTTACGATAAGACGATAAATATAGATATTTAGTGCAAGAGGCATTTGCTGAAAATTTTCTATCTTTGTGGAGCAGCAAAGTCTGTAATCGTCTACACACTCTTTGTATCTTAAAAATTGTAACAACTGCATATGTGAGAAGCATATCACAATCAGATATGCAGAAACTGTTTTCCAATAAAATGAAATGGGTTCAGACTTGTACAACCGCCTGTGGACTTCATTTCGAACATAATTTGTAATTGCATAGCAACTAACCGAACACCCTGTATTTCCATTCACTTTTGAGTACAAAACATTTCTAATTTTTTAAAGTTTTCGTCGGTAAATGACGGATAGATTTGCAATCCAATCATGGATTCGCTGGCTCGGACCACGCCAGTAGCGACTTCTCTTTTTACTCTTATTTAAATCCCATATATAGTAAAAATGGCAATTTTAATTAACGAATATTAAATTTATAATTTTTCGACTAAAATAAACATTTTTTTTACAGCTCATATGAGAATTAAGTTTTGATACTTGTACTACGCTGTTGTTATATGGAGCAAATTATATTCCTTAAGTAAACTCTTCAGTTACTAGAAAAAAGTATTCGATTTTCTATTTAATATTCCATAATTTTGTACCAAATTTCAATTTTATATGAATACTCCCACTTCATTTGAAGGATAATTAAAAATAAAAGTATTTCTATTACAAATTACGATTTATTACTTGTTAAGTAAGACAACCATTGTGTAAAATAAGTGTAATTCAGATGGAAGTTAAAAAAATGCTATTATTGAGTCTGACTTAGTATCCTTATCGTTCGCCTAACAATCCTATTACATTTGCACCTAATGCCCAATTAATATCACTAAACAGCTAAAACAGTCGCCCAGTCAACCAAACCCAGTTGCCGGTTGCCTATCTAATGGCTTTCAGTAGCAAAAAATTTGATTTTCAGTATACTGTACAATTATTGACGCAATTTCAAAATTTAAAGTCCTGTCATTATCTACTCATTAAGAGATGTACGGTCCAGTTACATTAATGTGACCACCACCTATGTTCGACATCAATGTTGTACCGTCTCTTGGAAAACCTTCTAAAAACCGTAGTAAAATATTATTTTAACCACAAGTGAACTGTGACAATAACGAATAAAAATTTGCGTTATTATGCGTGTAAATGTGCTATCAGTAATGAAATATTAATTTGGAATGAGGAAACTCTACTTCTTTATATGTTTTGAACAGAAAAATATTAATAATAAATATATTTCTGTGTATCAAATACTAAGAATAACAAACACTATGAGTATATCATGTCATGTAATTCCTATAATTGTATGATAAAGATTTGGATGAATAAAATGATCACTCTGGTGTGAACTCTCGTACCTATTAGACGCTTTTGTCAGAAGCTGATTTGTTAACTGTATGTACATTTTTTCACAGTATATGTAAAAAAGTATTTGTCCTTTTAGTCTCATGTCATACCTCCTCTTCTATGTGAACACAATTAAGTGGCAGTAATTAATTACTGCTAGAATTTAAGCTTTATCATTGGCCATCTGCCATTCTTTTGTGGTAATGGCTCATTGGCGGCCATTATGAGAAATATAGTTAATCACGTAATTTTAGGGCTTCATCTACAAGAAAACAGGAAAAATACTTTAAATATTTTTGCTATCAGAAAGAGAAAACATTCTTTTTTCAAAATAGTTTTCCTTAAATATTCATGACTAACGCAAAGATAATAAACAATAATTTGAGGCTCAGGCTTGCTTCGAGTAAATCGCTTACTGGTAAAAATCTTGTTTTCACTGCCGTAAATATTATTCAAACCGTAATTAACAATATAAAAAGCCAGTGTTTAACATAGAATTTATGTAATACGGAGAATAATAGTACATAGGTGATTATATTGATTATATTGTCTCCCTCTCTCTCTCTGTAACAATTTGAAACAAAACCATACGTATTTTTGAGCTAGCCGTCTGTCGGCAGTAGTGGAGGGTATACAAAGGATGACAGGAGGGACGCAGAAACTAGTGCAGTCGCATTCGTAATACGGAAAGAGTATGATTACCTGACGTACAAAAAGGCATGATGATTGTCTTCCGGACCAAGGATGGAAGCAATTCGGAAACGGCTAAGTTTGTAAACTGCTCGCTTACCGCAGTGGTTGAAGTATACCGTGCATGCCAAAATGGAGTTATCCAAAACTGGCGCCGAGGCAACTGTGTGGCACCTCGGGCGATGGATGACAGGGGTGAATGACGGCCGTGAAGATGTTAACAGTCGAACAGACCTGGAATTGTTGAGGAACTGACAGACCAGATGAGCCAAGGGGTACCAATAATGTCTCCTCAACGACCGTGTGGCTATCGTTGCTGCGTATGACCCTCCAGAGCAGGCGCCTGCTTCACGTACATATGCTCACTGCCATTCACGGTCGACGAAGGGTGGAATCTGCAAGCTACTGGACATCCACTGAATGGGGACATGTGGCCTGTTCAGACGAATTACGTTTTATCCTCCATCGGACCGATGGCCGTTAGTCTGTGCGGCGTGAAACGTCTGAAAACAAACAACTGTATGGACGACAATTCGCGATCCCCATCGTGCACATCTTGTGAATGACTTCCTTCAGGATAACGACATCTCTCGACTAGTGGCCAGCATGTTCTCCAGACAAGAACGGTATCGAACATGCATAGGATAGATTGAAAAGGGTGTTTATGGACGACGTGTCCCACCAACCACTCTGAGAGATCTACGCCGAATCGCCTTTGAGGAATGGGACAATCTGGACCAACAGTGCCTTGATGGACCTGTGGCTAGTATGCCACGACGAACAGAGGCATGCATCATCGCAAGAGGACGTGCCACTGGTATTAAAGGTACCGGTGTGTATAGAAATCTGGACTACCACCTCTGAAGGTCTCGCTGTATAGTGGTGCAGCATGCAATGTGTGGTTTCCATGAGCGATAAAAAAGAGCGGAAATGATGTTTATGTTGACCTCTATTCCAATTTTCTGTACAGGTTTCGGAACCCTCGGAACCGAGACGGTGCAAAACTTTTTGATGTATGTATTTTGGTTCTTGAGGGTTCATTATTCGTACCAAATTGACTGGTATAAAAGAAAATGATTAATTAAACAGGGTTCATACTTTTAATAATCTGGTGTGTGTCGATGCACGGAAGAGTTTACGTCGTTTTGGAGGTCTGAGGCGGCAGAACAGCGTATTGAGTAGACTCGTATCGTTCTGTAGAGGATCCAGTGCGCTGCTCACGCGCGCTCGCCTTGCGGATTAACGCGTTCTACACGGTGAGCGAGTTCCACTGCCGCTCCTATCTCGCTGATCTGGAAGGCTGCACACTACCACCTGCTAATAGAATCGACCGGAATAGAAAGCTGCGCAACAAGTACTGGTATGGCTGGTTTTCTGTTACGAAGTTTCAACGAGAAAAAATTTAGATCATCTAAGGTCCCCCATTATTATTACAACTTTGGAAAAAAATGTTAGGCGGAAATATTTATTGACCACAGCGGTGTCGACAAGCAGCATAGAAAGGAATACTGGTAAGTAGTGTAGAGGTTCAACATCGTAAAACCAGGAACTCATGAGAAAAAAGGGACGTTACCTAGGATTTGGCGATGGTAGTGACGAATGTCACACTATCTACAAGTACTTGTAATTACTACTAATACGAATTATTATTTTCTATTTTGTATGTATGTTTTGTGCATTAGTGTTAAGAAATTAACTGAAAAACCCTTTCTGAAACCAAGAATACTGTAAACGTAAATATTATTTGTATACTGATGTGGGACTCGAGGTAATGATTGATATTCAATGTTGTTGAAGTGGTAGGAAAGTATGGAGTCATGGAAGACGGTATACATCTGTAACTGGCAATCTAAAGAGAATAATTGAGCGTTGTAGCACGACTGTCTGATGAGCAAGTAATGGTCCAATAAAACAGTACTATGCATCCCAGCGGCGCTCTGAGCGCTACATTTGTACTACATAATGATTCAGTTTTGTCAGCACAAACTGATTGTGGTGTCAGGTATCGATACCACTTCACGAGCGTCATAGCAATGGAACTGGAAATTTCTGTGAGACGCTGATAGTAGTTGTGTGGGATCCGGCAGACACAATGGAGCACTCGCTCTGAGTCAAGCCTTTAGTGGCTTCGGAACATAAGCGCTTCTTTCGCCGCAACATAGGATGGACGGCAGCAGTGACACAGCCTCATTCGCGCTCAGAGCCTCATCACGCCGACGCCATAGTTCGTGCTTTAGTACTGTGAGACTTTTCCTCGTGAACATTGTGACAGCTGGACTTTGATTCTTGCTTTACTATTTGTAACGATTCTTAGTTCAGTTGCAGAAATACAAGTTGACTAAATCTTCTGTTTGTTATGTTAACTTGGTCGCTAATTATTTCTGGTCCTATCCAGTTTTCCTACGGCGGCCTGGACTCGGATTCGGGAGGACGACGGTTCAATCCCGCGTCCGGCCATCCTCATTTAGGTTTTCCGTGATTTCCCTAAATCGCTCCACGCAAATGCTGGGATGGTTCCTTTGAAAGGGCAGGAAAATATGGAGTCCTGGAAGACAGTATACATCTGTAACCGGCTGTTTGGTCTCTTCCCCCAAACAACCCCAACCCCTACGGCGACAGCTGCCGCCCCTCTGTAACCCACTTCTCGTTATCGCTCTGTACGACGTTCTACACAACATTGATATAATTATCTGGTGCTCATTAGTGCATTCATTTTGTTTCAACGTCTCCACCCTAGCAGTTTTAAGTCTGACGAGCGCATACTCGCGTCATTGAAACAACTTAGAGTCTCAAGAAATAAATACGTTACCATGACAGTGAAGAAGTACTACGGCATTTGTTATTTACTGGTAATGTTTCTGCAAATATTAATCTTCAGAATCTTCTTCTTTCCAATCAGCCATATGGAGTTTTTTTTGTCTGGATTGTTTCGTGCTTTATCTAACAATCGAAAGGGCACGCATGTTGCCGCTCCATCCTTAATTATTTCATTATTAAAGTCATGTCTGTTTCTCTTGGTGACTTTATCCTGTGAGTTTAATTTGTCTCATTACTTAGACATTTCTTTTTATCATCAAAGTCATCAGATATTTCACGTAAGCAAGGTCAGAAATAAGATGCAGGGAAGTTAATGCTGACCAGCAGTAAGTGAGTTAAAGAATATAATTGTTTGGAGTGTGTCTGTGTTAGAAATAATATTTACAAAGGGAATTATGTGAATAGCTACCTCCCACAGCGTTTCACGCCATTTCATTTAGGCAGGTAAGCTAAACTTAACATCCTCAATTTCGGTTAACAGCATTTTTAGAGAGATAGTTTACTGCGATTCAGCATTTAGTAGATGTCTGAAGTTTTATGCGAAAAGTTCCCCGCTTTGTTGATTCCTTCACCAGTTCAGAATAAATAGTTACTGTGCTGAGGTTTCTCAGAACATTTGTGTGTATCCTCTGTATGTCCTTTCTTCTGCCAAAATGTGGCTGACTAAGAAAACGCCCCTTTTTGTTTAAATGGTTCAAATGGCTCTAAGCACTATGGGACATAACATCTGAGGTCATCAGTCCCATAGATCTAGAACTACTTAAACCTAAGTAACCTAAGGACACCACACGCATCCATGCCCGAGGCAGCATTCCAACCTGCGACTGTAGCAGCAGCGCGGTTCCGGACTGAAGCGCCTAGAACCGATCGGACACAGCGGCCGGCCACAGCGGCCACAGCGCATGCCACCCACTACCTGAGAGCGATCTGTCAGATGGAAATGAAAGACGGTCCGTAACTATTTTTGTTTTCTCTACCTAGTGACATGTAACCACAGTTACACCGCCCACGTGTACAAGGTAACGATGAATCATCGTTCTACTGTGTAACAAATGAACTATGGAAATTAGGTGCTATTTTAAATACAACAAAATCGCATGTCAGTCTTTCATTTCAAATCATTTTGAGAAAATATTATTTTATTTACATTGATATTTTTGCAGCGTTGTTCTTAATAGTCTCACAGTTGTTACACAGTGCTGATACAACGGTACCATTTGTGTGACACTTTATATTGATGTATTTCACTGTATTGGTTGTGCAGGGAAATGTGATGTTAAGTAGCCTATTATTTTCATGACACGACTAGGCTGATTGTTAAAGTCGATAGGTATTCTCCAACTTCTAACAACTTTGTTGACGATAGCTATCACTGTTTTTTAGAAGTAAGTACACTGCGTCTTGTCGCTGGTGAGAGAACTTGAACCCCATTGACGATCAGTGTCTTGATGAAACCCACCAAAAAACAGGTGCTGAAAACCCCACAAAACCTTTTATGTCTACAACGAGTATCCAGAATGAATGCTGCGCTCCGCAGCGGATGTATACTGACATGTAACTTTCTGTTGGATTAGAACTGTTCGCAGGACCGAACATCAAAGCCGGAACGTTGACTTTCACGGAAAACACTCTCAGTGACTTAGCAAATCGGGCTCTCACATGCCCAAAATTTGTTGTATCAATACACTGCACGGAAGTTGGAGGTACAGAACGGCAAAAAATTATTGTGCAATATTTATGCCCGAAACATGTCAGTCAGAACTCAGCCTTCGTAGCGAACATGGCGCTCGCATGTATTGCGACTACAATCTCTATGTGCTGAAGTAAGAGAAACGGGAAGAAAATGTGAGGGACGAAAATTATCTTGGAAGGCGTTCTACACTCGACCATTCTGACATTCTGATAAGCTTAAGGAACTTGCAGCAAATCCGTGAGACTGTCGGAATTTCTTTAAGGATGAACCTCATTACGCCTTATACACACAGAGAAGATATTGTTTATATACTCGTCGGACTTCACTTTTCACAATGCTGGAAGCGTCTAACAAACTGATAAGAGAAAGATACATTATCGCAGCGGGCAGGTAGGTAGCCCTATTTCGTAGATCTGAAGTTAATAATTCATACTTCTGATAAGCACAAATAAGTAGTTGCAGTGTTATTTCCCTACAGTTAAAAATATCTGTCTACTGTTTCTAGAGGTACTGAATAAGTATTAAATCTGTAATCAGGCTACCTACTTGACTGCGCTTCAACATATGATTCCTTCCGTATGCCTTTCCTGACGTATTCGTATTCATATGGCGTCCCCGTAACAGTTATTTATACGTCCACAAGCTACGAAGTATCGACAGGAACTGTATTTTTTTGTAAATTATCAGCCTCACGTTACACATTATTGCACACGATATTCAGAGAGCTTCAATATTTTAAAAGCGCTGCAGTCTCCTTGAATATATCGAGCAAACCGTCAACAACACTCTCAGACGATCAGTATTATTGCGCAATACTCAGTAAGTCTACGTGAAACAGTGGGCCAGGAATAATGTCTTTAATTAATAATCAAAACGTTCTGGGCTAGAACCCAATCACTGTTTCAATAATGAATAAAAATCATCAGCAATGGCAGTCGAAGACTTCCGGCATAAGAAGTCACCCCTTGTCAAACGGTCAGAGGAGGGACGAAAGTTCATGGCACTTGCTTGCCCTTGGGCCGTGAAAATGTCCCAAAAAGTGGAAGACTCAGCAGTGATCAAAGGCATGACGAGAAAAAGGTAATGAAAACCACTGCATCAAAGACACTCAATATATATTCACACGACATGCTGCTTTTATGTAAAACGTTTCGTGATGATCTGTACAGCGGCGAAATATTCTGGATTAGTTCCCAATTCGGATCTCCGAAACGGGAGCGCCAAGGGGGAGATGACCATGAGAAAAAGATTGAATAACCACTGAATAGATGACGTTCTACGAGTCGGAGCATGGAATGTCAGAAGTTTGAAGGTAGTATGAAAGCTAGAAAATCTGAAAAGGGATATGCGAAGGGGTGGGTGTCGCTGAAGTGAAATGGAAGGAAGGTAAGGATAAGGTGAAATCAAAAGCAACAGAAAAGGGTATGACGGCAGTAGGATTAGTTATGAACGGGAAAGTAAGGTAGAGAGTTACTGCAAACTGTTCAGTGACATGATTGTTCTCATCAGATTCGACGAAATCAACGCCAATAACGACAGTTCAGATATACATGCCGAATCGCAAGCGGAAAATGAAGAGGTAAAGTATATGAGGATCTCGAACAGGTAATTCAGTATGTGAATGGAGATGAGAATCTGATAGTCATGGGGGACTGGAAAGCGATTGTAGGAAAAGAAACAGAAGAAAGAGTTACAGGAGAGTACGGAATAGGCAGTAGGAATGGTGAAAGGTGAAAGACTAATAGTGTCCTGCAACTAATTTCAGATGGTAACAGCGAATACTCTGTTCAAGAATCACGAGAGGAGGAGGTATACTTGGAAAAGGCCTGGAAATAAGGGAAGACTCCAGGTGGATTACATCGTGGTCAGACAGAGATTATCATATGAACTGACTCAGGCTATAGAAAAGTCAAAACAACAGTTAGCAAACTTGGAAGCAAGTGCTGTAATATTAAGACTAGAATGGGGATTCCGCTGTTGAACGCAGAGCCAATAGCCGACAGGTGGAAAGAGTACACTGAAGGCAACTCTGAGGGGATGACGTCTAATGACTTGAAAGGAAACGAAAATGGAGCTCATGACGAAGACCTAGGGGACACAGTATTAGAATCAGAATTTAAAAGACCTGTGGAAGAATTGAAATGAAATAAGGCATAAGGGATGAATCACATTCCATCGGGTTTTCTAAAATAATGGGTGTAAACGGCAACCAAACTACTACTCACGTTGGTGTGTGGAATCTTTGAGACTGACGACGTAACATGATACTTTCAGAAAATATCCAGAAAACTCCAAAGATGGCAAAAGCAGATAGGTCCAGAAACTATCACACAATAAGCTTAACATGTTACGCATCCAAGCTGCTGACAAGAATAATATACAGAAGAAGGATCTGTTGTTTGACGATCAGTTTGTATTTAGTAAATTTATAAGCACCAGAGAGGCAGTTACGATTTTGCATTGATAATGGAAGCCAGACTGAAGAAAAAGCAATATACATTCGTAGGATTTGTCGATCTAGAAAAAGCATTCGACAAAGTGAAATGATGCAAGATGTTATAAATTCTAAGGAAAACAGAGGAGGAGGACGAGGTGATTATTAGAGACGGGGCGCAAGCTCGGATTAGAGATGGATTGGGAAGCAAATCGCTTCAGGCAAATGCCATCCTGGCATTTGCCTGAAGCGATTTATGGAAATCACGGAAAAACCTAAATCTGGAAGGCCAGACGCGGGTTTGAACTATCGTCCTCCTGCCAAATTCTAGTCCAGTGTGCTAACCTTTGTGCCAAGGAAAAAAGACGTAAGATACAGGGAAACACGGGTGATCTACCGTATGTACAAGAATCAAGAGGAAACCATAAGAATGGATGACCTAGAACGAAATGTTTGGATTAAAAAGTGTGTAACACAGGCTTGTAATCTTTCGCCCCTACTGTTCAGTCTGTACATCGAAGAAGCAATGGCGGAAATAAAGGAGAGGTTCAAGAGTGGTATTAAAATTCAAGGAGAAGAGATATCAATGATAATATTCGCTGATGACATTACCATCTTCAGTGAAAGTGAAGAATTACAGAATATATTGAATGAAATGAACAGTTTACTGAGTGCAGAATATAGATTGAGAGTACACAGGAGAATTAAAAGTGTTGAGAAGCAGCAGAATAAGAAAGTTAGAAGCGTAACATCAAAATTGGTGGTCATGAAGTAGACGAAGTTACGGAATTACGCTACCTTGGAAGCAAAATAGCCCATGATGGAGGAAGCGAGGAAGACATAAGAAGCACACTAGCACAGGGAAAAAGGGCATTCCTGGCCAAGAGAAGTCTACTGGTGTCAAACATAGGTCTCACTTGAAGAAATTTCTGAGACTATACGTTTGGAGCATAGTACTGTAAAGTACTAAATAATGGACGGTTGGAAAACGAGAACAGAAGTGAATCGAAGCGTTTGAGATGTAGTGCTCACTCACTCACTCACTCACTGGTCATACCGGACTCGAGAGTCCACTACCGTAGCAACGCATTTTCGCCATCTGTCCCTGTCTTGGGCTATTTCCTTCCATTCACCTTCAATACCTAGGCTCCTCAAATCAGCCTGCACATTGTCCTCCCATTTACGCCTCGGTCTTCCCACAGGACGTTTTCCCTCTAACTGCCCCACCAGTATTCTGCGCGCTACCCTGCCCATATCCATTCGAGCTACGTGACCCGCCCATCGCAGCCTACGTGATTTAATAATACTGATTATATCAGGATTTGAATAGAGTTCGCGAACCTCTTCGTTATGCAGTTTTCGCCACTCTCCGCTAATGTCATCCCTTTTTGCTCCTAAAATTTTCCTCAAAATTTTGTTTTCAAATACTCGAAACGGCTTTTCATTTTGCACAGTGAGAGACCAAGTCTCACACCCATACAGCATAACTGGTAGAATAATAGTTTTGTATATTCTAATCTTTAAATTCCTAGACAATATCCGTGATGAAAGTAATCTATTCAGTGAGAAGTAGCACGCATTTCCCGCCCGTAATCTCTTCTTCAGTTCGGATTCATTCTCGAAGTGATGTCCACGCCTAGATACTTAAATCCGTTCACTTCTTCAAACTGCATGTCTCCAACTCTTAACATTTCCTGATCTACTGCTGTTGGCACTGTAGTAGTAACTAGGTATTTAGTTTTGTCTTCACTTATCCTTAGGCCTACATCTTCACTAGCCTTGATTAACTCATTCGCATTTGCTGTTACAGATTCTTTCCTATCGCTAATGATGTGTACATCATCTGCATACCCTAATATCTTAATATTTCCATTTAACTTTACACCCTCTGAATTATCTGCTGCCATTCGTACAATATATTCTAGGACTAAATTAAAAAGTAGCGGCGACAGGGCATCTCCCTGCTTAAGTCAGTTCTTTATTACAAATTCTTCCGAGTCCAATTTCCCCACGCGTACTCTACCTTTTGTGTTTTTCAAACTCGCTTCTATAAGTCTAACATACTTCTTTTGGCATTCCAAGTTCCAAAAGAATACTGTACAATTTTGATTGCAATACTGAATCATATGCTTTTGTAAAATCTATGAAAAGATTATGAACTGGTTTATTATATTCCCATTTCTTTTTCAAAATTTGACGCAGGGTAAATATTTGGTCTATAGTTGATCTGTTCCTCCGAAAGCCAGCTTGGTAATCCCCCACAATTTCATCTGCATACGCTGTAAGCCTGCTCAGCAGAATATTCGAGAAAACTTTGGAACACACTGGTCATAGCGATATCCCTCTATAATTACTACAATCCATTTTGTCGCCCTTCTTAAAAATTGGGATTAGAATCGACTCCTGTCACTCTTCAGGTATCATCTCTGAGTTTCATATTTTAGTTATCACTTTGTGAACTACTTTCACCAATTTCTGTCCCCCATTTTTAACTAATTCTGACGTTATGCAATCTGATCCTGGTGCTTTATGGTTTTTCAACTTGTTGAGTGGATCTCGTACTTCCTTTAACGTTTGCTCACGTGTCTGGGGTTCTGCTGTATGTATTTCGTACGCCTGCTCATTTCCGGCTTCATGGTGTACATTTAATAGATGCTCAAAATACGCCCTCCATTTACTTAATATAGCACTGAGAAGTAGTGCTACAGAAGAATATTGAAAATCAGCTGGACTTACAAGCTAAGGAATGAGACGGTTCTCTACAGTATCGGCAAAGTAATAAACATAAAGAAACCACTGACAAGCATCAGGAAATAATCTCCACGATACTAGAGAGAAGTGTGAAGGGTAGAATCTGTAGGGGAAGACAGAGATTGTGTAAAACATCCAACAAATAGTTGAGGTTGTTGGGACCAAGTGCTATTCTGAAATGAAGAGGTTGGCGCAGGAGTGAAATTCGTGGCGAGGAACATCAAACCAATCATTACACTGCTGAGGGAAAAGAGTAAAGTCTGCTAACTTTCGTGGCCGTCATCATTGGTATAAACTCTTCCGAGGCGTTAGGCCGTGCCTTGTCTCTCTTCAAACTTCTTCACTAATACGCGTTTCGGTTCCTCTACGCGTAGTGGCGTTTTTTTGAGGATTTTGCTGGTGTCCCTCGATGGCTCGACACTGGTCAGTGTCTCTCTCCTATTTTCCAAGCAATGGGGGCTGGTCGTGCTTTGTTGCCTCAGTCGGTAAGACAACTGCCCAGGAAACGACATATTTCGCATTTTAGACCCGGACTGGCGCAAAGTTTACATTTGCCAGAAGGTTTCGTACTACGAGTAATCGTTTGACTTCATATGTAACTGAAACGAGTCAAAGGATCGTGTCAGCTGAAACACTACTGGCTTTCTGCAGGAAACCATGTGAGATCCACTCCTGTTTTTGTTACGTGTAAATGACATCCATTTTAGACTGATGAAACAGAAATAGCTCTCTTTTCTGATGATTCAGCCATTATAATGAAGCCCTTCAGTGATATGCTGGCATAAGAAACGATAGCTAAAATTTTCAGACCCTACACGGTGCAGCACCTAAAACTTGCACCGCGATTATTGCGGAAAACTGAAAGTGCTATTAATCTGCGGTTTTCACAGAACGAATTGGTAGTCAGGAGCTTGTACTGTTAGCCAAAAACAAAGGTTGTAATAATACTTAGAAAGCGTATTTTTTTGTACAAGGCTACACTTTTTTGAATGAAGAATGTGTATTGGCATTAACAAACTAAAAGTAGGGAAAATTAGAAGGTCAGTGGTGTATTTTGCTGGGTTTCAGTGCGAGTCGTTAACGAGATGTATTTAGAAAAGTTTCCACACCGATACTTGTTTGTGCCATTCAACCTATGTAGTTGCTAGGTATGGTGTTCTTATAGAGTGCTTGTGTGTTCATTGCATGCTGTGTGACTTGCCAGACAGTGTGTGGCAGTCCAAGCAGTAGGTTCTGAGTCGACGATGAGATTTACCAACGCAGAAAAGGCGGCATGCTCATGGAGCATGGAGAGTGTTGGAAGAATGCAGTTCGTTCTTGTAGGGTGTTCACGGAAAACTGACCTGAGTGACCGAGCGGTTCTAGGCGCTACAGTCTGAAACCGCGCGACTGCTACGGTCGCAGGTTCGAATCCTGCCTCGGGCGTGGATGTGTGTGACGTCCTTAGGTTAGTTAGGTTTAAGAAGTTGTAAGTTCTAGGGGACTCATGACCTCAGAAGTTAAGTCCCATAGTACTCACAGCCATTTGAACCATTTCTGTACACGGCAAGATATCCCAATAGACGTCAACAATCTTAGCAATTATTTATTGACATCTTTAACTTGTTTCATTAAAGTGTTAGCACCTAAACAACGTAACAGAGGGAAACAAGTGACGACAGATGAGGGGGAATCAGTGTTCTGGTTGCTGTTGCACTTGATCCCCACGTTAGCTCCCGCGAACCATCACGAGGAAGTGGCATGATTCAGGCAAGTTTCTAGACATTTCCATCCTTAACACATCTCCCTCTATGGAAACGATTCATGTCAACTTTTGTACATGTGCTTTAAGACAAGATACTTCAGATGTATGATGTATCTTGAAGCCACATTTACCAATTATGGCCAGGCATATCACCGAAAGACACATTATTGGTCGGTTGGCAATTTCCGTTGGCTTTTTCAGCGTCTGTGGACTGTAAACGTGTGGTGTGAGATAGCAATAGGCCCGTTTTTGATGGATGGTACACTGAATGCGACCTGTATCGCAGCCTCCTTACAGACCATCTTCCACGGATGCTAGAAGACTTGCATATGGCTCTCACACTGCCTCTTACGTCACGGTCATACATCAGACACAAAAACCGTCTGTATGTATACTCATAAGTCTCTGACTTTGTATAGATACAGAACCTACAATTCGTAAGCGTATGTCGCCAAAATGGCGTCTAATTGAAAGGCTCAAAGACTCTCACAAGGCAATGACCCACATGGATGGTAACTATTCAAAAGAATAATAATAATACATAAAGAGCAACACTAGAGCGTTAGACCTACCGTATACTCGCACTCAGGGAGGACAGGGTTACGCACCTGAAACAAAGAAATCGTATTAGAATGTACAACAAAAGCATTCAACAGAGAAGCGTGTATAACGATGGGGTACCAAAAATCGCTTAGGTGACTGCCACCAGATCAAACAAAAATGCAAAATCATTGTTGGGCTAACTGACAGAATGATTAGATCCTCTGTAGACTAGGAGGAACTTATGGTACCAACATGATGGCTGTCCAGCCCATAGTGGAAGAAGTACTAAAGCATGTCTTCACGATTTGCTTCCAGATCATTGGATTGGACGCTGAGGCCCATTCTCCGTGTTTGATGCCTGTACACTTTTTCTGTAGGGAATGCTGAAAGACGCTGTTAGAAGTACATACCACTATACTCGATGATGTCCAACGACGTATTACTGCAGCTTGCTCGGACATTTCTTCTGAAATACTGGTATGTGTCCATACGTCGTTCCTACAGCCTGAAAGCGTGTTGTCGGTTGCCATTTTGAACACATCCTAAGATGGTCAGTTGCTCGTTACTCGTTACGGGTCAGAATCCACATAACTAGTGTACGCACTTGGGTTGTTCTGTAGTGTGTGCTACTACATGTGTTGCAGAATTGTCGATGTGGGAACTTTTCAATACGATATCTCGTAAACGACTCCCACTAGAATCTTGCAACAAACGCCACTGACAATCTAATTTACCTGACATTCAGTCTGTCAATGTCAATAGGCATTGTTCCATTTAAAAATGTGTATGTTTGCAAAAAAAATACACTTTTTAAGTATTATTACAATCTTTTCTTTACCTAACACCACAAGCCCATGATTACCAATCCATTACATGAAAACGCGCGGCAATAGCATTTCCCATTTCTGAAATATTTGCGGTGCAAGTTTTGTAACCTCTACACTGTTCAAATTATCAGCTAACCCCAGTCTAGGGGTACCCATCTAATAGCTTCCATGGGCAACAAATATTTTAAAATATTTACTGAGCAAGTTAAAAATTTAAAATTCTCTCATTAAAATGTATAATCGTAAAGGTTCAACGTAAAGAGGTCGAGCATTAAAATAAGTAGTTGTATATGTGTTTTGAGACATCAGAATTCATAGCGAGCACATTACTCAGACAACATTCATCCACTGGATGAGAATAAGAACAGAGAACGATTTACAACCAGTTATGCACTTAATTTCAGATATTTTGAAATTTTCTTCCCTGATACTACTCCCCCCCCCCCTCCACCCCCTCTCCACAAAAAAAGAAGAAATAAAAGGAAAGAAATTTGTAGTTTACTAAACTTTTGGTGTTAATAAAATAAAACTTCATCTTCAGCCATGACGTTGAGATTTATTACTTTTTTCACTAGTAACTGTATTTGCAATAAATTTTGCAGACAATAGCGACATGTACTGTAGTGCTCAGAAGTACCTGAACGATCTGAATTTCGTTACGTCTGATTTGCATGTAATCCATGTAACGTAACCGTCTTGCAAGTCCTCTGCTCTCTTTTCGATACAGTCGTTTGACTATTAAAAATGGTTACTGCAACAGACCACAACAAGTGATCTGTATGGCTGTCAATCCAGACAAAAATTAATTCCTCGATAAAGTAAATATCAGAAAACAGGTTATTAGAGATGAGACAGCTTTTAAGTCCTCAAACTCAAATTTATTACGATAAACGGCATTTCAAAAAGAAACATTCACCGTCAAATTATACGACGAAAATTTTTGTTCTGGACAGTGATCCGGGACTGTAATTAGTTTCTGTTAACTAGCCGCGAAAGGTGAGGTGTTGGATGGAAATTCTAACACATCACTTAATCGGACTGTTAACTAAGCACAACAGACGTCAAAAGTAGGTGTATTTCACTAGTAGCGAGCTGTTCACATTTCTGAAATGGAAATAACATGACAAAACTTATATTCTGACTGGGCGTTGAACCATACACGTGTCGTCATTGTTGACAATGCAGGAAGAGAAGTTGACTGTCGAATTCTTTTTCATCAATAACTAGGAAGGGCATGTTGGAGCCTGAAATGATATAGTAAAAGTTCCGTGTTTGACTGGAAGTCGAAACGAGTACCCATAGTTATTGTTGATAAGCGCTGAAGACGTTAAAAAATCATCATAATTTATCTCTTGTAGTTTACTGTGCGAGTGCTGCACCTTGAAATGGCAGGATAAGGGACCGGGCCAGGATTTCAACCCAGACACGCGCCTTCGTGGAGAACCCAGCAAAATGAGAGACGTTCGTTCGAGTTCTAGTCCACATCAATATCGTCAACCTCTCAAGTTCCAATACAATAAGAAATTAGTGCCCTGTGACCTTATGATGAATGATCAGTGAAAAAACTCTCGTGTAAGAAATTATACTGATGATTGAGTTTCAACCTGGCGTGACTTCCGCCTCTAATGGTCCATCCTTTATCGACTCACCTCCAAATGTAACGAAGGGACTTCGTATTTAATGCAGATTTTGAACCACAGTACAACGCTATATTCTTCAACTGGCGTTACAATACGTAAAGAGGGCCTGTCTTGTTTGTTAAAAATGGTTGCCTGATGTGGGAATCGAACCCAGACCTTGAGCATATGTAACTAGTCGCATTGAAACAGACCACCGACCTACAGAGAGCATTGGTTCAGGCTCGTATCGTAAAGAAAGATGCTCCATTATATGTATGCGCGGTGTCTGTTCTTTCGGACATGTTAGTGTTCGCATCCCGATCCTGCGCACATTTCCACTCGTCGCCGCTGATTTCGCGTAATGTCCCGGTGCAGTTGACGTAAACAATCCTTCTCCTTTCCCTCCCATTTTCCTTCAATTAAAGGTGCTCCGCTCTGAAAGAGAATTCTGAATCCCTGGAGGCTGATTACAACCTGTTCGAAACATTCATTTCCTTCTTCGACCACATCGATATTCACTAGCAGTCTTGGCTACCCAATGCATGCTTTTGGCTTGATTTTGTAATCAATGAAATATAATCGTATAACCGCCAGCTGCAGGAACTGGCAACACAGTAGGATGCTGAAATGTCTGCAGAAATTATAGCTTTCCACTTGTGATACTGTGCTGATTACGAGTTTATGATCGGCTCATCAGAACGATACGGTGTAAACGGAAAGTCTTGTTATCGAGTACACTCTGATCTTTACGTCTTTAAACCGCATTTCGCCTCATACAATTGCATTGGAAAGGGAGTGGTGACATTTTTTCACGCAGCAGTAATTGAGAAGGATATTCATCTTTATAGTCCACGAAGGACAAATTTACCTGAAACAAGTATGTTGGTGTATAATTTCACGGAGATTTTGTTTAGCGTGTTGCTAATATAATTATCAGTTGTTTTTTTTACTAAATTGTTCTTGCCATGAGTTACTGAGTGCTGCCTATTTGACGATTGCGAAGATTGCATTTCAAACGCTAGAACCGGAGCGTGAAGTGGGAAAAAGTCTAATGTTTGTGATATTTTGTCTTCGCAGGATTAAACAGACGCTTGCAGACAGTGGAGGCAGCTGGAAAGATTGGCGCCGTGTGAGGAATACGTGCACAGAAGATGCAACGCCAAAAAAGTTTTTACTTATTTCAAGTAGAATCGCTTAGACGTGAGTTATTTGTCACATTCAGTAGGAGCAGCAGGTTTTGATGAATGACGTTTTTATGGTTCACCATATGGAATATACCATTACTGGAAATTGCCACTGTTTAAGCTATGTGGGACACACGAATTTAATGGGCGATGTTGGATGAAAATGGAAGAAAGGAGGCTTTGTCTCATTAGAGACAAAGCAGAATCAAGGTTTCAAAGGTGCGGGAAGGAAATCATCTTTGCCCGTTCGCAGGAAAGATTTCACCATTCACTTTGATCAATTTAAGGAAATGACAGAAAACCTAAATTAAGATTGTCAGGGATTTGACCTGCTGTGCATTAACTTTCTATTTATAAAGTAGTGGTTGGCCCTAACAGAAAGTATTTGAAGCAAAGGCCAGTAACTTTTTGAAAAATATGTAGAACTCTGCCAACCGGTTGCATAGATTTTCTATATACCTTGACCAAGTTTCGTCACCTCTAAGGGTGACTTCATCAGAAGGTAAGGTTATTACATGAAAAACATATCGTCAAAGATGTACAGTGATTTAAGAGCTGAGTTGCTCAAGTCATACATTAAAATATAAGACATAATGTTCTTCAAAAAGTCAAACATTAAAACAGAAGTAACACTGGTATGGTATGAGGAGACTCCTCAAAATGTTCCGTTATGCATATGTATTTAAGAACTGTATCCGAGGGATGTATCCATCGCAGCTGTGATCAGTTTTAAGGAACTGAGGCGCCTTGTGGTCGCAACATACGAAAAGCGACCAAGGAAACTGCAACTAGTGCAACTGCTGTACGAGAACGCCCGTCTACGATCTGCTGATTTCACTGTTTGAACCGACCAGGAGTTTGGCTGTAAAGCAATCCCTACCACACTTCTTCTTCAGATTTAGCGGCCTGAAGCTGTTTTCTTTCTTGTTCCTTGTCGAGCAACCATCAAGAACATTACTTTGTTGACGCAAATGCTCATTAAACTTGGATTATCGACTTCTTCATTTCCTGGCATTGTTTTTTTTCTCTTATATTCCGTAAAACAACGAGAAACTCTGCTCTGTTACAAATGAATTACAACTTACCAGGTACCCTTATGATGAAGGCTAATTCAATACGACAGATAGTATCTGTAACATGAGACTGCCCAAAACAACATGCTTTAGCAAGATATTACACACTTTCGACACCCACACAGTTTAAGTCTACATGACGTGCTGTGCCCTACCCAAGAAACATTCCGGGCTTACCACTGAGATATGTAAATCTTGCAATGGAGTACACCCAGATATAAAATTATTCAATGCTACACATAATCAACTAAACTGTTTAGACAAAATATTAAAATTTAAGTGGATATAAGCAGGGAAATAAACGTTTTAACAGGGGCGCAAGGCCACACTTTCGTGAATTTATCATCTTTAGATGTAAACCGAAATTGCTATGAGACTTAAGATGGTGATGTTAAGATTTCCTTAACGGTGTTCGCTCTGGAAGCTTATAGCTCGACAACAGAAGAAGTAAGAAACCGTCAAAATGTTCAGGTGTATTCCGGGATTACAACCTAGTACAAAGGCAGCGTTTCCTGCACAAAGCAGTCACGTTGGCACTTAACTAGCAAGTCGGTACTGAAAAGAATGCGCTCTCAGTGCGCTACTCTTCATTAAAAGAGAGATTTAGTAATATTAAATACGAGATTAGTTACACAGTGTGTGTCGAATGACCTTTATGGAATCAAATGATAAACTACAGTGTCATAACCGAGCGAGGTGACGCAGTGGTTAGCACACTGGACTCGCATTCGGAAGGACGACGGTTCAATCCCGCGTCCGGCCATCCTGATTTAGGTTTTCCGTGATTTCCCTAAATCGCTCCAGGCAAATGCCGGGATGGTTCCTTTGAAAGGGCACGGCCGACTTCCTTCCCCATCCTTCCCTAATCCTATGAGACCGATAGATAACCTTGCTGTTTGGTCTCTTAGCCGGCCGGGGTGGCCGTGCGGTTCTAGGCGCTACAGTCTGAAGCCGAGCGACCGCAACGGCCGCAGGTTCGAATCCTGCCTCGGGCATGGATGTGTGTGATGTCCTTAGGTTAGTTAGGTTTAATTAGTTCTAAGTTCTAGGCGACTGATGACCTCAGAAGTTAAGTCGCGTAGTGGTCAGAGCCATTTGAATCATTTTTTTGGTCTCTTCCCCCAAACAACCAACCAACAGTGTCATATCTTAAGTGAAAATCAGTCAGGTTAGCTATAGGAAATGGTAAAGAAATATTAAGTGAATTTAGCAGGACACCAGGAAGTAAGTCAACGATCACATAGTTGCCAAACGTAATCTATAACGCTGCCAATTCTCCTTTAGAATAGCGACAGGAAGAACACGTTGGCTCAGCTGATGTGCTGAGCTGGCTACCACTCGGGAATCTCTCCTTTGGAAGACGTGGCGAATCTATTGCTGCCGAGTTGGCTGGCAGCAGAAATATTATCCAAAGCATAGTCCAGAAATTCCTATTTTTTCGGCTATGATTTTTATCTAAAGCATGGTTACGAATAATATGCAAACTTAAGGACTGTAAATCGAACATTATAAATAAGGGGAGGGTTATTATTTGGATGATCCTACTCTTGGATAGCTCTTGTAACTATTTCTGTTTATTACGTCTTACATGTACTGCAAAAATACAGCTCACTCACCAGAAGGGATTAACATTTTTAGCATCACCTGACACTATTAACGTTAATACTAAATAAAGTTCTTTTTAATATTATTTACTTAAAGCTGTTTTCCTTAAGAATATTTTCATTGCCACCACCTCTAAAATATAATAACACAAAAGAAAAGACAGCATAACAGTGATTAGAAAACTCGAATATCCATAAAGATTTTTTATAAGCTGCGAATAGCAATCAGTTTCAAATCAGGAAAGAAAACAGTGCAAGGAAGTCTTTTCAATAATAAAAAAAAAGACTAAAATGCTACTAAGAAAATGAAACAAGCGAATGAATAAAGTGCAAGTTCGGTAATGTTAGATAATGAGGGAGACTATAGTGGAGATGACTAACACATTTCTTATTTATCTGTTGCGTTCAATAAACTAAAGATCACAACGCTATAATGTTTAACGAAATAATGCAAATGAGCTGCAACTTACCATGGTAACATTACAACAAAAGTATTCTATAATAAAACAAAGTACCCATAACACAAACGTCTGCAAATCTTAATGAATTAGAAAGATTTTTTGTCATTTTGGTTAAACCGTCTGTGACTATGCCCAGACTACTATCAGATAGAGCTCTTTCTTTGCGCAAATGATGGCCTAGATGAATAGCTTGCAAAGCAAAAGACGAGCGAGGTTGTTTCCCTTGGAGCGATCTTCTTGGACTCAAAATCTTTTTCAAACCCTATCTCATCCCTTATGTGAGACCCATTCGGAATATTTAATTAGAATGACAGGAACAATATTAAGTGAACATAACGGAATAATTCTCTGATAATCCAGGAGCTAAGTCAAGGGTAAAAATGTTGCCAAATATATTCTGGGATGTTGTGACGTCTCTAACTAGAGGTGAGAAAAATGTTTTCACAGTTCAGCTGTATCTCAGTGTCTCCTAGTTGCACTTGAAAGACGTAGGACAGGCGTCAGTTTTATTTGCATTTCTGTGACTAGGTGTTGAAGCTGAATTGTAGTTACAAATAGCTTTCAGATTCACTGACGGCAGCCTATACACCATAAATTAAGATTAGGTGGAATTATTTGCGTGGCCCAAGTCCTTAGTACATGTTGTAATCATTTTTTCTCTCTTATGCGCTCTGCAAATTGAAAAACTCCTTAGCTCTACACAATTCAAGAGCAGCTTTTTGCTGCGTGACAGAGAAAAGTTGCTCAACTATACATTCATTGCATCGAAATCCTATGGCCCCACACCTCACACCGTCGCTCGATCATGGTTGGTAAATAAGTTATTCATCAGAATGCAAATTCTTGTTGGATCTAAATCCCTTTGGTTACAAATTGTTGCTGCAAGCATTAAAACTTACAGTAATTAGTAATATTAAATACGAGATTATTTATACATTCTGTGTGGAACGACTTTTATGGAATCAGATAATAAATTTGACATTCCAGTGTCACATCTTAAGTGGGAATCAATCAGATTAGCTATCGTAAATTGCAACGAAATATCAAGCGATTTTAGCAGAACAATGCTGAACCACAACAGGAAGTAAATCAGCGATGACATAGTTGCCAACCGCATTCTGCAGTGCTGCCAATTCTCCATTAGAGTAAGGACAGGAGGAATACGTTTTTTTCAGCTGATGTGCTGAGCTGGGTAGCACGTAGGAATGTCTCCTTTGCCGGCCCCTGTGGCCGAGCGTTTCTAAGCGTTTCAGTCCGGAAATATGCAGCTGCTACGGTCGCAGGTTCGAATCCTGCCTCGGGCATGGATTGCGCCATGTCCTTAGGTTAGTTAGGTTAGTGGACTGGCAACTGAAATATCTGAAGTTTTTTATCTTTTTGCATCTCTGAAACTATGATTTAGATCTATAGTTACGAATAATATCCAGGCTCATTGACTGTGAATCGAACATCATAAGTAAAGAGTAGACGGAATTATTTGAGTGGTGTAATCTTCAGTAACTGCCTTAATTATTTTTTTCTGTTAAGCTTTCACTGGCGTATAAGGTTTCAAATCAAGGAAGCGAAGGGGGCTCATAGACTCGCAAAGAAACAGACCCAGCTAGTGTGTGCACAGCAAATTCGATTAGTGCTCCTGTGAACACGAAGGGAGAAGCAGCTGTCATCGGCACATCTAAACAAGAATACAAAACGCTGACAGTATTGGCCTTTTTGTCTGAAACTCGTCGTCATTAAACGTAACGGCCATTCAATCTGCAATAGTCAAAATAAAGAATAGCATCATCTACTTGTAGTGAGTAATTGTTGATATTGCATTGTCAGTGAAAGCGAAATGCGTCTGTTGAATGGCCATACCAACTTATGGGGTGGAGTTACTTTGGGACGCTTCGCATTGGCGATGTTTGCTCTACTATTAGTTCCTGATTGTGTCATACCAGCGAAGCTTAAATGTTGTCCGAAACTTCATATGAGGGTTAACATAGTGTAATTGTAAAACAGACTCTACTTTTGGCTGAGTATGAATTAGTCGGTGACCACAATTTTGATTTCATTTTGTCATTTGATGACATGCAGTATGACTCGGAACTGCTCTGAACATAATGTTGTCTACCTTGTGAAAGGTCACAGTGTTGTTTCGGCAGTCAGAACTAATTGCTGACATGACCAAAAATTTTTCGTTGTTATATGGGATTATCTTTTCTTAGCAACTTGTTGCTCACTACTGTAATTCGTTGTTTATTAGAGTTATTGTGTTAATTCTCTGGGCCGGTTCTAGAATATTTTTCGGCACAAGCGAACTATCGTTCGGCGCTCGCCCCACCCATATAAATTTTCGCTACGAAAGGTGACATGCACAGCGTACAAATTTTGAATTTGAGCGCCTGGACCGCCACATGCGGCCACTGTGATTAAGTTACCTCCTTTATAAAAATTGTGCAGTTGTGTCACGCCCGGGTTTCCGGGTTCGATTCCCGGCGGGGTCAGGGATTTTCTCTGCCTCGTGATGACTGGGTGTTGTGTGATGTCCTTAGGTTAGTTAGGTTTAAGTAGTTCTAAGTTCTAGGGGACTGGTGACCATAGATGTTAAGTCCCATAGTGCTCAGAGCCATTTACAGTTGTGTCCCTGGCACTCCACTCAGCTTGTGTCACTTGGGCCTAAAACCGGTAGAGTAAATTAAATAGATAATTTGCAGAACAAATATTATCGTCAGGTACACAGGCTCAATGATGACCACTGCATATGTTCCGAGTGTTAAAATTCGCTACATAATCAGTTCACTGCCACTTATCTTTCAATGTCCAGAATTTTACTGAAAGTTGGTACATCCTGCATGAAAGTTCCTACGAGTGTGATACATTTTCGTAGACTTCTTCCTGCTTAGCCCTCACTTTCGATGCACTACCTCGGCTTCACAAGTTAGCGCCTCATACAAAAGCTCAAAACAACTGCTGAAAGCCGATATAATGGCTGCTCCTCAATGCTCTATCATACTAGACAAACATCTAATGTATTCTACCTATTGGATGGCTAATTCTAAAAGTTTCTACACAGGAAATTTCTACTTTGGCAATTTTTGTGACATAATTGTATTTTCATTTGAAAACCGAAAAAGAAAGTCGACTCGTCTGACATGTGATTTTACAGAAGAATGATGAAAATTAAATGCCTGATAAGCAGCAACAACGACGAAAGGAAAATGTTAATTAAAACAAGGTGACAGGATATGTGTTAAGACAGCAGTTGACAACATTCATGCTACTAGAGAGAACCAGAGAGAGAAAAAGTTGTAATGGAAGACAGATATTGAAGCCTTGTGGCCCTGTCAGTATTAAGCCTTGTGGCAACGACTCTCGATCAAAGGGATTCAGATCCAACAAGAATTTGCATTCAGGTTATGTATGTATATGTATGTTAACCGGGGACCTAGAAACGACGGAGAGGCTCCGTCCCTGGCGCAGCCCCAGTGGTCCACATTCCCACGATGACTACCGTAGTGCACTTCATCCCTCCGCCGCCCCACACCGAACCCAGGGTTATTGTGCGGTTCGGCCCCCGGTGGACCCCCCAGGGAACGTCTTACACCAGACGAATGTAACCACTATATTTGCGTGGTAGAGTAATGGTGGTGTACGCGTACATGGAGAACTTGTTTGCGCAGCAATCGCCGACATAGTGCAACTGAGGCGGAATAAGGAGAACCAGCCCGCATTCGCCGAGGCAGATGGAAAACCGCCTAAAAACCATCCACAGACTGGCCGGTTCACCGGACCTCAACACAAATCCACCGGGCGGATTCGTGCCGGAGATCAGGCGCTCCTTCCCGCGTGCGTTAGACAGTACGACCTACTGGCTGGGTGCATTCAGGTTAACGAACGAGAGAGACTGTAAATAACTTATTTACCAACCATGATGGAACGCCGGTGTAATGTGTGGACTCATGGGGTGTTGATGCTCTTAACTTATAGTCAAGTAACATTTTCTCTGTCAGCACAAGGCTGCGTACCCATCAGTAAAAATATAATTCCTGCAGCAATCTTATAGAGGAGGCTGCACTGACATCTCCCAATGATTACGATGTGGTGGCTCAGGGGAGATTTATATGCTCTTATGTTGGCCAGTCTGAGCTGGTACTACTCGAACACACCGAGAAAAAAGTGTCTTCATTCACGCCAGCATGACAACGAAGCCATTTTCAACAAAACAGCTCTTTCTTCTTCAAGGATTCACGCCATCTTGGGACTTTTTAGACAATGCAATAAGAGGGAAGGGGGATCAAAATTATTTTTTTCCTATCATCCAATGTTCCTGTACTTCTGCAACAGATCGGCAGGTTCAGAATCCCGAGCATAATTGATTTTATAGGGGATTTTTCATTTTCGGTTACACAAAACAGTAAATATGAAAGCAGCCGACAAGCCACCATACTGGCCAGCCTGCAGTCGTGCTACTCCAATACTCCGTTAGAAAATGTCGTCTTCCACGCCAGCATGGCCACGAAGCGAATTTGAACTTAGCAGCACTTTCTTCTTCCAGGATTCACGTAATCTCGGGACTTTTTTAGAAAATATAATTAGCGGGCATGAAATTTTTGTTTGTCTATGTCACGAGATGGTCTTCTATTTCAGCGACACATCGGCATTTTCAGATTTTCGTGCAAAATTGATTGTTTATGGGAATTTTTCGTAATAAATTATACAAATCATTAAATGTGCACGCAATCGAAACGTGATTGCAGTCAATGGATTTGTTATTTCCCATCCAATACGACATCTACTTGGATTTTATGCCACATGAATAATTAGCTACGCTGTAAGGGCTGGCCGGAACAGTAACTAGAGACCCTCCACGTGCGTGGGAAACATCTGGGGAAAGCCTCAGGTTTATAGTGCTCTAGCGGAAAAGGCGATTCCCGTTTTCACCATAAGCGGTATCATTCAGACGGCTATAGGCTTGTAAAGCGGTAGAAAATAAGGAGGTTTCTTAGAAAACTAAATAAAGAAAAGACTCTTTCCATACTTAAACGACGATAGAGGCGCTTGATTCATAACTGGGAAACATACAGTGTAAGTATGATGACCTCTAAACATTTAGCACAACACCTTGTGCTACTTGTGTGATAACATGGGAGGAAAGCCCTGCTAAATTGGCAAAACCAATTGACAGAATTTACCGTTTGTCAAGTGTTCGACCGTTTCTGAAACACACCACTCCGTCTTTGCCAGCACGTAGCACCTTAACCTAGTCCCCAAAGTGGCGTCTTTCGCCTGCGACCTCGCGAATAGCGAGAGAGGTGGTATTTTCGGCGGCTCGGTGCACCTAGTAGCAATTTTCGCAGGAAATGCGTGGGCGACAAACGGCGCAGAAACGCGTCGCGCGCCCGGACATTATCTTTTGTCTGGAGCGTCCCCCAGCGCGGCGCCATATCTTTCTTTCATTGTTCGTTGAGACAATACGTGGCCGGTCGAGACAATGGCACGTGCAGATGTGCCGCGGCGTGCAATCGCGGGGGAACTCTAAAGCTAGTCTGGCTGCCCCAGGCGGCGCGTACTACGGACGCTCTGGTGTGTCTCAAGTGTACCGACTTTTGCAGTTGCTATTCTACGCCAGAAAATGAATCAAAGTATTTATTGACCCTACAAACGTGACACAATATCCAACACTACACTGCGAACCACAGCTAAGAATCACTTTTTCGAAACCTCGTAACTGTCTCGCATGTTGTTGTTGTCTTCAGTGCAGATACTGGTTTGGTGCAGCTCTCCATGCTACTCTATCCTGTGCAAGCTTCTTCATCTCCCAGTACCTACTGCAACCTACATCCTTCTGAATCTGTTTAGTGTATTCATCTCTTGGTCTGCCTCTACGATTTTTACCCTCCACGCTGTCTAAATTGGTCTAAATTGGTGATCCCTAGATGCTTCAGAGCATGTCCTACCAACCGATCCATTCTTCTAGTCACGTTATGCCACAAATTTCTCCGCATTTCTATTCAATACTACCTCATGAGTTATGTGATCTACCCATCTAATCTTCAGCATTCTTCTGTAGCACCACATTTCGAAAGCTTCTATTCTCTTCTTGTCTAAAACTATTTATCGTCCAAGTTTCACTTCCAAAGTGGCTACACTCCATACACGTACCTTCAGAAAAGACTTCCTGACACTTAAATTATACTCGATGTTAACAAATCACTCTTCTTCAGAAACGCTTTCGTTGCCATTGCCAGTCTACATTTTATATCCTCTCTAATTCGGCCATCATCAGTTATTTTGCTCCCCAAATAGCAAAATTCTTTTACTATTTTAAGTGTCTCATTTCCTAACCTAATTCCCTCAGCATCACTTGATTTAATTCGACCACATTTCATTATTCTCGTTTCGCTTTTGTTGATGTTCACCTTATATCCTCCTTTCAAGACACTGTCCATCCCGTTCAGCTGCTCTTCCAGGTCCTTTGCTGTCTCTGACAATTACAATGTCGTCGGCAAACCTCAAGGTTTTAATTTGTTCTCCATGGATTTTAATTCCTACTCCAAATTTCTCTTTTGTTTCCTTTACTGTTTGGTCAGTTTAATAAGTCATGCCTGCAAAACACTAACACGAATTCTTTACAGACGAATGGAAAGACATCGAAGATAGGTTACAACCCTGTCTCACTTATTTCTCAACCACTGCGTCCCTTTCGTGCCCCTCGACTATTATAATTGCCATCTGGTTTCTGTACAAATTGTAAATAGCGTTTCGCTCCCTGTATTTGGCTCCTGCCACTTTCAGAATTTGAAAGTGACTGTTCCAGTCAGCATTGTCGAAAGCTTTCTCTAAGTCTACAAATGTCAGAAACGTAGGTTTGCCTTTCCTTAATCTATTTTCTAAGATAATTCGTCGGGTCAGTATCGCCTCGCGTGTTCCAACATTTCTACGGAATCCAAACTGATCTTCCCCGAGGTCGTCTTCTATTAGTTTTCCCATTCGTCTGTAAATAATTCGTATGAGTATTTTGCAGCCGTGACTTATTAAATTGATAGATCAGTAATTGTCAAACCTGCCAACACTTGCTTTCTTTGGAATTAGATTTATTATATTGCAGCGCATACTTTGTAATTTGTCTCGTAGGCGCCTACTATCTGATTTTACTATCTTCTTCTGTAATGTTTCAAAAGCGTGAAGCCCTGCAAAGTCACCTTCGGGCTCGGACGGGCTTCGAACATCAGGGCGTCGACATATGCGAAGAAAAGCCAGAGCTCAGAAGTTCATGTCACGTGTAAACTGGGACCGGGCGGAGTGGCCGAGCGGTTAAAAGCGCTACAGTCTGGAACCGCACGACCGCTACGGTCGCAGGTTCGAATCCTGCCTCGGGCATGGTTGTGTGTGATGTCCTTAGGTTAGTTAGCTTTAACTAGTTTTAAGTTCTAGGGGACTTACGACCACAGCAGTTGAGTACCATAGTGCTCAGAGCCATTTGAACCATTTTTGTAAACTGGGCTAATGATGTTAGATCGCTTCCAGTGGGGTCGCAGCCCAACCATGTACTCAGAGTAGGATTGAATTCTCCATGGGTTTGTCAGCAGTGTGTAACGTTATAAAGAACATCGTACTGTTGGTCATCGCAATGCGAACTGTGGTTTTCGGGCGCGAAATATGTGGGTACCAACGACCCAAGGGCACGTGTTCTTTCATTAACGTCCTTCGTGCCACCTCCGGGGTCCTTTTCGTGTCGATTCTGAGTTGCGGTGTCTCTAAAATGCTTTCCCTCGCCACCCATAAGTAAACCGCGTTATTTCAACGCTGAGCGTCACAGTTCTGACCTCCACCGCAGAGGCTTCAAAAGAAGGAGTGAAATGTGGGTAGGAAGAGGTGTGATGGGCTTCCCGTGTATTGATATGTCTACGATGACGTTAGCAGAAATTTGGTGCCAACGCGAGATCATTGGCCCACCTTACACCTCACATGAACTTCTGAGTTCTGGCTTTCTTTTTCGTAAGTATCGACACTTTGATCTTCGAAGCGCGTCAGGGCCGCAGGGTGACGTCGCAGTTCATCACGCTTCTGCACCATCACAGAGGAAGTTTGTGGGCAGCTTTGAGGAAAATTTCAAACTTTTGCGTCGCAATGGGAAACATGAGATTTCGAAAAAGTGATCATTTAATTGTGTTGCTTAGTGTAATTGATTACAATACTGCCAAACACTCTGGACAGATGTGAAAGATACTCACGTGGTTCTGGCTGAAGCAGATACAAGTGTAGACTTTACGACGCTAGAGGAATTACAGGATGCAATAAATTTTAGCGAGGACAGGAAGACTCCAGGAAGTCATAAAACCGACATATATCTGATAAAATATGTACTAAATATTGGAAAAATAAGGATACTCGATTTTATTAATATGTGCTGACACAATGGTTTTAGTACCTGAAGAATGGAATACAGCCCAGTTTTATAAGAAACGATACAGATATGAATGTATTAGCCTTCCAAATGCATGTTATAAACTGTATGCTAAAATTTTAACACAACGACTATCGCCAGTCGCTGATATTATGTTATCAGATGCTGTACAGGGTTTTCGCAAAGGAAGATAAAGTTCAGACTGTATCTTCACTATGACACAACTAATACAGAAACACCGCGAATTCAATTCACAAATTTTCTTGCTTCCATTTACTACGAAAAACCAACCGCGGTGACGCAGTGACCAGCACAATGGACACAAATTTGTGAGAACGATGGTTCAAAACCGCGTCGATCATCCAGATTTAGGTTTTCCCTCGCTTCTTACACCGCTCCAGGCAAATGGCACGAAAGTTACTTCAAAAGGGCATGTTCGGTTTCCTTCAGTGTTTCCTAAAACCAGACAAGAGAGCAATGTAATAATGGAGCATGGGACGGTAGCAAGGATCGAACCCGACCCAACAGCCGAGCCGTCTCGTGCGCTGTCATCTAACGAGAACAACTGACACTAATTGTATCCGATGGACATCTTGCATTTGCGAATGCAATAACCTGATTGGCTATGAATAATTGCCGTCGCTGGAATGATTCCTAAGTGGTCATAAAGTTTTGATTCATCAGTGTATACAAATACACTACTTTGCATCTGTGTTTGTAACGGGAAATGATGTTTATCATCGGACGCCGCCGTGCAGATGGCTGATACTTGGTCCTGCTCTCGCGTCTCGTGGACCAGGTTATTGACACAATCAGCTGCTTATGTCTGTGTAATGCCGATTGCTCATCCATGGCTAGTCCGAACTCTATGTCGAGGGCACGTTAAATAATATTTCATCTTCTTCGTCATCTAAAGAGTTGAAGAACGCCTCCACGGCATCGAGCTTAACTGAACAAGCATGAACAGCAGAATCACCCTCTGCTTCTTAAGCATCCATTCAGCCATTTACCTCAAATTGTTTAGGGAAACTGTAGGAAAGACACTGACCGAAAAATATCGCAACACCAAGGAGGTTGGTAGGTGTGTACCTGCATCTGGAAGATGATATTTATTCGAAGTCGCAAAAAAGTAGTAGCGCCACTATGAGGATACAAATCAGGAGTAGTAGGTCAAAGCCACCGTCACCATGCTCTGAATTGCTGCCAAATTTATTCAAGATGGCGGCGATATATATTAATGGCAACACCACAATGGTGGTGTTGGGAAAATAGATTAATTGGGCTACCTCCACTAACCTAATCCCCTCCGCTCTGCACCCCTCCCCTCCCTTCCCCTACCCTATCCTCCTTCCATCCCCCAGATAATGGTGGGAAGTTCAAACTTTTACAGAAAAGGTCACTTGGGCTTTCTCCACTAACCTGAGAAAATGATGCGAAGAAAAGTCACTTGGGCTACATCCATTAACCTAAGTCATCTGACCGCCACCTCTTCCTAGGCATTGGCAGGAAAAGGACTCAGCCTATGCTGGACTGCTGGTTAGGATGGGTGTAAGCCTTTATTTTGCAGGGAGTATTTATTTAAACAATTTGAGGCAGTAGCTCGATCCAATGTGTTTACCATGAGGTCTGGAGTCCAGCTGACCTAGTGCACAGTACCGCCACCAGAGGGAACTGTAGTCCCTTCTGCGACATAATCCATGATGGAGATCTTTGGGGAAAATGGCGAAAAACGGACTCAGCCTGTTCTAGGCTGCTGGACTGGAAGGAGTGTACTTTACTTATTTTAGAACAATTTATTTACGGATAGATTACACGTAGTTTATTTATTACACTGATACAAAACACTCGCTCTGACGTACTTGGGGTCACAATGTACATCCTACAGATCTGCAAACTACTCGAAAGTCGCCAAAATATTGCAGAACTGATGTGCAAACACGAAAACAATTCGTAAATTGTCAAAATAACGCATGAAAACTCTCTGCTGACACACTCACTAATTCTAAACTGTCCAAATAATGCGTAGCACAGTCTACAGAGCTGTTCACAGTATAATGCAACAGACACATTGTAAGTAGGCTGTATAGGTTTTTTTATTAGTAACGCCACATAGCGCTCTGTATGAAAATCACTGGCTGTGCTGTGTGCAGTCTGTGGCTGGTTTGCATTGTTGTTGGCTATTGTAGTGTTGGGCAGTTGGCTGTTAACAGCGCGTAGCGTTGCGCAGTTGGAGGCGAGCCGCCAGCAGTGGTGGATGTGGGGAAGTGAGAGAAACTTTACATTTGTAAGAATGGATGTCATGAACTGCTATATATATTATGACTATTAAGGTAAATACATTGTTTGTTCCCTATTAAAATCTTTCATTTTCTAACAATGCCTATCAGTAGTTAGTGCCTTCCGTAGTTTGAATCTTTTATTTAGCTGGCAGTAGTAGCGCTCACTGTATTGCAGTAGTTCGAGTAACGAAGATTTTTGTGAGGTAAGTGATTTGTGAAACGTATAGGTTAATTTAGTCAGGGCCATTCTCTTGTAGGGATTACTGAAAGTCAGATTGCGTTGCGCTAAAAAAAATATTGTGTGTCAGTTTAAGCACAGTCATGTACAATTTTTCAAAGGGGACCCTTAGCCGAGGATACCTCACTGGAATCTTCTGATTTTTTCTTGTAGTTTGTGTAATTAGTGCAGCCTTTGTTTATTGCTAGCGCGTAATTGTAGAGAGAATTTCCTTTGTAGTTGTAGTTTTTCATTCTTGTACAGTAAAACAGTTGTGACATGCATGTAGATTTGCACCAAGTATTTCGCGGCTGCGCTTGCAATTAACGAGATATTATTTTCAATGCTATGTTAATGTGTTTTCTTATTTTGCTCTTCAAATTGTGCTTTTCTGTGTTGTCATGTGAAATATTGTGACAATAATGGCGTGTGAAAAACGTAACACTAGGTCCCAAAGTAAACTGAGAAATAATAGTGACGACGAGCGTAGCTTATCAGCGCCGCCGAGTAATGAATTAACTAATGTTCAAAGTAGTAATTTGGTAACTGTGCATAGGGAAATGGAGCGGGCTGCAAATAATGGTGTAGGCAGTGAAACAATTAGTGAACAGGGAAGCATTATCGATCGATCGGTCGGCAACTGCTCGACTCAGGAATCCGAAATGACAGGACACAGTCTTGCAAATACAGTAGATTCAGGTTTTGCGTCTTCACCGTTTTCTCAAATAAGAGAAGACACATTTTCCGCTTGTCAAAATGTGAATTTTGCCGGTGCAAATACACTGCCGAAAAGCATAGAGGAACAGATTCCAGACACTAATACATTATTATTGAAATTAATGCAACAAATGGAACAAAATCAGAGACAAACACAGCAAAAGCTTCAAACTTAGACACAATGGAACAAAAGCTTCAAAAAGTTAGACTCAGTGGAACATACACTTGAACAAACACATGAAGATTTAACTACTGAGTTACATAAAATCGAATCGAAATGTCAAAAAGTCTGTAATGACGTAAAAACACAAATTTGTGAGCATTTCCAACCTATTTTTTCGCGGCATGAAAATACATTACAGAATCACGAATTAATCATAAAAGAACTGCAGACTATTGTTCATGAAAATCATGAGACCTTGCAAGCTAAAATAGACTCAGTTGCATCTACTGATTCGGTTACGCAACTTGCAAAAACTCAGGAAAACTTAAAGGACACAGTAGATACGATTTCAACACAAATGGACACTCTGAAATTTGGTTCAGAAAAACACACTGAAGAAATAAGTACACTATCGGAGAAAGTAGCCGAACTTTTGGATCAGTTCACTAACTTGTTTGCAAAGGTAGATGATGATCTGAATGGCACAAGACCTGTAGCCACCACTGACACAGAAGAGTATCAACAAATTAAGAAATTCAAACAAAATCAGAATCAAATTAATACGTAACACAAAAGAAAAATCCGGGAAGTACAAGATCAGTTGGCACAAGTAATACAAAAATTACATATTTCAGAGGACACTCGCGCTCCAACACGGGAAGAGTGACTTAGAACTACGGAAAAGCCACGAAATAATAACACAGGGCATTTCGGAAATTATGAAAGAAATTGGCAAGGTGCACCGAATTTTGAGATGGAACCGCCGACACGACGTAACAATGACCGATATGCTACTCGCCGACACGATGATTTTGACTATAAGCTGTTCATTACTACACGTAAATTCAAAACATTTAAGAATTCTGGCAACGACATTCATCCACAAGCATGGCTCCATCAATTCTCTCATTGCTTTCCTCCCAAGTGGTCGTTAGAGCACAGATTAGAATTTATGTGTGGCTACTTAGAGAATGAACCAGCTGTAAGAATGCGATCTGTCATTCACGATTGCCACAGTGAAGGAGAATTTTACCATGCCTTCCTCTCAGCATATTGGTCTCAAGCCACACAAGGCCGAGTAAAACATGGCATCATAATGATGAAACATTTCGAACAATCTGAATTTTCCAGTCTTGTGAAATATTTTGAAGACATGTTGCACAAGAATCAGTACCTGTCAAATCCATACAGCCCCTCAGAACTCATCCGCATTTGCTTAATCAAATTGCCTGAACATTTACGACATATTATTTTGGCAGGACGATGCAAAGACGACATTGAAGCCTTTCAGGGATTCTTACAAGAATTGGAAATCGACACTGACACTTGCGGGACACGAAAACTGGAACACAACAATTACAGGTCACATCCGTCACAATTCCGCAATGAAAGAAACAATAACTGGACACGACAAGGCTATTCTTACAACGTAAATCGTGACCAAAACAGACACCACCCGTATGACAACCGTTGGCAGAGTAGTAATAGTTACAGGGAAAGATCTCCTCTCTGCGGTAGTGACTATCACAGAGACAATCAGAGAAACAGACAATATGGGAACCAAAATAATTATTATCAAGGGGGACAGAATAACTTCAGACGCAACGGTCCAGCGCGCAGTTACGATTCCAGGAGAAATTCTCCACCACGTGACTGACAAGAAAGAAACTATGGAATCTACCGATATGACGACAGACGATATGATCGTAATGACAAACCTGAATTGCATCAGAACTGGTGGGATTCAAACAGGGTTGGGCCCTCTCGACAAGGTGAATTTGTAGAAGTTAGGTTTCCTAATCCCAATAACGACGCGGGCCCACAAAGAGATAGACAATGACTCGCACCACAGGCAGCCACGTGCGCCGGCTGGCTAAGCGAAAAATAACATAGGTGCTAACCTTGAGAAAAATTTTAGCGTTCCTTACCGACATACACAACATGATAATTGCTTTTAAGTTGAAACTCTGAGCACTAGGAAGAGTAAAGGTTTACACCACATTTCAAATGTAAAACCGTTTATTGAAAGATAATCTGTTTTTTAACTTAGTCTTTGCCATAAAACTTTTCACTTCACGCTACTAGTAAAATTTGTCACACTGAGAAACTGTTAACATGCAACAATGTTTCGAAGTTAACTATCCAGTCTAGAATCTAGGGAACATTTTTAAACAGAAATTAAGGATGCATTGTTATAGTGAACAGATGACACAGTGTTGTTATTTGTACATTCTTGCTTGTTAGTAGCACGATTATGTAACGGCTATCAGGCTTACATACTTAGAACATATACTGGCACTACTAATAAGATTTTAATGCAACATTTTGGTTTACTTGAAAATACATTCTGGATTTAAAGTACTTTCTGTGAGATACCAGATGACACAGTGGTTAGTTTACGTGACAGCTACACGATTTTATCACGACGCTACTAATGAGTGACCATTTACAATGTTGCTTTTGCGGTGTTTCTGTTTTATATCTGCACAGTTTTTCTGAATTCTTCTGGAAAGGAAAACATGTTTTAGTAGTAACTTTAGTGGTATAGCTACAATGAGACAGCCTTTTCTGTAGCACAACAATACGTTACAGTACAGTACTTATTTCATCACGGAAATAAGCGTAACAACTACGATATCTATATGCATAGCAATTCACTTTGTTTATTACTAGGTAAGTACATTGACTTCTACAGAACTTTGCTTACAGGCAACGATAATTACGACACTTGGCACATTTTTTACCCTTAAGTAATGACAGTGATTATGTTACAACAAGACGCACAATTTATCGCGGCAGTACATGTATATGAGTGATTAATTTAGTACTTAAAACATTTATTTTTAAAGATTTTTGAATTACAATGATACAAAGGTTTTCTGTGATACATTTCATTCCATTGCTGTAATCTGTAACACCTGAGGGTATAATTACATTAATCCTCAGGGGGGTACACGCTTACTTTGTGTACCATGTGTTTGGCAAACACAAGGATCCCTAGTTAATATGGTATTTGCTTATACAACTTTACACATTGGCACCATATTTCTGTAACACAGAATTACACAGATATCTGATTATTTGACAGAGAAACAAACATTCTTTTTCCTATGTCAGTAACACATGTTTACGCAATTACACACTTGGATAACTTCACACTTATGAAATTGTATTTTGTCTGTAGTTTGTGAACTGTTCATATTTTTTCGGAACCATTGTGATACTATGAGAGCTTTGAATGATGTATTTGTTATGGGATCATGATTTTTAAAGTACGTTTGAGGTAGATGACACTATTGAAATGAGCAGAGAATTTTTTTTAGGTTTTGAAATTATTGGAGGAAGCTACGACGATTTTGAGAATTGACTGAGATGTTATGATATTTTTATGATGACGATATGTATTATGCTGTTGAGGTATGTTTATGATCAATAAGATGATGCTACCATATATGAGGAATTTGATTATGATACGTATTTCTCATGATAAAATAATGAAGAAGTGTCGACGAATATGTATAGGTATAATAAGGTAAGGAATAATGAGTAGTGGTTAGGGACTCTGATTTGTGGAGAAGGATGTTGGAAACCAAGAATCGTAATTTAGAATTATGAAATGTGTGTACATGTTTGAATGTATCACAACGCCACTGAAAATTTTTTGGACACTTGTATTTATAGGAATTTGTTTCTACACATTTGTAACGCAAACTCTCGGCCTGTGAAATTTTTTATATGAGACTGTCACTGTAGCGCAGACTGCTGTCGTAAATATTTCGGTAGGAAAGTTAAGTGAACTTCACGTAAAGCCTGGTGGGCACCCAGCTGTGCGATAGTCGCCTAGGAAAATGCCATTAGTGTGTGCCTTTCAGAGGCAAAGGTGGAAAAAGAAAGGAGGCCATTATCCTCGCTATTGACATTCCCTTGTAGAAGGCATTGCATAGACGACACACTCATTACTTGGAAACATATTGTACTTCGAGCTACTTACTGAGATGCTTATGAACTGACGGATAATATTCTAACATCTGCACACCTAATTATGACAAGTGTCTTTCTACGAGAGTTGGGAGAATTTCTACTAACTTACGAAATGCCACATGACTATTGAATGATATTTTTATGCTTCACTTCAGATAGTTGCTTATTTCATTTGATATCTGGTTTCCAGCTGTGTTACAACATTGGTTTCATAAAATAAAATTAAATGCATTTGCTACTGTGAAAACTTTCTGTCAACAGGTCTGTTCAATAATAATTTTATGATCCACATTCTTCAAAAAAGGAGCACTTGGATTGGAAAGAACAATAAGAAGGGACTAGTAACAGTAACTGCATACATAACTTTCTTTTCAAGTACATGGTAATATTTTTTTACAATACATTGTTGTGGTGCACCACTTTAATTACATAGACATTAAGATGTGAATAGACATTTCCCTTATCTGCATTGTTGTCTTTAGTGTACTATTTTTTCTGCTTGAGCTTTGTCATGTTTAGGTATAAGTTATTGCATTTGCTGCTGCTGTGTGCCAGGCATAGTGCTACTGAATTTCACTTTGTATTACTCTGGTAAGCCAGTTTTATTACTGATTTATTTTTCTTGTTGCTGCACATTGGCTCATATTAGTTGTAATGTTGCATTTTCTCTGTTAATTTAGATTTACTGCTGCTTTCTTTACCAATTTGCATTTTTTGTCATTGCTGTTTGTGTTAATTGTTTTGTGCTGCTGCATTGCCTCGTCCCTTAGTTTAGCATCTGAGCTCAGTAGATTTAAGTTAGCTTAAGATGGGGTAGGCCATATAAGAGAACAAGTTGTGATGAGTTGGAAGAAATGCATTGAGAAGCTATAAGAAAATGGTTTGGCCAAAAAATTATTTTGAAAGAGCATATGAACAAAAAAGTAGGGTTTAGAGACAACAGGTTTAGGTAGGATTTTCTTGGAAATAAATAATGAGGTAAGAAATATGTGAAATAAATACAGAAAGCATACTTGGATAGGATTTTTTTGGTGGAAGCAAGGTTGAAATAAGACGAAAGATCTATGGAATGAAGTTTTGGGTTGGACTGCAGTACCAAATGTTACACTGAAAACAAACCCTGTCTTTCCCTCCTGTGTTATTCTCCTATGTGTTTGTGTACCCTTGTTCATCTGTGTTTGTCCTGTCTTTATGTGTTTAGCTGTTGAGAGTTATGTTGTAGAATTTTTCTAATACTATGTTATTTACTTTGTAAAGATGTTTAGACATTATTTATCTGTTCTGTTTTGTTGCTCATATGTGAAGTTGATGTTTCAAAAGTTATTCTGATCTTTATGTATGTACTTATGTCATAATTCTTAAAACACTGATGTACATGTTTATTTCTATTCTTTTGTAAAGCCTGTATTACTACAAATGTTATCTGTATTGTTATGTTCTTTAATGATGTATTTTGTACCTTTGGTATTCTATTCTTATGTTATAAAATTGTAATTGACTCCAGTTGATCAAATTAAGTAACTTGTAAGTTACATTTCACTGCACACGTTCCTGTTGGTCATGGTATATGGACAATATGTGAGAAGTAGGGACTGATAGTGTCTGCACATGTGTTAATAATTCAGCAAGGGACTGGATAACAGCATTGCTGGTTCTAAGGACATTTCAAAAAAATGTTTTTGTAAGTGCACAAGTGGTGTTTTATGGACTTGCTATATTGTCCATAAGACTCTTCTATGGTGATTGTGCACCTGCACAGTCCCAACAGATGGCTGCTGGACGTCTCTACAAGGACTACAGTGGGTCTACACCTTTGATGACTCACCAATACCATTATTTCTACAAGGACTGCACTGGGTCTGCACCTCGGGTGCTCTACCAATACCATAATCTCTAACAAGACTACAGTGCTCTGTTCTGTGATGACCTACCTACCAATATTCTTCAAGACATCGACTGACTGCTGTGGGTTTGCTCTGGTGTGGCCCATTACCTGTCTGCATATCAAGAGTCAGCACTGTCTTTCTGTTGGAAGGACAACACTACTTCTTCAAGACTGCTTGGAAATCCACGACTTCAGTGTGCATTTTCTTTTACTGCTCAGACTAAGAGAAAAAAAAAACACTGCAATTTTACTGTGATGAATGATCAGGACTGTCTTTATGGACTGTGAGAAAATTTTAGCTTTTGACCAACATTGTATCAATAAGTGTGTGCATTTGATTTCTTTGTTATTGTAATTATGAAAATTTTTTTCAAATCTGTATTGGCCATTGCCAAAAACAATTTGTAAAATTTTTTGTGGGGAGCATGGGGGCTATGTAAGTAGGCTGTATAGGTTTTTTTTATTGGTAACGCCACATAGCGCTCTGTATGAAAATCACTGGCTGTGCTGTGTGCAGTCTGTGGCTGGTTTGCATTGTTGTTGGCTATTGTAGTGTTGGGCAGTTGGCTGTTAACAGCACGTAGCGTTGCGCAGTTGGAGGCGAGCCGCCAGCAGTGGTGGATGTGGGGAAGTGAGAGAAACTTTACATTTGTAAGAATGGATGTCATGAACTGCTATATATATTATGACTATTAAGGTAAATACATTGTGTGTTCTCTGTTAAAATCTTTCATTTTCTAACAATGCTTATCAGTAGTTAGTGCCTTCCGTAGTTTGAATCTTTTATTTAGCTGGCAGTAGTAGCGCTCACTGTATTGCAGTATTTCGAGTAACGAAGATTTTTGTGAGGTGAGTGATTTGTGAAACGTATAGGTTAATTTAGTCAGGGCCATTCTCTTGTAGGGATTACTGAAAGTCAGATTGCGTTGCGCTAAAACAATATTGTGTGTCAGTTTAAGCACAGTCATGTATAATTTTTCAAAGGGGACGTTTCAACATCCACTACACGTGAAATTGTCCTAATAATGCATATATAACACTCTGCCAACATGCTTACAATGTTTAAACAGCTGTAAATAATGAACTGCACAAACACTAATTACACATAAAAAAACGCTTTCGAACTATCTTCAAACAAAATGTATTAGAGGCTCCAACATGCGCACACATTCACACATTCACACTGCTGCCGCGAGCAACTGCTGGACAGACAAATGCAGGGACGCAAGCCTTTGCTGTCAGGCTACTCTCGCCTACAGCCAATAGGTTAAAGTCGCATCTATTTTCGGGTATGCAGTTAGAAATCTTCGAGTGTTATACTGATGTCGCATGTCTGTGTAAATAAGAGCCAAGTCACCCTATGGATGGGCACGTGTAAAGCATTGCTGGTGTGATTCCTCTCTACCTGCGGTGCAGCAAAGATCTAATTCCCGAGCGACTCAACCTCACAGTCACAGCTAGAAGGTTCTCTATGTTATACTGACATCACAGGCGCGATATAGAAATCTCTTCCAATGCTTCCCAGAACAGCACAGGGTGCATTGTTACTAGCACTCCTAATGGGACATGGAAGCTGCATCTAGCCATGCACATATTTACCTGCCCAGTGTGGCTGACACATCGCCGCAAAATGTTTGCATAGCAACTCGCCATCGCATGGGCATTTAAAATGTTCTCAATGTTATACTGATGTCATACGGCTATGTAAATAAGAGCGAAGTTGATGTCATGGAAATTGTAAATTGTCACAGAGATAGTTAACGGTTGCTTTTTTAGGAGCTTTCATGGTGTCTCAGCTTGTCTGCATGGAAATTGTTGTTGTAACAGAATTTGTTATGAAGATATCCCAGAACAGTGCTGTATGCATTCCTCCTGATGGTCCTAATGTGGCACCCTGTCCATCAAGTGTTACCCTTCCTGGAAATTATTAAGTCCTGCTTTCAACAAACATCTCTGAAATGTAAATGTTCTCACCACTATATAGAGGTTTCTACGTCCCGGCACAAAGGATGTCTTGTGAATTAATGCAGCATTATGATCAGCTCTTATTGAATTTACACACAAAACTACTGATGCTGCTGGTATGGAAGCACTGTTTGCCTTTTTCTTTCTGCAGATGAGACATTCACTGACAAAACTATTTTGTACAGACCGCCAAATTGCACTGGCAGTTAAACCCTGAAAAAGTGGCCTACAGATCGTCAAATACAGAAAGACTCTTACTCTGCAACAGTTTACTGCTCTGTCACTGAGGACAGAAGCTTGAATGTAAGAGCATGAAACCAATCTCCAACTCGAAAATGTATCACAGCATACCATGTCGATGTTGTAAACATACAATTCGTATCCTGTGCCTTACAAAATCACGCCTTTTGCATCATTCATATAGCTACCAAACGCCAGACATTTGTACATACACCGCAAAGACAGACAGCCTGTCACTTCTACCCCTGTGATCATGATATAACCTCCTGTTCCATGTTCTAAAATTGCTTGTAAAAGTAGTGCAGCTGCCAAAACCTAGCGTAAATGCACTATTTTTCTGATTGGGAGGTGTAGTATAGCACTGTACTCGATTACATCATCTCGCCTCCATCCATACATTACACACTTGCAGTGCACTTCCTCTGTATTCTCTAAGTCTGTGTATATGCATGTGATAATATACACTCTAGCGATCACTGTCTATATTCAGTGTCACGGTATTTGTCTGTAAATACCACTTCATTCACGGGTAATGCCATACCTCGATTTATGGAACCAGTATAGCTTTTAACATGGATACTTGTCTGCACCTGTAGAACCAAGGCTGCTTGCGACATTAAACTTATGGTGGTTTGTAGGACGATTACATGTCTCTTTCTAAGGCACAGTGGTAGCACTCGCAGCAAAAACTTATGAGACATGTCCACCCATCGCTGATTTTCTCTCAGTATTGTTTTGCTTACAAGAGATATGTCCACCCGTTGCTGATTTTCGGTCCTTAAAATTTCGTATCGCCAGCAATCAGTTATTGGTGGTGAGTTATACATAGTAGTAGGGGATGTGTAATAGGTTTGCCTTGAGCCTATAAAGTACGTGTGTGTGTTCTGACATGTGCAAAGGGACTATGTCCAGTCATAAGGAAGGTATTGATTTGATGTGGAATACTGTGATAGCAAAGGGGAAAGTATGTCAAGTCGTAAGAATGGTACAGATATTTCTATTTCCAGAGCCACAGCCATCAGCAGGGTATATTTCTGATACTTCACTCATTGTAGATGTCATACAGTTGAGACAGCGACTGTAATATTTAATTGTAAGTACAGTGATAAAATATATTTGTTGGCGGTTTCCAAGGATGATTCTGTCTGCGCCGGTGGCCTGTGGTGGGAACGATTCAGGTTTCCAGCTAATAGTAGGAGTTGTCCAAATGCAGAGGCCTGTTGGGATGCAGGAATGTAGCTGACTTAACCATGGCATCCTCTAGACAGCCGAATATTGGACTAATACTTAGTATGTGTTGGACAGCTTTCATGATAGTATGTAAATTTGAGAAGAGTCAATATGGACATGTGTTTACTCTGGACCATTTTTCCCTCCCATGTAAATTGTGCAGTTCACTGCTTCTACACATTTGGCGCCTTTATTTAGTTGAGGGGACATCGATTGTGGTGTGCATCTAGCATTTGAAAGATGGGTGGAGGACATGTTTGATGGTTCCCTAGACATGAGAGACACCTCAGTTGACTTTTGAAATTATGAGAATGATTTGGAATCTGTTACATCACCGTGATCAGTATTCGTGAGTGGAAATATCAGTTTCCTCTGTCTTTATTTTTTTCCCTTCGTGTTATCATGTAAATGTCTTCACAGACAGGATAACTTTCTAGTTACTCAGTGGTTTACAGCACGCTACACCTAGCTAAAGTTTCGGGTTTCTAGAGAAATAATTTCAGGTCTATACCTTCAGAATTATACTGTGTAAGCGATACTACTGCTATGCAAGCGATATTGCTGTGTGCTTCATATCGAGAAGTATCGCGTAAATGGTGTGATACACCTGCAAACCATGTGAAATTACATATGTTCTTGTACTCCCAGAGTCTGGAGATGGGTGTAGAAAGCAAGCAAACATCCAGGTTGGGGCCAGATACAGTAACGCCTTTTGCCAAAGGGAAACGAGCCCATCTTTGTACAACAGTTCGGAGTGACTTCGGTCTGCAGAGGGCATTCTCGTCGCATGTTGTGAGCGAATGGCTTGTAAAAGTCAGCTACTGTGCTTGACCGCCCGACCTTGCAGGGCAACTATCTAGTATGTGAGGAGTATAGCTATGGTGCATGTGCTTATGCTGTCTGTCTTTGTAGTATAGCTGAGCGGTCTTGGGTGCTGCAGTCATGGACTGTGTGGCTGCTCCCCGCAGAGGTTCGAGTCCTCCCTTGGGCATGGGTGTGTATGTGTTTGTTCTTAGGATAATTTAGGTTAAGTAGTGTGTAAGCTTAGGGACTGCTGACCTTAGCAATTAAGTCTCATAAAATTTCGCACACATTTGAACATTTTTGCAGTATAAGTGCAAGTGTCTGGTGGTTGATAGCTATATGAATGATGCAAAAAAGAGGCGATTTTGTATGGCGCTGTATACAAATTGTGTGTTTACTGCATCGACATGGTATGCGCTGATATATTGTTGGGTTGTAGATCGGTTTCACACTCCAATATTCAAGCTTCCATCCTCAGTGACAGAGCAGTGTAATTGAGCCCTACAGTGCATCTGTTTATGCTATCTGTCTTTGCAGTATTTATACAAGTGTCAGTGGGTCGACAGCTAAATGAATGATGCAAAGAGGGTGATTTTGTATGGCACAGGATACGAATTGTATGATAACTATATTATTACTACATGGACACAGTACATGGTGATGTATTGTCTGGTTGGAGATTGGTTTCATGCTCTAATATTCAAGCTTCTGTCCTCAGTGGAAGAGCATTGTAACTGAGTAAGAGTCTTTCTGTATCTGATAATCTGTAGGCCACTTTTGCAGGGTTTAACTTTCAGTGCAATGTGGCGATCTGTACAAAATAGTTTGCTGCTGAAAGTCTCATCTGCAGAAAGAAAAAGGTGAACAGTGCTTCCACACAGGGAACATCAGTTATTTGGTGGGTAAATTCAGTAAGAGCCAATCATAATGCTCCATTAATTCACAAGACATCCTTTGTGCTGGGGCATTCGAGCCTCTATATAGCGATGAGAACGTTTGCGTTTTGGAGATGTTTGTTGAAACCAGGACTTAACAATTTCCAGGAAGGGTAACACATGATGGACAGGGTGCCACATTAGGACCATCAGGAGGAATGCATACAGCATTATTCTGGGCTATCTTCATAACAGATTCTGTTAGAACAAAAATTTCCATGCGGACAAGCTGAGGCATCATGAAAGCTCCTACAAAACCGACAGTTAACTATCTCTGTGACACTTCAAAATTTCCAAGAGGTCCACTTGGCTGTTATTTACATAGCCATGTGACATTAGTTTGACATTGAGAACCTTTTAAATGCGCCTGCAATGGTGAGTCGCTACGCGAACATTTTGCGGTGATGTGTTAGAAATGCTGGGGAGGTAAATGCATGCATGGCTAGATGCACCTCGCATGTCCCATTAGGATTGCTGGGAACAATGCACCCTGTGCTCCTCTGGGAAGCATTGGAAGAGATTTCTATATCGCGACCTGTGACGTCAGTATAACAATGAGAACCTTTCCACTGTGTCTACAAGGGTGAGTTGCTCAGGAATTAGATCGTCGCAGGACCACAGGTAGAGAGGCATTGCACCAGCATTGGTAAACACGTGTGCATCCAGAGGGTGACTTGGCTCTTATTTTCAATGACATATGACATTAGTATAACACTCGAAGAATTCTAACTGTATAGTTCGAAAATAAATGCGACTTTAACCAGCTAGCTGTAGGCGAGAGCAGCCTGACAGCAAAGGCTCATGCCCTGAATTCATCTGTTCAGCAGTTGCTCGTGGCAGTCTTAGTGCATTGGAGCATCTGATACATTGCGGTTGACGATAATTCTAAACCGCTTTTTATGTGCAATTACTGTTAGTGCGGTACTTTATTTACGACTGTTTCAGCATTGTGAGCATGTTGACAGAGCGTTATATATGCATTATTTAGACAGTAGTGGACGAGTCTGTTGCATTATTTTATGAAGAAGTATGTAGGCTGTGCTATGCATTATTTGGACATTTTAGAATTAATCGGCATATCGGCAGAGTGTTTTACATGCATTATTTTGACAATTTACTAGTTGTTTTCGTGTGTGCACGACAGTACTGAATTAGTTGAGTGACTTATGAGTAGTTTGCAGGTCTGTAGGCTCTGTATTGTGACCTCAATCACGTCAGAATGAGTGTTTTGTATCAGTGAAATAAATAAATTACGTTAAATCCATCCCTAAATAAATTGTTCCAAAATAAATAAAGTATGTTGCTTCCTATCTAGCAGCCCAGAACAGGTGAGTCCTTTTCCCATCAATTCCTAGGAAGAGGTGGCGGTCGAATGACTTAGGTTAATGGAGGTAGCCCAAGTGCCTTTTTTTCTCGCCATTTTCTCAGGTTAGTGGAGGTAGCACACGTGACATTTTTCCGGAAAAAATTTGAACTTTCCACTGTTCTCTGGGGGAAGAGAGGGGGGAGGGGAGTGGGTTAGGTTAGTGGTGGTAGCCCAATTGACCTATTTTCCCGCGAAAATTTGAAGTTCCCACCATGATGTTATTGCGACACTGCCATATCTATTGCCGCCATCTTGGATCCGCAATCTTGAATAAATTTGGCAACAATGCAGTTTGGAGTGACACGCAGGTTGTCTCACTATTATCAGGTTTGCTTTAAACATAGGCTGTAAGAATTGTGTGGGTTAGATGCGTTTGCGATAGGAAATGGTGTATTGATGTTTTTCAAGAATGTTTTTAAGGCGAAAAAGACAGCATTATCAACACCTCACTGAGTTTGAAAGAGGTCACGTAATAGGGCTATTAGAAGCTGGACCTTCCCTCTGTGGTACTGCAGAAAGATTTGGCAGCAGTGTAGCCACTGTACATGATTGCTGGCAGTGGTGGTCACAAGAAAACGTGGTCGAAAGAAGACCAGGCCCCAGATAGCCATTTGAAACTGCCGATAGGGAAGACTATCGCCTACGGTGTATGGCTCTGGCGCATTGTATTGCATCTGCAGCATCAATCTGAGCTGCAGATGGCGTCACAGTGAGACAAGGAACTTAAAATCGTTTACTTGAAGGACAACTCCGAGCTATACGCCCTGTTTCATGAATTCCACCGGCACCAAACCTCTGCCGTTTGCGGTTTCAGTGGTGTCAAACGAGAAGTCATTGGAGTGCACGATGGAGGTGTGTAGTGTTTTCAGATGAAATTTGATTGAGGTTCGGTGCCAGTGATGACCATGTGTTAGGAGGAGGCAAGATGAGGGCTTGCAACCAACCTTCCTGCTTGCTAGACACCCTGGATTTACACCTGGAGTTATGGTCTTGGGTGTGATTTCGTATGACACCAAGAACACTCTCGTGGTTAACCCATGCACCCTTGCTGCTAAATTCTACGTTTAATCTGCTATTCTACCTGTTGTGCTGCCATTCATGAACAGCATTCCAGGTGGTGTTTTCCGACAGTATAACGCTCGCTCACATAGCGCTATTGTAATCCAACATGCTCTAGTGTGTTGAGATGTTACCTTGATCTGGTCAGATCACCAGATCTGTCTGCAATCGAGCACGGACGATAACTCAGTGTCATCCACAGACAGCATTAACCGACACTGTGTTGACTGAACGGGTGCAACAGGCATGGAACTCCATCCCACGAACTCACATCCGGAACCTGTACACCGCAATGCATACACGTTTGCATACTTGCATTCAACATTCTGGCGATTACATCGGTTATTAATATATCAGCTTTTCACGTTTTCAGTGGCTAATCTCGCGCTTATATCAACCTATAATCCTGCAATATTTGTCGCTTAGATATGTTGTCTAGATAAATGTATTCACGAAATTTCATTACTCTACATTAATTAGTTTTTGGTGTTACAATTTTTTTCCGTCAGTGTAACATGGACAACCGACAGTGATATGGACCCACTCTTCCTGAAATAGAGTGCAATGGTTTATCGATTACGCTACCTCATTAGTTGAGGTTAACGTATGCTCCTTGTAAGGAGGGAAAAAAAACCCTCAGTTGTTCTTCTTCGATATTATCAAAGCATGGGAATTATGATTACGCAGTGAAAGCATGAAATCCACTATGCTGTTGACCTCGAAATTTTTAACTCAATAAGGTGACATACAAGGGCAGATTCTCCAGATGAAAATCCTTAGAACATGAGCAACAGTTAAGGAGGGATGGCAACGATGTTTAGTTTTGTAAACATCTGCTGTTCCCTAAACGGAGGGGAAATTTGTGGAACGTATTAAACATACTACAGTCTGACGAAGATTAGAAGAAAAGCTATTAACTATAAGATGAATTTCACACAAACAGATGGAGGAATGTAAATTCTCTTCGATAATACTAGCAGTTAAGTCCAGTGCAAACAAAAATGTCAGAGTTCATATACTGCACGTATTCTTCACAAATTGCCTAGGTTAATAAGATACTTCGTTTAACTTCATTTTTTTAAAAATTTTTGTTTATATAATGTCGGCTCACGATCTTGCATCATAATTCTCTCGTACGTTACTGCTCTCTTAAATTCAGTATCAACTGTGTAAGCTGGGCGAAATTGTGACTTGTTGATTTGAAAATATCCGTATTAACATTGTTTTACAATATTTCTCTCTCTTCGTCTTTGCTAAAGACGTATATCAATGTGAATGGGAGTCAGCGTCTAATTTCCTGCTTCACGCGACATTTGTCTTAGCCATCTAAGCACGCCTCCAAGTCAGAGTCAAATTTTTATTTTCATTGCAGTCAAATTTTTATTTTCATTGGTATTTCCTCATGCAACATCCAAATATTTCTGAATAGTTTTCAGCGAAATCGTTTTCCGTCACTGTATCTATAGAGTTTTCTATTAATTTCAGTGAAATTATTGACTTATGGACGATTTACACAGCACACGCAACCGAGTTAAGAACGTAACTGGTGACGCAAAAATAAGTGTGGCAAAAGAGTGATATACAGCTTGTAGCAAAAATATATAAACAAATTTTGAATAGTTGTAAAGTGTGACTTGATAAATAGAGGATAGAACCCATTGTCCAGAAACAGCATCCAACAACGTCGCAAAGGGCTGAGGTTACAGGAGAAAACACCTGCCGGTAGGCCAGCTCTTCACCAACAAACGACTGTCACAACAGCACCGCAAAGTTATATGAATGCATGATGTCTGTTATTTCGGACATGTCTAAAAGAACAGACACCCCGCATCCATATAACTGATTCGCCTAGACGTGCAATGGATCCACCTTCTTCAGTGCAGATGCACAAGTACATCCAATCTCCTGTGGGAATTTCAGAGCAGCGAGCATGGAGGCAATGGACAGGGAATACCAATAGGTGGCGCTTGTTGGGGGTGTTGGTCGGACGTGAGGCGTGCTGAAATACTCCGCCCATGTTCCGTTAAACAGTGTGTCCCGATGGCGCAGTGGTTAACGCACCTACGAAGTAAGCAGGAGATCCTGCGTTCGAATCCCGGTCCGGTACACATTTTCACTCATCGCAGATGATACTGCGTAATGTCCACATGCACCTGACATCAGTAATCCCTTCCCCTTCCCTTCCTTTGTCCCCTCCCCCTCCACCTTCAATTTACATACAACAGCGTAGAGATCGATAAGAGCAGTGACTGCCATGAGGTTATGTTTGCTGCTGGACGGGTGGCCTAGCATCAGGTATTTTTCTGCTAAACGGCGCTGTAGCATTGTTGGCTGGTGTTTCTTGTCACAGGGGTTTTTCCTCAACTTGTTCCTGAAGTGGCTCTCGAAGCCTGTTCGTACATTTTTCCTACATTTTGCATGCTTCTTGTGGTTGGGTAAGCTGTGGTCGTCCACTGACGCCATTCCTCCTCAGTAGTGGTTTTGTCACATACCAATAGGAGTGCTGAAATCGTAAGTGGGAAAATAAGGCGACTACTTGTGTAAAGTGGATGGGTATTTGTCAGACGTAATTCTTGATAATGGAAGCAAGAATGAAGAAAAATCAACAAACTTTATACGGTTTATGGAATTAGAAAAAAATTTTCGACAGTGTAAAATGTTGTAAGGGATTCGAAATTATAAGACAAATAGCAATTAACTATAGGAGAAAGTGGGTAATATATAATATGTATGAGAGCCAAGAAGGACCAATAACAATTACAGATAAAGAATGAAGCGTTCAGATTATGAAGAATGTAAGACAGAGAGGTAATAATTCGCGCCTAATGTTTAATTTCACCATCCAAGAAACAATGAAGGAAATAAATGAATTGAACAGTGGGATTACAATTCAGGATGAAAGGATATCAATGGTAAGATCCGCTGATGACTCTGCTGTTCTCTGCGAGGCGAATAAGAGTTGCAGAACGTGCTGAACGAAATGAACAGTCTAATGAGTAGAGAATGCGAACTGAAGTAGACCAAAGAAAGACGAAAGTAATTAGGAGTAGCAGAAATAAGACTAGAGACATGTTCAACATCGAAACTGCGGATCGCCAAGTTAATGAAGCTAAGGAATTCAGTGACCTTAGAAACAAAATAACACATGACGGACGATCAAGGAGGACATAAAAAGCAGGCTAACACAGGCAAAGGGGACATATCTGACCACGAGAAGTCTCCCTGCATCAAACACCGTGTTTAATTTCAGGAAGAAATTAGTAGAACGTACGTTTGGAAGACACTACTGTATATTAGTGAATGATGGACTGTTGGAAAACCGGAAAGTCGAAGCATGGAAGCGTCTAAGATGTGGTGCTACAGAAGAATGTTGAAAATTATTTGGACTGATAAGACAAGGAATCAGGAATTTTTCCTCAGAATCTGTGAAGGAAGGAACGTACGGAAAACACCGAGAAGGAGATGGGATAGGAAAGGATATGTGTTAAGAATAACAGGGAATAACTTCCATGGTGCTTGAAGGATTTGTAAAAGACAACAGCTGTAAAGGAAGACAGAGATTGCAATATATCTTACAAATGTTTCGACAATGTTAACTGGAGGACTTCCAAGCATCGTGCTTGAGGGACCTGTAAAAGATAAAACTGTAGAGGAAGACAGATAAGAATATATCGAACAAAGAGATCGATAGTGTTCACTGGAGGACATCTGGATGGGCCAGACAGGCACCCCACTCCTGCTGCTATATTTTTTGTGTATTCTGCTCGGACTGTAGAAACCACGAAACCAGAACTCAGTCGTACCGATGCACATCGAGAATTGATTCAAGAGATTATCTTTCAAGCTATTTTCAACATTTAAACATTAAATTACGTAAATAAATTAACGGATAACCTGGCTGATATGTGCTCTCTATAAGAACTGCTGATATGTGTTCTCTATAAGAACTAAAATGTTGCTGTGAGGTTACGCAAATGACTTTACACAGTCGTGGATGTTGCCGACGAAACATTAAACTGCTGTATTCTTATATTCCGCAACAGACAAATGAGTGGGGTCGCAGACACACAGACAAATTAATAATGCCACTCGCTTTTTCTACTTGAAATTATGTAAATTCACTTTATAACGTTTCTGAGGGAGGGGGGGGGGGGAGGAGCAGGTGTAGTGGATTAAAACAATTGGCATATGCTATTGAATTTGCACATTTAGGGATCTGAAAATAAAACCAAAGATAAATGTGGAAAGGGAATTAGAGTACAGGTAACAAGAAAATTCTTTAACATATCCCAACGATGCTTCAATTGTCAGAAATGCCAAGGGACTGTGTGCATTACCGCAATAGAATAGAACTGTGTCCTGAAAATATGTTACAAGATGAAGCTCAACAAAAGTATAAGAAGAATACTGGAATACAGTCGATTTAAATCAGTTGGTGTTGAGGGAATTAGATCACGAAATGAGATATTAAAAGTAACAGATGTGTTTTGTTATTTGGGCGGCGAAATATCCAAGGGTAGCTAAAGCAGGGGGGATATATATTTCTGGCTTGCGATAGGAAGAGAAGTGGTTCTGAAAAACAGGAAATTTGTTACTAGAGATTTTAGTTGTCTGTCAGGAGACAGACTTCTGCAGAAGTGAAAAACTAACAATATAGAGTTCGGGCAACAAGAGAATAACAGGTTTTGAAATATAGTGCAATAGAAAAATACTGGGGATTAGATGGGTAGACTGAATAGATTTTATTTATTTATGCATTTATTCTACCTGGCATTATTAGGTCCTTCAGGCCCTCTCTTACACCTAACCAGGCATACTCAGATTGAATAAATAAATAATGAAGGGATATTGAAGCAATCTAGGGAGTAAAGAAATTTACGGCACAACTTGTCTAACAGAAGACATCGGTTGATAGGGCACATCCTGAAGTAGCAAGGAATTGTCAATTTAGTAATGGAGGGAAATGTGGTGGATAAAACTAAGATTAGGGCCAAGGCTTGACGACAGTAAGGGGGTTTAAATGGATGTAGGCTGCAGTATTTATGCAGAGATTAAGATGGTTTCACAAGATAAGAGTACTGTGGAGAATCTCATAGCAGCTTCCAGACTGTAAAACGCAACAACAACGAGATATTATGGAGTTCGAAAGAGACGTAGACTACAGGGATCTGTAAAAAGAGAAACAATAAGGCATGAAGAATATTTTCGCTAGTTGATCAACAGCTGTCAGAATTAGTGGAACTCCGTGGTATCGATAATAAGGAGTCAGTGGACGTTTCTGACTTGGTAGAGCATCTGGACAGTTCACTACGCTGGGCGCAGTGCTGCCAACTTTTCCCATCAAGCGGCGCAGCGCCAGCGCTGGCCGGCCGCCCACCTGCAACTTTCAATTAGGCCGTCGCCCAGCGGTTCCCCTTTCCCCTCTGCTCACTCCATCCCCTCCTCCCCCACCCCTCTCTCTCGCTCTACCACTGTCTCTCTTGAGCAACTTGACGAGTGTCCGCCTGCAGCGTTAATGGGCTACACGGAGGGGTTGACTAACTATGAGATGAGGTCGCTCCTGACTTGCAGTCTTCACACTGCTGCTTCATAACTTCACCTTGAAACCCCACTCCTCACGTCGTCGGGTCAGAACTATAGCTTATACAAAATTTTCAGAGCATTGCCGCCGTTGTGCAGCTACAATGGATGTGGATGTTAAGTGGGCCATTAAAATTGCTACACCAAGAAGCAGGCATGGAACAATAGTCAGACTGACACGAGGTGCACTACATACTTCAGTATGCAAACAGTATTAAAGCACATCTGATCAAAGTAGATAGCAGTGCTGGCAAATCTACGTTCTATATACAGGGTGCCTTTACTAAATGGGAACAAGTTGTCTGTAATGATCCTTCAATGATAAAAAGCAAGAAACCTCATACCTACATAGGAAAAGCATGGTGTCTATGCTGTAGGATAGTTATTAATTAATCTTGCCCATATAGTACATTGCAGTGACTGACACACTGGCAAGAGACTATTGCTAGACAAGGAGTTCGCATTGGCTCCATCGGGCCTCTAAGTATGTGTGACCATCACACAGCAGCGACTGCTGCACACATTCAGATGTGCCATTCTGCAACCGAACGCCGTCACTTGCAGAATGAGTCCATTATTCCGCCGGCCGCGGTGGCCGTGCGGTTCTGGCGCTGCAGTCCGGAACCGCGAGGTTGCTACGGTTGCAGGTTCGAATCCTGCCTCGCGCATGGATGTTTGTGATGTCCTTAGGTTAGTTAGGTTTACGTAGTCCTAAGTTCTAGGGGACTGATGACCTCAGATGTTGAGTCACATAGTGCTCAATCGAACACATCTGGGATGTGATTGAACATAGTGTGTCTGTACCCACCGCCCCCCCCCCCCCCCCCCCCCCCGAATCAGGAATCTACGGGAATAAGGTGACGCGTGTGCCACCTCCCTCCAGCGACCTAGAGAGGCCTCATTGCTTCCACGCCAGGATGCATCGCCGCTGTTATCCATGCCAAATGTGGATGTTCGGTTATTAGATAGGCGGTCTTAATGTTCTGGCCGATCAGTGTACAGCTTTAACCACATCTAACGGAAGTTATGAAGCTACTGTGCTTGTTATTAGGAGGAGGGAAGGCCGCTATGCAATGCCGTCTGAAGCCTGTAAGAGAACGATATGAGATTTGGCCCAATTGTTAATTTAAATCGCGCCACGGGATCTAACTAAACGATTTCAGCACGATTGATCGGGGAATGCATCGCATTAGTAATTTAACGGATCTTTCTCAACCAGGACAGCTATCCTCAATAATCAGAAGAGGTGAACAGTAGTGAAATAAGAAAAGACAACAAATTTGAGCCATGGAAAAGGACATTTAATAACTCGAAGTATTCTCCTTAAAGATCAGATACTCTTGTGGGTCATGTGTGTTTACAAAAAAGACATCTCTGTTACGTTTGTTAAATCGTGTAACTGCTACAACACGTTCTTGAATGTGGCGCTCTTTGCAGTCCTGTTTATATTGTTTTAACTGTGTAATGCAAATAGAGAAGCACGCGCTTCGAATATAAGTTAGCAGAGAAGACATTTTGCACGTTATTGAACAGGATGGTCTGGATATAGTAACGAGCTGAGAACAAGGTAATGACAATGCTTCTACAGTGGTAGGGAAGAATTTAATTGTCGGCCGTTGTGGCCTAGCGGTTCTGGGCGCTTCAGTCCGGAACCACGCGGCTGCTACGGTCGCAGGTTCGAATCCTGCCTCGGGCATGGATGTATGTGATATCCGTAGGTTAGTTAGGTTTAAGTAGTTCTAAATTCTAGGGGACTGATTACCTCAGATGTTAAGTCCCATAGTTCTTACAGCCATTTGAACGAACTTAATTCGAAGATACTGTTTCTACCATATGAAACCACTCTCTCAACTTGTGCGGACTGAATGCTTTTGGAACTATGTGCGACGTTTTTTGGACATCTTAGAAAGTTTGAGAGTGTTTCACTCAGCTTCTACCCACGGATGGACGATCGTTCTGAAAGACACTGAAGTTAAAGGTAAGGGACTTTCCCTACCAAGCTCTGAAGCCTGCGTTTCGGTGCTTTAGAAACTTCTTTAAGACCATAGAAAGCAGAGGAGCTGCTCAAAGTCTGTCACCTTTATTGTGTGATTTCTCGTTGTTGTAATTTTGGTGTTTATGGTGGTCTTATGAAAAGTCAACCATGCTCAGAAATATTTAAAGATTGTTGAAGTCAGTTCCGGAATATGTATTACTGGGATGATAAGCCTAAACCCCTTTGTGAAAGACAAAAGAAATTGACTTCTTGTTGAAGAACTTCTACTTGCGAGGATGAATGTGGAAAGAGTGGAACTGCGAAGAAGGAAATGAGATTTAGAGAGAAGATGCAGAAGAGACACTCTGATGCAGGAACTAAAAAAGTCAATGATAAAGAGCATTTCCTCTAAGAAATCGATACATGTTGCAAAACAATGGAATATATAACAAGGCGTTTTGCTGTGTTAGAGCCTAGCAATCTTATTAAAAATCGAATTTCCCGCGACTGCACAAAGTTTAGCTGAAAATTGTTCGAGATTTCCGAAGATCGAATACTTCTAGAAATTACACACTTATGAATATTACTGCAGGCTGGCAGAGTTCCAAAATAGTCTCTTAGTTGCAAATCTTTAAGATTACTGCTCGCAGATGAATATAAATTTTCTAAATCTGTTCTCAAACTCATTCTGCCATTAAGATTTTTCTTATTTTCTGTGTTTCGGTTGCGTCGTGTTAAGGAGTTTTTCAGACTTCAAACTAATAAAGAATTACTTGATGTCCACTACGAGTCCAGCACGATTATCTAGTTGGCAATTCATAATTTATAGCTGAAAAACTTAACACACTTCTCGGACAGACCCAAACTTCCTTGTGTCCTCAGTGTCTACTTCCCTCAGTTATAGCATAATTGTGTGATTCCCACACTGGGAGAGACTTACTTTAATTTTCTCTCAAAGTTGCCTTGGCTTTGGCATGAAACACATTAGAGTAGTGTCTGTATTTGACAGTGTCCTTTAAGTTCGATGCAATGTACCTCTGGACATTCATGCAAGTCTGAAGAAACATTGCACCGAACTTTATAGACACTATCAAACAGAGACGCTGCACTAATGTACTCCATGTTACACTCACCCACCAGTAAGATGAACTTTGGTTAATTGTACTGCTTCATTAATAAACAATTAAACTACGTCGTTTATAAAATATTCAAGATTATAAATTGCTTACTTAACCACCTGAATCAAAAATTGCTCCTCTCAAATAATTTTTGTGAGGTTGGTGAGAGCTGGGGGAGGCGTGCTCAAGTTAAAAGTACACACTGGGTGCCAAGCTACCTCATTACACCACTAGTCCCAACAACATGAGAAGCTACGATATGTTGCAAAGACAACCTATGCAAAGAAGATCGATGAATGCCACAGTATAAACTATAATGGAGAGTCATAATTTGCGCGTTAAACGCGACGCAGGCTAATAGTTAGGGCAAGAGGGCCTCATTAGACTGGAGAAGGAAGAACGAAAGGTCTTGAGAGACAGCAGAGCCGCGAAAAAGCAGGATGGCGTCTTGATAGGCACATCAAGGCAATAGCTGTATGAGGGTGTTGTCTTAAAATATGACACGGAAGAGATATTGAGATGTGCCGGGAACATCAAGGGGACGGTCGACAAGATTTTGGCCAAGATGGAGTGGAACGCAACTGGCTCAACAGGAAACAACAGAAGTCGAAACGTTAGTAGCATTGTCACATTTTGACGTGCCAATACCCTCAGCTATAGTGGTATGTCAAGGGTGGGCTATTTCCGGGGTCAGCCTCTTAAGATCATGGAACCATAGAGAGAAAGTAGGAGAGAGAGAGAGAGAGAGAGAGAGAGAGAGAGAGAGAGAGGATAGCAAGCCATAGACTTTTCTTGGACAGATACAGCACCCGCAGTAGCCCTTCCCACTACCAGAAAACAAAGAGAGAGGGAGAGAGGGAGAGAGAAATTGGATTAATCCGGAAAATCCGATTATAAATTCATTATACTGACGAAACGATGAGTTTATTGGTACCAAACACGGGCCTAATAATTGAACAGTTGAAAGGCTCACTAATTACATCAATCAATTTGACTATCAAAACTAATTTTCTCTGGTCAGCAAACACCACTGATGTCAAGCCTGCATGCCTGGCTCTCGGTTGGATGGGGCTAAACATTTTTCCTGTTCACCAGTCAATTAATATTAAAATTGCTCAATAGGGCAATTTTTTAAAAAGTTGCAGCCGTCATTGTAAAACATGGCTGGAGGGCACGCTGGGGTGTAGGGACTGTGAGTCTGAAGAACTGGCACCCAAACAGGCCCCGTAACTTTAACTACAAATGGCCGGGCCACTCTGGCGGTCTGGGGGCATAGGAACCGTTAGTGCCTCCTTCCCAGCGGGCATTACTTTGACTCCAGCGGAAGTGTACTAGGGATGGCGGCTGAGGAAATGAAAGCACGGAAGACAGTTGTAAGCAGTCGCTTGAAGATGTAGGACGTGTCTCCCTGTGAGTAGCCACAACGTCCAAGTTACCGCCACCTCAGAACACACTGCCTCTCCATAACCTTGGGAGCAGCAACGTGTATGCAGCAGATAGCAATCGGGTAACGTGATCGGCGGTCGGGAGCTTCCAGTAGATACCGTAGTTGTTATTGTGCAGTCACGCTGAATGCGACGCTCACATTCGACCCCGCAAATGTGTCATCCGTAGTGCAGTAAGCTGTAACGCACCGATCTGTTTCTCGATTCCAGTGGTTTGCATTTCTCATTTTCAAAGTTCGACTCTCGACATGATTTCTTTATCTCTCTTTACGTGATGGTTTTCCATTTTATTGCTATATTGCACTATCTGGTGTGTTTATCATGTGTATCACCCGACCTGCAGCAAGAAGTTAGCTGGCCGAGTCGTTGGCAAATGTGAGTAGACTGGTACATTTGTGAGACAGGGCTACCTCAATTTTTGTTTCTTTTGGGTTTGCCGTATACCTTCATGTCAAACTTCATCGAAGATCTTTCAGCTACAGCAGCTTTCCGTTTTTTGTTGATTATGTCATCGACAAGGTAACCAACTCCTGTGAGTGGGTTACGAAGACGAATGTTTACGTGGTCAAGGGACAGAAGGTCAGGTCTTTTTAATATGACCACCTGCCAGAAGCCTGAATAACGTCCTTTTGCAGCACAGGCCGTTGTGAGACGTACAGAAAGAGTCAGAGAGGTTCTGGAAGTTACCGGCAGGGATGTGTAGCCACGTGACTCCGGTGCAGTGATCAGCTGCCTTAGGTTTCTCGGTTAAGAATCCACGCCGCACTAGACCTGTCGTAGTGGTTCACAGATTCAGATTCACGATTGAGTTTAGTGGTCCACAGATTCACGACTGAGGTTCAATTCGTGGAATTTGGTGGCAAGGGGACTACGGTAAACTCAAATTGGCGATCTTCGGACCACACACGTACACTGCGTAGCACGATGCATTGTCCTGCTGATATATGACATCGTGCCGAGGAAAAACAAGCTACATGTAGGGTTGCACATGGTCCTTCTACATATATTCTCCGCTAGCCACCAAGCGGTGTGTGACGGAGGGCACAATTCGCGCCAAAGTCATATTCCCCCCCCCCCCCCTCTGTTCCACTCGTGGATCGCACGAGGGAAATGCGACTGTCTGAACGCCTCAGTACGAGCTCTAATTTCCATTATCTTTGAATGGTGATCATTGCGCGATTTGAAAGTTGATGGAGATAACATATGGTGTACATCCTCGGTGAAGATCGGATTTCAGAATTTAATGAGCAGCCCCTTCCGTTTAGTGCGCCATCTATCTGCAAGTGCCTCCCACTTTAAAACTTTCTATAAGATTTGTAACGCTCTCGCCATGGCTAAATGAACCAGTCATGAATCTCGCCGCTCTACTGTGGACCGTCTCAATCTCTTGAATCAGACCCAACTGCTAAGGGTCCCATACAGACGAACAATACTCTAAGACTAGACGAACTAACGTATTGTAAGATATTTCCTTTGTTGAAGGACTGCGCCGCTTCAGGATTCTACCACTAAACCGCAATGTAGAGTTTGCCTTACCCGTTACTAGTGTAATCTGATTTCCATTTGAGATCATTTCGAATAGTCACACCCAGATATTTGACGGATGTTACCGCTTCCAGAGAGTGGGCATTTATTTTGTACCCGTACATTAATGGGGATTTTCGCCTTGTTATACGTAGTATGTTACACTTACTAATATTGAGAGACAACTGCCAGTCACTACATCATGCATTTATTTTCTGTAAGTCCTCATTGATTTGTTCACAACTTTCGTGTGATACTACTTTCCTGTAGACTACAGCATCATCGGCAAACAGTCTAATGCCGCTGTCAATACCATCAACCAGATCGTTTATGTTAATCGTTAAAAGCAGAGGACCTACGCTCGTTTCCGTTGAAATCATCCCGTTCTGGACGACATACTACTCCCTGCCTGTTAGAAAACTTTCTATCCAACAGCATATGTCATCGGATAGACCGTAAGCGCTCACTTTTTGCAGCAAGCGACAGTTCGGAACCGAGTCGAACGCCTTTGGAAAGTTGAGAAATATGGCATCAACCTGGGAGCCGGTAGTGGTATCGATAGCTACGATGCCATGGCATAAGTTAAGTTGGCACTACTACGAGACACTTACGACAGCACCCTCTAGCAGGCACTGTTGAGATCTACGAGCTCCGCTGCAGGTTCAGCCGATTTCATCAAGAGCACACGGCCTGGAAACATAGCTTCAACCTCAGCTTGCTATTGAGACTATGTACTACTTACGACGGGAATACGGTTTTGCACCTACGGGCAAACGTAAAGTTACGTATGTCATTGACTAGTAATTAGATGTACTTTCACGTAAAAAGCTGCACCGAGAATCTTACCTCACCTGTTCCTGCTCACTTCCTACATTCCGCCTACCCATTCCGTTACAGGAGCAGTCCCACGCGACGCCTTCCAGGCGGGATACAAAAGCGGTATCTAGAGCCTGTTGCATATTATGCACAAAAAGGGCCAGCTGTGTCTCGCATGACCACTGTTTCCAAAAACCGTGCTGGTTTCTGCAGACGAGCTTCTCAGAGTCTAGCTTGTCTGAACACGAAATATGTTCCGTGATTGTAGAACAAATGGATGTCAGTGAAATTGGCCAGTAGTTATGTGCATCAGATTTTCTACCCTTTTTATAGATTGCTATGACCTGGACCTTCTTCCAGTCCCGTGGAACTTTACGCTGTTCCAATGATCTCTGTTAGATGATGGATAAGAATGGTGCTATGTTTGCAGCGTAGTCAACATATAATCTTACAGGGATACCGTCTGGGCCAGATGCCTTCCTGGCGCCTAAGGATCTGAAGTTTTACAATCCCAGACACACTAAACACTATGTCAGCCATCCTTGCGTTTGTTCGATAATTGAAAGGGGGAATGGTGCTGCAGTCCTCTACCGTAAACGAGTTTTTGAAAGCTATGTTTAGAATTTCTGCCTTCTGTTTATCATCAAAAATGGCTCTGAGCACTATGGGACTCAACTGCTGAGGTCATAAGTCCCCTAGAACTTAGAACTACTTAAACCTAACTAACCTAAGGACAACACACACATCCATGCCCGAGGCAGGATTCGAACCTGCGACCGTAGCGGTCGCGCGGTTCCAGACTGTAGCGCCAGAACCGCTCGGCCACCAGCGGCCGGCTCTGTTTATCATCATCAGTTACATTACCCGTACTGTCAGCAAGAGAAGGTATTGAATTATTTGTAGCGTTCATAAATTTTACGTACGACCAAAACTTTTTGGATACATGCATGCTTGGCTTGAACCATTGTGCCTTACAAGCCTTCCAAAATAACGAGACAACACAGGGAGTTCCACGAAAGCGATCATCAGACGACAAGAGTCCGTCATTCGATCTGGACTCTTCCGACGACTGTTACAGGATATTTGCTTTCAGACGTTTCGCGCTGCACACGCCAGCGGTCATCTGTCCGATAGAGCATAAAACGCGATTAATCTGAAAAGGCCACCTCTTGCCACTCAGCGGACATCCAGTAACGGTAGTGGCGTGCAAATTCCAGCCTTCATCGCTGGTGACCAGCAGTCAGCATTATACTATTATTTAAACTAGTTGTCACTTGACAGGCAACGGGCTGCAGGGCTCCCACCACCAATAAACCAATGGCAGTCGGCGCTGTCGGCTGCCACTGCGTTGCCACTAGAGATGGGCAAAACTGTTCTTTTCAGAGATCGGATCAGAACTCTTCACTCCCTGAAATGAATTAGCTCTTTTTCATGACTCACCACTCATTTACAATAGAAAATAAATTGAAGGTACATTGCCCTTTAAACTTGGTTTATTCCAGTAGTATACCTGTATTTTGATCTTATTTGATCCTATTTTGAAGTAACACAGATAATGAGTAAGAATTTTGTATTGTTTATTGAAATTTCCACGATATGACAAAGTTTTTGATTATTGATATATTTTGCACTATCGTGGTTTTTTGGGTGATTGGAAAATGTTGTAACTTGAGATTTACAATAACAATATATTTGGCTATAATGTATTAAAATTTCATTAACCTTATACAAATACATCGCAAGCCATATATTTTTAAAGTGAACGTTTCCTTCCAAAGATGCCTAAAATCGCAAAATCCGTACCAGAATAAGAAAAAAATATAAATTTGACTGTAAAACGAAAGTGCTGCATATAGCCTTACGCAGAATAAAACAAGGAAAATATTGGTGTATGACATTTTGCGATACGTTTATCGGTTCGCTCGTAATTAATGCATAAATTCGAGTGTCCATAATAAAAATCCTATAGTAAGAGGAGTCGTCAGGAACCTAATCTGATCAGTTTAAACAAATAAAAATAAAATAAAAACAAATGATGTATACATAACATAATAATGTAATATACATAGCGGTATTACTACGAAGAACAATATCCAGTAGAGACGAACTCCGATGCAGAAGCACTGAGTCGAGCAGGTCGAGCCGCGAGCTGTATTACTGCGTGAGCTAAGACCACAGAGACCAGAGTGACACCTGAGTTGCTTTGCTCAATGCTCTGGCTAGAGTCGAGAATGGTGGGGTGAGCGTTGAGCGGGCGAGTTCCGAGGGTGGGGGGAGCGGTGAACTCACCCGCTCCGAGACAAATCGTCCGTTCCCTTGCGAGCAGGTTGTTGCAAGTAGTTCCTATGTTATCCGCTAGGTGGCTCTCTGTCCTGTTGCTCGCATCAACTGCCCAGAAGGCAGGATGTGCGACTGAAACGATCGCCGACAGAGTGCGATGCGAGGTTAAGCTGCGCCAGGCACTGCACGTGGCAGACGACGCACAGAGATGGCACGGCATATGTGAAACACAAAATCCAATGGGGCACTGCACAATGCAGGCAGCCAAGGCAGAAGCAGGGCAGAGGCCGGCGCTGGCTGTGTTGTGTGGCGTGCACTGTGCTGTGACCAGCAGAGGCGCTGCTGATATGTTCCGTCTCTCTCTCGCTCTCTCTCTCTCTCTCTCTCTCTCTCTCTCTCTCTCTCTCTGCCGTGGGAAACGTTTGGAGCTACCATTCTTTTTTTCTGAATCACTGATTGTTCACTCCTTTGAAAGATTCAACTCTATGAATCAGTTCAAGAGCGGATCCCCCATCTCTAGTTGCCACTTCGCTCTGCTGAGCTGACTAAGGCATTGTGCCAGCCAGTCCTTAGCGAGCCGTTGTAGACGTGCGGGTGAGAGATTTGAGTGACTTGTAGCTTCACGTGTTTACGATGTCTGATGAAGCAGTCGCAAGAGAGGGAGGCCGAGGCTGCACACTTCTCAGAAACCTCCAAAAAGTGGCGGACGTGGCGTCATTATACGCTGTCAGGCGCGTGAATACGTGTGTTCCATAAGGGAGTATTTTGAGAGAGAGAGAGAGGGAGAGGGATGCAGGAGGGCCTGTGGTTCCTTTTGTTAAGGTGGTGGGGCGAACTGCAGCTGCTCTGCAAGTTAGCGAACGATCAGTAATAAGAATCTGCAAGGAGAAATTCACGAAAGAAGGCTCAAGTGAATCATCTAAATTGGAGACACCTGGGAAAAAGAGGCGACTAGAGAAGAGGGGCACAAAACTTGACTCTTTTCAGTAAGATGCCATTCGTCGTCAAATATACGCATTTTATTCGAGGAAGGAGTATCCAACACTGTGCTACCTTCACAGCGGCTGCCCTGTTTCAGGGTAGTAAATCGTCTTTGTTGCGAGTAGTGAAAATGTTAGGATTCCACTATAAATCCATCTCTGGCAGAAAGTTACTAATGGAACGCCAAGATATTGCAGCCTGGCAATGCTGCTTTCTTAGAGAATTAGTGGGAACAAATTTTGATGATATCATTTGGCCTGATTAAACGTGGGTGAATGCAGGACACAGTTTAAAAAAAGGCTGGACAGACGGTACCATCAGTGGTAGTATGGCAGCTCCGATCGGCAGAGGAAAAAGGATAATTGTAACACATGCCAGAAATTCAAAAGGTTTCATTCCAAATTGTCTGCTGCTATTCAGTTCACATAAGACCTCCGACTACCACGATGAGATGAACCACAATACGTTTGTGAAATGGTTTGAAGACTGTGTGCTCCAGAACTTAACAAAAAACTCTATCATTGTTATTGATAACTCTCCTTATCACTCAGTAATACAAGATGAAGCACCCACAAAGGCAACGAGGAAAAACATTGTTAGCTGGTTACAGAAACATAAGGTACAGTTCGACAGTAATTTGACAAGGGCAGAATTATTAGAACTTATATCGCAACACAAGCCAAAGAATCCGATTTACATTGTTGATGAAGTAGCAAAAAATACGGGCATAAAGTGCTCATATTGCCTCCTTACCATTGCCATTTCAACGCAATAGAGCTGATTTGGGCTCAGGTTAAACGGCATATTGCTGCAGAAAATAAGAAATTCACATTAACTGCAGTGGAACGCCTTTTGATAGAGGCAGTTGAAATTGTGACATCGGAAGACTGCATCACGTGAAAGGAGTGATACAGGACGCATGGAACAATGAAGGTATCTTACAACAAAGTGTCGAAGACTTGATTATATCTGTCAATACGAGCAGCGACACGGATAGTTCCACTGACTCTGACTCTGAATTAAGCGGTGTTTTCGCGTTGTCTGATTAGTGTGTAGTGTGCTTACTGCCATTAAATATTGTGTTTGTGAATTTATTTCGATTAATCCGTATTCTTGTTGTGAGACTAAGCAATACCGTTAGGCCAGCTCTCGTCATCTGCTTACGGTAAGTTAGACTGAATTTTAATTCTATTTCATTTTGTATGTACATCAAGAAGTTATTCAGTGTGTGTAATAGTTTTCAAGATTTGCAATCTAAAGAAGAAAACTTTTCCGGACGCGGAAATTTCTCACACTTCAATAGTTAATGTAACTACGGCCCTAATAAAATTAAGAAAAGGTATTTGATATGCTTATAGACACCACTGAGACCGATACTGTACGTAAATTTCAAAATATTTACATAATATTTATAGGAGATAGAGATTTTAAACGTCATACTTGTTTCGAGTTCAGCACTGATAGGGTTGCTTAAAAACGCTGTTTTCAGAAATTTATATACAGGAAACGTAATGCACTACGAAAACTTTTAAGGATTCTTTGCCGAGTGCGTTACTTTGGTAATGAATGGAAAAAAATATTTTGCTGTGACAGCAATAGTTTTTCAATAATGACGTGATAAGTTAGAAGCTGTTTGCGAAATCGAGGATTTAAATGGTTTCAAACAAATAAACATAACTCTTGTCCTAATTAAAATTAAGAATAGATATTTGACAGATTGAGAGAAATTGTAGAGACATACATCATATTTCTGACTTTGATCAAGGTCGGATTGTAGCCTACCGCGATTGCGGTTTATCGTATCGCCACAGTGCTGCTCGCCTTGGTCGAGATCCAATGACTGTTAGCAGAATATGGAATCGGTGGGTTCAGGAGGGAAATGCGGAGCGCCGTGCTGGATCCCCCAGCAGTCGAGATGACAGGCATCTTATCCACATGGCTGTAACGGATCGTGCAGCCACGTCTCGATCCCTGAGTGAATAGATTTGCAAGACAACAACCATCTGCATGAACAGTTCGACGACGTTTGCAGCAGCATTGACTATCAGCCCGGAGACCATAGCTGCGGTTACCCTTGACGCCTCATCACAGACAGGAGCGCCTGCGATAGTGTAGTCAACGACGAAACTGGGTGCACGAATGGCAAAACGTCATTTTTTCGGATGAATCCAGGTTCTGTTTACAGCATCGTGATGGTCGCATCCATGTTTGGCAACATCGCGGTGAACGCTCATTGGAAGCGTGTATTCGTCATCGCCATACTGGCGTATCACCCGGCGTGATGGTATGGGGTGCCATTGGTTACACGTCTCGGTCAGCTCTTGTTCGTATTGACGGCACTTTGAACAGTGGACGTTACATTTCAGATGTGTTACGACCCGTGGCTCTACCCTTCATTCGATCCCAGCCAAACCCTACATTTCAGCAGGATAATGCACGACCGCGTGTTGCAGGTCCTGTACGGGCCTTTCTGGATACAGGAAATGTTCGACTGCTCCCCTGGCCAGCACCATTCTCTCACCAACTGAAAACGTCTGGTCAATGGTGGCCGAGCAACGGGCTCGTCACAATACGCCAGTCACTACTCTTGATGAACTGTGGTATCGTGTTGAAACTGCATGGGTAGCTGTACCTGTACACGCCATGCAAGCTCTGTTTGACTCAATGCCCAGGCGTATCAAGGCCGTTATTACGGCCAGAGGAGGTTGTTCTGGGTACTGATTACTCAGGATCTATGCACCCAAATTGCGTGAAAATGTAATCACATGTCAGTTGTAGTATAATATATTAGTCCAATGAATACACGTTTATTATCTGCATTTCTTCTTAGTGTAGCAATTGTAATGGCCAGTAGTGTATGTCGTCCACTGTTAGTGCTGCCACCCGTCGTCTGTGCGTGGCTATTCCACTGTGACGTCTAACAAAGTTGGTGCTCACGTTAACGTGATTGTACGGCGCAAAATAGGACGGTTCTACGAGAATAAAAACTTTCTAGCCCTACGTGTAAGTTAAAATTCATCTCAAGTTTCTATCTTCATTCATGTAGAGAATATGGCATTGTAGGTTAGTACTTTTGAAACACACTGTACTACTGACTAGTAGCAGAACGTTACCCGCCCCGGGCAACGGGAAGTGCGATGGCAACTCTGCTCTGACAGCGTGAGCAACTACTAACAACGGAGTACAAGCGGCCCCAAGTGTGGCGGCAGGATATGGGTGGCGCTCAGAATGGCAGGGCTGCAGTTGTCGCCAGCAAACAATACCACGGCAGGTAGCAACTGCTACGCCAGTAACTGTCGTCGCTCGTTGCGCTGCTCGTGTTGTCATCACTCACCAGGTGGCAGTGCAGTCGTGCGCCTTGTTCCACGAGAATGGGACACGAGGTGCGAGTCGATCCACAAAAGAGGCTGCAGCGGTGTATTACTACAGTGAGTCCTTTTGTGAGGACTACGAGGAAACATCGAATCGCAGTAAAACGTAACTTCATCTCTAACCTCTGCGTAACGTCTTAATGATCATCGCAAGGTTGAACGTAAGACCAAAGTGTCAACGTTAAGAATGCAAAAGAGAAAGCCGATAGGAGGCAAGGGCAAACTGAATTATTTAACGGGGGAGGGAGGGGAGGGGTACAGCTCTCGGCTGATGTGATAGAAAAAGAAGTGGGTCATAGGAAATGTAGTATTAGAATTCGACAGAGCATTGGAAGATTTGCGATCAAACAAAGCGGAAGGAACCGATAAAATACTTTCAGAGTCGAGAGTTTCAAAATACTGTGGTAAGTGGCAACCAACGATTAGTCTGTAATAACTGTCAGATACATCAAAGGATTTTCCGGTGAACATGATCACACAATTCCGAAAATAGTGAAAGCAGATAAATGCGAGAAGTACCATACAGTCAAGTTGATAGCTCGTGCATGCAATTTGGTGACCAGAGTAATATACAAAGGAGTGAAACAAACGATTGATGATCTTTAAAATGACGAATCTTTGGGAATGGTGAAAGCACCAAAGAAGCAGTTCTGACATAACGTGTGATAATGGAAATAGGGCTTTAAAAAATTCCATAGGATTTGTAGGCCTATGCAACTCATGGGTGAACCAACGTGTTGACAAGTTATCTTTACTGCGCTGCAGAATTTTCGCTCGGAAGCCCTTACACATATTCCAAACAGTCTCCTAAGCTAGTTATATATTATTGGATCTTTCAAGGAAGACATTCTTGACTGTCGATTTGATGCACCTCTGGGTACAGTCATAGTTGCGCAAGAAACTGCAAGCGTTTTTCCCCCAAGGCACTAACCGTCTTGTTTCACAGTGGGATAACTGTATTAACATTTATGGAGATTATTTTTTAAATAATAAACAGTTTACCTACTTTCTTTCAGCGGACTCGTTTTCATTTGAGTGGAACGCGCGCGCGCGCGGAAATTAGGGACATGTTGGATGGAATGAAGTGTGTACTGAGCACAGATCATGAACTGACGGCAAACGAAAGAAAGATCAAACATGTTTGGACGTCTCCATGACCAAACTGCGAACGAAGTTGTCAGATTTCTTGGTGTGCCATCGTGAGTGCAATGTACGGTGAACCGTTCGCAACCATGTAACGCGGTGTGAGACCTCTCATTGTAAAAAGATCCTAACCGACAGGAATAGGATACGAGTATCACATCTTGTCAATAGCAGTAGGTTTCAAACCTGGCAGGAACTGCTGTTGTTCGTGAATGAAGGTCCATCCCAATCAGTTTCCCAGCGAACACATGAAGGAATCTGTAAGCAGTGGACATTTAGGGACGAATACTTTGTAAAATGCTATTTCTCACAGTGTCTACATACATATACACGCCAGACAACACAGACGTGGACGCTTGGATGCGTGTTGCGTAGTCCGAGGAGTCGCAAAACGTTCAAATGTGTGTGAATTCCTAAGGGGCCAAACTGCTGACGTCACCGGTTCCTAGACTTGCACATTACTTAAACTAACTTACGCTAAGGACAACACACACGCCCACACACACACACACACGCCCGAGGGAGGACTCGAACCTCCGGCGGGAGGGGCCACGCAATTCGTGACGTGGCGCCTCTAACCGCGCAGCCACTCCCCGCGGCTCTAGGAGTCCCAATTGTGGCCCTTTTCAAATGATAGAAAGCATCTAATGCAGTGACAGTCCAGTGACGCTTTTAACCCAGGATGCAGTGCAAGCCAGAGGTGGTTCTGTTACGTTCTGCAGGTGTGTTTCATACAATGACCTGCATTCACTTGATCAGATTACCGTGAAGATATAGCAGCATGTTTATTTTGTGAATAAAAACGTCGAGATCGCTTAATACAGGGGCGGGCAAACGCTGCACGCGGCTCATGAGCACACAGCGCTGCACGTGTGCTGCTCGCGGGCAATCGTCGAACGGGACAGTGACGACAGCCTGCAGGTTACTGCAGTGTAGTACCAGGCTAAGCTGCGGACGTTGAAGCGAAGCGACCACTACGTAGTGAACGTTGTATTTCAATAACCGGAAAATGCAGAGTGAATCAAGGAAACGGAGAATTGGAGATTTGCTATCGTTTAAAAAGGAATGGGAGACTCATTTGTTCTCTGTGGAAAAACGTGAAAATTGGAAATGTATAATATGTGACAGTATTGTCGCTGGTGAGCGGAAGTTTAATATTGAACGCCATTATATCAAATTTCAGCATGTTACCGTTCTTAGTGCAATAAAAGAGGAATTTCTCAAGCGATTTGGGGATATATCTTACTTATCCCAAGGTTTTGAATAGTTCTCCAGAGAATCTGGTTTCTGTAGATGATATTCATCTCAGTTTGCAAATGGAATTAATAGATCTACAGTGTAATTCTCATCTGAGAGTCAAGTTCCTTTTGGCAAGACGTGTAATAGATTTTTATCACGACTTTCCACAGCAAGAGTTTCCTCGTCTCCATAGTGAAGCCATGAAGATAGTCAATGTTGGGCTAGACATACTTTTGTGAGAGATTTTTTTCTGTTATGAAAATTAATAAGTCTCGGTTAAGAGCAAACATCAGTAATGAAAATTTACGTAACTGTTTGCGTTGTCTGTACGTAGAAATTTTGTTCCAGACATTAAAGGTATTGTAAACTCCACCTGTGATAATTAAATAAAACGTATCGTGGGTAATAGGTACTCTTTCAAACCATGATTTCTGTCAAGCACTCCTACTAACCTTATTCCTTCATTTAATAAAGCAGGCCAGGAAACAAAACGCATTACAGAGGAAGAAGCAGAGAGACGGTATGGTGGGGAGGGGTGAGAAGCGGGTGGCCAGCTTGCCCCTGTGTGCACGCAGAACACCTGTTAACTGCACACGTGCATGTGCACCGCACACGTGCAGAATTCCTGCCCGCCCCTGGCTTAATATATTACTTTATTTATGACGTCGTTATGGCTATAGTTATCATCGGAGCAAACCTTACAACTTGTAAATCAACTTTTAGTGCAAGCTAATGAAACATATAAATAAGCTACGGCTTCCTTATAGGCTTGATTGACTAACACTATGTGTTTCCTTGCACGTTGAAAGTTTTGCTCTCATGATAACAGACACTAAAGCGACGTCACAAGTAAAGCACACTGGACTCGCATTCGGAAGGACGACGGTTCAATCCCGCGTCAGGGCATCCTGATTTAGGTTTTCCGTGATTTCCCTAAATCACACCAGGCAAATGCCGGGATGGTTCCTTTGAAAGGGCACGGCCGACTTCCTTCCCCGTCCTTCCCTAATCCGATGAGACTGATGACGTCGCTGTCTGGTCTCCTCCCCCACAACAACCCAACAAGTAAAGTAATATATTAAGCATTCTAAACGGTTTTACTCACAAAATATCCAAGAGTGGATATTCAATCAGGAAATTCATTTCCTTTAGTAATAACAAAACTTTTATCTCAACGTTTTCTCTGATAAGTGTGATAATAAGTAAGCCTGAGAACATTGTCATCTTGCAAGATGACAACAGCTTTCTTCCTGGTTTGACATATTATATATACTATATATATAATATATATATTATGTATACTATATATATATTATCTATTACTATTCTGCACTTCGACCGACTTGCTAAATCATCTGATTTGGGTCCTGCACTAAATGTCTTGGTCCGCTTGGAACAGCAGATTAAAATATTACACGAAGGTTATGCTCAAACGTTTCATGAAACGTATTTTTATAACATAATATGCACATCCGATTACTGAGTGTAGCAAACTCTTTACCAGTGCATGAAAACCGCAGACAATATCCACTACTGTCAATTACGGGTGTTGCCACCACCAGGGGCTATTCAGTATGTAGGGTACAGATTACAATGGGTCTCTCGAAAAACAAGTGAATTAAGACATAAAACCACTTTTCTGGAGAATTCTGTATGCCTCACACAAACTCCTAAAGCGTGTCGACTTCATCCTGGATGAAAACGTATTTTACGGTTACCGAATATAAAAAACTATATAACATTAACATTTAAATTTGTCAACTGTGTGTGTGTTATTATGTGTCACGGCCTAAATAATCGTGGGAATTATTTCAAATTGAATAGTTTTTAAAACTAATTCCTGCTGGATTTTTATAGGAAATGTGAATAAATAGCCTATTACATTCACAATTTTATTTACTTTATTTTTCAAACATAAAAAATACATTTAAAAACACAAACAGAGAACTATGAAAACTAAGAATAAAATTTTAATTATTTAAAAAGTGAGAAAATGAAAATTAAATGCTATGTCAAGAGAATAATAATCTTACAAAGTTGTCTGAATAGTGATCGAAATGCACGTTTGATCTTGTCAAAATTGGATATAAGTAATTCTCAAGTCTGCTTGATGCAACAACAACTTGCGCACACTGAAAACTACTAGACGGCTTAGAATGCTGTGTCGTTGTTGAACACAGATAGTTCTTATAGTCGTCGCAGAGCAGTAAAACTGCTTTCTGCTTCGCAGCTTGAAGCTGGGCCCATACACGTAAGTCTTGGCAATGCTTCGACATTACCAAATTATTCTCGGACTTGTTTTGTCATAGAAACCAAAACATCTCTTGTGTCTTTCACGCATTTTACGTTAAATTGTAAGTGAAAGCGTTCAGTTTCTGTTTTCAGAGACTGAGCATTGATTTCCCGGTTATGGAGTTCCCATACCATGTCCTTTTTCCTCCAACAACTCTTTTTCCAAGGAAGCTGCTTCTCATGCCAGGCTGGTCAAGCATTAGATATCTAAGCCCTTGGACAGTCATATATGATTTCAAAATACTCCTGCCCGTAAAATTCTTCAAGCGACAGATATTCGTGTGGAACCGTGCTCTCGGGCAACTGCTTAGGAACTTCTTTTCTCCTTGGAAGTTGCAGCTGTTCTAAGCCACGTGGGAAATATTAACATAACATTCTTCGAACAGCGACAAAAACCTTTAATTCGTCCTGAGTTTGTTAAGGACCCTTAGTTATAAATTCAGCTAATGAATGAAGCCCTGAGACTGTTCTTCTTTATCATTGAAAATCCTTGTTCAAGATTTCTAGAAGCTCAATTTCTTCCTTCCCCGTTACGAAACCGAGGTATGTTTAGCCAGCCTCAGAAACACTAAGTGGGCCAATGGCTCCTTCATATCCCTGTTTTGCTGGTTCTTTCAGTAACTTGAGAACAAAAGAACATTATTTCAAAATTTCATTGATTTGTGACCACCGGCATAGCCATCTAGTAAGACAAAGACTTGATCTTGGTAACATATTGTCTAGTCTTTCAGCTGCATCTTTAATAATATGCATAATTTTGTCTTTTGCTTTTGTATTTGAAAACAATATTCCTAACTGGTGAGCTGATTCCATGGAGTTTTTGGCAGTTCTTCAAATTTCGTGGCTTCCTTTCGTAACCAAATTACAACAACAAGCGTCACAGTGGATAAAACGTGCCAAAGGCTGCTTCTTAATTATAACTGAGTCCATTTATGAACCAGTTTGCTGCTCCATCTTATAGGTTACTTATAGGTAACTTATAGAAGAACATCACAAATGAGTGCAGCTGTATCTGCTCCATGCACGGAATGAGTTCTGCAGAACACCAAAAAACTTTAATGAGGATATAATTCGTCGTCAAACCATCTCACACAAAAACGAATTTTTTCATCACCTGAAATATCCTTTGTGAGACCGCAAATCATTCAGTAAAACAAAGATTCACCGGCCAAACTTTTTGACCTAAACTATTAACAATTGCTGTACTAAGGATTTCAGTTAATTTAATTTGTACTCGTACCTTTGGATAAGCGTAACTTTGTTCTCTTTGAATCCATAATTTCAAAGATGGTTTTTCTTCAATATGGAGTTTCACAGTTCTATTAAATTCCTTCTAATCATCACTAGAATCAACGTTTCTAAAGCCTTTTCTTGTTTATCAAATTTCAATTGAGGTAGTTTTCCTTCCATAGCTGAGTTAAACTGGGTATGGCGCAATGTAGCCCGACTTTCAGTTGCATTCTTCTCGTGTAAGTTTTAAGTTTTTCAGCAGCCTTTCTCCAGTTCCCGGTAAATGCCGTATCAGCTTTAGTTGCAAGAGTTTTGTTCGGGAATAGCTTGGTATATTTTGTGCAATAAAAACAGCATACTTCTTTAGATTCAGTTCCAACTATGTGAAACCAAGGAAACGCCCTACACCAAATTTTCTGGAAGGTACATACTTGGCCTAAAAGATGTTGTACAGGGAAACAATCTGGTAGAATTTCTGGTCGAAATGGAGAGGGGGAGTGCAGCGACGAGTTTTGTCTCTCAGTTGTAGATGAACATGGCAATGGCAGAAGATGCTCTTCAGATTTTTCTTCAGAAAAAAGTTAATCAGTGTCCTCTTCCAAATTGTCTTAGTGTGAACACACCTTTTTACGGGATTAGCGTCAGAATTCTAACTGAAGTCAACAGTTTGTTGTAGTCCCCAGAAAAGATATCTTAAAATAATAGGAAATATTCTATATTGTTCTGGTCAAATAGCCGGTTACCAATCCTTAATAGGGTCAAAATAGTATTTTTCGCAGTTCTCAACATTAGGCGAGGAACACTAGGGGAATATGACTACACGTCGTTTCTGTTCCCTTTTTAACTTTTTTGTGATTTTATGGAACAGTTTGTGAAGGACATAATCGCTAGTAACTGACTTCCCAGTAGAAACAGTGGGTCAGCTTCCCAGATATTGTTAATGATGCAAATCATTCAATAATCATAAAATAATGAAATATTTGAAAACGCGGCAGTAGTCCTAAGTTCCTTCCACACCTAAAGGCTCCACTCAAGCGATACTTTGACTCAGTGTTTGAGTGAAACGGTAATAGACGAAGACCTCTACATTTTTTTTAAATATTGTATTAGTCTGAAGAAAATAATCCTCCAGAAAAACCTCTTACTTTACGAGAATACCCTCCATAAATTCCCACTGCGTAGTTTTCCTTTACTGAGTAGCACGGGTGAAGCTATGATGGGTGAACTGCTGGTTTGTGATAAACATTTTCGTAGGGGAGAATCAAAGAAAAATAATATGTAAGGAACATAAGAGGCTATATTCCATACTTAGAGCTGATAAATTCCTATAAACTGTGTGTTTTACAAAATTTTAATGGTAAAATTGAGTAAACTGGAATACATTTTGTAATGAATATTTACTTACTATCATTCCTTTGCCGTTTAAAAGAAAGACAATATCGATGAATTGCCTTGAGCTCTCTTCATAGCGCTTCCTCTTGACACATGCACTGACTAAATTTTATTATCATACCAAAGGAAAACTGTAAGATTATCGCGAGGCGGTTGTTAGCCATCTGCCTACTGACCATTTCTACAAATTTAACCGAATATCCAAGCAGATTCAGGTTCTCCGTGATTTCCATAAATCGCTTCAGGTAAATGCAGGAAGAGTTCTTTGCAAGGACACGCCCGACTTCCTTCCCCATCCTTCCCTAATCCGACGGGTCCGACGTCTTCGCTGTTTAGTCCTCTCCCCAAAATCAACCAACCAACCATCGATTTGCTTCGGACGATGAGGTGAATGTCTTGGTACAATCATGATCCCATCGCCAATCGCCAACACTCTTCCATGAAGGCATTGGCCGTCTTATCTAAAAAAGGAATAAATGTATTACAGTTATGGCGATTAATTTTGAAATAATAAACAGTTATTTGATTTTTTTCAGCTGTCTCGTTTTAATTTGAGTGTGCCTTACGTGTGTGTGTGTGTGTGTGTGTGTGTGTGTGTGTGTGTGTGTGTGTGTGTTTGTGTGTACGTACAAGAAGTGAGAAGGATCAATAAGAATAGAAGAGTAAGAGAGGGTTGCTCACCCGACGTGTTTAAGCAGTAAACGGAAGAAACATGGAAGAAGTCAAAGTAAGGTTTATAGGTTGGATCAAGGTACAGCTTTGAAGATTGTCAGTGACAAGAATCACTGATTAGATTGCTGGCCAGAATGAAAGTGAAGAAGAATTACAGGACTTTTTGAAGGAAGTAAACTGTATATTCAGCACATACAATGGACTGAGGGTAAACGAAAGCTCAACAATGGTTCAAATGGCTCTGAGCACTATGGGACACAACTGCTATGGTCATAAGTCCCCTAGGACTTAGAACTACTTAAACCTAACTAACCTAAGGACATCACACACATCCATGCCCGAGGCAGGATTCGAACCTGCGACCGTAGCGGTCGTGCGGTTCCACACTGTGGAGCCTTTAACCGCTCGGCCACTCCGGCCGGCTAAACGAAAGCTGGCCGCTGTGGCCGAGCGGTTCTAGGCGCTTCAGTCCGGAACCGCGCTGCTGCTACGGTCCTTAGGTTAGTCAGGTTGAAGTAGTTCTAAGTCTAGTGGACTGATGAACTAAAGTGGTTCAAATGGCTCTGAGCACTATGGGACTTAACATCTGTGGTCATCAGTCCCCTAGAACTTAGAACTACTTAAACCTAACTAACCTAAGGACATCACACACATCCATGCCCGAGACAGGATTCGAACCTGCGACCGTAGCGGTCGCGCAGTTCCAGACTGAAGCGCCTAGAACCGCTCGGTCACACAGGCCAGCTGGACTCATGATCTCAGATGTTAAATCCCAGAGTGCTTAGAGGCATTTGAACCATTTGACAAACGAAAGGGAGACCAAACATGTTCCATCATTTCTCAAGATTGCATCCAAGATGTCAATAACTCATCTTCATAGAATAGCGAACTTTATAACTGTCTTCAAGGCGATCTGCAATTGATGAAATATTCTATTCACTGGGAAGACTTCAAGAACCGCAAACACGAATGGATTTCCGAGTAGCAGAAATGAATTAAGCAACAAACCTATCTCGACTGGGGTCCAAGTAGTGGACGAAGTGAAATTACGTCGGTGCTTTGGAAGCAAAATGACATCTGATGAACGAAGAAATAAGGACATTGAAAGTGGTCTACCAGATGAAACATTAATCTGGTAGCATCAAGCGTAGGATGAATTTAAGCTCAATGGATATTATGTTAGCCATCTTTAAAAAGAGCATACTGTTCGCTTACAAGCGCTGCAGATGGTGTAGGACTGGTCCCATACGATCGTGCATCGTTGACGTAAGTCAGGACATTGACGCGGTGAATATGTGACAGTCGGTTGTATGGAATCTGCGCAAGAAGACTGGTCGACGTCGAGGCGCGAGAAAGTGGCTGAAAGAAACTGCTGTGTTTGGACGAATCCATGACCAAACTGTGAATGAAGTTGTCAGGTTTCTTAGTGTACCAACGTGAGTGCAGTGTTTGGTGTACCACTCAAAGTCAAAGCGGATAAATTCATTACAGCTATGACGATTATTTTTGTAATACGTGGTTTACTTAATTTTTTCCATGTACACTCCTGGAAATTGAAATAAGAACACCGTGAATTCATTGTCCCAGGAAGGGGAAACTTTATTGACACATTCCTGGAGTCAGATACATCACATGATCACACTGACAGAACCACAGGCACATAGACACAGGCAACAGAGCATGCACAATGTCGGCACTAGTACAGTGTATATCCACCTTTCGCATCAATGCAGGCTGCTATTCTCCCATGGAGACGATCGTAGAGATGCTGGATGTAGTCCTGTGGAACGGCTTGCCATGCCATTTCCACCTGGCGCCTCAGTTGGACCAGCGTTCGTGCTGGACGTGCAGACCGCGTGAGACGACGCTTCATCCAGTCCAAAACATGCTCAATGGGGGACAGATCCGGAGATCTTGCTGGCCAGGGTAGTTGACTTACACCTTCTAGAGCACGTTGGGTGGCACGGGATACATGCGGACGTGCATTGTACTGTTGGAACAGCAAGTTGCCTTGCCGGTCTAGGAATGGTAGAACGATGGGTTCGATGACGGTTTGGATGTACCGTGCACTATTCAGTGTCCCCTCGACGATCACCAGTGGTGTACGGCCAGTGTAGGAGATCGCTCCCCACACCATGATGCCGGGTGTTGGCCCTGTGTGCCTCGGTCGTATGCAGTCCTGATTGTGGCGCTCACCTGCACGGCGCCAAACACGCATACGACCATCATTGGCACCAAGGCAGAAGCGACTCTCATCGCTGAAGACGACACGTCTCCATTCGTCCCTCCATTCACGCCTGTCGCGACACCACTGGAGGCGGGCTGCACGATGTTGGGGCGTGAGCGGAAGACGGCATAACGGTGTGCGGGACCGTAGCCCAGCTTCATGGAGACGGTTGCGAATGGTCCTCGCCGATACCCCAGGAGCAACAGTGTCCCTAATTTGCTGGGAAGTGGCGGTGCGGTCCCCTAAGGCACTGCGTAGGATCCTACGGTCTTGGCGTGCATCCGTGCGTCGCTGCGGTCCGGTCCCAGGTCGACGGGCACGTGCACCTTCCGCCGACCACTGGCGACAACATCGATGTACTGTGGAGACCTCACGCATGCCCACTATACGCCCTCGCTCAAAGTCCGTCAACTGCACATACGGTTCACGTCCACGCTGTCGCGGCATGCTACCAGTGTTAAAGACTGCAATGGAGCTCCGTATGCCACGGAAAACTGGCTGACACTGACGGCGGCGGTGCACAAATGCTGCGCAGCTAGCGCCATTCGACGGCCAACACCGCGGTTCCTGGTGTGTCCGCTGTGCCGTGCGTGTGATCATTGCTTGTACAGCCCTCTCGCAGTGTCCGGAGCAAGATCGGTGGGTGTGACACACCGGTGTCAATGTGTTCTTTTTTCCATTTCCAGGAGTGTATTTCGTTCCACTGACTGTTTCCTATAGAACAAGAAATTTTTATCACCAGCCCGTGACAGTGAATCTTGGCGCTTTTCAAATATTTAAGAGCTGTAGCATTCCACTTCTTAAAATAAAATTTGGTGTTTTATATTGAGTTTATAGCGTGGTTGTCACGTTATCAGCCAAAGGTAAGGAATTAATACGGTATTTAGGAGCATTGGGGGTTACCGGGCCCCTCAGGTGGAATGACTTCCCGCTGCCGCAGCTAAGACAGCCCAGCCGAAGCCGCAGAGTTGGCTGCGAGGCTCGTGGCCCGTCAGCCCTACTGGGCGGAGAGTAATCCGTGGGGATCCGTCGCACTCATCAAATATGGAGCGCTCATCCGCGGCGTAGAGCAGCGGGCCCTGACAAGGCGTGGGGTTGCTGGCTCACCATCTGCCGCGCCGCTCTACGCTGCAACACTTCGTCCAGCCACACGACCGATACAAATTACTTTTCTCCGAATTGTTTTCATCTCCGCGCATTCAGGCTATCATTGTTTCCTTCCTGTTCCCCCTTGCGATGATTCCGTGTGATTCTTGTGGGAAGGGTAGCGAACTCCTATGCAGCAGTGAAGTTACGCGCCCTAGAGTTGTGTGCGATCACCATCGATGTTCATAACACGCTAAAACTGGCTACAGACCCAAGACTCAAGTCCTATTTATACTTACCCCCACCCGAGAAACCTGAGGTATGTTCACGTCACACCATGTGCCGGTTTCACGATAAAATCTCATTACTCATATTTGTTTGAATTGGTAATACGAGAGCATGATTTGTACAAAATCTAGACTGTAGTTATAAGAGTCGAAAGACGTGGAAGGGAAGCAGTCGTTGAGATAGAAGATAGACAGATCTGTAGCTTAACCCCGATGTTATTCAATTTGCACATTGAACAAGCATTCAAGAAAACAAAAGAGAAATTATGAAATGAAATTAAAAGTGCAGGAAGAAGAATGAAACACTTTTCGATGAGATTGTAATTCCGTGTGAGACAGTAAACGAGTTTGAAGACCAATTGAACGGGATGGACAGGGACCTGAAAAGAGGTTACAAGATAAATAGGCCCCTATCAGCAAAATAAACGGTGGTTTTCGGAGTGTGTATGTAGATATAGATACAGATGTATATTCACGCCTACAAACTGTCGTTTATGTCGCACTACTCCATCCTAGTGCTGCGATTACTTTTTCCGTCAGGTTAGGTTATCATAAAAGCCGTACCGATTTCTCCGATATAAGACACTGGGCACATATCGCGAATACTATGTTAAACTCCTGGGCTACGTAAAGGTTCATTTGAAATTTTTAAATAATGGATAAATTTTTTCGGAAACTGTTACTTGTGGAGATAACAATCTTGCAGCATTTTAACAGACACTGAATCCAATACGAAACATTACGTAAGTAAGGTATTGAAACACATTTTCCTTTATCAGTACTGTCACTCAGAACGTTAGCTACAGTGGTTATTCTTTTATTAGCTTCGGCTTTGAAATTTTTTCCAGTAATGAGGGCTGTTAAAAGGCCACTGTCTTAATAAAATCAGTTTCCTTCTTTAGTTTAACAGACGATAGTGGTGTAACTATAGCGCCACGATGAATAGCTGTGTGAAAGAAAACTTTCTTACGGATCTAAGGATGTGTTAAACGCAAAGGCACAACTGATACGTATTCGTTGTCTTACGGAAGATATCAGAAGTTATTTTATCATCTATTAATTTAGCTCTCGTTTCTCACATTTTTATGTTCCTCTGCTGTCCCTTAATGCGGTGCAGATGTTCGATATCGTGCCTCTTCAAGCACAAAACACTCCGGCTACCTTGATTGCGGATGCAGCCGCCCTGAAAGTACCAACAATTTGTCCACTTTTGAATTCACTCAGCTCCGAAATAATGCACTCACAACTACGCTGATCTGCTTTTCTGTTCAAGTAAGCATTTATTGCAGTTGATGAATGTTCGATCTTCTGAACTTCGCGGCCGTTAATGATAGCTGGTGAATGACGCAACCAGCCACAAGTACTTTCTAAATGTTTTATTTTAATGCCATAAACGATTTCCGACTACCATGCACATCTTCAGATGGCTAACATCTTTTGGTTCATAGATGTTTTTATCAAAAGCATGTCGTCTGCTTCAAATTGCACAAGAATATTTGAGTATTTAGTGCCACTCTTTCAGTTGTTTCAGTTATACAAATGCGCTAAAGTGCTTTTATTTTATACACGTTATGCAAAAAAGTTGTGTTCACTTACACACGTTCCAGTAGGTGTTTATCTGCTTTGTTGCGGTCCATGTGCCTTTCTAGCTCGATGTATATGTTCTTGAATTCCACCATAGCACACTTATTATAAATAAATCACAGTGGCACAATTCATCATATTATGAAGAGTGCCACAGTGATTTATTTACAATATGTGTGCTATGGTGGACTCCAGAACATATACATCGAGCTAGAAAGGCACATGGACTAAACCAAAACAGATCGCCATGTACTGGAACGTATGTAAGTGAAGATGACTATTTTGCATTATTTTTATTAATGAAACAACTGAAAACTGGCACTAAGTGTTCAAATATTCATGTGAAATGTGGAACGGATGACATGCTGTTGATCAAAACATCTATGTAACGAAAAATATTACCCATCTGAAGATGGAAACCGTAGCCCGAAACCGATTATGGCACTAAAATAAAATATTCAGAAAGTATTTGTGGCTGGTTGCGTCATTCACCACAATCATTAACGGCCGCGGATTTCACTAGATCGAACATGGATAAAATAACATTTCATGCAGTGTTTCCATATTTTCAGTTCAACTTATGTGTTTGTGTTTTTTTCCGTGAACAGCACGCGTAAAAACAAAACAAAAATTCTTGAAAATGTTACCGTTATTTTTGTAATCAAAGATAATTCTCATTTATTGTTCCATTTCAGTTGCACATTTTTACTTAGATTACATGTTTCACTGAATTTGAACGAGGTCGTGTAATAGGGCTACGAGAAACTGGATCTTCCTTCTGCGGTATTACAGCAAGATTTAGCAGGAATATAGCCACTGTACATGACTGCTGGCAGCGGGGGTTAAGAGAAATGTACAGCTGGAAGAAGACCGGGTTCCGGACGGTCACGTGAACAACCGACAGGCAAGACCCTCGTATGGCTCTGGCGCACTGTACTGCAATTTGAGTAACAGTTGGCATCACAGAGACAGAACGAACTGTTACAAATCGTTTACTTGAAGGATAGCTCCGAGCCAGACGCCCTGTAGCATGGACACCATGCCATCGCCTTTTCCGATGGTGTCAAGCGAGAGTTCATTGGATGGCATGGTGGAGGCCTGTCGTGTTTTCTGATGAAAGTTGGTTCAGACTCTGTGCCAGTGATGACCGTGTGTTGGTTAGAAGGATGCCAGTTGAGGATCTGCAAACAAGGTCTCCGCATGATAGACACACTGGACCACACCTGGAGTTATGGTCTGGGGTACGGTTTTGTATGACAGCAGGAGCACTGTCGCGGTTATCCAACGCACCCTGACTGCGAACTTGTACGTCAGTCTCGTGGTTTGACGTGCTGTCATTCATGAACAGAATTCCAGGGACTGTTTTCCAACATGATAACGCTCGCGCCCATACCGCTGTTGTAATCCATCATGCTCTACAGCGTCGACATGTTGCCTTGGCCTGTTAGATCACCAGATCTGTCTCCAATCGAGCACGTATGGACATATGGGACATCATCGGACGGCAACTCCAGCGTCACACCCAAACAGCATTAACTGTTCCTTTACTGACCGACCAAGTGCAAAAGGCATGGCAATCCATCCCACAAACTGACATCCGGCACCTGTACAACACAAGGCATGACCGTTTGGATGCTAGCATTCAACATTCTGGCGATTACACCAGTTATTAATGTACCAGAATTTCACGTTTGCAATGACTTACCTTGTGCTTATGTTAATCTGCGGTCTTGCAATGTTAATGACTTAAAACTATTATACCTAACCAAATGTATTCCCGAAATTTTATTACTCTACGTTAATTATATTTTGTTGTTACGATTCTTTTTTCCGTCAATGTATATGGAACACTTGTTAGGGAAGAAAGCTATGAAGGTTCATAATTCTACTTTCACGGAGCATTTATTAATATCGGGACAATCCAAAACGAGTAGACGACGATTCTACATGGGGTGGGACTTGACGTCTTGGAGGAACTTGAGAGCTTTTGACATATGGTCAATAACGATGATCTCATCTTAAACGAACAGTTACAGCTACGAGACATAAGCTTCTTTAACACCTTCAAGCAATTCCCCGAAACTGTACGATGCTTTGGTTCATGTTTCGGTACACTCCCATTTAGAAAAAATTGTTCCTTTCTTTTCGTTATTGACTCTGTACTTCCTTTCCTGATTACTCGCCAGACGGCACTGTATACTACATTTTTTGCAGATTTTTTGTGAAGAAAAGTTCTCCCATTTTTGCTTATTGTGACATCTTGATAAAATTCCGCTACAGTACGTTCTTTATTCTCAGCATATATTGGTAATTAACCATTTTATTCATTTATGCTACATATTGTCGTAGTCATTTTTGTAGAAGTTATTTTATTCCTGTGTTTCTTTTATACAGCTTTCCTTTTATACTACATACAATTTACTTCGTTTAAAACAACTAGCTATGTTTATATTGACGTAAACTACGTGATCAAAAGTATCCGGACACCCGGCTGAAAATTACTTACAAGTTCTTGGCGCCCTCCATCCGTAATGCTGGAATTCAATGTGGTCTTGTCCCACCCCTAGCCTTGATAACAGCTTCCACTCTCGCAGAAATACGTTCAGTCAAGTGCTGAAAGGTTTCTTGGGGAATGGCAGCCCATTCTTGAAGGAGTGCTGCTCTGAGGACAGGTATCGATGTCGGTCGGTGAGGTCTGGCACGAAGTTGGCGTTCCAAAACATCCCAAAGGTGTTCTGTAGGATTCAGGTGAGGCCTCTGTGCAGGCCAGTCCATAACAGGAATGTTATTGTCGTTTAACCACTCCGCCACAGGCCGTGTATTATGAATAGGTGCTCGATCATGTTGAAAGATGCTTCAAACACAAATGTAAGCATGTGCTGTGATATTGCCGCGCAAAACAACAAGGGGTGCAAGCCCCCTCCATGAAAAACCAACCACGCCATAACACCACCACGTTGGCAGATGACGTTCACCGGGCATTCGCCATACCCATACCCATACCCTGCCATCGGATTGCCAACGTGGTTCGTCACTCCACACAACGTTTTTCCACTGTTCAATCGCCCAATGTTTACGCTCCTTACACCAAGCGAGGCGTCTTTTGGCATTTACCGGCGTGATGTGTGGCGTACGAGCAGCCGCTCGACCATGAAATCCAAGTTTTCTCACCTCCCGCCTAACTGTCATAGTATTTGCAGTGGATCCTGATGCAGTTCGGAATTCCTGTTTGATGGTCTGGATTGGTGTCTGACTATTACACATTACGACCCTCTTCAGCTGTCGGCGGTCTCTGTCAGTCAACAGACGATGTCGGCCAGTACGATTTTGTGCTGTACGTGTTCCTTCACGTTTCCACTTCACTATCAGATCGGAAACAGAGGACCTAGGGGTGTGTAGGAGTGTGGAAATCTCGCGTACAGACGTATGACACAAGTGACACCCAATCACCTGACCACGTTCGAAGTCCATGAGTTCCGCCGAGCGGCCCATTCTGCTCTCCCACGGTGTCTGAGGTCGCTGATATGGAGTACCTGGCAGTAGATGACAGCACAGTGCACCTAATATGAAAACCGTATGTTTTTGGGGGTGTCCGGACCCTTTTGATCACTCAGTGTATTACTGTAACAGTTCTGTATTTCATACAGTTGAGCCTTTATCACGTTACTAGCATCCAGTGTGTGGCGCGCTGTGCACCATGATTAGTTGGCATCGCACCTAGTTGCCCAACGTTCAGTCTAATGTCTGCTCTTTTAACAGGCGGTACCGGTGTAAGAATGTTGTTGCTCCCATGGAGGAGTGTCTTCCATATTTTCTGCTGTTTGACTTGAGTTCCTTAGCTCACCATGTATGTTTACAATTTTAACGTCATATAATTATGTAAGGATCAGTTTTATTCTCCTTTCCATTGTAGTCAAGTGTTAAATATTTTAGACGTTTGTTTTGTAGTATATTCGAAACATTCCTTCTCATGGTCAAGGTTTTTACGTTAAATTTATTTATTATTTTATTTATTTATGCATTTATTTTACCTGGCAAGATTAGAGCCTTCAGGCCCTCTGTTACACCTAACCAGGCATACTCAGATTCAACAAATTTCAGTTTCTACAGAACATTAAGGACATATAACATGTTATACAGTATTAATGTTACAGAAAAAAATAGAGATTATAAAAGTAGTACAATGATAATTATAACAATCAAAAAATAATTATAACAATCAAGAATAATAATAATAGTAATGACTATGTATATGAAAGTAAACATATTTTTTTCTTTTATGAATGTCAGTCCTATTGCTAGTTGGAAATTTTCGCGTTATATTCTTGCAGCTTGTGAGTTATTCTCATCAAGCAGAGACATAAGACGATAGAATGGGGTGAAAGAGATGTAGAAGAGGTAGATAGGTTAGAGGAAGAGAAATAGAATGGTAAAATTCGAAGCTATGATGGAGAGGAGAAAGAAAAAGATGAGAGGGGCACAATAATGGTGGCTATACCGTCCCTAATATGTAAGTCTTGAGTTCCCTCTTGAATGTTAAGTGGTTCTGGATAAGACGCAGATCACAGGGGAGCGCGTTCCATAGTCGTATGGCTGAGATGGAGAATGACACGGAGAAAGAGTTTGTGTTATGTAAAGGTACAGCCAAGATGCTAGACGTATCCGATCTGGTATTGCGGTTGTGGAATGATGATAGGTGTTTAATTCATGTTGATGGTTGGCTGTATAGTTCATGCATTGAAAATTTATTTACCGTTACTGTTTTAAGCCATGTTTAAAATTCCGATCATCCGCAGAGTGACAATGCAAACGAAGGTATGTGTTGATTCTGACGAAAAATAAGAAGACGACAACAGAAAAACTCACTGTAGAATTGCATGTCACACTCGAGAATCCTGTCAGCACCAAAAAAAAAAAAAAACATGAAAGGAGCTGCAAGGATCTGCAGGGCCGAGTGGAAATTAAAACCCACCCATAAATCATGCAGATGCCCTCAACAGGAAAACGTGGTGCTGAGGCCATAAAATATGGACAACAGAGCAAAGGAAGAGAGTGATTTGGTGAGATGACTTTTGTTGAACACTGCCTTACAACTTCTAGAGAAGTTTACGTCCCAAGAGTGAAATATGGCGGGGATTCGACGATGTTTTGGACACTCCTATCGTGGTATTCCGTGGGTCCCATGGGTAACTTACAAGTTCGCATTACTGTCAAGGTTTATGTAACCATTTTGGCTGATCAGGTCCGTCCCTTGCTACAGAGTGTGTTTCCCAGGCAGCTAGATCGCTGTTCACACAGCTCGCATCGTCCAGGACTGGTTTGGGAGCGTAAGATGAATTGTCGAATCTTCTCCAGCCAACAAGACCATCAGGTCTCAACATTATTAGCCCTCTACTTTGTTGAGAAGTTTGCATCATGGCTACCCACCCCCATCATTGTTACCATGTTGCCACCATTTGCAGGAAGACTGGAATAAGATTCCATTGAAAATCACGTGAAACCTGTGTTTATACATTCAGAATCGTCTGGAAGCTGTCTTGAAAGCCAACTGTTCTCCTAACCGTATTAGGTAAGGGTAATTTGTTGTGTTTCTAGTGTTTGGAGGTAGCATTTGTCGAAATTAGAGGTAAAGTTCCTATACTGATATACCCAGAAACCAATAACTGTTGAGATACAGGCCAATCTGCCCTCTCACACCCGTCTGTCTGTAATGTATGAGGGTCGAATGAAAAGCAATGCCTCCACCTTCGTTAATTGGGTTTGGATGAGAATATTTTAATAAATCAAACGCAGAAATAGTCCTTAGAATGTGATCTTTAATTATCAATATTCTCTTTTCCACACAATCACCAGCCAATTGGACACATTTCTGCCAACGATGAACAAGTTTTCTGAAGCCATCACGGAAGAAGTCTGCACTGTTTCCGCAAACACAGTCTCACAGTTCTTTCAACGTCTTCATCAGAAGCATAACGATGACCCCGCAGCCGGCCGGTGTGGCCGAGCGGTTCTAGGCGCTTCAGTCTGGAACCGTGCGACCGCTACGGCCGCAGGTTCGAATTCTGCCTTGGGGCCGTGGATGTGTGTGATGTCCTTAGGTTAATTAGGTTTAAGTAGTTCTAAGTTCTAGGGGACTGATGACTTCAGATGTTAAGTCCCATAGTGCTCAGAGCCATGACCCTGCAGATCGTCTTTCATTATCGGGAAGAGATGGAAGTCAGACGGTGCTAAATATAGACTGTACGGAGTATGCCGTACGGTGTTGAGATTCAGTCTCTGAAGTTCTGCTGTAGTGGCACATGAAGTGTGTGGTTTGGCATTGTCATTCTGCAGGAAAACATTTCCCGTTTCGGTCGCTTGTTAGCCGTCGTTTCAGAGTTCGCAGCGTTGTGATGTAACACTCTGCATTTATTGCTGTTCCACGATCAAGGAAATCAACATGGAGAACACCATTTGCGTCCCAGAGCACTGTGGCCATGATTTTTCCAGCTGAGGACTGCGTCTCGAATTTCTTTTTCTGGGGGTGAGTCTTTGTGTCGATATTCTATAGACTGACCTTTCGTCTCTGGGTCGTAATGGTTTACCTACATTTTGTCTCCTGTCACACTTGAATGGAGAAAGGCGTCACCTTCATCCTCGTAACGCGACAGGAGTTCCTGGCAAATTTCAAGTCTATGCGCTTTCATTTCAGGAATCAGCATCTGGGGTGCCCATCGTGCGCATATCTCCATATAGCCAAGCTCAGCAATAATGTGACCCACACGTTTTGTGAAATGCCGATTGCGCTTGCAGTTTCTCCCTGAGTGATACGACGATCGTACTGAATTAATATGTCAACATTTTGCTTGTGAAACTTGGTGGTTGCTGTCACAGGCCGTCCAACTCTGTTTGTTACACAGGTCAGATGTTCCCGCCTCAACATCTTTAAACTTACTCGCCCAACGACGCACAGTATTCACATCAACACAATCATCATTCTCTGATGAATCTCCTTTGGGGTGACAACTTCTGCTATCAAGAATTCAATGACTGCACGTTGCTTAACTCGCATTGACCGACCGTCTGCGCAGGGTTCCATACTTTACACTGTAACAACACAACCGTTCAGTGCTAAGGCTTCCCGCCAACTGGAGCTGGAGGGAGGAGGCTACGGAACAAGCCAGTGCCTGCCACATACCAATGCTGCCAACTGTTGAAGAGTTATGAAGGTGGACGAATTACTTTTCTGTCAACACTCGCAGAAGTAGACGCTATAGCCAGTGCTGCTGTGGTTACTGCGCTTCCCGACACACCTTTCAGGCACTCTTCGCAGCGAATCAAGCACTTTAAAATGCACCTGTCTCCATTCTCCCTACGTCACATGGGTTGGTCACATGGTCTTATAACGGTAGCACGTTGTCGATAGGTTGAGCATAAACCAATGCCCTTAAACGTCTCTGTAGCCAGAAATCAAACTGCTGTAGGTCCTGTGAACTGGAAGACCATACTACGGAACGTCTACAACCAAACCATCCGCCATGAAACGTTGCCTTGAAGTACGGTTCAGACAAAGTAGGGAGGTGCCCCTTCGTATATAAACCACAGTCATCTTTCTGCTATATTAACGTTCTCCAATAGCGCTGATGGTTCATCGCATAGAAATCAGTTACACATTGCGGCTGTTAATCTGTTTGATAAAGTGTATTGCCCTATGAGTCTTGAAGTCGAAAATTCCTGCCCAACGTCGATACTTAAAGTAGACACTTAAAGTAGTAGATGAGTTGTGATACGTAGGCAGCAACACAAATTATGATGGCTTAAGCAGCGAGGATATAAATGTAGAATGGCAATGCCAAGAAAAGTGTTGCTCTGGAGAGAAAAGAGACTTGTGCCACAACCTGACTAGAAGAGGGAATCTGTTGACGGCACACATTCTGGTACATCAAGGGATCAATACTTTACTGCTGGAGGAGACTATGAGGGTTAAAAGTCGTAGAGGGAGACTAAGGAATAAATGCAGTAAGCGTATTCAGAAGGATGCAGGCTGTAGTAGTTATTAGGAGATGAAAAACCTTGCACAGGATAGAGTAGCATGGAGAGCTGCATCAAACGATTCTGTGGACTGAAGACCACTATAAAAACAACAATAACAACAACAAAAATGATTATGAAGATCTCCTGATGCCTCAACTCCATGATTGGTCTAGGATTTCCATCTACGAACAGTGCGTAATTTTACACGCAACCTCTTGTGATTCCTCTTCTGCATGCAGGATCTGCGAATCTTCAACGAATCGTACCTCAAAATGCAATAGTTTATAGGAACTTTCCTTCTAGCTTTGACCAAGACTTCCTCCTGTAGGAAAACAACACTTTTATGCAGCTTCAACATACCGATGGAGGATAGGACCACCAGGTTATTAAAAATCTCCATTTTCTTTCAGTACCCGTCACGGTTGTGACAATACCAATTCAAACAATTGCGTCCGTTTCCAAACCAAGACCTTGAACGTGATTGTCCGAAACTAGTCACCGCAGACAAACTACTGTTATCGCAACTATGACGAATGCTGAAGGAAAATATGTAACGCTTTTTTTAAAAATTAGGCCGTCAGCAACGGACGGCAAATGTCACGTCAAGATGTGTTTCATTGCTTGCGGTGAAGATCATTACTTTGATCCTGTGATATACAGTACAAGTGCACGCAGTAGGTGCAAATATTTTTCATTAGGGTAAATAGACCAACTCTCTGGTTTACTTTCGTTGCGAAAGATGCTCATAGACTGGAAAAGTCCACAAATGGTTTGCAATTGGGAACTCCCTTCTCCCCAAATCCAGGTCAATAGTTTCTGTTTCCTTTTGCCCTACCAACGATCCACACTGCCCACCAGCGTGTAGAATCAAACGTACTTAAAAGTGATAGTCTAATATTACCTTAAACAATTCATAGCAAATTCATTTTAAAAATGTCTCAGTGATCTACTAAATACGACTAGTGTCTCGAAATGCTTTGGAATATATTCCGAAATTTTTGCGTCGTTGGGCCCACTCTTTACAGAAAACACAAAAAGAGAAACATTTTTAGCGTTTTTTAACGGTGTCAAAAATATGTTGGACGGTGTGCACGGATCAAACTGTGGTCTGTCTCTTACAGCCTCTAATAGTCCCTATAAGGTACTTTTTGACCACGACCTCTCTCAACAGCTGTCTCTTTATGAAGGACGAAGCGCATTCGTCATACCGACTGCTGCGAAAGAATCAGTGCAAAGGTCGGAAGGCTTCCGAGGCAATTCAGTGCTTCATCCGCCCCACCACCCACTTCACCTGACAAACGTTTGGCCATATATCTTCATTCCTCGACGGCGCTCAGATAAGATCCGCCTACATCTCAGTCTCGAGCCGAGACGCCTACATCTCTTGTATACTAGCTGCTTAGCTTCTAGTCTGGCTGCCTCCTCGATTCTGTCCCTGTGCCGCGATGTGTACCTCCAGTTGCTTAAAGATCCTTCCATATACGTCGCCGAGTCAAACAAAATACGTTCAATGCGATTTTGGCAAGTTTACAAAGTAACTCAGTTCGTATACAAGGTGGTTCGTTTACAAGTCTGCGCAATCTTGCATTGCCACTTTTTTAAAGTGATCCAGTCTTGTGAAAGGTGTGATATGGTATTGCGGGGCGGAACACACTAAAAATTCACGTCTACGATTGCCACGAATATCACACGAAATGGATAGGGCCTTGAATTTCCACGTTGCAACAGAACAGCTACAAAAATCTTGTATCGATTTGATTTCAGTCCGGAGTTTTTTGGAGGTCCAAATTTGAATCACTACTCCAAGATGACGCCTGTTTCGTCCCCAAAGAGGGTTGGTCACAGAGAGCACTGGTGAAGCTTCCTTTGGATTGGCTAATAATATATCAGTCATGGCCACACCGAAGGGGTGGCGAGATATGCCTCTGCCAAGGGTGCAGGTAGAGAGGGGGCGCAAAAGGCCGATCGAAAAAAATAATAGAAAGGCTGTTGTTAAATTACCCTGTAGATGAGGTCGAGTTCTACCGCCCCCGTGTTCTTTTCTTCTTCCTACGAACAGTAGCCTTTTCCTCGCTCGGCAGCTAACTGATCAGCCTGAACGTTATGAAAACCTACCTAGTAGCCGGTTTGTCCACCCCTGACACTGATAACAGTGGCGACGTCTCGTGGCCTTGGTAGGTCGCTAGAGGGAGATGGCACCACATCTGCACATTCCAGGAAGGGGGCGGTGAGTTCTGACTCCATGTTCAGTCACATCCTAGATGTGTTTGATCGGGTTCACATACGGCGAGTTGGGGGACCAGAACATGAATTGGAACTCGCCACAGTGTTTCTCGAGCCACTACATTACATCCCTGGCCTGTGACATGGCTCATTACCTTGCTGATAAACGCCACAGCCATCGGAACCGTGACGTCATGAAGGGACATACGTGGTCTGCAAACCAGTGTACGATACTCCTCGCCCGTCAAGGTGCCTTTGCACGAACTACTCTGGTTGCACACGTGAATGTTCCCCAGAGCATAATGGATACGCTGCCAGCTTGTCACCGTCCCACAGTACAGGTTGCTGGAAGACGACGGATTCGTGCCCTCCCATCGGCATGATGTAAAAGGGATCAGCAGTCATCAGACTACGCAACGCTCTGTCACTGCGCCAACGTGCCGATAGTCATGTGCCCATTTCAATCGTGGTTTCGAATGTGGTGTTGACTTTGACACATGCATGGCTCGTCGGCTGCGGAGGGCCATCGTTAGGAGTGTATTCACACACGCTAGTTATCTACCCAACATTAAAGTGTGATATTAGTTCCGCCACATTTCGCAGCCTGTCCTGTTTCACCAGTCTACTCACCCTATGACGTCCGACATGTGTAATGAGGGGCGGCTGCCCAACCCTGCGACGTCTGGCTTTCACCTTGGTTTCTCCACGTGCGAAGTACATTCACCACAGCACTCCTCGGACACCCGACAAGTCGTGCAGTATCCTAAATACTCGTGCCGAGCCTCCGGGCCATCTTTCCTCGGTCAGACTCAGATAGAAAGGGCGTCTTCCTCATTCTACACATGGTCAGCACTTTGGACCAGAAGTTATTGTCTCTGGTTTCGAGCGGCTAACAGAAGTGGTAAAGGCTGCCAGTCTTGCTTGCAAGATGAAAGCAAAGCTGACTATTTGCAGCATACTCGACAGGACAGATTGTGGACCTCTGGTACAGAGCCGCGCGGAGGGGTCTGAATCAAAGGCTCTAATGGTTCTGCGACCGTGTAGGATGCAGAGTCCTCGACTTGCGCCAAAGGGTGGTTGGGTTTCGGTTCCGCTGAATAGGTTATGTGACCACTATATGCAGGAGGCGGCTACACGGGTAGCAGGGGCTGTGTGGTGTGGACTGGAAGGTTTTTAGGTTAGAAGGTCTCGGGAAAACACAAGAAGGTAAATATAGCAACCATCGGTATAACAGTTGTTAAGTGTCATAGATGTGTTGGGAAAGTACCAGAGCTCCAAGCACTAATAGAAAGAACTGATGCTCAAATCGTTATAGGCACTCAAAGCTGGCTAAAGCCGGAGATAAGCTCAGCCGAATTTTTTGCGAAGAACCTAACGGTTTTCCGAAAGGATAGGCTAAACACGGTTGGTGGGGGCGTGTTTTTGCTGTTAGAAGAATCCACTAAATTACAGGCCCATATCATTAACGTCGATATGCAGTAGCATTCTGGAACATATATTGTGTTCGAACATTATGAATCACCTCGAAGAAAACGGTCTATTGACACACAGTAAACATGGGTTAAAAAACATCGTTCTTGTGAAACACAACTAGCTCTTTATTCACATGAACTGTTGACTGCTACTGACAATGGATTTCTGATCGATTCCGTATTTCCGGATTTCCAGAAGGCTTTTGACACTGTACCACACAAGCGGCTTAAGGTCTCAGTTATGTGAGTGGGTTGGTGACTTCTTATCAGAGTGGTCACAGTTCGTAGTAATTGTCGGAAAGTCATTGAGGAAAACAGAAACGAATTTTGGCGTTCCCCAAGGTAGTGTTATAGGACCTATGTTGTTCCAGGCATCCATCCAGATTTGGGAGAAAATCTGAGCAGCCGTCTTAGGTTGTTTACAGATGACGCAGTCGTTTATCGACTAATAAAGTCAAACTCAAAACAAACTGCAAAACGAATTAGAAAAGATATCTGAATGGTGCGAAAATTGGCAGTTGGCCCAAAATAACGAAAAGTATGAAGTCATCCACATTAAGTGCTAAAAGGACTCAGTTTAACTTTAGTCACACGAAAAATCAGTCAAACATAAGGGCCGTAAATTCAACTACATACCTAGTAATTACAATTAAGAACAACTTAAATTGGAAGGAACACATAGAAAATGTTGTGTGCAAGGCTAACCAAAGACTGTGTTTTATTAGCAGGACACAGATCTACTAAGGAGACTACCTACATTACGATTGTCCGTCCTCTTTTAGAATACTGCTTCTCGGTGTGGGATCCTTACCAGATAGGACTGACGGAATACATAGAAAAAGTTCGAAGAAGGGCAGCAAGTTTTGTATTAACGCGAAATATGGGAGAGTGTGTCACAGAAATGATACAGAGTTTGAGTTGGACTTCATTAAAAGACAGGAGTTTTTCGTTGCGTTCTACTCACGAAATTCCAATCACCAACTTTCTCCTCCGAATGCGAAAATATTTTGTTGACACCGACCTACATAGGGAGAAACGATCACCACGATAAAACAAGGGAAATCAGAGCTGGTACGGAAAGATACAGGTGTTCATTCTTTCCGCGCGCTATACGAGATTGGAATAATAGAGAATTGTAAAGGTGGTTCGATGAAGCCGTTGCCAGGCACTTAAATGTGATTTGCAGAGTATCCATGTAGATGTAGCACGTTCACTGATATCACGTGCACTGTGGGTGTGTCTGACTGGGAGTAATTGCTGGCCAGGTGACGCCTGCTGGCACCTGGGTGGGTTTGTGTCGTTAGCACGTCGGCGGTCAGAATGTTCTGGCTCATCGGTATATACACTTGACGATGTTGCCGCAACATATCACTGCAGTAACATTTTGTCCAAGTAACTTCAAAAGAAACGACTAGTACAGAACAGACGCCTATCGCTACTGTAACACATGTTATGTGGCAAGTGCGCTTGGTTTACGTGGATGTCATCTACATAGTGGAGTTGTTGCTGTTCCTTCGCTACCAGTGTAGCCATGTATGGAAGTGAAACATGGACGGTAAATAGTTTGGACAAGAAGAGAATAGAAGCTTTTGAAATGTGGTGCTACAGAAGAATGCTGAAGATAAGGTGGGTAGATCACGTAACTAATGAGGAGGTATTGAATAGGATTGGGGAGAAGAGAAGTTTGTGGCACAACTTGACTAGAAGAAGGGATCGGTTGGTAGGACATGTTTTGAGGCATCAAGGGATCACAAATTTGGCATTGGAGGGCAGTGTGGAGGGTAAAAATCGTAGAGGGAGACCAAGAGATGAATACACTAAGCAGATTCAGAAGGATGTAGGTTGCAGTAGATACTGGGAGATGAAGAAGCTTGCACAGGATAGAGTAGCATGGAGAGCTGCATCAAACCAGTCTCAGGACTGAAGACCACAACAACAACAACTACTGTCTTATGAAAGCGAAAGGAATTGGAGAGTGAGTCTTCTGTGGCTGATTAATAAGACACTATAATTAAATCCCACGCTCCATGAAGGCAATTTCCTAGCGGGACGGAAATCGGTAGACGTACATGTACAGACAAACAAATGATTAAAATTTCAGAAAAATTGGATGCATTATTCAACAGAAAGAGTTTCATGAATGGAGCAACTCAATGTAAATGAATTCAACCCTGATGACCAGAACGTACACGATTGCTTACTTGTCTTTGTGCTTGCCAAACCCTACCTTAGCCGGTAAGGTCCACGGATCTTTACCCAACTGAGGAATTTTGGAGCATTATGGTAAGGGGCCTCCAACCAGTTCAAGATTTTAACTAACTAACACGCCACTTGGTCAGAATTTGGCACGATGTTCATCAAGAGGACATTCAACAACTCCGTCAATCAATGCCACGTCGAATAAGGCCAGAGGTGGACCACGGGTCATCGAGTTGCTCAATTTGTGAAGTTCATTCTCTAGAATAAATCATCATTTTCTTCTGAAATTGTTATGATTTGTTTGCCCGCACTGTACATCACGTCTACAGATATCCGTCCCATACGGATAGTTCCTCCGTAGTGTGGCTATAGACAGCTATACTAATTGGTCGTGGGTTGCATTGCTCAAATATCTGACATCGTAAGACCACTAGAGTCCGCCCCTCGTGGTCTCGCGGTTTTCGCTTCCCGAGCACGGAGTCCCGGGTTCGATTCCCGACGGGGCCAGGGATTTTTCCTGCCTCGAGATGAGTGGGTGTTGTTGTGTCGTCTTCATCATCATCATTCATCCCCATTACGGTCGGAGGAAGGCAACGGCAAACCACCTCCATTAGGACCTTGCCTAGTAAGGCGGTGCGGGTCTCCCGCACCGTTCCCCTACGCTCTGTAAAGAAGCATGGGACTTCATTTCCATTTCCAAGACCACTAGAAGTACTCCGTATTGAACTACTACATACCTCGAAGAAAATGGTCTATTGACGTACAGTCAATATGGGTTTAGGAAGCATCGTTCCTGTGAAATACAACTAGCTCTTTATTCACATGAAGTATTGAGTGCTATTGACAAGGGATTTGAGATCGATTCCTTATTTCTGGATTTGCGGAAGGCTTTTGACACTGTATCACACAAGCGGCTTGTAGTGAAATTGCGTGCTTATGGAATATCGTCTTAGTTATGTGACTGGATTTGTGATTTCCTGTAAGACAGATCACAGTTCGTAGTAACTGACGAAAAGTCATCGAGTAAAACAGAAGTTGTTTCTGGCGTTCCCCAAGGTAGTGTTATAGGCCCATTGCTGTTCCTTATCTACATAAACGATTTGGGAGACAATCTGAGCAGCCGTCTTCGGTTGTTTGCAGATGAAGCTGTCGTTTATCGACTAATGAAGTCATGAGAAGATAAAAAAAATTGAAAAACGATTTAGAAAAGATATCTGGATGGTGCGAAAAGTGGCAGTTGACCCTAAATAACAAAAAGTGTGAGGTCATCCACATGAGTGCTAAAAGGAACTCGTTAAACTTCGGTTACACGATACATGTATTATCTAAAATCCGTAAATTCAACTAAATACCTAGGTATTATTATTACGAACAACTTAAACAGGCAGGAACACATAGAACATGTTCTGGGGAAGGCTAATCAAAGACTGCGTTTTATTGAGAGGACACTTAGAAAATATAACAGACCTACACTACGCTTGTCCGTTCTGTTTTAGAATAGTGCTGCGCGGTGTGGGATCCTTACCAGATAGGACTGACGGAGCACATCGAAAAAGTTGAAAGAAAGGCAGCACGTTTTGTACACTACTGGCCATTAAAATTGCTAAACCACGAAGATTACGTGCTACAGACGCGAAATTTAAACCACAGGAAGAAGATGCTGTGATATGCAAATGATTAGCTTTTCAGAGCATTCACACAAGGTTGGCGCCGGTGGCGACACCTACCACGTGCTGACATGAGGAACGTTACCAACCGATTTCTCATACACAAACAGCAGTTAACCGCCGTTGCCTGGTGAAACGTTGTTGTGATGCCTTGTGATAGGAGGAGAAATGCGTACCATCACGTTTCCGACTTTGATAAAGGTCGGATTGTAGGCTATCGCGATTGCGGTTTATCGTATCGCGACAATGCTGCTCGCGTTGGTCGAGATCCAATGACTGTTAGCAGAATATGGAATCGGTGGGTTCAGGAGGGTAATACGGAACGCCGTGCTGGATCCCAAAGGCCTCGTATCACTAGCAGTCAAGATGACGGGCATCTTATCCGGATGGCTGTAACGGATCGTGCAGCCAGGTCTCGATCCCTGAGTCAACACATGGGGACGTTTGCAAGACAACAACCATCTGCACGAACAGTTCTATGACGTTTGCAGCAGCATGGACTATCAGCTCGGAGACCTTGGCTGCGGTTACCCTTGACGCTGCATCACAGACAGGAGCGCATGCGATGGTGTACTCAACGACGAACCTGGGAGCACGAACGGCAAAACGTCATTTTTTCGGATGAATCCAGTTTCTGTTTACAGCATCATGATGGTCGCGCCCGTGTTTGGCGACATCGCGGTGAACGCATATTGGAAGCGTGTATTCGTCATCGCCATACTGGCGTATCACCCGGCGTGATGATATGGGGTACCATTGGTTACACGTCTCGGTCACATCTTGTCCGCATTGACAGTACTTTCAACAGTGGACGTTACATTTCAGGTGTGTTACGACACGTGGCTTTACCCTTCATTCGATCCCTGCGAAACCCTACATTTCAGCAGGATAATGCACGGCCGCATGTTGCAGATCCTGTACTGGCCGTTCTGGATACAGAAAATATTCGATTGCTGCCCTGGCCAGCACATTCTCCAGATCTCTCACCAATTGAAAACGTCTGGTCAATGGTGGCCGAGCGACTGGCTCGTCACAATACGCCAGTCACTACTCTTGATGAACTTTGGTATCGTGTTGAAACTACATGGGCAGCTGTACCTGTACATGCCATTCAAGCTCTGTTTGACTTAATGCCCAGGCGTAAAAAGGCCTTTATTATGGCCAGAGGTGGTTTTTCTGGGTACTGACTTCTCAGGATCTATGCACCCAAATTGCGTGAAAATGTAATCACATGTCAGTTTTAGTATAATATACGTATTTGTCCAATGAATACCAATGCATCATCTGCATTTCTTCTTGGTGTAGCAATTTTAATGGCCGGTAGTGTATTATAGCGAAATATGGGAGGGAGTATCACAGAAATGATACAGGATTTGGGCTGACATCATTAAAAGAAAGACGTTTTTCGTTGCGACGGAACCTGCTCATGAAATTCCAATCATCAACTTTCTCCTCCGAGAGCGAAAATATTTTGTTGACACCGACCTACATAGGGAGGGGAAATCAGAGCTCGTACGGAAAGATATAGGTGTTCGTTCTTTCCGTGCACTATACGAGATTGGAATAATAGAGAATTGTGAAGATGGTTCGATGAACCGTCTGCCAGGCACTTAAATGTGATTTGCAGAGTATCCATGTAGATGTAGATGTACATCTGCTGCATCCTACGGGAAAGAGAGCCTCCACACTGTACAGCACTGTCATTTAGGTTGCCAGCCCAGCAGGTGCAAAGTGGCGCGACGACATACGGCTAAAGCCGTTGTTCCCATCTAGGCTACAGAGATTGACTTTGTTTCGCTTGTCACGTGGACAGAAAGAGAACGTTGCTTGGTATCGTTTCGCCCGTCGAATATTTAACTGGGCTACACAGCCTTAAAGAAAAAGTCAATTAGAGAAGCAGTCAAGGGGTCTACTTCCGAAATCGAGGCCTAGCCTGTAAGTACCGCCTTGCGCCAGCGGACAAAGGCCTGCAATCAGTGTGAAACGGCCACCGCTGGTCCATCGGGTCATAGCTTCGCTAATGGACTTAGGAGAATTTCTTACTAATGTCTACAGACCATATAACGATTTTGATTTAGACTGATGCTTCTCCAATGTTGTTCCTTGTTTCGGATCTTTGTCGAATATTGTACCTGAAGTCGGATCTTTTCGAAACGAGCATTGAAAATTGTGTATAATTCATTCCGTAATTAATGGTGCGAGGTTTGACTCTGAATAGCCACTGGGTGGTTGCGTTAGTCGTAGCAACCTTTGTCGAACTGATATAATCACTCTCACTTGTTTTAAATGTCGTGGGAGGTCGAGGCCTAGTAACCTCATTGCTAAAGTGTATCCTCGGAAGGAGAGACAATAAATCCGTCGCAAACTGGGATAGAGACATCAGAGCCGAGTGTAGCAGCCTAAATTTTTTTTTCCATTTCAATATACTGCCCTTGTAAACTTAGACACTTATTCCTGCAGCGTAGAATTAGTGTGGCGACGTTCGATCTAAGGATATAACAACTTCTTAAATTGCTGCGACCCACAATACCGATATGTCCTGGGGTTAGCAAAATATACCTACACAGTGAAACAAAGTGCCATCACTGGATATCCAGGGCGGCTAGAACGCTCCTTGTTTGTAATTCTTTTTGATCTTTGCTGAATTCCTGTATCCTGTTGAACAAAAGCTTTCATGAAAAACAGTTCTAACAAAAAAAAAACTAATTTCGCTATGGTCGTGCTCTGTGGAGAGTCTCTCGGCTCACAAAAACGGCGTTTTTCTAGTCGGGTACACTCTCACAGCACACCTGTCATCGTGGTCTGACTGCAGATCGTTAATCATTGACCGTGGAATATTGTGTATCGGCTGTGTTCTACACATGTGCCGTCAACTTCTAGATACATACGGGCGCGAAGCTTAATACGATACACCGTATTCTGGCGTTACGACTCATTTGTTGACTCACTCTCGTACAGTAGAGCAATAGCTTTTCGTTATTTTTGTAAAGTTATATTTATTGCTTATTATTTTCTTTTACTCACTGCGCCGAACGTTTAATCCGTATTGCTCTTCTATCAAATCTCACTGGGCAGTCGATTTTGCTTTGACTACCAGTGGCCGTTCACAGGCTCATGTAATAATTTGCATAAAGGTAGTTTTAAAGAATGGTGAGGCGGAGTCGCATCTTTGTCAGTTCTGCCAGGCGCATATATAGCTCTGGGGTCATCATTCCCTCGCTCAGCTTAATTAAACTCTCGGTAGGCGGAATGATACTGGTATTAGACCACGGTTTCGTCCTCGGTGGCGCTTCTGGTAGAGTAGACATCGCCTTCTTAGCCAAATGTCCCGCATTGTCTGTTCACACTCATGGGCAAGTCGCTGTTTCAATTTAGCTACGGGGGTGACCCATCAAGCAACCCCCTAAATTGAAAACTGACATATTTTACTAAAATTACAGCACTGCTAACCATTTAAGAATACCGCAGCCTTTGATACACTACTATTCCATTTTAACTCCTATCTCCGCTTGAAATTTGTTAGCTTGTGATCACAACGAAGTGCTAAGCAGTAACGTTTCAAGTCTCAAAGACTAATACTTTTTCAGTCACGATTTCCCCATTTTACACCTCATCGGTGTACGTTGAAAAATATGGATAACATAACATAGTAGCGAGTCAGGACGTGCATCAGGCCTTCGAAAAAGCTGCAGTTCCCCTTCAAGCTGCCGTTCGCAGATGGGGACAAAATGTTGCGTTTCAACAAAAAATTCAACCTACGATAGCGTAATAGTCCGGGATATTTAAATGTGATTTTCCGGCCGTGAAAGTTTACATACTACAGTCAGAGTGTTCTTAATAGCGCTTATTTAGGCCTTTCATATGGGACTTTTTCGGAGAATATTATGCAGTCACCTAAAATCCCAGTTTGGTCCCTTTAATCCTTAAACCAACCAACCAACCAACTTAAAATCCCAGCCCACAAATCGAAATGTGAGGTTTCCGTCAGTCCAAAAATTAAGAAAAAAAATCCTCTTAACGAAACTTATTTCTCAACGAAATATCCACTGCCATGTTAAATACATAATACTCGTAGTATTTATAACAGAACTGAAAGGCTACAGGCCAAATAACTGCCAACGTACACTCAATACAAATGTAAACAAGCTTATATTGGATAACGCTGTTGTGTATACAATCCGTTCGTCTGCCGGTGGACGTGCAGCCCGACAAAAGTTCTTTCAACAGCACGTTTACATACATTTTTAATGTATCGCTGTTAAGACGTGTAAAGAATGCTGTAAGAACAATATAATTCATCAAAATAAATATTGCGGAAATGTATGAACGAACTTCTTAAATTTCTTCGTAAATACGACGCTATTGTTGGCCAAAACGTTTACGATGTTTTAGTGGACGGTCGTAACTAAGGAAAGCGGCTGGTGCGCCGGAAATTGCTTCCGCCTCCGTCCAAAATTTAGTGAAATACGCAGTTTTGAATATTGCAGTAGTAAATTTATGACCCGTAAAACAGTTTATGACTCGTGTAAACATCTTCTAGATGGTGTTGAAAATTGGGAAGTACTGCCTTTATGGGAGGAAAATGAAATTTTATGGTCCCATTGCGAATGGTTGGGTTCTGCTGGCGACCTCGGGTTTAAATATTAGTGCTTTTATGAGGAGAGCAGAGCTCGAGTTTCCTACTCGTACCGAGCGTGCTCTGTCTGAAGAAACCAACACACATCGATGTCGGTTGCAGTCTGACGAGTTTTGCAGTACGTGTGCAGATGAGTGAAGCATAACTCCAAACACGTTTTGCATACGTTTTCCGCTTCTGTTATTTAATCGTACATTTATGGCAATAACCACTGTTACACTTACCATCCAATTTCAGCTCAGGAAACGATTTGCAGTCTAAGAAATTTAAAGGGTGTGAGTAAATAAAGTTAAGTATAGATGTTGAAGAGATAATTTTATTTCACAACCAGAGTCATTTTTCATAAAATTCTCCTGCGTTCTAGACAGGTGGAACAGCTACCCTGAGTAGCCACCGATCTTCTCACCTACCTTCTGTCTTGTTTGGTAATATCCATTGAAAATTAGGTGAACTGATAAGGTAAGGAACGAGGAGGTGATGTGCAGAATCGGAGAGGAAAGGGATATTTGGAACACACTGACGAGGAGAAGGGACAGGGTGATCGGTCATCTGCTAAGACACCAGGGAATGATGTCCATGGCACTAGAGGGCAAAAACTGTAGACGAAGACAGAGATTGGAATACATCCAGCGAATAATTAAGGACGTAAGTTGCAGCTGCTATTCTGAGATGAAGAGGTTGGCACAAGAGAGGAATTCGTGGAGGGCCGCATCAAACCAGTCAGAAGAGTGATGACAAAAAAAAAAAATTAAAAAACCAAGTGTTACCGATTATTATCAATGCTCTGTGCAAAATTGCAAAATTCTTCCAGACGGTTAAAGTTTCGTCTTCTTTAACAATCTAGATAATTTCTTTTATCGCATCATATATTTTTTCAGTCTCTTCATCATCTGCGAAACTAGTTGGCATGTAAACTTGTACTACTGTGGTAAGCGCGGGCTTTGTGTCTACATTGGCTACGATAATGCGCTCACGACGCTGTTCAAAGTAGCTTACCAGCTTTCCTATCTTGTTATTCATGAAAAAACCCACGCCTGCATTTCACGTACTTGGCCTTGTATATGTAACACTCTATTCACCTGAGAGCAATCAAGTTCATCCTGCGTTCGAACTCCACTAATTCCGACTACATCTAATTTCAACCTGTCCTTTCACTTCTTAAATTTTATAACCTACTTGCCCAATTGAGGGATCTAACATTTCACTCTCCGATCGGTAGAATGCAATTTTGTTTCTCCTGATGACAACATCCTGCTGAACAGTACCCGCCCGGAGATACGAATGGGGGACTATTTTACTTCACCCAAGAGGATGCCATCATGGTTTAACCATACAGTAGAGCTGCATGTCCTAGGGAAAAATTAAGACCGTAATTTCCCCTTGCTTTCAGCCGTTCGCAGTACCAGTACAGCAAGGCTGTTTTGGTTGATGTTACAAGGCCAGATCAGTCAATTATCCAGACTGTCGACCATTCAACAACTGAAAAGGCTGCTGCCCCTCTTCAGCAACCACAGTACTACGGTGGTGTAGTGGTTAGCACATCATCATCATCTTCAGAAACCACTCGTTTGTCTGGCCTCTCAACGGATACCCCTCCGATGTGGTTGTCACCAAGCGAGGTGGCGCAGTGGCTAGCACACTAGACTCGGGTGGACGACGGTTCAATCCCGCGCCCGGCAATCCTGTTTTAGGTTTTCCGTGATTTCCCTAAATCGCTTCAGGCAAATGCCAGGATAGTTCCTTTGACAGGGCACGGCTGACTTCCTTCCCCATCCTTCCTTAATCCGATGAGACCGATGACCTCGCTGTTTGGTCTGTCCCCCCAAACATCCCAGCCTACGGTACAGCTGTTTGTTTCGCTAAGGCACGCAAGAGCCTTCTTCAAAATCTGGAACATTGCTTCCACCGTTTTGCAACAGGAGGCAGTAACGGGAAGTGGGCTTGAAGTTGGTAGGTTGTAAGTGTCTTACAACAAGCTTAGGTATTTGTAAACATAACAACAAAATATTAGTCGATTTGTGATTGCATTATATAGTTATTCTCAATTGAATATGTCAATTTACGAGCCCAGTTCTAATCATTTGCGAGAAGTTTTAATTTTCTCGCCTTAACGTGAAGAAATCTGCGGTTGAGGCTCATAAAATGCTGGGTTGTGAGGCACCTATTAGTGAATGAACGTGCAGAGGACTGTTTCAAAGTTTCAAGAGCGGTGACTTCGACATTTGAGACCGGCTCAGCAGTGGAAGCGATGCTTCCGAAGCTACTGAAACAGACAGAAACAATCACAGAAGATCGTTATCGAAAGCAGTTGATGCACTTGAGCCGGGCACTGAAAAATAAAATACAGGAATAGAAATGCAAACGTGAGTTTGTGGCATGACAGTCGCAAAAGCCGTCAAACCATACTTGCTTTACGGGTGATAGGGTGAGATGTGTATTACTTGGTCACGGGAGAGAATAACAGGCCCGATGCAGGCGTGGCAATTTAGTTTATTCTTTCACCGCCACATATACACCGCGCTACGCCGTTCTTCACTATCCGCTGCCCAGAAGTTACAGGGCCAACGATAAAATCTCAAATTTTCTCTTCCACTTTCCGCAGCAGAATGCTGATTCCTTCCACACGATCATCTCATCCCCGTCTCTCGTCCCTTGCCTTTCAAACGAGGCGTTATTTCGGGATATCTCTTCCGGCCGTCAAATACAGCGTTTTATATGGTCAGGGTGTGACTCCGTGTTTAAATGCTCTGAAGTCTTGCCAGCAAATGGGTGTTGATTCATTTCCCTGCCTCTGGTGGAATTTGGTTGTGGTTCCCATCAGCAAACAGAAATTTCCAGTGGCGGCTTTTGATCTCTGAAGAACGCAGTCAGAAGACCGAAGTTCACTGTTATGACAAACTTCTCGTTGAGTGATCTATACGTATCGGGATTGGAAAATAATGTGGGAATACCGTGAGAAATGCATGCTTGAACATAAATGCAGATGCTAACTAAGCCAGCAGGACACATTGTTGTAGCTGACCATGAATGGAACCTGTCGAATGTCCTCAATACGTTGCAAATGTCAGTCATGTTCTGAGTAGTTGCATTACGTCAAAGCTAAATGATTTCGAACGTGGGTGAACTATTAGTGCTTCTATGGTGCGCGCTTCCGTAACCAAGGAGGACCGAAGTGGTTGGTGTTCCCAGAGGCACCGTATCGAAGGTTTGTAATGCATTCAGGGAAAGCTAAGTCACAACGCGGACGAAAGTGTGTGTTAGCTGATCATGGCACACGCTCACTGAAGAGGATTTTGACAAAAAATAGCACAAGAGCTGCAAATGTAGCAACAGAACTAAATATCAAACTCGTGAACCCTGTCAGCACCAAAGCAAAATGAAGTGAGCTCCTAAGGCAGGAAATTGCAAGGCGAGTTGGAATTCCGAAGCCATTCATCGGTAATGCAAATGCGCAGAACAGGAAAACCTGGTTCCGAAGCCATAAAAGCTGGTCTATGGAGCAACGGAGGAAAGTCATCTGGTTGAATGAGTCTGGTTTCACCCTGTTCCCAATTTCTGGCCGAGTATACGTCCAAGGAATGGAACACGGTAGGGGCTCGGTGATGACTTGAGAAGCCATATAGTGGTTTCCACGGGCCTCATCATTATTCTGCAAGATCGCATTATTTCCAAGGATTGTGTGACCATTTTGGCTGATCAGGTCCATCCCATTGTACAATGTTTCATCCTCAACTGTGATGCTGTGCTCTTGGAAGACAGGGGCCCTGTTCACAAGCCTCTCGTCGTCCAGGACTGGTTGTATGGGTACGAAAATGAATTTTCGCATCTGTCCTGGCCACCAGTCATCAGATTTCAATATTATTATTCCATTGTGTTCTAAAAAAGTGAGCGTATGGCATCGTTAGCCGGGAGGCCCCATCCGGGGCAGTTCGACCGCCAAGTGCAAGTCTTATTTCAGTCGACGTCACACTGGGAGACTTGCGCGCCGGTGATGAGGTTTGAACTGATGATGAGGACAACACAGCACCCAGTCCCTGAGCGGAGAAAATCTCCATCTAGGCAGGGGATCTACCTGAACTTGCCACTCTTTCGCAGGAAGAATGGTTATAGACACCACTGAAAACCGTACAGGACCTGTATTTATGTATTCCGAGACGACTGGATGGCAGCGGTTTCCGTACGCTGTATTAGGCTTGGTAATGCGTTGTTCCTGTGGTTTTCCCATATTTTTGTCAAACACCCTCACGAAAAACGCCTTGCTAATTCGCCTGCCGCCCTATGGCCATAATGGACTGACACAACGGCACTCCCGCCACCCGATTCGTCTCCTTGGTGCACGAATCGAGAGCCCGCATCTGTCCCCAATTCACGCAAGCAGTTTGTAATTAACACCAGCGCAGTCTCGATTTTTCACTCTTATCCTTCCTAGGTATTGCGGCGGCGCGGTTCTTTCCACCCCTTTACGACGACCCTGCACCTACCTGTGAACCTGTGAACATTGTCTCAGCAGATCATCAGTAGGGAAGCCGAGCGAAATCTACTGTACTTCGACGTGAACCAGGCTGCAATTAAAGTCCCTAATCTACGTTTCGGGAGCAAGTTTTCACACGAAATGAAAGGTTGGAAATTTTGTCCTTAATTAATATATTCTGAAAGGTGAACAATTATCACTGCCAAGCCCGTGCTAGTCTTAACACAGTCACTCACAACCCCTTTTCCTCACGTTAGCAAATTTATGGTGTTGCATTTCCCAAAAACGTAATAGCTAGAAAAATACGGATTGTTTTTGATTGAGAATGCTCTACAAATATTAAGTCTGTCAGTACCTAATGCGTCACAGTTTTCAGCCACCGACCTGCTCAATACGCTCATCGGAATTTATGTCTTTTCTCGTCACAAAATTCACTTAAAAATTCCGAAATTTCTATACACCCATCGGAATAATTATGCCGTCACTTTACAAAACTTTTTATGTATCAAACACTGCTAGATCCGGCAACTTATCATTTCCATCGGAACTACTACTACACACGTCCGGACTGTTTCATGGCTAGGCTCCGACTCCTCTCTAGAATACTCTAAGTCTTCTCTACCAGCAGAAAAAGGCGCGCGAAGAATATTGCCTTACCATTGGTCAGTTTAATTCAACAGCCAACAGCAAAACAACATTCTCCCGCGTCAGTCCGCGCTTTTCATCAATAACCAATCGCAATATAGTAAACCTAACGAATGCACCTCCCCATGAACCTTGCCGTTGGTGGGGAGGCTTGCGTGCCTCAGCGATACAGATGGCCGTACCGTAGGTGCAACCACAACGGAGGGGTATCTGTTGAGAGGCCAGACAAACATGTGGTTCCTGAAGAGGGGTAGCAGCCTTTTCAGTAGTTGCAGGGGCAACAGTCTGGATGATTGGCTGATCTGGCCTTGTAACATTAACCAAAACGGCCTTGCTGTGCTGGTACTGCGAACGGCTGAAAGCAAGGGGAAACTACAGCCGTAATTTTTCCCGAGGACATGCAGCTCTACTGTATGATTAAATGATGATGGCGTCCTCTTGGGTAAAATATTCCGGAGGTAAAATAGTCCCCCATTCGAATCTCCGGGTGGGGACTACTCAGGAGGACGTCGTTATCAGGAGAAAGAAAACTGGCGTTCTACGGATCGGAGCGTGGAATGTCAGATCCCTTAATCGGGCAGGTAGGTTAGAAAATTTAAAAAGGGAAATGGATAGGTTAAAGTTAGATATAGTGGGAATTAGTGAAGTTCGGTGGCAGGAGGAACAAGACTTTTGGTCAGGTGATTACAGGGTTATAAATACAAAATCAAATAGGGGTATGCAGGAGTAGGTTTAATAATGAATAAAAAAATAGGAGTGCGGGTAAGCTACTACAAACAGCATAGTGAACGCATTATTGTGGCCAAGATAGACACAAAGCCCATGCCTACTACAGTAGTACAAGTTTATATGCCAACTACCTCTGCAGATGATGAAGAAATAGATGAAATGTATGACGAGATAAAAGAAATTATTCAGGTAGTGAAGGGAGACGAAAATTTAATAGTCATGGGTGACTGGAATTCGTCAGTAGGAAAGGGAGAGAAGGAAACATAGTAGGTGAATATGGATTGGGGCTAAGAAATGAAAGAGGAAGCCGCCTGGTAGAATTTTGCGCAGAGCATAACTTAATCATAGCCAACACTTGGTTCAAGAATCATAAAAGAAGGTTGTATACCTGGAAGAATCCTGGAGATACTAAAAGGTATCAGATAGATTATATAATGGTAAGACAGAGATTTAGGAACCAGGTTTTAAATTGTAAGACATTTCCTGGGGCAGATGTGGATTCTGACCACAATCTATTGGTTATGAACTGCAGATTGAAACTGAAGAAACTGCAAAAAGGTGGGAATTTAAGGAGATGGGACCTGGATAAACTGAAAGAACCAGAGGTTGTACAGAGTTTCAGGGAGAGCATAAGGGAACAATTGACAGGAATGGGGGAAAGAAATACAGTAGAAGAAGAATGGGTAGCTCTGAGGGATGAAGTAGTGAAGGCAGCAGAGGATCAAGTAGGTAAAAAGACGAGGGCTAATAGAAATCCTTGGGTAACAGAAGAAATATTGAATTTAATTGATGAAAGGAGAAAATATAAAAATGCAGTAAATGAAGCAGGCAAAAAGGAATACAAACGTCTCAAAAATGATATCGACAGGAAGTGCAAAATGGCTAAGCAGGGATGGCTAGAGGACAAATGTAAGGATGTAGAGGCTTGTCTCACTAGGGGTAAGATAGATACTGCCTACAGGAAAATTGAAGAGACCTTTGGAGAGAAGAGAACCACTTGTGTGAATATCAAGAGCTCAGATGGCAACCCAGTTCTAAGCAAAGAAGGGAAGGCAGAAAGGTGGAAGGAGTATATAGAGGGTTTATACAAGGGCGATGTACTTGAGGACAATATTATGGAAATGGAAGAGGATGTAGATGAAGATGAAATGGGAGATAAGATACTGCGTGAAGAGTTTGACAGAGCACTGAAAGACCTGAGTCGAAACAAGGCCCCGGGAGTAGACAACATTCCATTTGAACTACTGATGGCCTCGGGAGAGCCAGTCATGACAAAACTCTACCATCCGGTGAGCACGATGTATGAGACAGGCGAAATACCCTCAGACTTCAAGAAGAATATAATAATTCCAATCCCAATGAAAGCAGGTGTTGACAGATGTGAAAATTACCGAACTATCAGTTTAATAAGTCACAGCTGCAAAATACTAACACGAATTCTTAACAGACGAATGGAAAAACTGGTAGAAGCTGACCTCGGGGAAGATTAGTTTGGATTCCATAGAAATGTTGGAACACGTGAGGCAATACTGACCTTACGACTTATCTTAGAAGAAAGATTAAGAAAAGGCAAACCTACGTTTCTAGCATTTGTAGACTTAGAGAAAGCTTTTGACAATGTTAACTGGAATACACTCTTTCAAATTCTGAAGGTGGCAGGGGTAAAATACAGGGAGCGAAAGGCTATTTACAGTTTGTATAGAAACCAGATGGCAGTTATAAGAGTCGAGGGGCATGAAAGGGAAGCAGTGGTTGGGAAAGGAGTAAGACAGGGTTGTAGCCTCTCCCCGATGTTATTCAATCTGTATATTGAGCAAGCAGTAAAGGAAACAAAAGAAAAATTCGGAGTAGGTATTAAAATTCATGGAGAAGAAGTAAAAACTTTGAGGTTCGCCGATGACATTGTAATTCTGTCCGAGACAGCAAAGGACTTGGAAGAGCAGTTGAACGGAATGGACAGTGTCTTGAAAGGAGGATATAAGATGAACATCAACAAAAGCAAAACGAGGATAATGGAATGTAGTCAAATTAAGTCGGGTAATGCTGAGGGAATTAGATTAGGAAATGAGACACTTAAAGTAGTAAAGGAGTTTTGCTATTTAGGGAGTAAAATAACCGATGATGGTCGAAGTAGAGAGGATATAAAATGTAGACTGGCAATGGCAAGGAAAGCGTTTCTCAAGAAGAGGAATTTGTTAACATCGAGTATAGATTTAAGTGTCAGGAAGTCGTTTCTGAAAGTATTTGTATGGAGTGTAGCCATGTATGGAAGTGAAACATGGACGATAACTAGTTTGGACAAGAAGAGAATAGAAGCTTTCGAAATGTGGTGCTACAGAAGAATGCTGAAGATAAGGTGGGTAGATCACGTAACTAATGAGGAGGTATTGAATAGGATTGGGGAGAAGAGAAGTTTGTGGCACAACTTGACTAGAAGAAGGGATCGGTTGGTAGGACATGTTTTGAGGCATCAAGGGATCACAAATTTAGCATTGGAGGGCAGTGTGGAGGGTAAAAATCGTAGAGGGAGACCAAGAGATGAATACACTAAGCAGATTCAGAAGGATGTAGGTTGCAGTAGATACTGGGAGATGAAGAAGCTTGCACAGGAGAGAGTAGCATGGAGAGCTGCATCAAACCAGTCTCAGGACTGAAGACCACAACAACAACAACAACAACAACGAATGCACTTTTTACCGACGTAATTATCTAATATGCTGAAGTTTTGTTTGTGCATAAAGCTATTTACTATTGTTATTAATACCTGAATTAACTTTACCTTTACCATAAGCTTACTTTACAAAACTATTCTACAAAAATCCCCTTTGTCCACATCCATACTTCTTCGAAATGTTCCCACACTAAATTCTACTACATAACTCGCTAAACAATTATCCTCGAATTAACCTTAAACCACACTCACGCATCATTCATACTGCTAAAACACATTTATAACAGTTTACATACACAAAAAGACATAATAACACTTTATGAAAATACTGGAACAGTTTATGAAAAACATTGTTACTTTAGTGTACTCTAGTCGGCACAATCGAAACTAAATCACAGTCCCCTATCCAATACTGTCCTCTATCGGCTGATACGTAAACTACGTGGGCGTCCAGTCTCGCGTCACCATCTGTCGCTATCCAGCTCTGAGACACATCTCCCACTTAACCGCCTCCAAGGCAGGATCGATATACGACGCTACTCCTCAGTATCACAAGACAGAGAGTGTTCATCGGAGACGCAGTTATCGTCAGTCGTGCCAAAGGGATGTTTTTATAGGATCCCTCTTATTCCTACATAGATAAACTATCTGGCGGGTGGAGTGAGAAGCAAACCGCGATTGTTCGCTGATTTCGCCGTAGTGCACAGGAACGTGTCGTCGTTGGGTAATAGTAGGAGCATATAGGATGGCTTCGATAGTGTATATGCGTGAGAAATGATAATGTGCTCAAAACGTGGAAAAACGTAAGTTAATGTACATGAGCAAAAAATGCCATTCACCACTGCTGCTTGATATACTCATGTCAATTAAATACCAAGGGGTGACTTTGCGAGGCGATATGAAATGAATCATGTAAGGTCTATTGTGGGGAAGGCGAATAGCCTCGTAGATATATTGGGAGAAATCTAGGAAACTGTAGCTCATCCATAAAGGAGTACGCCAACAGTTCGCACGTGCGATCCATTCTGTGGGTCTAGTATTTGAGGTACCGATCCAGATCGGATTAAAGGACGACAGCAAAACAACTCAAAGGTGCGATGGTAGATTTTTTAGATCAACCTGCGAGTGTGACGGAGATGCTTCGTGAAATCAAATGGGAATCTATGGAGGAAACACTAGTGCGGAAGTTTAGAGAAGCGGCATTTCAAACAGACTACAGAGCGACTCCACTGTCACTAAAGTACATCTCACGTACGAACCGGAAATAAGATATAAATCAGGACTGGCGTGGAAGCATATAGACAGTTGTATCGAACAAGCTGTTTATAAACTACCTTCCGAGGCTGCGGGAGAGGTTAGGTGGGAAGCTTGTCGTGTGTTGACTGGGGCCCGTCCACCCAAGTGTAGCATTACAGCAGCTGAGGCGGCTGCTTTACGTTCACTCAGAATGGATCCTGATATTGTTATTTTACCTGCGGACAAGGGTAATGCCACCGTTTTGTTGAACAAGCACGATTACATTCAAAAGATGCAATGTCTACTTTCTGATTCGGCGTATCGCAAAATCGGTGCTGACTCTACTAAGAGTGTTGAGAGAAAGACAAATAACCTCCTGAAGAAAAGTTCTTTGTGACAGGAGACTATCAAGAGTCTTAATTCTTACTGAGCTGTACCTCCCTAAGGTCCATTAAGAGGCTGTCCCGTTGAGGCCTATTCTTGATAATATTGATGCTCCGACATATCGTGTAGCCAAACATCTTGCTAGTTTGTTGAGCCCACTAGTAGATAGGTGTGAACACCACATTAAGAACTCTGCAGATTTCTTACGTTGATTGCAGGGATTGAGTTTGAATGACTCTGATATTTTAGTCAGTTTTGATGTGGTTTCTCTTTTCACTCGCGTTCCTCTCTCTGATTCGTTACAGCTAATTGAGGTTAAGTTTGGTGTCGAGTTAACAAATTTGTTTCGACATGTGCTGACTTCCACTTACTTTTTATTCAATGGTCAGTACTACGAACAGACTGATGGAGTTGCAATGGGAAGCCCGTTGTCACCTGTTGTGGCCAATTTGTTAATGGAGGACTCTGAGGAACGTGCATTGGAGTCAGCGACCTTGAAACCTGCGTGTTCTTTTTTCACATTTGTAGACGATATTTTTGTTGTCTGGCCTCATGGTAGTGAGAATTTAAATCGGTTTTTGGAACACCTAAATTCAATCCACCCGAATACTCAGTTCACTATGAAGGTGGAAAATAATGGATGCCTTTCCTTCCTTGATGTGTTGGTCGAAAGGAAGACTGATGGTACGTTGGGACATTCTGTTTATACACTCCTGGAAATTGAAATAAGAACACCGTGAATTCATTGTCCCAGGAAGGGGAAACTTTATTGACACATTCCTGGGGTCAGATACATCACATGATCACACTGACAGAACCACAGGCACATAGACACAGGCAACAGAGCATGCACAATGTCGGCACTAGTACAGTGTATATCCACCTTTCGCAGCAATGCAGGCTGCTATTCTCCCATGGAGACGATCGTAGAGATTCTGGATGTAGTCCTGTGGAACGGCTTGCCATGCCATTTCCACCTGGCGCCTCAGTTGGACCAGCGTTCGTGCTGGAAGTGCAGACTGCGTGAGACGACGCTTCATCCAGTCCAAAACATGCTCAATGGGGGACAGATCCGGAGATCTTGCTGGCCAGGGTAGTTGACTTACACCTTCTAGAGCACGTTGGGTGGCACGGGATACATGCGGACGTGCATTGTCCTGTTGGAACAGCAAGTTCCCTTGCCGGTCTAGGAATGGTAGAACGATGGGTTCGATGACGGTTTGGATGTACCGTGCACTATTCAGTGTCCCCTCGACGATCACCAGTGGTGTACGGCCAGTGTAGGAGATCGCTCCCCACACCATGATGCCGGGTGTTGGCCCTGTGTGCCTCGGTCGTATGCAGTCCTGATTGTGGCGCTCACCTGCACGGCGCCAAACACGCATACGACCATCATTGGCACCAAGGCAGAAGCAACTCTCATCGCTGAAGACGACACGTCTCCATTCGTCCCTCCATTCACGCCTGTCGCGACACCACTGGAGGCAGGCTGCACGATGTTGGGGCGTGAGCGGAAGACGGCCTAACGGTGTGCGGGACCGTAGCCCAGCTTCATGGAGACGGTTGCGGATGGTCCTCGCCGATACCCCAGGAGCAACAGTGTCCTTAATTTGCTGGGAAGTGGCGGTGCGGTCCCCTACGGCACTGCGTAGGATCCTACGGTCTTGGCGTGCATCCGTGCGTCGCTGCGGTCCGGTCCCAGGTCGACGGGCACGTGCACCTTCCGCCGACCACTGGCGACAACATCGATGTACTGTGGAGACCTCACGCCCCACGTGTTGAGCGATTCGGCGGTATGTCCACCCGGCCTCCCGCATGCCCACTATACGCCCTCGCTCAAAGTCCGTCAACTGCACATACGGTTCACGTCCACGCTGTCGCGGCATGCTACCAGTGTTAAAGACTGCGATGGAGCTCCGTATGCCACGGCAAACTGGCTGACACTGACGGCAGCAGTGCACAAATGCTGCGCAGCTAGCGCCATTCGACGGCCAACACCGCGGTTCCTGGTGTGTCCGCTGTGCCGTGCGTGTGATCATTGCTTGTACAGCCCTCTCGCAGTGTCCGGAGCAAGTATGGTGGGTCTGACACACCGGTGTCAATGTGTTCTTTTTTCCATTTCCAGGAGTGTAGGAAGCCCACTCACATTGACTTGTATCTGCGAGCTGATAGTTGTCAGCATCCAGCTCAGCGTGAAGGAGTACTTCGTACCTTGGTTCACAGGGCCAACGTTATCTCAGACCCTGAGAGTTTGGCAGCTGAGCTATCACATCTCGAAGTCACCTTTGGTCAGAATGCTTATAGTGAGAGGCAGATCAAACGTGCGTTGCCCTATCAGCCTTCTGTGCAACGGGTGAGTGACGACAGCAACGAAGTGGCACCTAAGTCTACGGCCTTTTTGCCTTACGCAGGAAGCATTTCCAACAGGATTGGCCGTATTTTGCGGAAATATGATGTGAAATGTGTTTTTCGACCACCTTCTAAGATGAAGGCCCTGTTGGCGTCCGTAAAAGATGATCTTGGTTTGCGTAAGGCTGGGGTCTATCGTATTCCTTGCAGCTGTGACATGTCATATATTTGGTCAGACAATCAAAACTGTGGAACACCGGTGTATTGAACATAAGCGTCACACAGGCTTACAACAGCCGAACAAATCCGCTATTCCAGAACATTGCCTTGACACCGGTCATCCTATGGAATACAACAACACGGAGATTCTGGCTTGCACGTCCTGCTATAGGGATAGTGTTATTAAGGAAGCAGTTGAAATCAAACTATCAAGCAATCTTATTAACAGAGATGGTGGATTTTGTTTAAATGCTCCTTGGAATACGGCTCTGTCTCTCATAAAAAAAAACGGAGGGACAGAATTAGTGCTACCTGACCTTTTGATTAATGGTCACTATCGATATTTCTGATGTTGGTTATCTTTGTTTGTGTTGACACTTGTTCTGTGTGTGGTATCTTCCTTGTTTCTCCTCTGTGAACAGAGGTCTTAAATTTCCTTGCACGTTTCTTCCTCCTTCCTTTTGTGCCTTGAGAATGTCAGGGTGTGCTCCTGTCGAAATATCGGCGGTGGTCGACGACGTCACCCGGCAGCAAACACGTAAGTTATTTGTATATAGAAAGTTGTTCTCCCTCATTCCACTTGCGAGTGGTACAGGAGAAGGAATGAGTGCCAGTGGTACGAGGTACCATTGGCCATGCACCATATGGTGGTCTGCGATGTCTGTATGAAGATGCAGATGTCAGTCAAAGTGCCGGCCATCAACAGCTGTATATGTGTGGCTCCTGGTTCAAAGTGGACTAGCGAAGCTATTCGACTACATGCAGACTTATGGGCACGCTGTTCCTGTCCCTAACTGGAGTAGGGCACATCACATCTTTCGTGTCCCCACAACCACGGGTCCAGTGCGGCAAGGTGAGGAGACGGTATAAGCCAACGCACTGACCTTGAAATCCTATTTAGGCTATTAGGAAGGTGGTGTCCGAAAACTGGTACACATCCAAACTGAAGTGTCCTGCGGTCTCATCAAAAGGCGCATTACATTTATAAAGACACAGGAAAGTTGTCCTTTAGATTTTGTCCTCGGGATTGCATGTAGCAGCCGATAAAGTGATCACGAAAAATATCTTGAGACTGATAATAAACTACAGCTCTACCATCTGTATTAAAAATGGCGTTACATATAATTATGATACAGCGGGACAATTGTTGAACTATATGAAATAAAATCGCCGTTAGGACGTGTCAAACTACTCGGTTAGCCGCGGGGCACGATGGGAATTAGAATTTAGCGACGAAGCCCACTTTCATTTGGAAGTGGTTCGTCAGTAAGCAAAATTGGCGCACTTGGGGGACTGAGAATCAGCATTTCGCGGCAGAGAAGTCTCTTCACCCTCAACGGGCGACTGTGTGGTGTGCAGTGTTCAGTCACGGAATAATTGGTGCGATATTCCTTGATGGCACGGTGACTACCGAACGATACTTGAAGGTTTTGGAAGGTGATTTCATCATCATCCAAAGTGACCCTCATTTGGACAAGATGTGGTTCATGCAAGGAGCAGCTCGACCTTATCGAAGCAGGAGAGTGACATCCAGGAGTACTTTGAGGACCGCATTCTGGCTCCGAGGTACCAAGAGGCAACGGGCATCGGCCTCGATTGGCCGGTATATTCTCAGGATCTGAGCACATGCGACTCCCTTTCGTCGGGCTGGATTAAAGACAAGGTGTACAGCAGTAACCCCAAAACCATTGCTGAGCTGAAAACAGCCATTCAGGTGTTTATCGACGGCATCGATGTTCCGAGACTTCAGCGGGTCATGCAGAATTTCGCTATTCGTTTGCGCCACATCATCGCCAATGATGGTAGGCATATCGCTCATGTCATAATCTCAATCCGAAGATCTGTAGTGACGTCTACATGTGGAATAAAGTGTGTGCACGATGTAGTTTGTAAGTAATTTACTTTTTTTTTCTGTAGTTCAATAATTCTCACTCTGTCCCATCTCGTCCAAATGTTGCCTCGGTGTTGAACAAAGCAAGTGAGCAAACGTGACCACATAGAGAAACCACCCGCAGAGGTTTGGAAAACAGTCTTGCTTATTCTCCTATACTCTTCTGGAAAGTTGATTATCATTATTTTTCCACAGCTGCATTTGTTCAAGTGGACCTCAAAAAGTAATTTACACATTACCATGGCAGGCCAAGTAATGTTTATTGCACGCTGCTTGAAAGTGGATCAGATACACACGCTACTTTTGAAAGTAGTCACGAAGTCGTTGTAAAGAAGTGACACGGAACGTTCTACCAATCGTTCAATTCCTCGTCGATAGAAATCCGCTCTTTCGTCACGGAGTCATTGGAGAACCACTCTGTGAACATCTTCGTCGTTGGAAGATTTTCTTCTAGCTTGTTGAAATGCTGAAATGCTGAAAATCGCATGGTTCAAGATCTTGACGTCTCGAACAGCATCACACGCGTCTGTGCAACCTTGGTCAAATTGTTGGCACTATTTCAGTACGGTTGGGCGCGACACTGCGTTCGATCTATATACAGCCAGAATTTCACGGTGAATCTGTGCGCAATTTAAACGTTTTGCTCACAACAATTTCACTGTCCCGCGTACCTCAACGTTTCCAATTGACATGTAGTGTCAGCCGCGCTATCTGATCTACCCGACACTTCGTCCAGAAAACAGTGCTATGCCGATGACCTGGCTCTAGCCGTAAAACACCAGGAAATGAACCCAACAGAACAGATTCTAGTCAATGACCTGTCTGCATTACATAATTACTTCAAAATCTGGAGACTCCAACCCAGTGTGAGTGAAACAGAAGTGCCGGCCAGTGTGGCCGCGCGGTTAAAGGCGATTCAGTCTGGAACCGCGCGACCGCTACGGTCGCAGGTTCGAATCCTGTCTCGGGCATGGATGTGTGTGATGTCCTTAGGTTAGTTAGGTTTAAGTAGTTCTAAGTTCTAGGGGACTGATGACCTCAGATGTTAACTCCCATAGTGCTCAGAGCCATTTGAACCATTTATTTGCAACAGAAGTGTGTTGATTCCATCTAAATAACCAGCTGGCGAACGTAAAATTGGAAGTAAGTTTCGGAGGCAGAATTCTTCGTCATAATTGGAACCCAAACTATCTTGGTGTCATCCTGGATCGTACACTATACTTCAAACAACACCTTCTTAACTTAGCTCTCGAAACAACATCCTCCATAAGCTATGCGGAACTACCTGGGGATCTTCAGCAACCACCCTACGATCTTCAGCTCTGGGCTTGGTGTACTCAAGTGCTGAGTATTGTGCACCTGTTTGAACGAACAGTCATCATACAAGACTTGTTGATACCCAGCTGAATACGACAGTGCGCATAATATCTGGCGCAATAAGATCTACTCCAGTTTATTGGCTTCCACTCTTAACCGATATAATGCCTCTTGATTTACGCAGATGTACTGACCTTATGAGAGAATTCCACAAGATATCCAGGAATTCTAACCTACCCGTGCATAGTGACCTGCCACTTTTAAATCGTAAGAGACTGAAATCACGCCATCCAACTCTGTGTGATGCTGCTGACTTGGTTGCTAAGGATTTAAGCGACTTATTGTAGATCAAAAAATCTCAAATCTCTGATAAATCATCAGTAAACAACTTAAACACTACTAAGGAAATCTAGCAAAAATAGTGTTCACGTTGTTTCCTCCACGACCCTGCAATTTACGCACTACGAGGTGCATTCAAGTTCTAAGGCCTCCGATTTTTTTTCTCCGGACTGGAAAGAGATAGAAACATGCGCATTGTTTTAAAATGAGGCCGCGTTCATTGTCAATATGTCCCAGAGATGGCAGCACCGTACGGCAGATGGAATTTTACCGCCAGCGGCGTGAATGAGAACTGTTTTAAATACTTAAAATGGCGACGTTTTCCTTACTTGAACAGCGTGCAATCATTCGTTTTCTGAATTTGCGTGGTGTGAAACCAATTGAAATTCATCGGCAGTTGAAGGAGACATGTGGTGATGGAGTTTTGGATGTGTCGAAAGTGCGTTCGTGGGTGCGACAGTTTAATGAAGGCAGAACATCGTGTGACAACAAACCGAAACAACCTCGGGCTCACACGAGCCGGTCTGACGACATGATCGAGAAAGTGGAGAGAATTATTTTGGGGGATCGCCGAATGACTGTTGAACAGATCGCCTCCAGAGTTGGCATTTCTGTGGGTTCTGTGCACACAATTCTGCATGATGACCTGAAAATGCGAAAAGTGTCATCCAGGTGGGTGCCACGAATGCTGACGGATGACCGCACGGCTGCCCGTGTGGCATGTTGCCAAGCACTGTTGACGCGCAACAGCAGCATGAATGGGACTTTCTTTTCGTCGGTTGTGACAATGGATGAGACATGGATGCCATTTTTCAATCGAGAAACAAAGCGCCAGTCAGTCAATGGAAGCACACAGATTCACCACTACCAAAAATATTTCGGGTAACCGCCAGTGCTGAAAAAATGATGGTGTCCATGTTCTGGGACAGCGAGGGCGTAATCCTTACCCATTGCGTTCCAAAGGGCACTACGGTAACAGGTGCATCCTACAAAAATGTTTTGAAGAACAAATTCCTTCCTGCACTGCAACAGAAACGTCCGGGAAGGGCTGCGCGTGTGCTGTTTCGCCAAGACAACGCACCCGCACATCGAGCTAATGTTACGCAACAGTTTCTTCGTGATAACAACTTTGAAGTGATACCTCATGCTCCCTACTCACCTGACCTGGCTCCTAGTGACTTTTGGCTTTTTCCAACAATGAAAGACACTCTCCGTGGCCGCACATTCACCAGCCGTGCTGCTATTGCCTAAGCGATTTTGCAGTGGTCAAAACAGACTCCTAAAGAAGCCTTCGCCGCTGCCATGGAATCATGGCGTCAGCGTTGTAAAATACGTTTACGTCTGCAGGGCGATTACGTCGAGAAGTAACGCCAGTTTCATCGATTTCGGGTGAGTAGTTAATTAGAAAAAAAATCGGAGGCCTTAGAACTTGAATGCACCTCGTGCTGCATTGCATACTCTGTATAAATCTTCGTATTACTCGGTAACTCCACTGAATTTAACTTTTTACTGATATTGTAAACGGTTTCAGTTCTGCGTCTCTCGAAAGTTAAAAGCAAACTGCGCTACCGGCGTATAGCGGGATTGCAGACGGTGGCGAGCGCGGTTTATGGGCCGACAGTGCGGCTGGGTTTGCACGGGGCCACTGCAGTGTGGGCCAGACGGCTCCGGATTAGCGGGGCGGGCTGCTGAGCTTCCCAAGCAAACACACGGCCTTCGCTGTTTCTAACTCACTCGGCACCGGCGGAGGGCTTTTAGGGTATTAAGCCGGAAAATCTCTTAGCTCGGTCACTGTTACCCTGCATTTAAATCGGCAGACAGGAAACCGTCACAACACTCGTAGTTTTTTATGTCCTTACGTTTGGTCCGATTTTCTGTTAATAACTTGTGCTGCACAAATAGGCCAAGTTACTGGGCCACACATTAGTCGCTGCCTTTATCGCTGGATGCGTAAGTGGTTGAACTCGAAAATACGTATGAAAGGCTTATGTAAGACCTCTATCTCAAAACATATATAAACCGCTACTTAATAAAACAGTGTTATCAAATTACGACGAGTTTGGCGACACAGAATGAGTAAGAAAGTATTTATTATAATACTGTGGCCTTCTTTATCAGTACATAACGCACAATATTAAATTACTGGCCATTAAAATTGCTACAGCAAGAAGAAATGCAGATGATTAACGGGTGTTCATTGCGCAAATATATTATACTACAACCGACATGTGATTATATTTACATGCAATTTGGGTGCATAGATCCTGAGAAATCAGTACCCAGAACAACCACCTCTGGCCGTAATAACGGCCTTGATACGCCTGGGCATTGAGTCAAACAGTGCTTGGATGGCGTGTATAGGTACAGCTAGCTGCCCATGCAGCTTCAACACTATACCACAGTTCATCAATAGTGACTGGCGTATTGTGATGAGCCAGTTACTCGGCCACCATTGACCAAACGTTTTCAATTGGTGAGAGATCTGGAGAATGTGGTGGCCAGGGCAGCAGTCGAACATTTTCTGTATCCAGAAAGGACCGTACAGGACCTGCAACATGCGGTCGTGCATTATCCTGCTGAAATGTAGGGTTTCGCAGGGATTACATGGAGGGTAGAGCCACGTGTCGTACGCATCTGAAATGTAACGTCCACTTTTCAAAGAGCCGTCAATACGAACAAGAGCTGACCGAGGTGTGTAACCCAAGGCACACCATGCCATCACGCCGGGTGATACGCCAGTTTGGCGATGACGAATACACGCTTCCAATGTGCGTTCACCGCGATGTCGCCAAACACGGATGCGACCATCATGATGCTGTAAACAGAACCTGGATTCATCCGAAAAAATGACGTTTTGCCATTCGTGCACCCAGGTTCCTCGTTGAGTACACCATCGCAGGCGCTCCTGTCTGTGATGCAGCGTCAAGGGTAACCGCAGCCATGGTTTCCGAGCTGATAGCCCATGCTGCTGCAAACGTAGTCGAACTGTTCGTGCAGATGGTTGTGTCTTGCAAACGTCCCCATCTGTTGACTCAGGAACCGAGACGTGGCTGCACGATCGGTTACAGCCATGCGAATAAGATGCCTGTCATTTCGACTGCTAGTGATACGAGGCCTTTGGGATCCAGCACGGCGTTCCGCATTACCCTCCTAAACCCACCGATTCCATATTCTGCTAACAGTCATTTGATCTCGACCAACGCGAGCAGCAATGTCGCGATACGATAAACCGCCATCTCGATAGGCTACAATCCTACCTTTATCAAAGTCGGAAACGTGGTGGTACGCATTTTTCCTCTTTACACGAGGCATCACAACAACGTTTCACCAGGCAACGCCGGTCAACTGCTGTTTGTGTATGAGAAATCGGTTGGAAACTTTCGTCATGTCAGCAGATTGTAGGTGTCGCCACCGGTGCCAACCTTGTGTGAATGCTCAGAAAAGCTAATCATTTGCATATCTCGGCATCTTCTTCCTGTCGGTTAAATTTCGCATCTGTAGCACTTCATTTTCGTGGTGTTGCAATTTTAATGTCCAGTAGTGTATATATAAATTATGGTACAATGTTTGTGAGATTAAACTAGAAACTTTTAATTTTACAATAGAAGTTATTTTCATGAACAATACTCACTTTACAAATAATTAAACAATATTTTACAAGTATTGTTGTGCATATTCTGCATGTTTGATCACTTTTTCCGTCTAACATATTAGAAACACGAAACATTTTCTTTTCGGTGAGCTTCCAGTTCGCCCAGTCTTTGGCTGTTGGCGAGTAACTACACATACAATGTGTCATGGCTTTGAACTCATGAGTTACTGACTCTCTTGTCCATAAGAGAACGTAGTATTTCTTCTCTTAATTTCTTGAGAAAAATTCTCCTCCTATCAGATTCAGAAAATTTGTGGATGCTAAATCCATTCTTCATATAACGTAACACTTTTGAAAAAACTGTCCATTGTAATATTTGTTGAGGCTGCTCTAAATCTATGTGTCAGTGTCTTTAATGAAGTAGAAACGACACGGGAGTGTTTTGTCTAATCAGGGGTAAGAAATGCGTTATTTTCTCAATTGTAATATTATTCCTTTTTTTCCTGATGTTATCAGAGCGCCTACCTTCCAAATTAGTAAAGTGTCGATCCTCTAGCATTCTTTGCGAGATAAAGTAGTCCCATGCGTTCTTAGAGTGACAGTTACGCTACATATTACTGGTTCAGGTGTAATTCAGGTGTAACTTTCAAGCCGGCCGGTGTGGCCGTGCGGTTCTAAGCGCTTCAGTTTGGAACCGCGTGACCGCTACGGTCTCAGGTTCGAATCCTGCCTCGGGCATGGATGTGTGTGATGTCCTTAGGTTAGTTAGGTTTAAGTAGTTCTAAGTTCTAGGGGACTGATGACCTCCGTAGTTAAGTCCCATAGTGCTCAGAGCCATTTTTTTTGTATCTTTCATGATATTGTTTACTCGCATTCTGCTGCATTGTGGAGGTGTTTTACCCCGCAGAGCTCCATCACGACCAATAAAGAAATCAGCACTTCTATAGGCTCTTTGCACTAGGAATTAACAGAAGACGCGGCTTCATTACAACGGGGATCGTGTGTCTGAATCACTGTCACTTCCTGATCAGAAAGACCTTGATCCTTCATCTTCTCCACTTGTTGATTCCAAATACCGATCACTTGTGCTGATATCAGATGATGCTCTTTCAGTTGTAACAGATAATATGGAATCCACGCTGTAAGTAAACGATAAAAGTATCTTGCATAATTGTTCTGTTCATGAAACTGAACTCATGCTCACATGAAAAAATTTTGGGACAAAGAAATAGACTTACCTTCCAAAAGAATACTCAGCTGTAGTAAGGTTAACCAGACATCCCGGTTTTCGGGACACATAATTGTCCCCGTTTTTAATCGAGGAACGATATATGTACAATAATATTTCCCATTTAATTATTTGTGGAAAACAAGTTTCTTGGAAGCAGAACGTTATACAAATATATATTTTCACAATATATAATCCCGCCGCATTTGGTTTAGCTAGTTTTACAAAAGAAATTGTTCAGATGGCTCTGAGCACTATGGGACTTAACTACTGAGGTCATTAGTCCCCTAGAACTTAGAACTACTTAAACCTAACTAACCTAAGGACGTCACACACATCCATGCCCGAGGCATGATTCGAACCTGCGACCGTTGCGGTCGCGTGGTTCCAGACTAGCGCCTAGAACCTCTCGGCCACCACGGCCGGCCTAGTTTTACACCTAAAGAAAGAGTAGGAAATATATTGAAAAGAAAAGCAGATATTATATACCCCCGTCTGTAACTTGCCGACCTTCCATTTTATTCCCCTCGAGACAGGTAAAACCAACACCAAGGTAGGTACAAAGGAGTTATACCGTTTCTCCTAACTCGACTGCAGAATTATGAAACTGAATTTTGTGGAAAATTTGTGCTATGCGACGTATGTTAGCAGTCTTTATTGAATATTTTGATTGGCATATATGCACGCGTGTCCTAACTGTCTGCAATCAAACGAAATCTTGAACTTTACAATGAAATTTGTAATTTGTATTTGTTTACTGATTAATAATATTATACAGTTTTTAGGATTAAAAAGTTGTACCTAAGCACCTAGTAAGGGACTAAACACTGCAGAAATTATATCCAAAATATTACAATGAAAATGTATATAGCAGTATTTTTTGTTTATGAGGAAAATAACTTTGTGCGTAGTGTTCCTACATTTTTCTTTTCAATTCACAGAGTGAAGATACATTCTTGCTATGAGTTTTTCAACTGCTGCATCGTCCTAGGTCTATTAACTATTTCCAAGTATCGCGATAACTGACAAGAAAGATAAGCGTAAAGTGTAACAGTGAAATGAGGTATAAACCCAAGTGTTCCGGTTTCTTCTCTTTGAAATCTGATCTGTATAACTGTAGTTCATGTAGTACTTCTATGTTTTCAACAATGAATGTAGGTGTACCGAATTGTTAATTGCTGTCAATAAACTTGCCTTCATTATGTGTCATTCAGAATAACCGTAAATGAAATGATTGAAATGTGTCTTGTACGTTGAGGGATCTGAAAGACTTGCAGAATTATAAAATTAATATAGAAAAATAATTTATTTCATTCGCACCAATTAATGTTTTTCCTAAAGAAAGCAAAATGTGTTTTTCAAGGGCTACACAGATCGTAAACTAATATAAACAGTTTTTATGACAGTTTATTGATAAATGCTGTTATACATCGTAGTATTGAGGGGGAAAGACTGGCTGACGAACTAAAATATTATCCAAATTCAGGATTTTTATTTCCATACGGGAATATGGCAGACAAATGGGGTGTACCGCAATAAAGAAAGCATACATTGAAATTTTTATTGGTACTTTTTATTGAAAAATATTAATATCTTCACTGTGTAACTGGAATTTTCTCGAGGAAGTTCTGGAAGGAGGTAAATCAATGGCTGTCGCTATTACTACGTTTGTAGTAATCTGAATTATGAAATTAACTATCACTCTGATTCTTACAGATGTAATTTCAATCCATCGTATGGATTTGTAAAAGAAAGCTTTTTTGCGAAATTATAGATATTTGAAAAAGGCAACTTTTGGACCCCTCTCCACAAGCGCCATCATCGAGGTGAACGGCGGCTCAAAACTTGGAGCGTGCTACGGATGCACGCTGGTGGGAGCAGTATTTTGCTATGCGAGACATTCTCCTGCGCTTGTAAGGAATCAGTGGTCGTAGTCGAAGACACACTGACAGCTTGCGAACCACATTCATCCTTTCATGCTTGATGTCTTCCACGACGGCGATGTCATCTTTCAGCAGTGTAATTGTCCGTGTCTCGGATGCAGAACCGCGCTACAGTGGTTTGAGAAGAATTATAGCGAACTCACGTTAATGTCTCTGTGACCAAAGTCGCCTGATGTAAGTCCTATCGAACCAGTCTGGGTCACTGTCGGGCGCCATCTCCTCGCACGCAAATCAGCAGCAAGTTATTTACGCGACATACGTGACCTGTGCGTAGACATCTAGTGCCACATACCTTCACAAAGATTATGAACAAAGTGTCGGATCGATGATGTGCAGAATCAGTGACGTATTTCATTCCAAACACGGACAAAGAAGTTGTTAAGCTGTTGGTCACAATGTTTTGGCTCATCAGAGTATGTAACTGTGTAAGGAAACGAGGGCTCTAAACGTATAGAAAGAGTGGGTAATGACAACTAGTGAGGAGTGTCGCAGGGTACAAGGGAAAGATGTCGTTATAATGCCAACAATATTGCCGCAGAAGTGAATTCTTGGTTATATCCCTAATAATGTTTAGTCACAGTCGATCCAAACAACCCATCAGTGTAACACCATCTCATATTTTCATATTTGCGCTGAAGGTGAAGATCGAAACAACTTTTACTTCAGCTGCATGTAGCGGAAGGATTTATCAACAGAGCTATTAAAAGAGATTATCCGTCTGAAATAATACAGGGTGTTTCAAAAATGACCGGTATATTTGAAACGGCAATAAAAACTAAACGAGCAGCGATAGAAATACACCGTTTGTTGCAATATGCTTGGGACAACAGTACATTTTCAGGCGGACAAACTTTCGAAATTACAGTAGTTACAATGTTCAACAACAGATGGCGCTGCAAGTGATGTGAAAGATATAGAAGACAACGCAGTCTGTGGGTGCGCCATTCTGTACGTCGTCTTTCTGCTGTAAGCGTGTGCTGTTCACAACGTGCAAGTGTGCTGTAGACAACATGGTTTATTCCTTAGAACAGAGGATTTTTCTGGTGTTGGAATTCCACCGCCTAGAACACAGTGTTGTTGCAACAAGACGAAGTTTTCAACGGAGGTTTAATGTAACCAAAGGACCGAAAAGGGATACAATAAAGGATCTGTTTGAAAAATTTCAACGGACTGGGAACGTGACGGATGAACGTGCTGGAAAGGTAGGGCGACCGCGTACGGCAACCACAGAGGGCAACGCGCAGCTAGTGCAGCAGGTGATCCAACAGCGGCCTCGGGTTTCCGTTCGCCGTGTTGCAGCTGCGGTCCAAATGACGCCAACGTCCACGTATCGTCTCATGCGCCAGAGTTTACACCTCTATCCATACAAAATTCAAATGCGGCCCCTCAGCGCCGCTACCATTGCTGCACGAGAGACATTCGCTAACGATATAGTGCACAGGATTGATGACGGCGATATGCATGTGGACAGCATTTGGTTTACTGACGAAGCTTATTTTTACCTGGACGGCTTCGTCAATAAACATAACTGGCGCATATGGGGAACCGAAAAGCCCCATGTTGCAGTCCCATCGTCCCTGCATCCTCAAAAAGTACTGGTCTGGGCCGCCATTTCTTCCAAAGGAATCATTGGCCCATTTTTCAGATCCGAAACGATTACTGCATCACGCTATCTGGACATTCTTCGTGAATTTGTGGCGGTACAAACTGCCTTAGACGACACTGCGAACACCTCGTGGTTTATGCAAGATGGTGCCCGGCCACATCGCACGGCCGACGTCTTTAATTTCCTGAATGAATATTTCGATGATCGTATGATTGCTTTGGGCTATCCGAAACATACAGGAGGCGGCGTGGATTGGCCTCCCTATTCGCCAGACATGAACCCCTGTGACTTCTTTCTGTGGGGACACTTGAAAGACCAGGTGTACCGCCAGAATCCAGAAACAATTGAACAGCTGAAGCAGTACATCTCATCTGCATGTGAAGCCATTCCGCCAGACACGTTGTCAAAGGTTTCGGGTAATTTAATTCAGAGACTACGCCATATTATTGCTACGCATGGTGGATATGTAGAAAATATCGTACTATAGAGTTTCCCAGACCGCAGCGCCATCTGTTGTTGAAAATTGTAACTACTGTAATTTCGAAAGTTTGTCTGCCTGAAAATGTGCTGTTGTCCCAAGCATATTGCAACAAACGGTGTATTTCTATCGCTGCTCGTTTAGTTTTTATTGCCGTTTCAAATATACCGGTCATTTTTGAAACACCCTGTAGTTACCAAACTCACTCTCTTCAAATTATCAAAAAAATAAATAACATATTCACATGTGTGTGAGGCAGTCGAATGAAGACGAGGCAGAGGAAAAAAAGAGTAAACAAACTACCTATTATTTTGAAAGTAATCGGCGTAACTGTTAATACATTTATCCAAACGTGAAAGACGACTAGTGCCTTCTTGAAACTGTGTTTGTGGTTGCCTACGTAACCATGACTGTACCCAGGCGTGCATCTCTCTGTCTGAAGCAAAACTGACGGCCAAGGAATGTCTTTCTCCAGTGATCCAAAATACGTGGAAATCGCACGAGCAGCGATCGGGCCTGTAGGGAGGATGTCTAAGGGCTTCCCGGCGAAACAACTGCGGTTCAGTCGAAACAACGTTGTTAGCATGTGGGTGGCCACTATCTTACAAAAGAGTGATGTCGACCGTCAACATCACTGGCCGTTTAGTTGTCGTCGATTTGCTTCGGACCAAGAAGTGCACGCCTGGGTACAATCATGGTTCGGTAGTCATTCGCGAACATTTCTCCGTGCAAGGCTTTGGACGTCTTGTGGTGATAACTTTTGAAACAATGAACAGTTTACTTATTTTTTAGAGATCGAGGTAGCGCAGTGGTTAGCACACTGGACTCGCATTCTGGAGGACGACGGTTCAAACCCGCGTCCGGGCATGCTGATTTAGGTTTTCTGTGATTTCCCCAAGTCACTTCACACAAATGACGGCATGGTTACTTTGAAAGGACACGGCCGACTTCCTTCCCGATGACCTCGTGCTCGGCCCTTGCCCCCAAATCAACCAATCAAGCAACAAATCAACTTCCATTTTGGGTTCCGTTCCTCAGTCGGTAAAAACGGACCGCTATTGTTGACCATTTGTGTGTATGTCTGTCCGACTGTCAAGAGCCCTTTTTCTCAGGGATGAGTAGACGTATCAAGTTGAAATTCCTGTCACATACTTAGGAATATAGTTCCTTGGCAGTGTAAATGAGGAAGCTTCTATGTCAATGCCATCAAAAGATACGGCCATTTATGTCACATATTTTGATATTCACAAACTCACTCGTCAAAACTATAGGGTGCTTCCAGTTGATCTACAGTGATGAAATGTAGCAATAAGTAAGGTTTAACAGTATAGTAAATGCAAAAATCCGTGACGTTTCAAGCTGTATGTGAAGCACCGTATCTGTGTGCAGTAATCACTTTCAGGATATCTGACGATGGATAAACTCTGAAACGCGTCGTATGAGCATCATTGCATCATGTTTGACTTTTAACATTGCGACCCAGCCAGTCCAAATGGCCAAGTGGGGAAGAACTGGTTATTATGATAATGGTCGCCCGCTTCCTGATGACTGTCAGATTCATATCACTGAAATTAAAACGCTCTTGAAAATCTTCGAAACACTGGTACCAAGATCCTCCGGCCGTGCGGGATTAGCCGAGCGGTCTCAGGCGCTGCAGTCATGGACTGTGCGGCTGGTCCCGGCGGAGGTTCGAGTCCTCCCTCGAGCGTGGGTGTGTGTGTTTGTCCTTAGGATAGTTTAGGTTAACTAGTGTGTAAGCTTAGGGACTGATGATCTTAGCAGTTAAGTCCCATAAGATTTCGCACACATTTGAACATTTTTGAACCAACATCCTCCCAGTATCGCTGTCGGTAACATGACATTCTCTTGTCCCGGAGTGGATGGACTGTCTATGTACATAGTTAAGTTCGTACGGAGCCCTCAGTACGGGAGTGCTACTGGCATCTGCCCATTTTTTCCCATATGTCTCATTTTCATTTGACTGTCCCTTACACATATTAATGTGATCACCTTAATACATTTCCTTCAGATCCATTAGCTGTGTATGTGACCGGAGGGAATCGCCTGAAAGCCAACAATATTATTAAAAATGACAGAATTGATCATTGGACAGGAGACTTTTTTTTAAGGGAATCTTAATCCTGTTCGAAGGACCACGGCAAGGAATTGCAGAAATTAATTGTTAGTACCTTTATGTTATCCCTGATTTCATCAGTTTGTCATGTAGGAGCATCTGGGTTGAACAGTGAGATCAGCCATTATCACATACCTGGGCGTCATAGATAATGCTAGGGTTGGGAAAAAGCATTGACAACACTGCTCTAACATGAAGGATGTGCATCTAATGGTATGCGTGCTGTCTGTAGCCGGTAGCAGGTCAACTGAAGCAGTGCTGTGAGCGGCAACGGCTGCTTTTGAGTCATTTATAGTGTGCACTGTCAGAAAGTGCGTGAGGCTAGTTCAGGCTGACTAATACCATGTTCAGGAATGACGAAGAGCGAGCATGGATCGAGATTAAAGTGCCACGTGGTCGGGGCTCACAACAGAGTTTCAGGGACTGCGTGAGGCGTGGTGTGCCAGCGTTGCCATATCGTACGGAGGCGAAATGATTGAAAGTGTTTCGGGGCGGGAGGAAAGTCACTCAAGATCGGCCCCGTTTGGGACGTTCCGCCATGGTCAACATGACAATTGAGCTCCTTGCCTCGCTGCTGTACGTGCATCGCCGATGGATTGTATCATATCATCCTTCATGACGATGTACGATGCCACACGGCGATACCTGTGCGGGAGCTAATGCAAAATGGTTCAAATGGCTCTGAGCAATATGGGACATAACATCTGAGGGCATCGGTCTCCTAGAACTTAGAACTAATTAAACCTAATTAAGCTAAGGACATCATACACATCCATGACCGAGGCAGGATTCGAAATTGCGACCGTAACAGTCGTGCGGGTCCAGACTGAAGCGCCTAGAACCGCTCGGCCACTCCGGCCGGCGAGCTAATGCATATTTGGCGGTTACAGATACTGGAAGCTCCACCGTGTTGACGCGATATGAGTCCGTGCTGTTACGACCTATTCGCCAAAATGAAGGGAAGTCTTCGTGGCATGCGCTACCACACAAGAATGACAACATCCGTGCTATAGCGCGATCCTTGCGAGACATCAACAGAGTTGGGCGCGCTGACCGAGTACGACGCCTTCCATGTGTTGAAACGTCCCCTTTGAACAATTAATACAAGACTGTGCTTAAACTGACACACAATATTTTTTTTAGCGCAACGCAATCTGACTTTCAGAAATCCCTACAAAGGAATGGCCCTGACTAACATTAACCTGTACCTTTCACAAATCACTTACCTCACTAAAAATCTTCGTTACTCGAACTACTTCAATACAGCGAGCGCTACTACTGCCTGCTAAATAAAAGATTCAAACTGCTGAAGGCACTAACTACTGATAGGGATAGTTAGCAAATGAAAGATTTTAATAGAGAACAAACAATGTATTTACCTTAATAGTCATTAATAGTCATAATATATATAGCAGTTCATAATATCCAGTATAACAAATTTCAAAACTCCGCCATCTCTCTCCCCACATCCACCACTGCTGGCGGCTCACCTCCAATTGCGCAACGCTACGCGCTGTTCACATCCAGCTGCCCAACACTACAATGGCAGACAACAATACAAACTAGCCACAGACTGCACACAGCACAGCCAGTGATTTTCATACAGAGTGCTATGTAACGTTGCCAATAAGAAAACATAAACAGCCTACTTACATAGCCCTCATGCTCCCCACAAAAAATTTTACAAATTATTTTGGGCAGTGACCAATAATGATTTGATAAATTTTTTCATAATTACAATAACAAAGAAATAAAAGGCTCACACTTATTGATACAATGTTGGTCAAAAGCTAAAATTTTCTCACAGTCAATAAAGACAGTCCAGATTGTTCATCACTGTAAAATTGCAGTGTTTTTCTCATAGTCTGAGCAGTAAAAGATAATGCACACGGAAGTAGTGGATTTCCATGGAGTCTTGAAGAAGTAGTGTTGTCCTTCCAACGGAAAGACAGTGCTGACTCTTGTCATGCTGACAGGTAATGGGCCACAACAGAGCAAACCCACAGCAGAGTCATTCGAACTTTTGAAGAATATTGATAGGTAGGTCATCACAGAGCAGACCCACTGTAGTCCTGGTAGAGATTGTGTTATTGGTGGGCCACCAGAGGTGCAGATCCACTGTAGTCCTTGTAGAGATGGCCAGCAGCCATCTGCTGCGACTGTGCGGGTGCACAATCACCATCGAAGAGTCTTGCAGAGAAGATAATATAGCAAGTCCATAAACCACCACTTGTACACTCACGAAGTTTTTGGAATTGTCCTTAGAACCAGCAATGCTGGTATCCAGTCCCTTGCTGAATTAGTAACACACGTGCAAACACTAACAGTTCCTACTTCTCACGTATTGTCCATATACTATGACCAACAGAAACGTGTACAGTGAAATGTAACTTACAGGTTTATAATATGATGAACTGGTGACAATTACAATTTATAACATGAGAATACAATTACAAAGGTACAAAATACATCATTAAAGAACATAACAATACAGATAACATGCCAAAGAAAAGGGAAGCACGTTTCATTTTTTAACTGAATGTTGGAAATATATCTATTTCCTTGCATACATTCATTTATTTAACCGTGGAGGTATAAAACGTTCTAATACTTCAGAGAATCTTTCTACAAGTTGTTAAATTAAAGACATACCCAGAAAATGAGATAGCTAAGGCAGTCTCATTAGTATTTACTGCTCCAGGTTTTGCAGTGTGCGCAATCTTCACAGGAGGAAGAAAATTTCAATGGGTGATTTCCGGTAGCGAAAAAAGTTAAATTATTTAATTTTCAAAATTTAAGACGGCTGATTGCCTTTGCAACGGGCAAATGTATTGGCGAAAAAGACTAATTTATTGCTTAATTAGGTATACAGTAAAAAATTAGAATTACTGAAGTGGGTCCCAATTAACTTTCCAATCGGAGGGGAAAAACGGGCTTATTTAGCATTTCCAAGTAACGCGCCAGATTTATTCAAGTACCTGAAATTGTCACAAAACATGTCACAGAACGTGAAACTACGTTAACTGTACACAAATGTGAAATGAGAAAAAGAAACTACAATTTTAATTTGGAAAGTAATGCGTACTAGTTATTCGGTACAACTACGTCGAAGGCCTTGGTGCATATATTGGTAAGTGTTGTTATTCCTTAGCAGCGTGTAAATTGACCTCGATTGTTGTATTCGACAGTGAACACCTTTATTAGAAACTGTAGTCCTGGAAAGACAAAATCCTGTTCTGCATTTCGTGTACATAAGTGAAACCTGCGATATCCATGGAAGCAGCTTTCTGTTTCGCAGTTCCTTTCGTAGTGTATAAAAATACAGTATATTGGCAGAGGTTCGGTTGTGTTGCGTACATGTGCTCATATTCGATTCCGTGTATGCTTGTATTTGAAGTAGCGTATTAGTGTCGCATTATAAGGACAAAACATCCGATTTCGAGTTTCAGAAGTAGACAGCTTTGTAAGCTAGTACTTCGTAAAGTTTTTCAGGTTTACAAAATTATGACAATGATTCAACTTTAAGTTGCACAAGCGTATTCGGATTTTATCTTCCACAGCCGGTCAGAAACACAAATACGAACAGCGCGTTCCGTCTAACTTTCGGGAAAAAAATCATCCATGCAATTCCCGTGAGTGTAAGAGTTGACCAGTGCGAGAATTATCGCACAATTAGCTTAACAGCTCGTGCATCCATGTTGCTAACAAGAATAATATACAAAAGAATGGAAAGGAAACTGAGGATGTGTTAGATGATTATCATTTTGGCTTTAGGAAAGGCAAAGGCACCAGAGAGGCAATTCTGACGTTGCGGCTGATAGTAAAAGGAAGATTAAAGAAAAATAAAGACACGTTCATTGTATTTGATGACCTGGGAAAAAAAGTTCTACAATGTAAAATGGAGCAATATGTGTGAAATTATGAGAAAAATAGTGGTAAACTATAGGGAGAAACGGGTAATACACAATATGTACAAGAGCCAAGAGTGAATGATTGGAGTCCTGGGATTAAAACGGGCGTGAGGCAGGTATGTAGTCTTTCACCCCTACTATTAAATCTGTACATCGGGGGAGCAACGATGAAAATAAGAAAGGTTCAGGAGTGGGATTAAAATTCAAAGTGAAAGGATATCAGCGATACGATTCGCTGATGACATTGCCATCCTCAGTGAAAGTGAGAAAGAATTACATGATCTGCTAAATGGAATAAACAGTTTAATGAGTACAGAATATGCATTGAGAATACATCAAAGAAAGACGAAAGTAATGAGAGGTAGCAGAAAAAGAACAGCGAGAGACTTAACATTTCGATTGATGGTTACGAAGTAGACAGAATTAAGGAATTGTACTACCTAGACAGCTAAATAATCAATGACAGACGGAGAAATGAGGACGTCAAAAGCCGACTAGCGCCCACAAAAAGGGCATTCCTGGCCAAGAGAAGTCAACTAATAGCAAATATCGGCCTTAATTTCAGGAAGAAATTTCTAAGAATGTACATCTGGAGTACAGCATTGTATGGGAATGAAACATGGACTGTCGAAAAATCGGAACAAAGAGAATTGAAGTATTTGAGATATAGTCTACAGATGAATGTTGAAAATTACTGGACTGATGAGGTAAGGAACGAGGAGGTTCTGCGGAGAATCGAAGGAACGTGTGGATGACTAGGAGAAGGTTCAAATGGTTCTGAGCACTATGCGACTTAACTTCTGAGATCATCAGTCGCCTAGAACTTAGAACTAATTAAACCTAACTAACCTAAGGACATCACACACATCTATGCCCGAGGCAGGATTCGAACCTGTAACCGTAGCGGTCGCTCGGTTCCAGACTGTAGCGCCTAAAACCGCACGGCCACTCCGGCCAGCCTAGGAGAAGGGACAGGATGACAGGACATCTGTTAAGACATCAGGGAATGACTTCCATGGACCGAGTGGGAGTTTTAGAGGATAAAAACTGTAGAGGAAGACTGAGGACGTAGGTTGCAGGTGCTACTCTGACATAAAGAGGATGGCACAAGAGCGGGGACTCGCGGCGGGCGACATCAAACCAGTCAGAAGACTGCTCTCTCAAAAACAAAAAGAAAGTCGATTAGATGTGTAATTCAAATAACGTTTCCGCTAACTGCTGTGTCACCGTGAAAGAGTCCAAATTGAGCTGCTACTGTGCCAGAAACTAAGTCGAAAACTGCACAAAATTCATTATAGCGCATATGGAACGCAAAAAACTAGACAGATCGACCACGAGGCTGCGGCGGACAGAGGACTAGGAACCCTGCCCAAGCCTTTTAACGCCTCGGTCGCGCTCTGCATTCGGCTCTCAACGTCTCCCAATCGCAAAAAACGCACTCAGTGACGCCACACACGTTCCTAGTGTGATCACCAGCATAAATTTACAACCTTTTTTTTTACATACATTTAATTGAAATTCCGACTGCTCCATTAACTGCGCAGTAAAACTAAACTTAAAAAAAAACTGTTCCACAATTTATAACTACTACATTTATTATATTATTTCCCAGTAAATTAGAGTGCAACTGTTTACAGTTTGAGCTTTCAACGACGAAAATTATTTATGCTGTTGGCAACTTTGATATTTAGTTTACAATTGCAAATGGTAAATTAATTTCACCAAATTTCATCTCCTCTTTCCATTGCTGCATTCAGAATTTACGTATCTTTAATGAAGTTCAAACTAAGGAAAAAAATTATGTAAATTTTACATTAAATATGTAAGCAGGCTGTTTATGTTTCCTTTATGTAAGTAGGCTGTTTATGTTTTCTTATTGGCAACGCTACGTAGCGCTCTGTATAAAAATCACTGGCTGTGCTGTGTGGAGCCTGTGACTAGTTTGCATTGTTGTCTGCCATTGTAGTGTTGGGCAGCGGCAGCTGGATGTGAACAATGCGTAGCGTTGCGCAGTTGGAGGTGAGCCGCCAGCAGTGGTGGATGTGGGGAGAGAGATGGCGGAAGTTTTGAAATTGAACTTCTATATATATTATGATTATTAAGGTAAATACAGTGTTTGTTCTCTATTAAAATCTTTCATTTGCTAACTATCCCTATCAGTAGTTAGTGACTTCCGTAGTTTGAATCTTTTATTTAGCTGGCAGTAGTGGCGCTCGCTGTATTGCAGTAGTTCGAGTAATGAAGATTTTTTTGAGGTAAGTTATTTGTGAAAGGTATAGTTTAATGTTACTCAGGGCCATTCTTTTGTAGGGATTTTTGAAAGTCAGATTGCGTTGCGCTAAATAATATTGTGTGTCAGGTTAAGCACAGTCGTGTATAAATTGCTCAAAGGGGACGTTTCAAATAATAAAACTGGTTAGTAAAAAATAATAACCTTACAATCTAAACCGTGTATGTTATTACTAGTATCCGCTGTCAAAATATACTGCCATGCTGTCAGTGAAACTGTCTTCATATATATGTTATACCGAATTTTATTAATTTACGATTAAAGTGATGAATTTTAATTACTAGAGTTATGGATCATATGATTATCTCAGTCGATGCATCTCATCAAAATCAACAATTTGTCGCTCAACCTCCTTGGTGGCGTGATTACGTTAAAAGTTATAAGTTATAAAGTGCTTACATTGTAAGTTGTTCGTCTCTGTAACTTCTTTTACGTAAAACACTCAGATGATATCTTTATATCAAGAGATACGTGATTAAACCACATTTGACGCCTCGTATGTTCCTTACATACATGGTGGCGCACGAATAGTTGACACGTTGAACACAGGTTGTACTTCTAGTTATATTTCATTCAAATTTCGTTCCAATGTGTTTTGTTTCATGGAAATGTCGGCAGAGATCGTGCTGCCGCAATATCGCCACTCCCTTGTTTCGCTGTTACCGTTTCGCCATGGCCGAGCATGGAGTTTATCTGTTCAGCAACATGTTAAGATAGTTCTCCTTTATGCTGAATAGAAAAGTGTCACAACAAAGCAAAGAAGATTTAGGGTAATACTCCATGCGCGTTGGGCTCTACCATAGAACACAGTTCTCCGACTAACGAAAAAATTCAAAGAAGAAGGCAGTTTGTTGGAAGGGAAAGAATCTCGGGCATCGACTCTTCGTTCTCCAGAAAACACCGCAGTGTTAAAGGTCGACATGCAGAGATGTCCTAACAAGTCATCACGGCGGGCAGCAAGGGATATGGGGATGTTTCGCTAATCTGTACAACAATTTTATGGAGTGATCTCAAGCTCTTCCCTTACATCTACATCTACATGAATACTCTGCAAATCACATTAAGTGCCTAGCAGAGGGTTCATTGAACCACCTTCACAATTCTCTATTATTCCAATCTCGCTTAGCGTGCGGGAAGAATGAACACCTGTATCTTTCCGTACGAGCTCTGATTTCCCTTATTTTATCTTGGTGCTCGTTCCACCCTATGTAGGTCGGTGTCAACAAAATATTTTCGCATTCGAAGGAGAAAGTTGGTGATTTGAATTTTGTGAGAAGATTCCGTCGCAACGAAAAACGCCTTTCTTTTAATGATTTCCAGCCCAAATCCTGTATCATTTCTGTGACACTCTCTCCCATATTTCGCGATAATACAAAACGTGCTGCCTTTCTTTGAAGTTTTTCGATGTACTCCGTCAGTCCCATCTGGTAAGGATCCCACACCGGCCAGCAGTATTCTAAAAGAGGACGGACAACCGTATTGTAGGCAGTCTCCTTAGTAGATCTGTGTCCTGCTAATAAAACACAGTCTTTGGTTACGCTTCCCCACAACATTTTCTGTGTGTTCTTTCCAATTTAATTTGTTCGTAAGTGTAATACCTAGGTATTTAGCTGAATTTACGGCTTTTAGATTAGACTGATTTATCATGTAACCGAAGTTTAACGAGTTCCTTTTAGCACTCATGTGGATGACCTCACACTTTTCGTTATTTAGGGTGAACTGCCACTTTTCGCACCATTCACACATTTTTTCTCAATCGTTTTGCAGTTTGTTTTGATCTTCTGATCACTTTATTAGTCGATAAACGACAGCGTCATCTGCAAACATCTGCTCCTATTGTCTCCCAAATCGTTTATATAAATAAGGAACAGGAAAGGACCTGTAACACTACCTTGGGGAACGCCAGAAATCACTTTTGTTTTACTCAGTGACTTTCCGTCAATTACTACGAACTGTGACCTCCCTGACAGGAAATCGCAAATCCAGTGACATAACTGAGACGATATTCCATAAGCACGCAATTTCACTACGAGCCGCTTGTGTGGTACAGTGTCGAAAGCCTTCCGGAAATCCAGGAATACGGAATCGTTCTGAAATCCCTTGTCAATAGCACTCAGCACTTTATGTGAATAAAGAGCTAGTTGTGTTTCACAGGAACGATGTTTTCTAAACCCATGCTGACTGTGTGTCAGTAATAACTGTTACATAAGCTGACTGAGCAGAACAAACAGAGAAGGCAGGACTAGTATGGTGCACAGACAAGGCTTTTTCCTCCTCGCTGAACAAACAAGATATTTGATTTTTTATTTTAGAAAAAGCGCAAAATTTTCATGCTTGTGGAAAAACGACGCATTGGGAAAAAGTGACAGTTAGGGGTAGCTCTATCCAGTCATGGCCTAATCGGACCACTGTTTTTCAATGAAACTGTCAATGCTGACCGGTACAAGACAGTGTTGGAAAATGAATTCATGCGCATCTTCTTGCCACCAGCATTCCAATAAACACACACTGGTTTATGCAAGACTGGGGAACACTCCATGCGGCTAATGTTGTACTGGATTAACTACAAGAAATATCGGCAAATGTGTGATGCCCCATCGTTACTCGCAGCGGCATCGTGGAGGACTCTTTTGGCCTCCTTAATATTTTGTGCGGATATTTGAAAGAGAAATCCCTTTGAGACAACACAGTGTTATGGAAATGCGTGCCCAGATAGTGCAGATATGTAACGAGATAAACGAAGACTCGAGCCACGAATTTGTAAGGAATGTGTGTACTCAGCGAAGCAATGGAGCGCGTATTTAACACGTGACGAAGTGAATGCATTTCCATTGACTTTACTATCAGCGTGTAAAATCTGAATTTTTTTGTTTCAGAAACAAAAGTATTGTGACAATATCAAATGTGTGAACTATTCGTGCGCCATCTTGAAGTACGGTCTGTGCTGTACATGCGCAGATGATTTCGAAGAAACTGCAAATTTCCAACGGCCTGTGGCCGGTGACGTCACTCCGCTTTTCGCTCACCGGCAATGAGGTGTTGAACGGCGAGGAGCCCGGCCCTAGCACCACTTGCGACAGACGAGAGGCGCGAAGCTGTCCGGCATTGTCTCCGCTCGTGATTCAGACTTGGTTCTCGGCCAATACAACCAAAAATAAAAATGGTTCAAATGGATCTGAGCACTATGGGACTTAACAGCTGTGGTCATCAGTCCCCTAGAACTTAGAACTACTTAAACCTAACTAACCTAAGGACATCACACACATCCATGCCCGAGGCAGGATTCGAACCTGCGACCGTAGCAGTCGCGCGGTTCCGGACTGCGCGCCAAGAACCGCGAGACCACCGCGGCCGGCAAACCAACAATATAACAACAGTCAGTGCAATCGGTGACCGGTCGTGCCACTCAGAATCACACCTACAGTAAGTGGTGCAGTAGCCACAGTCCCGGTTGCGTCATAATGGTGAGCAAACAAGAAGTCAGCTGCTTCACTGATTCATGCGTTCTGTGAGAGGGATGGAAAATACACTACTGGCCATTAAAATTGCTACACAACGAAGATGACGTGCTACAAACATGAAATTTAACCGACAGGAGGAAGATGCTGTGATATGCAAATGATTAGCTTTTCAGAGCATTCACACAAGGTTGGCCCCGGTGGCGACACCTACAACGTGCTGACATGAGAAAAGTTTCCAACCGAATTCTCATACACAAAGAGCAGTTGACCGGCGTTGCCTGGTGAAACGTTGTTGTGATGCCTCGTGTAAGGAGGAGAAATGCGTACCACCACGATTCCGACTTTGATAAAAGTCGGATTGTAGCCTATCGATACTGCGGTTTATCGTATCGTGACATTGCTGCTCGCGTTGGTTGAGATCCAATGACTGTTAGCAGAATATGGAATCGGTGGGAACATGAGCGTAATACGGAATGCCGTGCTGGATACCAACGGCCTCGTATTATTGGCAGTCGAGATGACAGGCATCTTATCCGCATGGTTGTAACGGATCGTGCAGCCACGTCTCGATCCCTGAGTCAACAAATGGGGATGTTTGCAAGACAAAAACCACCTGCACGAACAGTTCGACGACGTTTGCAGCAGCATGGACTATCAGCTCAGAGACCATGGCTGCGGTTACCCTTGACGCTGCATCACAGACAGGAGCGCCTGCGATGGTGTACTCAACGACGAACCTGGGTGCACGAATGGAAAAACGTCATTTTTTCGGATGAATCCAGGTTCTGTTTACACCATTATGATGGTCGCATCCGTGATTGGTGACATCGCGGTGAACGCACATTTTAAGCGTGTATTCGTCATCGCCATACTGGTGTACCACCCGGTGTGATGGTATGGGGTGGCATTGGTTACACGTCTCGGTCACCTCTTGTTCGCATTGACGACACTTTGAACAGTGGACGTTACATTTCAGATGTGTTACGTCCCGTGGCACTGCCCTGCATTCGATCCCTGCGAAACCGTACATTTCAATAGGATAACGCACGACCGAATGTTGCAGGTCCTGTACAGGCCTTTCTGGATAGAGAAGCAACTGGCTCGTCACAATGCGGCAGTCACTATTCTTGATGAACTGTGGTATCGTGTAGAAGCTGCATGGGCAGCTGTACCTGTACACGCCATCCAAGCTCTGTTTGACTCAATGCCCAGGCGTATCAAGTCCGTTATTACGGCCACAGTTGGTTGTTCTGGGTACTGATTTCTCATGATATATGCACCAAAACTGCGTGGAAATGTAATCACATGTCGGTTCTAGTATAATATATTTGTCCAATGAATACCCGTTTATCATCTACATTTCTTCTTGGTGTAGCATTTTTAATGGCCACTAGTGTACTTTGCAGCGTTGACTGTCTGCCCTCTGTTGCTGTCCTACACAACACGCTCGTGGCATTGCCTGTACTGGTAAATGGCAACGCTGTGTTGGTCGCCACGATGGGCCTCAGCTTCTGTTCCTGACTCTCCATAGCAAAAAGTTATACGCTGACAAACTGTCTCTGTAACTCCTTAACACTTTCACCGCCATCTATCTGTCCCGCGATAGGTTCTCAGACAACGAGCGGGATTTTTCTGCCTGTTATTGCTATGTACCCATGTCCCACTGGTAAAGGCAAGCCTGCTAATGGTTTTCAGAATATTATTATTACAGGTCGTGCTGTGAGGTGACAGATGTCATAGGGTACCTCCTAATATCGTGTCGGACTTCGTTTCGCCTGGCGTAGAGCGGCGTCTCGTCGTAGCACGGACTCAAGTCGTTGGAAGTCCCCTGCAGAAATATTGAGTCATGCTGCCTTTACAGTCTTCCGTAAGCGAAAAAATGTTGCCAGTGCAGGATTTCGCGCATGAACTGATCTGTCAATTGTGTCCCACAAATGTTCGATTGATTCATTTTGGGCGATATGGGTGGCCGAATCATTCGCTCGAACTGTCCAGAATGTTTTACAAACAAGTCGCGAATGATTATGGCCCAGTGACATGGGATATGGTCATCCATAAAAATTCCATTATTGTTCGGGTACATGGAGCCCAGGAATGGCTGCAAATGTTCAGATGTTTAAATGTTTCAAATGTGTGTGAATTCTTAAAGGACCAAACTGCTGAGATCATCAGTCCCTCCCGGGTTCCTGGGTTCGATTCCCGGCGGGGTCAGGGATTTTCTCTGCCTCGTGATGGCTGGATGTTGTGTGATGTCCTTAGGTTAGTTAGGTTTAAGTAGTTCTAAGTTCTAGGGGACTTATGACCATAGATGTTGCGTCCCATAGTGCTCAGAGCCATTTGAACCATTTTTTTCATCAGTCCCTAGATTTACACACTACTTAAACTGCGTTAAACTAACTTATGCTAAGAACATCACACACACCCATGCCCGAGGGAGGACTTCAATCCTTTCGGTGTAGAGTTATGGTTTGTGAAACTCAATTGCAGTGCAAAGTAGAGTACCTTATATTTCATTCCCTGTCCCGTGGATTTCTTGTATTGGTTAAAATCTTTTGGTGTACCCTAGTCCATCACTAATTCTCATGTAGAGCAGAAGCGGCTCCTGTTAAGTTTTTCTTGGGAAGATCTTCTCGTTATATTCAAGTACTGAAATGCCCGAACATGATATATGCAAGTAGTATTGTTCTAATTAATCTGAAGTTGGCCGAGCAAACTTCAAAAATTTGGGGCTTGTTGAGCTCAGACCTTTGGTGTGAGTTAGTCATGTTAGTCATTTTTTATGAATCAGCATTTTATGAACATTGTATTAGTTATTGAAAAGTGGCCGAGTAAACCTTAAAATTTTGGTGTCTGTTGAATTCAGAGCTTTTAACTGGGATAGTTGTCATATTTTACGAGCATACTTTTATGAATATTGTGTTTGAATTATGAAGAGTTGGCCAAAGAAGCCTTAAAAGATTAATTTCTGTTGAATTCCGAACTTGGATGAACTGAAAAGATAGAAAAGAATTTCCATGTAAATGATGAAGTAAGAGGTGCTTCATTTGTCAGTCATGTTGAATTAATTACGGGTCCATGGACATGGTTTAAATCAGGGGTCTCCAAACTTTTTAGTCCGCGGGCCACATTGACTCCTCCACGAAGTCATAAGGGCCAAGATCTACCTAGTGGGATTAAAGCACACTAGCACTCCATGATCACCGTAATGTAAGGCTAAAGGAAAGATGAAATCGCAAAAATCTAAGGTTGTAGGAATAGCTAGCACTGAAACGAACTACGACTTTTATTTTAGTACATAATTTTGATTGGTGGACGTACCTGACCGAAATTCTGGCGTATTTTATTCTGGCGAATTTCACCGACAAAAAAGTATGTCACTGCACATCCTTCACGAAAGCGTCCTGCAAAGTTAACGAAATCTCAAAATCACTGTTAGCAACACTATCAGTGCAAGACGTAACGGAGGTAGAGTATGTCAACTCATTGTTATTTCAAGAGGCGCAACAATAAGTTAAGTTATGTAGTCTTGCAGCGAGTAGCAGAGCCAATGTCGCGGTGTATTGGTCGGGATAGGCCTCGAAACTCAGTTGTTGGCAGTTACAGGTACCACCTCAAATATTTGGCCGCCCGGATACCGGGGATGTCCGGCCAGCTAACGCGGGCGGGTTTGCCGGACCACGAGGGGCCGGTTTCGGCCCGCGGGCCGAAGTTTGGAGACCCCTGGTTTAAATTAATGTAAGTGGTTGAAAGATAACGACATGTGAAAGATATCTCAAAAGATTTTGGTGTTCTATAAGAGAAGCTTTGTTGTAATTATGGTTACTGTGAATGTATTATGAGCAATGTATTTGTAATAAAGAAGTGTGTGGCAACTACAACTGATTTCGATTGTAATTTCGGTGTATCCCAAGGGACTACTCTACGGGTATTCTCGGCACACTGTAGACACTGTGAATCTCCGGATGCTGAATTCTCTAACAAGTGCAAAAACAGAATGTCCGATGCGTCTTGCTCCAAATATCACTCAGCGTTCAATTTCTGTTAATTCCCGTCGTGCGGCTATTATATCACGTCGGCTTTTCACATGAGTCACCTTGAGTGCAAAAGACATCTCCGTCAAAGTATTACTCTTTACCTTGTGTAGCTTACGCGACACTACCGCTATCTGACTACGCGCATGTCGCTATGCCATGACTTGTCATCTCAATGTATGTCCACATAACGAACAACAGTCTCTAAGTATTCTCGCCATGCCTGAAATAACATGAGAATCATCACTAACTGGCCTAAGGGAATTCTAAAATGCACGCTACAGACGGGCCCTGCAGAATGACGCTATTGGATAGAGAGTCACGTGGTATACTGCCTCTTGCGAGTGTGCATGTCCCACTTTGCGCCTTCTTACGTGCACATCACTGTAACTCTGTTCAGCTCAAGCGATTGCGTGCGCTTATTCGCATGAGGTAATGTCTAAATCATTCAATGTTTTTTTTTTTTGTTTTCCTTCTGGATGGTCTAACTAATGGCCGCATGCTAATTTCAATTCATTAATCGTTGTTCGTTTCTTCCAATGCCCTTTCATCTATTCACTATGGTTTTTTTCAGTCTTCTGACCACTTCAGACCAGTTTTTATTATGTTCGTACCCTGTAATTCTCCCATATTCAATACTTTCCCCTAAAAACTTCTCTATGTGTTCTTCCTTCACTTCTTGTATATTTTTTCTAAGCCTTTTCCCATTTAGTGGATCCAACTTGTTGACTTCTTGTCCCGTAAATATTTGAAGATCGTTTTGTTCAATCTACAATCTGGCATTCAATATAAATGTCCAAATAATAGCAGTCTTTTTTTTTCCTTTTTCTTCTGACACATTTTTAATCGTACGTTTCGATAAATCTCATCGTAATTTTCAGTGCACTCGCATTCAGGAGGACGCCGATTCAAACCCAAGTCCGGCGATCCTCATTTAGGTTTTCAGTGATTTCCCTAAATAGCTTCAAGCAAATGACGAATGATTCCTTTGAAAGGGGACGGCCGATTTCCTTCCCCATCCTTTCCTAATCCGATGGTACCGATGATTTCGCTGTTTGGTCTCCTCCCCCGAACCAACCAAACAAACAACCATCGTAACTTCGTAATTTTCAGCTTTCCATAGGTTTTCGTGGTTGTAATTTTTTTTAATGATTCGCCTTCTTAGTATTTTACACTTGCCTGCATATAGACAGTGTGGCTCCACTATTTTATTCCAGTGCCTTATTTTTGTATATTTAGACAGTCATTTTTACTGTAAAGGTCTTTCGCTGTACCGCAGGCCCTTTCACATTTTGTGCGTCCTTTCGTCTAAAGCAGATTTATCAAAACTGTGCTATTGGTTTATTTCCCGAAGATATTAAAATTTTTTAACCTTCGCTATGTTACCACAAATTTCGGTTCATTTTTAATGTTACTTCTAAAAGATTAATTTGTATTGCAGCAGATGCCACACTTTCAGAAAGAATAGTAAAATCACCTGTAAATCCATTGTTTTTGTTAGCTCTTTCCAACCTTAATGGTGAAATATTACGTTCATTCAGCTTTCAATTCCAAATTTTCACTGAAGACAAGTAAAGAGACTTAGCATATGTAGGTTTGTATTTGAAAAGGCTCAGTTATTTCTCCGATAAATTTCACTCTAGGTAGTGTGTCTAAGTATTTCACGAACTAGATTTGCTAATGTAAACTTTACACCACATTCTCCGGCTACCTTAGCTATAGTATCACTGGCAATAGAATCAAACGCCTTTTTAAAACTAACAAACATTATTATAATATTTTTGTATGCCCTAATTAAAATCATATTGAGGTTCACCTAAATGACGGTCCACTGTTGTTTTCACTCTGTTAGAATCTTGGAAAGCGAGGAGCGAAGAAATTTCTCTGTTGTTATTAACATGGTGTTTATTGCCTTTCTGATGTAGTGGATATATCAGTGGTTTCTAACAGGTTTATTTCCGTCACGAAAAGTATGCCCCACGACCGTATTAATGAGATCCAAGACAGGAGAGAAGGCACATCGCTCGTAAATTTTTAATCCTTTATTTCAGGTGGATTTCAGCTACTTTGAGGCTATCTTCTGTGCATCATATCCAGTACGTGATGACTGATCGTAAATATAACAGCACGTGGTACCACTTTACATTACAGATAAACAACCTGTGTCACCTGTAACGGAAATTTCTGCAGAACACATATTTTTAACATTCCCGACGATTGTCTCTGGGAGAGGGTTATGTCAAAAGACCTTGATTTTTTTTATCGGGTAATCCATTTTTTACTCGAAACTGAAGAAATTTTGTAGCTGTCTAAGGACACTAATTTCCGTAAATTATCTTATCCCTTCTACCAAAATAAACATGTGTTCTATGTCCAACAAAAAGCGCGAATTAATTAGGACATTCAGTACATTATTTCACTTCAGCTACCACCGTCTTCAGATCCTGTAAGTAAAAACAATATACGGTGAGTATATGTATATGTTGCCAGTCAACAACCATAAAATCTCACTGACCACACTCTAAAACTGGACTAAGTTCAGTGTGCAATAAAACTTATGCCGAACCGGTGCGTCTACTGCTAACTTGGCTCAGAAGCCTACGCAACTACAAGTGCTAGCGGAAGTTTTTTCCTTATCTTTCTCTTCTCTAACGAGCAGAACGGTCTGTTTGAGATCAGGCTCATTATAGAGCCTCTGTTCTTTGCAACCAATTACGAGGGAGTTGCTAGTGGGTCGGGAGGAGACGGGGGGGGGGGGAGGGGTTGGAAAGAAGTGGATCAGTGGTTCCAACAACACTTGTCTCACAACCAAGGGGAACCTTAGCTCCTCTTCCTCCGCAATTACCTCGTTCCGAACTGGACATTTGAGCTGTTTATTATTTGCTTCTAGCACAACGTTGCTCATTTTACGAGGCAAAAATAAAAAAAAAAGTTTACAAAAGATGACTTCATGACGCCAAAAGGTACGATTTCATGATCGTGAAATCAGCATTTAATATGTTAACACCAAGTATATGTGGATTTAATCTACTTTAGCGCCACCTCACCGATAACATCGGTATGGTTGATCATTTCTCTCGCCTCAGAACTAATGATACTCATTCTCTCATTTGCTCCATATTTTCGTAAACATAATGATATGAAAGGCAGTCTCGATGCAAGATCACTGGCGGGAAAAATCCCAACTGCCAAAAATAATTACTGTAGAGTAATGAAATTTTGTGAATACAGTTGTCTAGGTAATATATTTAAGTGATTAACACTGCAAGATGACAGATAAATGTAACTTTGCGATAAGCCATTGCAAATGTGAAATCCTGGTCCGTTTGTACGTGGTGTAACTGCCAGTATGTCGAATGCAAACATGGAAACGTGCATGCATGGTACAGGTGTCGGATGTCAATTTGTAGGATGCAGTTCCATGCCTGTGGCACTTGGCCGGTTAGTATAGGTTCGATTAATGCTGTTTGTGGATGACACTGGAGTAGTTGTTCGATGATGTCCCATATGTGGTCAATTGGAAGAGGTCTGGAGATCGAGCAGTCGAAGACAGGATATCGCTGTTCTGTAGAGCACACAGTTACAACAGTGACATGTGGACGAGTGTTATCTTGTTGGAAAACACTCCCTAGAATGGTGTTCATGAATGGCAGCACAACAGGTCTAATCAACAGACTGATGTAGAATTTGCAGTCAGGGTGCATGGGATAACCATGAGAGCGCCCCTGCTGTCAAACGAAATCGCAGCTCAGACCATAACTCCAGGTGAAGGTCCAATGTGTCCAGCACTCAGACAGGTTGGCTACAGGTCCTCATCTAGCCTTCTAACCAACATTGGCTGCAAGGCAGAACCAGCTTTCATCAGACAATACAACAGACCTTCACCCTGCCCTCCAATGAATCCTTGCTTGGCACTAATAAAGTCGCTCACTGTGGTGCCAACTGCTGCTGCAATTGCCGCTGCATATTCAGTACGATGTGCCAGAGCCATACACAGAAAACTGCTGTTCAAATTGCTGCTGCAAATCCAATAAGGTGCTCTAAAATGATAGGAAGAAAACAGCGGTCTTCCCTCTCTGTAATACGACGAGGCCGTCCGGAGCCTGGGCATTTTGCAACCGTACATTCTCCTGCCCACGAACGTCAGCGATCGTGTGCAGTGGCTACATTCCTGCCAGATCTTCAGTAATATCGCAGGAAGACTATCTAACTTCTCGTAGCCCTATTACACGATCTCCTACACACTCAGTGAGATTTTGATAATGATGTCTTCTTTGCCTTAAAGACATTGTTGACTACATCAACTGCTACATCAGTTCATCACGTCCAGTCTCAAAGGTAACTCATATATTTAAATCAAACCTGATTTTCATCCTCGCAGTGATTCTACGAGCTCTACTCTTATGTGACTGGCAAGAAATTTGAATATACATCATCTTTCAGACGTAGAAACACGCCTACAAACTTTTGTTTATGTCGCACAACTCTTTATTGGCGTTGCTACTTCTTTTCCGTCAGTGTAGATGGTATCTAGCCAGTCTACAATTCTGGATTACATAGACAATCCGCTCGCTTGTTATGGCCCAAACCACAACTACACTGAAAGTACGAACAAAGATAGTGATAACTATTCCAGTCCCTAGAGAGAGTTTTGATACAGCTTTACAAAGATTATCTTGAGGATTCGAATAACAAGTTATGATAAAGAGCTGTGAGCAGAAACACGGACAATGGCAGCAAGTCGAAAACTACAGAATCAATGTCAGTAAGACGGAAGGCTGATCTCTCACAGTGCAAATCGAAGATTTGCATGTTAAACATGGTTGTATTCGCTATGAGCATTGATAAAAGTTGAGCATAACTGTGCCTGATTGCTTAGATGGCGATAGGGTGGAACACATGAAGCGCAAAATGGTGGATACTACCACGCGGCTGCTGGTCACGAAATACAGCATACAGTTGTAAGGTGACACCTTACATGAAACCTTTACAAATCGCAATGAGAAGGTGAAGATGACAACGTAAATCGACAGTTATGAGAACATTTGTCTATCAAATGCAAAAAGGGATGACAGTCAATCGATGGTTATTAACACATCATTCCTATACAGTGCATGTCTTTGAGTGGAAGGTAGAATCGGGAACGCAAGTCGAGTTGCTTTTTGTTTAGGAAAGCCAGCTCCACAATGGCATAGCAAAGCCTCGCTGCAGGAGTTACGCCGGCGACCACTTAAAGGGGTGGCAGAAACGTTGACAGTGACCCCGGGCCAGGTGATTCAGGCTGTAGGACCGCCTGTAGCGAGGGTATCGGTACAAGAGCAGAGAAGCTTTAGAAAACTGGGTTTCGAAATTCCAATGGGATACAAACGAAAGCAAGTGACGTATTTTCACCGAGCGAGTGCGACACATGGAAAGGTCATTGTACTTAGGCATCTAGAATGGGCACAAAACGTCCATTTGGCGGAAACTCACTAGGAAGGAGAAAACTACTGAAGTTTCGACGCAGTTTGATAGAATGGACATTGCAACTGGTAGAGGGTGTTTCTACAAAATGAGAGGAACGCTCCTATTGGTCGAAAGAAAGCCGTGACATGAAAAAGGATCCCAAGCGGAGGGAGGCAGTTCTGCCACGAGTAGGACAAGAGAGAAATTTGTGGGGACTCTTCTCTCAACTGGCGCCAAGTGCAGAACGGGGCGCTTAACGCTCCATACGATGCAGAGAAGAAATTGGTGTGGGCACTGCGTTCACAGTAGCTGCACTCCAGCTAAAATTAGCTGTAGCAACGTTTAGCTCCAACTATGGAGAAACGAACCAGCCAAATTAGATAACGGTTCTTGCGAGAACTGAGAGGGCACTATATTATGCACGCTGCTCCAACCATGCGCATATATATCGCCACTTAATAAGATTAGGACTGAGTGCATGTTTTCTCGCATAACGAGAGACATAGGGAAAGTTTCTGCTGGGAAGTTCAGCAAAGGCCAGATTAGTTTTGTAGGAATTTCAGTGGGAGAGAGAGGCCTTGCAGACAGCAGCATGTAGCAGCTTAAAGTAAATACTGCGTGAAGAGGTGTAAACTTTGTTGGTTCACCAGCTTGCGTCCACTGTAAACTCGAGCGGACTTGGGTAATCTTGTGCTCAAATTTTTCACTTGACTAACCATCCACCATAGACTTGATTGTCATCCTGAATAGTACCCAAATTTGAACCGGAAGATTTCCGTAGTACTGACCAACATCATAACGTATGTGTAGGAGCAATTTTGTAAAGAAACGTCCAATTAAACTTTCATATTATTGTGCTTAGGATTAATGTAAAGAAACTTCCAATTAAACTTTCATAATATTGTGCTTAAGATTAATGTTTTTTAGAGAGTTAATATTTAACATTGTTGTGTATAAACTTATTTCACTTTTTGATGTTGGCAAGATACGTTATCCATTGTGCTGTTTTTGTGTTGGCGAGTTGAAAACTGTGTGAAAAGCTGTAATGTGGTGAGAAATATTGCGACATTAAACGTGTCGTTCCACCTCACACAGTTGTTCTCAATTCAAGAATAAGCAAGCAAAAACAAACCCCCCGCAACCTTACACAGTGCACTAGTATGAAAAGAGCCTACGAAGCACTGCCAGAAGTGTACTGTTACGAACTAAACGAAGCACGCAACGAACTGAGACCTAGAGGGCATCTCTCAGTAGTTTCGTAAAGGCGGGTCTTCGCACTCTCTATGCTTCCTCCGAGAGCAAAAGGTCACTGCTGCCAACATGAGCGGGGGCGGGTATGCCCACGGTCGCTTGAAGTTTCAGCCGAGGGGCAGTTCGGCCCGCCCACACACTGGCTAGCGTTACTGGGCTGGCGCCAGTCGCCCGAGTGGCGGAGAGTCACGTGTCCCTCCACGCAACCACCACCTTGGCGTGGATTTTCGAAACCAATTGCAGCTGGACCTTAGGCATTTCAGCGCCATTTTGAGGAATTTATGAATTAACTAAGAGTGAGCTCAAAATTCTTCGTCCTCACCATTTGATAGTCCTGCTCTCAGGCAACCACTGGTTACAGATGACTTCAAATAATTACTTTTAATGGTCGTAGAGGAATTGTGGGCAATGTTAAAGCAGACTGTAAATAGTGGTCTGGAGACTTATGTGACTAGTAAGTGGATAAAGAATTGGAAAGACCCACCACGGTTTAATAACAAAATTCGGAAGATGCTGAGGAAGCAGACGCTGTTTCACTCTCAAATCAAAGGAGAACGCACAATGACGACAAGCAAAGGTTAGTAGAGATACGTGCGTCTGTGAAAAGATCTGTGCGCGAAGCGTAAAACAACTATTATCGTCACATCTTAGCAAAGATCTGTCAGAGAACCCGAGAAAATTCTGGTAAATTTCGAAATTTGTGGTAAATGGTTCAAATGGCTCTGAGCACTATGGGACTTACATCTGAGGTCATCAGCCCCCTAGAACGTAGAACTACATAACCTGACTAACCTAAGGACATCACACATATCCATACCATAGGCAGGATTCGAATCTGCGCCCGTAGCGGTCGCGCGGTTCCAGACCGAAGCGCTTAGAACCGCGGCCGGTATTTGTGGTAAGGTCTTTTGGGACCTACTTGATGGTGTACGGTAACGTGTCGAAGTTGAGTGAATGTAGAAAGATACAAGGCGACTTAGACAAAATTTCAAGTTGGTGTGATGTAAGTCAATGCGGATGAGCAGGAAGATCAAACCATACAGTATTACTAGTGTCCTGCTCGACACAATCAAATTGTTTCAATGTCTGGGGGTAATCCATTAAATTTCGGGCATGCAGCCGAGCAAATAAAATTTCCTCCACTGATATTTCGGCCGCGTATCGTCCGGCCGTTCTCAGAGTGCCCCTTAGGGATATGGCAGCAAGAGAGGGGAAGAAAACCAATGTGCACTCCGTGAGCATACCGGGGGGAGTCATTGCAGATATGGAAAGGGTGCACCCATCTGCAGGTGGTCGCTCATGTCGGCACCAATGATGTGTGTTGCTATGGATCGGAGGAAATCTTCTCTGGCTTCCGGCGGCTATCTGATTTGGTGAAGACTGCCAGTCTCGCTAGCGGGATGAAAGCAGAGCTCACCATCTGCAGCATCGTCGACAGGACTGACTGCGGACCTTTGGTACAGAGCCGAGTGGAAGGTCTGAATCAGGGGCTGAGACGGTTCTGCGACCGTGTGGGCTGCAGATTCCTCGACTTGCGCCATAGGATGGTGGGGTTTCGGGTTCCGCTAGATAGGTCAGGAGTCCATTACACGCAGCAAGCGGCTACACGGGTAGCAGGGGTTGTGTGGCGTGGACTGGGCGGTTTTTTAGGTTAGATGGCCTCGGGCAAGTACAGAAATGGCAGCAGCCTCAAAGGGTGCGGGGCAAAGTCAGGACATGCGGGGGCCAAGCAGCAATCGGTATTGTAATTGTAAATTGTCGAAGCTGCATTGGTAAAGTACCGGAACTTCAAGCGCTGATCCAAAGCACCGAAGCTGAAATCGTTATAGGTACAAAAAGCTGGCTGAAGCCAGAGATGAATTCTACCGAAATTTTTACAAAGGCACAGACGGTGTTTAGAAAGGATAGATTGCATGCAACCGGTGGTGGCGTGTTTGTCGCTGTTAGTAGTAGTTTATCCTGTAGTGAAGTAGAAGTGGATAGTTTCTGTGAATTATTATGGGTGGAGGTTACACTCAACGACCGAGCTAGGTTTATAGTTGGCTCCTTTTACCGACCTCCTAACTCAGCAGCAATAGTGGCAGAACAACTGAGAGAAAATTTGGAATACATTTCACATAAATTTTCTCAGCATGTTATAGTCTTAGGTGGAGATTTCAATTTACCAGATATAGAATGGGACACTCAGATGTTTAGGACGGGTGGTAGGGACAGAGCATCGAGTGACATTATACTGAGTGCACTATCCGAAAATTACCTCGAGCAATTAAACAGAGAACCGACTCGTGGAGATAACATCTTGGACCTACTGATAACAAACAGACCCGAACTTTTCGAAAAAAAATGGTTCAAATGGCTCTGAGCACTATGGGACTTAACATCTATGGTCATCAGTCCCCTAGAACTTAGAACTACTTAAACCGAACTAACCTAAGAACATCACACAACACCCAGTCATCACAAGGCAGAGAAAATCTCTGACCCCGCCGGGAATCGAACCCGGGAACCCAGGCGTGGGAAGCGAGAACGCTACCGCACGACCACGAGCTGAGGACACGAACTTTTCGACTCTGTAAGTGCAGCACAGCGAATCAGTGATCATAAGGCCGTTGCAGCATCCCTGAATATGGGAGTTAATAGGAATATAAAAAAAGGGAGGAAGGTTTATCTGTTTAGCAAGAGTAATAGAAGGCATATTTCAGACTACCTAACAGATCAAAACGAGAATTTCTGTTGCGACACTGACAATGTTGAGTGTTTATGTAAAAAGTTCAAGGCAATCGTAAAATGCGTTTTTGACAGGTACGTGCCGAGTAAAACTGTGAGGGACGGGAAAAACCTACCGTGGTTCAACAACAAAGTTAGGAAACTACTGCGAAAGCAAAGAGAGCTTCACTCCAAGTGTAAACGCAGCCAAAACCTCTGAGACAAATAGAAGCTAAACGATGTCAGAGTTAGCGTAAGGAGGGCTGTGCGTGAAGCGTTCAGTGAATTCGAAAGTAAAATTCTATTTACCGACTTGACAGAAAATCCTAGGAAGTTCTGGTCTTACGTTAAATCAGTAAGTGGCTCGAAACAGCATATCCAGACACTCCGGGATGATGATGGCATTGAAACCGAGGATGACACGCGTAAAGCTGAAATACTAAACACCTTTTTCCAAGGCTGTTTCACAGAGGAAGACCGCACTGCAGTTCCTTCTCTAAATCCTCGCACAAACGAAAAAATGGCTGACAACGAAATAAGTATCCAAGGAATAGAAAAGCAACTGGAATCACTCAATAGAGGAAAGTCCACTGGACCTGACGGGATACCAATTCGATTCTACACAGAGTACGCGAAAGAACTTGCCCTTCTTCTAACAGCCGTGTACCGCAAGTCTCTAGAGGAACGGAAGGTTCCAAATGATTGGAAAAGAGCGCAGGTAGTCCCAGTCTTCAAGAAGGTCATCGAGCAGATGTGCAAAACTGTAGACCTATATCTCTGACGTCGATCTGTTGTAGAATTTTAGAACGTGTTTTTTGCTCGCGTATCATGTCGTTTTTGGAAACCCAGAATCTACTCTGTAGGAATCAACCACCTATTCTTTAGTACTGCTCGAGCGTTTGGGATCCACACCAGGTCGTATTGAACGAAGACATAGAAGCAGCTCAGAGGTGGCTGCTAGATATGTCACCAGTAGGTTCGAACAACAGCGGACAGTTACGGAGATGCAATTGGAACTCAAATGAAAATCTGCAACATACATTGCGCATAAGAACCACGAAGACAAGATTCGAGAAGTTAGGGCTCATACGGGGGCATGTAGACAGTCGTCTCTCCCTTGCTTTCTTTGCGAGTGGAGCAGGAAAGGGAGTGACTAGAAGCAGTGCAGGGTACATTCCGTCACGCACCGTGTGGTGGCCTCAGGAGTATCTATGAAGATGAAGATATAGATGTGATTATTCCAAAACAACAAATTTTATGTGGTTGTTGCGCAAAACGGCAGTCGCATAGAAATAGTGTCAGCATGCAGGAATGAAATATATTTTCCGGAGCATTTACGGTATTGACACCGGCATTTTGCGCGAAATGTCGCTAAATATTAATTCATGCCACTTGAAACTCCTGTAAGTAAGAGAGCGAAGAGAAAAACGTATTTAGTGTACCATTAGATGGTCGAATTGGAAAAGAGATGTAGCAGGAGTCGACCAATATTCCTTTCGAAGGAGGTTGAGCGAAACCGTGGGAAACGTTAAACAGCTTAGCTTGCAGACGATCTCTGTCACGGTTCCCGCTCCAAAATCGTAAATTCTGTGTAAGCTCCCTCAGTTCACAAGGGCGTAACTTCAGCAAAGTATCTTAGATTACATAGGAAACACTTCCTTTTGTGGCGAAAAATTATGTTTATTTGGTCACGTGCCGGCTTTCGGCTTCTTAGGCTGTCATAGGTGGCCTAAGACGGCGTAACAGCCAGAGAACCAGCTTGTGACCAAATAAATACAATTTTTCACAACTATAGAAAGTATCTGGTAATCTATCAACGAAAGTGGGACTGGAGCCGGACACGAAGACCCTCAATAATGATAACAAAACCAGCGGCTGTTTTTGGATCCACTTCGTTTGTTATTTTTAACAGATGCTACTTGTATCGACACCAAATTGTGTCATCTTCAGGCCTCAAGCGTAACCTGCCATTCACAACTGTTTTCATGTGCAATGAACAGAATCATATCCAGTGGGGCAAAATTAACTGGATTCCGTCTCTTCCGTGGCAATAATAACCCGTCCGTGGTACAACTGGTGGGAGACCTAGAAACTGCTCTCACATTGACCGTGCGCCCCGTCCACGCCACGTACCTGATACTGCCGCGGAGGTCGTATTATTCCTGCTCCACACTACTGCTGGCTTGCCTGAAATTATACACATAAATATGCAAGCGGGTTTAGGGGAGCCACTCAACACCAAACACAACACTGTCCTACGTCTGGTATGAATAATTACATTCTGAGACGATAACAAAATCGCAGGTTGCACTGTTTACACACTAAGTCTTAAGTGGTGATGCCAATTAACGTTCTTGCTGATTTGATGAGAGGTCATAATTATCATTCCCTTATTACTGTGCAGTATTCTTGACGATGTTAATGTCTGTGATTATAGTAGTTCACGCCGTCACACGTATTTCACAGTCTTACTCTGGCCCAACCTTCGGTGCTAGATACACAGACAATTTGATGATTATCTGTCCACAATTATCACTTGGACGTGCATACGCGTAACCGATTGTTGATGATGCGGAAGCCAAATGGTCGAACCAGCCAAATGGTCGAACCAAAGTTCTTACGCTCGTCACGTACACACAGATATTAGGTACAAGTCTTTCTTGACCCTTGTAATAATATAACACTTTTCATAAAAGTTAATTTATGGTTCACGCTTCTCACTCGTACACCCGCCAGGTTCGCCCAGAGTGCTAAAGCTCTGCTTCCTGGACTCGGGAAGGCGCGCCGGCCCCGCATCGAGGCCGCCCGGCGGATTAACGACGAGGGCCGAAGTGCCGGCCAGCCTGGATCTGGTTTTTAGGCGGTTTTCCGAATCCCGCTAGGTGAATACCGGACTGGTCCACACGTTCCGCCTCAGTGACACGACTAGCAGACATCTGAAAACTTTCGCACTATTCCATGGGTTACACTAGACGCAGACAGCTGGGGTACACTAATTCCGTACCCGGTGGCGGCAGGAAGGGCATCCGGCCACAGCTTAACCATTAACGTTGCCAAATCCGATCCTAACAACGACGACCCTGCGCAACCGCGGTATAAGGCACCAGTGAAAGAAGAAGAAGTTCTCACTCATATGAGCGTGCGCGCAACCGTCGCATAGCGGGTGACTGTTGATAATGCGTAAACGTGGTGACCGGACGCATGTTGTCATGCTCGGTATAAGACACTGGCTCTTGATTGCTCTCCTTTGTGGTAAACTATTTTACTGGTTCACATTAGTTTCATTCTTGGAGGTCGAACACGACGCGGATGATTGACGTTGTACGGTATGACAAGCAAACAGGCGGATACTCAAATATGTTATCGGTGGCACTGCTCATAATTAATTATTTATTTACGCACTTTTCACTGAATCCACTTCCATCTCGCATTACTTCACGATTATAGTACTTGCAGCCATACTTGAATTTCCACAATAATGCCTTTCCCATGCAGAGCTACCCACAACACAACATAGCAGCTCCGTGTCCCTTGCTCGACTCTGCATCCAGCCACTCGCAAAGGTACTCCGCAACCGAGCCAGCGATATGACAAAACGCTTACAGATTCTGTTTATTTGCACATGAACGATTGTGGATGGCAGGTTACGCTTGGCGAATGAAGATGACTGCATTTGGCGTCGAAATTGGTAGCATGTGTTAAAGAGAATAAACTACGTGGATTCAAAAATAGCCGCTGGTTTTGTTATTATTATTCAAGCACAATGGCAAGCGTTTTCTGTGTCATATTGGTATGTCCAGCCAAGCAACGACGAAAAATTCAGTTACAAAGTTTATTATTAATTTATTTGTGTGCTATGCCATAAAGCATTCATTTTATCGATATTTCTCGTTTCTCAGTTCGAAGAAAATATGTGCCTGTGATAAGTGCATGTCTACATATTAAACTGTGGGGAACCTTATTACAAAATAGATATAAGGAGATGGTTTCACCTGTAAGAATGTTGTTGTAGCTCTCGAATGGCTTTCCTAAATCTCCTACATGTATAACCAGTATGCTGCTGGTTGCAGGCATGTAAGCTTCTATCGTCGCTAAGAGTAACAGCTGCATCATTGCGTCTTGCTTCACATTTGTTTGGCGTGCAATTGGTAACCGCTGAACAAAGACTTAGTTGGTAGTTGGGTGGCTCACGCGATGGAACCGCAGAAGAATTGGGTACGAAAAGATGTTAATTTTGTAATAAAAATATACTCAGTGATGTGTATTCGAACGAGCATATCAAGTAACGGTAATGGTGATTCGCCAAATGTGTAAAGTCGAAGAGAAACTCCAGATATATGGGCTAATGTTAGCGTGTATCTCCCGCACCACATACATGAAAAACCGCGTTAACTACATCGCCATGAACGACGATCTTGGTGGACTGCAGTGAACGGATGTATGTGTAACCACAAGAAATATCTGTTATAGGGCGTGACCAGTGCAGCCATATGATGTCCTCCAGTTAATATAAAAAAATCTGCTCTCCATTGACATTTTCCATTTGATTCTTTAACTCTGTACTTGGGATTTTTCTTAGCTTTACGAACACATTTTTCTAATGTTGATTCGGGTACGTTAAGCTCCTTAGATTCTATCAAGACTCCCATTTCAGAAAATAAAACGGCTAAAACTACCATTTTCTTTGATTTACTATCCAATTGCTGTCTTTCAGCCTTTCTAATGTAAGTTCAAGCCATCTGGAAAAGTACGGAGAGAAAAAGAAATATATAGTTTGAAATCTACTTGCATCAAAAAATGACCGGGCAGAACGGGACATTATCCCATTCTACCGCTTCCCGTTCTACCCGAAGATCACATTTCAGTTTAACAACTTTTATGGTGCGTAATAACTGATGAATTTCAGCAGTATGCAACTAACGTATGGCGAAAGACATGCACTTTAAGGTCATTTGTCATTTAAGAGCGTACAATTAAGAATTAACAACTTATCTTGCGTTTAAATTCACTGACAGTTACAAAACACAAATGGGAATGTGAGGGTCAACCATTTACTTACAAGTCGCACTCCAAATCACGTGAAAATGGCTGTCGTACCTTCCTCTCCATCTACATCTACATCTACATCCATACTCCGCAAGCCACCTGACGGTGTGTGGCGGAGGGTACCTTCAGTACCTCTATCGGTTCTCCCTTCTATTCCAGTCTCGTATTGTTCGTGGAAAGAAGGATTATCGGCATGCCTCTGTGTGGGCTCTAATCTCTCTGATTTTATCCTCATGGTCTCTTCGCGAGATATACGTAGGAGGGAGCAATATACTGCTTGACTCTTCGGTGAAGGTATGTTCTCGAAACTTTGACAAAAGCCCGTACCGAGCTACTGAGCGTCTCTCCTGCAGAGTCTTCCACTGGAGTTTATCTATCATCTCCGTAACGCTTTCGCGATTACTAAATGATCCTGTACCGAAGCGCGCTGCTCTCCGTTGGATCTTCTCTATCTCTTCTATCAACCCTATCTGGTACGGATCCCACACTGCTGAGCAATATTCAAGCAGTGGGCGAACAAGCGTACTGTAACCTACTTCCTTTGTTTTCGGATTGCATTTCCTTAGGATTCTTCCAATGAATCTCAGTCTGGCATCTGCTTTACCGACGATCAACATTATATGATCATTCCATTTTAAATCACTCCTAATGCGTACTCCCAGATAATTTATGGTATTAACTGCTTCCAGTTGCTGACCTGCTATTTTGTAGCTAAATGATAAAGGATCTATCTTTCTGTATATTCGCAGCACATTACACTTGTCTACATTGAGATTCAATTGCCATTCCCTGCACCATGCGTCAATTCGCTGCAGATCCTCCTGCATTTCAGTACAATTTTCCATTGTTACAACCTCTCGGTACACCACAGCATCATCTGCAAAAAGCCTCAGTGAACTTCCGATGTCATCCACCAGGTCATTTATGTATATTGTGAATAGCAACGGTCCTATGACACTCCCCTGCGGCACACCTGAAATCACTCTTACTTCGGAAGACTTCTCTCCACTGAGAATAACATGCTGCGTCCTGTTATCTAGGAACTCCTCAATCCAGTCACACAATTGGTCTGATAGTCCATATGCTCTTACTTTGTTCATTAAACGACTGTGGAGAACTGTATCGAACGCCTTGCTGAAGTCAAGAAACACGGCATCTACCTGTGAACCCGTGTCTATGGCCCTCTGAGTCTCGTGGACGAATAGCGCGAGCTGGGTTTCACATGACCGTCTTTTTCGAAACCCATGCTGATTCCTACAGAGTTGATTTCTAGTCTCCAGAAAAGTCATTATACTCGAACACAATACGTGTTCCAAAATTCTGCAACTGATCGACGTTAGAGATATAGGTCTATAGTTCTGCACATCTGTTCGACGTCCCTTCTTGAAAACGGAGATGACCTGTGCCCTTTTCCAATCCTTTGGAACGCTACGCTCTTCTAGAGACCTACGGTACACCGCTGCAAGAAGGGGGGCAAGTTCCTTCGCGTACTCTGTGTAAAATTGAACTGGTATCCCATCAGGTCCAGAGGCCTTTCCTCTTTTGAGCGATTTTAATTGTTTCTCTATCCCTCTGTCGTCTATTTCGATATCTACCATTTTGTCATCTGTGCGACAATTTAGAGAAGGAGCTACAGTGCAATCATCCTCTGTGAAACAACTTTGGAAAAAGACATTTAGTATTTCGGCCTTTATTCTGTCATCCTCTGTTTCAGTACCATTTTGGTCACAGAGTGTCTGGACATTTTGTTTTGATCCACCTACCGCTTTGACATAAGACCAAAATTTCTTAGGATTTTCTGCCAAGTCAGTACATAGAACTTTACTTTCGAATTCATTGAACGCCTCTCGCATAGCCCTCCTCATCCACAGTCATAGCTACATGTCACTACAACAGGTTACAGCAGTATACAGATCACAAAACAGAACAACGCCTTTCTGCCCTGTGTTCTACTGCTATAGTTCTATCACACACGTATTACGTCGATTAGTATAGTAGCACTCCTTTATCCCATCTGCAGTTATCTGTTTACTGTAGCAACATTCTAGCATCGTTGCAGAGCAGCGCTACAAGGGAAAAAGCGAACGTGGACTGAACAGTGCACATGAATGGGATTAGGTACAAAAACATATCTCCCCCTCACCTCACCTCAGCCCCAAGCTTATTTGTACACGTACAAGGTTTACGAGGAAATAATGTCAACTTTCTATCAGGGGGTCCCACTAAAATTCCATGAACATACGCAACACTGGCAAATTCCTATACTAGTAGCCCGCCTTTAGTGTTTAGTACCGTCTCTCGTCAGGCTTTATTTTATACACTATTGGCCATTACAATTGCTACACCACGAAGATGATGTGCTACAGGCGCGAAATTTAACCGACAGGAAGAAGATGCTGTGGTATGCAAATGATTAGCTTCTCAGAGCATTCACAAAAGGTTGGCGCCAGTGGCGACATCTACAACGTGCTGATATGACGAAAGCTTCCAACCGATTTCTCATACACAAACAGCAGTTGACCGGCGTTGCCTGGTGAAACGTTGTTGTGATGCCTCGTGTAAAGAGGAGAAATGCGTACCATCACGTTTCCGACTTTGATAAAGGTCGGATTGTAGCCTATCGCGTTTGCTGTTAGCAGAATATGGAATCGGTGGGTTCAGGAGGGTAATACGGAACGCCGTACTGGAACCCAATGGCCGCATATCACTAGCAGTCGAGATGACAGGCATTTTATCCGCATGGCTGTAACGGATCGTGCAGCCACGTCTCGATCCCTGAATCAACATATGGGGACGTTTGCAAGACAACAGACATCTGCACGAACAGTTCGACGACGTTTGCAGCAGCATGGACTATCAGCTCGGAGACCATGGCTGCGGTTACCCTTGACGCTGCATCACAGACAGGAGCGCCTGCGATGGTGTACTCAACTAGGAACCTGGCTGCACGAATGGCAAAACGTCATTTTTTCGGATGAATTCAGGTTCTATTTACAGCATCATGAGGTCGCATTCGTGTTTGGCGACATCGCGGTGAACGCACATTGGAAGCTTGTATTCGTCATCGCCATACTGGCGTATCACCCGGCGTGATGGTATGGTGTGGCATTGGTTACACGTCTCGGTCACCTCTTGTTCCCATTGACGGCACTCTGAACAGTGGACTTTGCATTTCAGATGTGTTACGACCCGTGGCTCTACCCTTCATTCGATCCCTACGAAACCCTACATTTCAGCAGGATAATGCACGACCGCATGTTGCAGGTCCTGTACGGGCCTTTCTAGATACAGAAAATGTTCGACTGCTGCCCTGGCCAGCACATTGCCCACATCTCTCACCATTTGAAAACGTCTGGTCAATGGTGGCCGAGCAACTGGCTCGTCACAGTACGCCAGTCACTACTCCTGATGAACTGTAGCATCGTGTTGAAGCTGCATGCACAACTCTACCTGTACACGCTATCCAAGCTCCGTTTGACTCAATGCCCAGGCGTATCAGAGCCGTTATTACGGCCAGAGGTGGTTGTTCTGGGTATTGATTTCTCAGGAACTATGCATCCAAATTGCGTGAAAATGTAAGCACATGTCAGTTCTAGTATAAAATATTTGTTAATGAATACCCGTTTACCATCTCCATTTCTTCTATGTGTGTCAATTTTAATGGCCAGTAGTGTACATACGGTGGACGACAAACGCTTTTTGAGGTGTATAGTGCTTTTCTTTTGAGATGCATTCTACTGCCCCAGAATACTCCCAACAAATACATGTCTTTCATTAGCCTCCACCATTACTAAACTCACGCGCAGATTCTGTTTCGCGTCGCTTCGTAATTCTCTAGGTCTTCGGATCTCAGTTCTGTAAAACTAGTTCCATGGTTCCAGATGTGTTAATACGATGGGAGTTCAATAAGTAATGCAACACTTTTTTTCTTGTCCAGTTTCGGTAGAAAAAATGTGGAATTTGTTGTAGGAAATCGCGGAATATTCCTGGTTCAGACTCTACAGTTTCAGGAAGTTCCATTAGGAGGCGGAGCTATACACAGTCTTCAAAAATGTTGCCTGTAATGGAAGTGCGAGCCAGGCAGAGAGCTGTGATTGAGTTTCGTTTGGCGGAAAACCAGAGCATCGCACACAGTCAGAGGCAGCTGCAGAATATCTACAGAGATCTGGTTTTGAATAGAAGCACGGTGAGTCGTTGGGCGAGGCGTCTGTCGTCATCGCAGCCAGGTCGCGCAAACCTGTCCGGTCTCCCGTGGGCCGGCCGGCCGCACACAGATGCGACTCCTGCAGTGTCGGAAAGTGAAGAAACGACTTCAGCACATTCTTCGCCACAAAAATTCAAACTAACGTCTCCTCTTGCACAACAACTCAAGGCCTCACACAAGCCTACGCTCTAAAAATAACCTCACAAAACTTCATTGGCCTATTCTTTGTCCTCCACTCTACAGTTCGGATCTCGTACCTTCCGCCTTCAATCTGTTTCATATATGGAGATGGCATCTGTTCTTTCGGACACGTCCGAAAGAACAGATACCATCGGTGACCGTGCAGCTCTCTAGAATGAAATGATAATTAAGTCAAGACCCTAAGCTGCCGACAGGTGTTGATATACACCAACGGGGACAGTTGAAAATGTGTGCCCCGATCGGGGCTCGAACCCGTGATCTCCTGCTTGCATGGCAGACGCTCTATCCATCTGAATCACCGAGGGCACAGAGGATAGTGGCCCTGCAGGGATTTATCCCTTGCACGTTCCCCGTGAGGGGAGTGCCCCTGTTTACGTAATGGGCAAGGGCACTACGGATGTAGTGTGTGGGCATTAAGTTGGGAATGTGGGTCTCACAGGGAGCGTGAAAGGGATAAATCCCTGCAGTCGCACTATCCTCTGTGCCCTCGATGGCTGAGATGGATACAGCGTCTGCCACGTAAGCAGGAGATCCCGGTCGGGGCACACGTTTTCAACTGTCCCCGTTGATGTATATCAACTCCTTTCGGCAGCTTAGCGCCTTGATTTAATTATCACTTCATTCCATCTGTTTGTCGCAATAAAGGATACACTCCACGGGAAACAGCACGTGGATGATGGGTAGGTTATTGATGCGGCAAGATGTTGGCTCCTACGTCTGCCAGTAGAGTGATACCATACAGGCTTACAGTCTCTCCCAGTAAGATGGCAGAAGGCCGTCGCATTAACCGCTTTCAGAAAAAAAGTATGTATCATTACTTATTGAACGCTCCTCGTACATGATCATTCAACAGGGTCTTCTACTTAGAGAACCTGCTTTTATCAGTCCACCTAATTCTCAGCATCTTTTTATAACGCTACAGCCCAAACGCTTCGATACCCTTTTTTTCTGGTATTTCAATAGTCATGATTCACTTGCACGCAGTTCCATACCCCAGATGTGCACTATCAGATATTTCTTTCTAAAGTTAATTTCTCAATTTGAAACTAGTAGATTTCATTTGATGAGAAAATGCTTTCTGTCCTGTGGTAGACTGCTCCTTATGTCTGTCTAGCGTTATTCACCAAGCGTTATTTCGGTTCGAAGGTAGCAGAATACCTTAATTTCCCCCAAATTTGATATCAACTTTGCATCCAATCTCTTTTCTGCTGCACAATAAAACGCCTTCATGTTTATTACCCCATCCTTCTGCACCGTTTTCTGCGTGCTACCGTTGGTAAATGAAAATAATGCAAAAACTAACCAAAATTAGTTTCAGTTACATTCTTATGTAGTTGGTACCGAGGCCACTCTAGTAATTAACCAGTTTAAGAAAATGGTTCGGATCAGCCTACTTATGATACTAGTAATATGCCAAAATCTGATCGCGTTAAAACTGACTGATTTCCGCAGACTATATTCCCATCTTCACACACGCTATATGATAAGAAGCAGATTTTATCGTCGAATAAATCGGCCGTGTATACAATCAAATGCTCCGAATGTGGTGCTACGTCACACGAGAAGAACTTATCACTAAACCACACTGAGCATTAACAGTTATTTATATTGTATGACTTCGACAAATCTGTTGTTGCCACGCACATTCACACAAAAGGGTATCCACTTGTAGCAACTGGTGACGTGCCACATACGCAGGGTATAGATGGAAAGCAAGTCATTCCTTCAAAATGTTTGTGGAGATTTGATAAACAATAACTCTGGCTGTCGTGCGAATTAAGAGGTGCACCACAATTATACAGGGTTATTACAAATGATTGAAGCGATTTCACAGCTCTACAATAACTTTATTATTTGAGATATTTTCACAATGCTTTGCACACACATACAAAAACTCAAAAAGTTTTTTTAGGCATTCACAAATGTTCGACATGTGCCCCTTTAGTGATTCGGCAGACATCAAGCCGATAATCAAGTTCCTCCCACACTCGGCGCAGCATGTCCCCATCAATGAGTTCGAAAGCATCGTTGATGCGAGCTCGCAGTTCTGCCACGTTTCTTGGAAGAGGAGGTTTAAACACTGAATCTTTCACATAACCCCACAGAAGGAAATCGCATGGGGTTAAGTCGGTAGAGCGTTGAGGCCATGACATGAATTGCTGATCATGATCTCCACCACGACCGATCCATCGGTTTTCCAATCTCCTGTTTAAGAAATGCCGAACATCATGATGGAAGTGCGGTGGAGCACCATCCTGTTGAAATATGAAGTCGGCGCTGTCGGTCTCCAGCTGTGGCATGAGCCAATTTTCCAGCATGTCCGGATACACGTGACCTGTAACGTTTTTTTCGCAGAAGAAAAAGGGGCCGTAAACTTTAATTGTAAACGGTAAGGTTTCTGCTTTAGCCTTTTCCGTAAGATTTTCCAAACCGTCGGCTGTGGTACATTTAGCTCCCTGATTGCTTTATTCGTTGACTTCCACGGGCTACGCGTGAAACTTGCCCGCACGCGTTCAACCGTTTCTTCGCTCACTGCAGGCCGACCCGTTGATTTCCCCTTACAGAGGCATCCAGAAGCTTTAAACTGCGCATACCATCGTCGAATGGAGTTAGCAGTTGGTGGATCTTTGTTGAACTTCGTCCTGAAGTGTCGTTGCACTGACTGACTGATGTGAGTGCATTTCAAGCACGACATACGCTTTTTCGGCTCCTGTCGCCATTTTGTCTCACTGCGCTCTCGAGCACTCTGGCGGCAGAAACCTGAAGTGCGGCTTCAGCCGAAAAAACTTTAAGAGTTTTTCTACGTATCTGCAGTGTGTCGTGACCATATGTCAATGAATGGAGCTACAGCGAATTTATGAAATTGCTTCAATCATTTGTAATAGCCCTGTATATGTATAAGAACGATCCGATGGGTCGCCAAATGGAAGCCACAGTGAACATCCGACGAAGTTTTTGCGTCGATGTCTGTTGGTTTACACATTCTGATCGGCAAGGGGTGATCTATGATAATACATTAGACAAGATAAACTTCTTTGGCAAAATCGCTAACAATAACATTTATTCTCGATAACCAATTTTGGTAATCAACGCTACCACCTATAGAACTCGACAGGTTGGTTATTGCATATTTCTCAAAACAACAGTAACAGTACTCTTTCCCATGAATTGGCAGGTCCGTAACAGGCTAGAAGTCTGATGCACCGCTAAGTCAAAATTAAAGTGCTACATACACAGTTATTCACCACATAAATCTGTCTTATTCCACTCATAACAGAGCACATAATTGCAGCCAGGACGCCGCTAGACCGGTTATCGAGAATAAAGGATATTGTCAGCAATCTTGGCAAAGTAGATAATCTTCTCTTATCTATTGCACAGATGTGTTGGACAGTGTCTGTGATGTCCTTAGGTTAGTTAGGTTTAAGTAGTTCTAAGTTCTAGGGGACTGATGACCACAGATGTTAAGTCCCATAGTGCTCAGAACCATTTTTGAACAGTGTCTGTAGTATGACCGTCGATCTCGTCACGTTGCTCTTTTCAGTTCTGATCGCACAGTGAGCAAATAAAAATGACTAGAAAATAGTGTCTTCTGCCTGCCGTGGGATTTTCGCCTGATTTCTTGTAGCCCATATAACGTAACTGTCATGCACTTCCTTTCTCGTAACAGTTCTCATCAGCACCCTGCAGTGGCAAAGAAGACGTCCTGCAGTGTTTTCGATGGGACATCTTTGATCGTCCACCATGCAGCCCAGACATGACTTCCTCTCATTTTTATCTCTGCTCACATTGTTACAATTTTTTGGCACAGACAATGAGCTGCAGACCAGCGTAGATAATTGGCAGGAAGCACAGGTGGCTGCCTTCTATGACGAGGGCTTTGGAAAGTTGGTGCAACGCTACGACAAATGCCTAAGTCGAAGCAGCAGCTATGCAGAGAAGTAGCTGAAAGGTGTAGCTAACTGTTGAAAACAAAACATTTTCGATTTTCACAGTGGTTTTCATTTCGCGACCGATCGGACCTTAGTTTCCGCAAAGCTGTCGTATAATTGTGGTCGAGTCGAATTATTCGCTGTGACATAGTAGAATGTATTGGTAACCTGATGAATGGGCGAGGAGAAGTGAACAGCAGATATAAATATTGTGTCAGTGTTTAAATACACCATCCCTACTTCTTGACAGTAGTAGGGAGTAACGAAATAATATAATTTATACTGATCTCGCTTATTTAACTCCGTTTACATTTTCCCTAAAATCACCAGTTTTTATGCTGCTTGTTGTTTAACCACTAGAAAGTAATTCTTCGTGTTCCTCTTACAGTACAATGTGTGCTGTGATTCGCGACGGGGGGCATTCTGCTGCATTTTGATGTACTGACGCAGAACAGTATGTGGCGCTGCCTGAGGGTGGCCGCAAGAAGTTCCGAAACTGAGAGCCTACTGACCAAACGCGGGCCCACCGCGGCCCCAGGCTCCAGTGTTGACGCTGGAAACCGCCTCCAGGAATGAAACTTGCAGGTGCTGTGGACGCCACATTAGCCGAGAAACAGCGCCCCTCAACCCAACACGAAGACAACTTCCGCTGGCTGGATAAAGTTCTCTCAATGAAGTTACAAGTGGGCGGGCCTCATAAGAGAACATAAGTTTCTTTTTCTTTTTCTTTTTTTAAGAAAAACAGTAACAGAATTTCCAGATGGGGAACTGCCTGCGTTTCTCCTGAGATCTCTCACACAACACAGTTATTCCAACAGTATTTTTAGCGTCATTAGGCACACTATGAGTGTAAGACGTGTATATTTCTATTGTCTATTGACAAACCACAATTTATGAAAGATGTTTATATTTTATTAATAGGATTAAGTACGAATAATTAATATTTGTCATTTCGGAAATAATTGTGGTAGCAGGGAATGTCTGCACCAACGTATTGTTGGCGGGAGAGACCGCACATTGATATAATTTTAAAAAGGGCGGGAGAGACCGCGTATGGATACATTTTAAGGAAAGAGCGGGAAAGACCGCGCATTGATACATTTTGTAATGGTAGCAGGGATTGTCTGCACCAGAAAGCTTTGTTGGCGGGAGAGACCGCACCTTAGCGTTCCTAGGAAGTCAGTAGTAGGCGAGATGTGAAGCGAGTCGGTAGCAGGTCTGAAGCGAGAGGTTGAGAGGAGCGGTGTGCCTGCCAGCCACCAGCTATGATTTGCAAGAGATTATAAACGGATGTACAGAGACATCAGCTAACTATTATCATAAGAGGAACTAATATTATTGAATTATTTTTTGAGGTACTCAAGACTACTGAAGGTATGTTTGCGCAATGCCAGTCGTAAAATTATTGTAGAAAGTAAGTCCCATTTGAACGTTTGTAAAATCATTTCATTACCAACAGTAAGTATTTGAAGAATCGTTTTCAGAATATAATTAATTTTTGCCAGCAATATCGCATTACTGATTATAATCCGTCCCAAAAACCATCAACGTAAAACTTTGCAAAATTTTATTGTTGTCAAGAAAAAGTTGAACTATGAATTACGCAACTTCAATCAAATTAATTAAAGAATAACGTCAGATTTGGTAATAAATACAGCCACTTATTATGACAGCCCACCAGCAGCTAATAGAGTATAGTAAAACAGAGTAATATTCATGTGGCAGTTCCATGTAGCAGTCAGATGGCGATCCAGTAACAGTAAAAAAGGTAAGGAACAGTTTTGGGTTATTGCAGGTTACGACTGAGAGCCCCGACGACGACACATTCTATGTTTCGTCGAAATAATCAGCAAATCACTTTTAATAAAAGCATTTAAATTTGTATGCGAAGGTTGCACTCATTATTATTGAGGAAGAGAATTAATTTCAAAGGGAAGATTTCATTTGTTATTATTAAGCAAGAGATAGAAATCCTAAGAGAAGGTTTCATAGGTTATTGTAGAAGGGAAGGTTGCGTAACAAGAGAGATATAGAGGAGACGGGAAGGTTTCATGAGCATCTAGGTATAAATTTCTTTATGATAGCCCTTTTTTCTATTTACAGAATGATTCTTGAGTGTCTCTGAGGTGACTCAATGGGTATGGTTGACAAACCATAACCGTTAGAGAGACTAGAATTACACACACACACACACACACACACACACACACACACACACACACACACACACACAATTGTCTTTTCTGTATGGGACAATGGATAACATTGTCCCATAAACGTGGTCCGTCGTAGTGTAGGGAAGCAGCCTACTCACGCTGTAGTAAATTCACATCAGTTTCCATTGTGTGCCAGCCAGTCTGCTGTAACTAGCTCCGACGTCATAAATGTTGCGCAATACCTTAAAAATCAAGCAAATGACCTAAAACTTTTCTAGCATGTCAGGAATAATACTAAATTAATGTGTGTTAAATATCAGTTCGATAACTTCAGCCATTTTTGAAATTTGGACGTTTTTATAAAAAAATCGTTGGCGCAACAGAACAGAGCTAGAGACTTCAAAATTTATATTTAGATTCATCTTTCATAATGATTTAATAAAAACAGTACTTTGGATTTCACAAATTGAGACTTTAGTGGAAATTCATGATTTTCTGGTTTTCGTCTCAAAACTGAAGGAAGCAAGATAGATTAAGTAGGCTAATAAATATGGCTAGGATGTTTAGATTTAAATAGGTTGGAGGTCCGCTATGACTGTGAAGATGTGAAAAGTTTCTTTTGAATACCTATAAAATTATAGCGATAGCGGATCTCAAAAGGGCCAGTTCAGAGCTCATCTACTGCGTGCAGTGTAATTTAATTAATTCTCTCGCCCAAAATATTTAACTTAGCCACGTCAAAATTTTATTATCAATACTTATCTGCGTGCTGAATGCACGTTTAAATTAAGAGCTTCATCGGCCATCAGCAAAATAAGCTATAAATTATTATGTAACTTGAAGTGGTGCGTTACTAGCTCAGCGGCTAGTCGGGAGAGCCGATTTGATCAGGCGTTCCCTTAGCCGTCCGCACCGCGGCTATATATACACTCCTGGAAATTGAAATAAGAACACCGTGAATTCAATGTCCCAGGAAGGGGAAACTTTATTGACACATTCCTGGGGTCAGATACATCACATGATCACACTGACAGAACCACAGGCACATAGACACAGGCAACAGAGCATGCACAATGTCGGCACTAGTACAGTGTATATCCACCTTTCGCAGCAATGTAGGCTGCTATTCTCCCATGGAGACGATCGTAGAGATGCTGGATGTAGTCCTGTGGAACGGCTTGCCATGCCATTTTCACCTGGCGCCTCAGTTGGACCAGCGTTCGTGCTGGACGTGCAGACCGCGTGAGACGACGCTTCATCCAGTCCCAAACATGCTCCATGGGGGACAGATCCGGAGATCTTGCTGGCCAGAGCACGTTGGGTGGCACGGGATACATGCGGACGTGCATTGTCCTGTTGGAACAGCAAGTTCCCTTGCCGGTCTAGGAATGGTAGAACGGTGGGTTCGATGACGGTTTGGATGTACCGTGCACTATTCAGTGTCCCCTCGACGATCACCAGTGGTGTACGGCCAGTGTAGGAGATCGCTCCCCACACCATGATGCCGGGTGTTGGCCCTGTGTGCCTCGGTCGTATGCAGTCCTGATTGTGGCGCTCACCTGCACGGCGCCAAACATGCATACGACCATCATTGGCACCAAGGCAGAAGCGACTCTCATCGCTGAAGACGACACGTCTCCATTCGTCCCTCCATTCACGCCTGTCGCGACACCACTGGAGGCGGGCTGCACGATGTTGGGGCGTGAGCGGAAGACGGCCTAACGGTGTGCGGGACCGTAGCCCAGCTTCATGGAGACGGTTGCGAATGGTCCTCGCCGATACCCCAGGAGCAACAGTGTCCCTAATTTGCTGGGAAGTGGCGGTGCGGTCCCCTACGGCACTGCGTAGGATCCTACGTCTTGGCGTGCATCCGTGCGTCGCTGCGGTCCGGTCCCAGGTCGACGGGCACGTGCACCTTCCGCCGACCACTGGCGACAACATCGATGTACTGTGGAGACCTCACGCCCCACGTGTTGAGCAATTCGGCGGTACGTCCCCCCGGCCTCCTGCATGCCCACTATATGCCCTCGCTCAAAGTCCGTCAACTGCACATATGGTTCACGTCCACGCTGTCGCGGCATGCTACCAGTGTTAAAGACTGCGATGGAGCTCCGTATGCCACAGCAAACTGGCTGACACTGACGGCGGCGGTGCACAAATGCTGCGCAGCTAGCGCCATTCGACGGCCAACACCGCGGTTCCTGGTGTGTCCGCTGTGCCGTGCGTGTGATCATTGCTTGTACAGCCCTCTCGCAGTGTCCGGAGCAAGTATGGTGGGTCTGACACACCGGTGTCAATGTGTTCTTTTTTCCATTTCCAGGAGTGTATAAGAGCGCTGCGCGAGGAAGGAAGGCCCCAGTTCTCTCCAGACGCTGAATAGCACGACATCTGTGTCGGGAGTCGCGTCGCTTCGGTATCACTGCTACAAACAGCCTCGGGTGCCGTATTAAGTTACTAGAGATACGCGGAACCATGAAATCATTTCAAGTGAAGGATTAATTCTGGGATGATTTTCATTATCTAGCTTCAGTTTGCGTATTGTCGTATTTTCACGTGCCGTCGCGGGACAGACATTCTACCAATTATTTAGCGTGGCGTTTGATGAAATATTCTCATCAAATCTTGGCGAGCATTCTTTTTAACATTTAATTCGGATATTTATAGTTGCATCAGCGCATTAGACTCTGAACTGCTCTGTTAGTTAGGTTGTAGGGATACTAGTGTTTTTTATCAGTGAATTTCAGAATATACTCAACTATTTTGGAAAATCGTTTTTGATTAGAAATCCCGGACAATCTCCTAATTCCTCAGAGCTATAAGCTGCAGCTAAAAATGGTATTCTCAGATGAAGTGGGCACTAGGAACTCTAATTACAGGCTTCACGTTTTGTTAAATCACTTTCTGGGGGCTAAAAAGTAAATAGAGAGCCAGTGTTGAGAACGGCGAAAGACAGCATTAACAACATTCTAAAAGCCTGAAACTGGTTCAACATTCAAACATTTGGATTGCAAGCATTTATACAGCAAAATTTATTTTCACAAGTTAACCGCCGCCCCACAGTAGGCTATAATGCGATTTTTATTTAATCTCGCGATTAGATAATTTCGTCTACTTTCATTGTTAAGCACCCCTAAAACCAACATGGATAGCACTACATTATCTGCATACATGGCGACGTATCCAGACAATGTAGTGCTTTTCCATGTTGGTTTAGAGGTGGTTGACAATGACAAGTAGTATCCTACCATGTTTACGTTTATTAAACATCTAAAGGCTGTAGATCCACACAGATACTACATTTTAAATTGAAAATTGTTTCACTCCACTGGCGGCGTCCAAGGTTTCCGGGAGGATTCCCTTGTTTGTAATGCAAATTTAGAAAATAAAAGGAAAAGAAAGGATTTAACACAGTGAACGTTAGATTAGGTGATACTTTTTTTTATTACCAAAGTATAAATACAATCGGATAGACTTGATATTGGGTAACATTCGGTCAGTGATTCTACTTATTTCTTATTGGGAATTATAAGTCGACACATGCGCAAATTTCGTGTTACTCACTGGTTAGAGATAAGAGAAAAAATATTTCAAGAAGTGAGTGCTTCTGCCTAATGTGCACAAGAATATTATAAAATGGCGTCGGAAGTTTGTTTTAAAAAACAAAAATATTTCGTACATTCAATTAAGTCCTTCTGAGTGGTAAACGTATTGTATTCCGAGGGTAAACTATACAGTGTTTCGCTCTTGTGCAGTCATGCAGTCATTGGCCTGTTGGTTATATCTTTGGATAAACAGGGCGGCCAACATAAACTGGCATGGAAAATATTTCGTGAACCGTAAGACAGACAACGCATCTTATATCCTCCACACCTGAGGTAGATGATGTAAGGCGGGTTGCCTGTCCTGAGGTTCATTAAATATTTTCTGGGCCATTTTATGTTGCCTACCCGTCATTAAGTATACAGTGAACATCAGTGAGCTATTTCAGTCTTTTGTATTATCTGTGTTCTGCGATTATTCCTTTGGTTCTATTGTTTTTCCGTAACAAACATTGTACTAAATGACTCGGCTGTTTGATATCTGATACTACTATTAAACTTTTACTGAACAAAGATGTTTGTACGGGATAGGACTAAGCTACCACCTTTACACTTCGTGCTTTCTGTCTTCTTAATATCAACATCGTCCAACTTATTGGCGATTTGCCTAACGTCTTTGGAATCCAAACTAAAGAATAAAAGCTTCAAAATCACAACTGATTAATTACATTCTATTTGTTAATTACATTGTAATTGTAAATACAGGATTGTGTTGAACTTCATGGCCGTTATTCAATCAAGGACTCCCGATGCAGAATGAAATCATTCACAAACACTTTTGAAAGCTTTTAAGTTTACAGCGATGATCAGTTTCGGGCTATGATATTCATCTTAAGATGTGTATTTTATTGTAAATCCAGTCACTGACCACAAAAGTTTGTTAGTCAGGTAATTGATTTCGATCAACGATGACCATTTTCAGAGCTGAATAAATTCAGTACACTACGAGTACATAATTCGTGCCGCACGTATATAGAGGATGAAGTCACATTTATCAGGCATATAAGTTTCGTCACAAAAATAAAAAAATTTTGATTAGCATGGACATCATTACGCCATACACTTTGACACTTCAAAGACACAAAGTATACTGCCCACAAGTGGCTACACATGTTTCACAATGGTGTTAGATTCATAAACAGCGAGTCGTCCGCATATGTTTGCGATAACGATACCTCGGGTCAGGTATGGACGACTCCAGTGCTGTAACTAAACAAGTGTAGCCAAGAGAGGATGGGTAAGACAGGCCTCAAACCAGCCAGGTCAGTAAAATAAAGCTTGTTAAAAGTGTCTGTGGCTGATTGTATTCTCCATTAACAATACTTAAAGGAATACAAAACATTGTTGCCTCTGTTGTAAATTCATTTCATAATCTTTCACTTTCATTACACTCTTATGGTGTTGGTATTGTATATAGCTGCCTTTATCTGTGGACTAGCTAAAATGTGTGTTCTTTTGGAAGTTATAATTCGTGTGCAAATGTGGCTAATCTTCAAAATATTTTTACGGTTATTGGACTTATTACGTTGAAAACACACATATTTTGGCATTGCTAATATTAAATCTGAATCCACAGTTGAAATTCCAATGTAACAGTAATCATCTACATCTACATGGATACTCTGCAAATAACATTTAAGTGCCTGGCAGACGGTTCATCGAACCACCTTCACAATTCTCCATTATTTCAATCTCGTATAGCGCGCGGAAAGATTACACACCTATATTTTTCCGTACGAACTCTGATTTCCGTTATTTTATCGTGGTAACCGTTTCTCACTATGTAGGTCGTCAAACTATTTTCGCATTTGGAGGAGAAAGTTAGTGATCGGAATTTCGTGAGAAGATTCCGTCGCAACGAAAAACGCCTTTCTTTTAATGATATCCAGCCCAAATCCTGTATCATTTCTGTGACACTCTCTGCCATATTTCGCGATAATAAAAAACGTGCTGCCTTTCTTTGAACTTTTTCGATGTACTCCGTCAGTCCTATGTGGTAAGGATCCCCGCAGCCGTATTCTAAAAGAGGACGGACAAGCGTAGTGTAGGCAGTCTCCTTAGTAGGTCTGTTACATTTTCTAAGTGTCCTGCCAATAAAATGCAGTCTTTGGTTACCCTTCCTCACAACATTTTCTGTGTGTTCTTTCCAATTTAAGTTGCTCGTAATTGTAATACTTAGGCATTTAGTTGAATTTATGGCGTTTAGATTAGCCTAATTTATCGTGAAACCGAAGTTTAACGAGTTTTTTTTTTTTTAGCAGTCATGTGGATGACCTCACACTTTTCGTTATTTAGGGTCAACTGCCACTTTTCGCACCATTCAGATATCTTTTCTAATCCGTATTGCAGTTTGTTTTGATCTTCTGATGACTTTATTAGTAGATAAACGACAGCGTCATCTGTAAACAACCTAAGACGGCTGCTCAGATTGTCTCAAAAATCGTTTATATAGATAAGGAACAGCAAAGGGCCTATAACACTACCTTGGGGTATGGCAGAAATCACTTCCGTTTTACATGATGACTTTCCGTCAATTACAACGAACTGTGACCTCTTTGACAGAAAATCACAAATCCAGTCACATAACTGAGATGATAATCCATAAGCACGCAAATTCACTACGAGCCGCTTGTGTGGTACAGTGTCAAAGGCCATCCGGAAATCCAGAAATACGGAATCGATCTGAAATCCCTTGTCAATAGCTCTCAAAACTTCATGTGAATAAAGAGATTGTTGAGTTTCACAGTAACGATGTTTTCTAAACCCATTTTGACTGTGTGTCGATAGACCGTTTTCTTCGAGGTATTCCATAATGTTCGAACACAATATATGTTCCAAAATCCTGTTGCATTTCGACGTTAACGATATGGGCCTATAATTTAGTGGATTACTCCTACTACCTTTCTTGAATATTAGTGTGACCTGTGCAACTTTCCACTCTTTGGGTACGGATCTTTCGTCGAGCGAACAGTTGTATATGATGTTAAGTATGGAGCTAATGCATCAGCATACTCCGAAAGGAACCAAATTGGTATACAGTCTGGACCAAAAAAAGACTTGCTTTTATTAAGTGATTTAAGTTGCTTCACTACTCCTAGGATATTTACTACTCCGTTAATCATGTTGGCAGCTGTTCTCGATTCGACTTCTGGAATATTTACTTCGTCTTGTTGTGTGAAGGCATTTCGGAAGGCTGTGTTTAGTAACTCTGCTTTGGCAGCACTGTCTTCGACAGTGTCTCCATTGTTATCGTGCAGAGAAGGCATTGATTGCTTCTTGCCGCTAACATATCGAGGGTAAATTAAAGTCACCACCAACTATTATCGTAATAGTCGGGTACGTGTTTTATCGCAGGCAAAATGTAGAAAAGAAAAGGAGTTATTCATTCAAATACGTACTCCGGTAAGCAAATAAATGATCATCCTTTGTTAGTTTCTTTTAAAGCCAATTTAAATCTATAGAAACGCACGAGACACAAGAGCAAATCAAAATTTAGCTTTCATTGTGGAGTATAGTGTGATGCAAATTGAAATATTGAAAGATACACGGTCCAACAGTACACTGACGGGGACAAACTCGCAGATTTGTTTCCTGATTTATCTGCGGGAAAATCCTTCATAACAATCCAATCGGTGAAAATAAGATGACAAAAGATCAATCGTCATCAGATATATCGTTCACATCATCTGAAGACTCGTCAAGGACCCTGTAAATAATGTGCTCCGTACGTTCACCCTCTTCACTGTACATTTTGAACACAAAATCAGCGCCAAAGAACACAAAACGCACTCAACCGGAGCTCACGAGAAATACGAGCTCCGCAACGGACTCGTGACGTCACACTAATCCGCTTGTCCACTGCACTTCACGAACGCTCGGCTCCGTGCAGGACTCTCGGGAAATCAATGTGTATTATGAAAAGGTCTCAACTTTGTCGTATGGTATCGAGAACTTGCATGCATTTAAGGGCGCAGTCAAGAATTATTAAACTCGTCCGAAGTAGTTACACGCTCCACGCCGGAAACGGCTGCTGGCGCTCGTGAGACCTGCCGTACCACGTGTTGTGATGTCCACGTCATGGTCTCTCTTTCTCGTGGGCCTCGCATAGAACATAGAGAACTTCAATGTCAGGTAACATCTACGAAACGAGAAACGATACCAAAAGTTTCAAAAATGACAAATTTTTCGAGTATTACCGCTACTACCATCTAGCAAAAATTACGAAACCTGCATACGTGACAGATTTTTGCGGGAGCCGTAAATAAACGATTAACAGCCCCGAGAATCGTTGTAACTGATGCGACGTAATATTGCGTCCGCCGTAACCCATCTCCCTCAAGCACCATAATATTACGTTAGCCGCAAGGTAAGTGTTAAGGAATGTAAAACCTCTTTACCACTTAATAATAAGTTGTCCCTTTTTGGACAGCCTGATATCAAATTTAACAGATGTTGGCATGGAGTACCAAAAGCTAATGTTCAGTGCCATACATCTGGTAATCTCATTGTATGATACTACACATTTTTTTTTTTTTTAATTTTAGGTAGATCAAGTAGAGTCGCGTTCAACTGGAGAGTATATTGACAAAGATTTTCCTCAAAAGCAAAAAATAATATACCCTGTGAGCTTCTATGTAGATCCAAATTTGAACAGAATCCTACTACCGTTAGGTGCTGCACCAAAGAAGCCGTGTGAAATCATTGTTAAATGCTCTGCCTAAATCGACCTCGCAATAGAACTTCTATGTCTGCGCTATTTACGTGAGTCACTGAACTCCATGAACGAATGCTTTGCGCAGCCATGTGGCCACTTGCGGACGAAGTGGTCTTCACCCCTAAATCTTCTTTGAAGCAGCTCTCCATGCTGGTCTATCCTGCGGAAACCTCTTAATCTCTGTATAAATACCGCGGTACGCCGACTATAACATCACGTTCAAACTCACTTAAATCTTGATCAGCTGCCACTGTAGTAGCAGTAACCGATCTAAGAACTGCGCCAGGCGCTTGTCTTACATAGTTATTGCCGACCGCAGCGCCGAATTCTGTCTGTTTACATCTCTCTGTATTTGAATACGCATGCCTATACTACTTTCTTTGCCCATTCAGTGTATTTTCTAGTGCAATTCCTTCAGCATCGCCTGATTTAATTCGACTGCTTTCCATTACCCTTGCTTTGCTTTCGTCGATATTTATCTTATGAGCTATTTTGAAGACACTATCCTTACCCTTCCTTCAACTCTGCTCTTACAATTTCTTTGGCGCCTATGACGGAATTACTAAGTATCCAAGTTTTTATTTTTCTGTCCTTGAATTATAATTTCGTTTACAAATTTCTTCTCGTTGTCTTTACTGCTTGCTCAATATACAGCTAGAATAATATGAAGAATAGACTACAACCCTGCCTCAACCTCATCTTAACAACTGTTTCCCACTTTCATGTCCTTCGATTCGTGTAACTGCAGTCTGGTATCTGTACAAGTTGTAAATAACCCTCCGTACCTGTCTTTAATCCCTGCTGCCACAGAATTTGAATATACTTATTCCAGTCAACATTGTCGTAAGTTTTCTCTGAACCTACTAGTGCTACACAAACCCTGTTTCACCCTGTTTTCAAAGATAAATCGTATGGTCGGTAGTGGCTGGAGTGTCGCTAGATTTCACCTGAAATGATCTTCCTCGAGTTCGGCTTCTACTCATTTTCCAGTCCTCTGCAAAAAATTCGTGTCGTATTTTGCAGCTACGACCGTTTTGCTGTTGCAGTTGTTACGTTCTTCTTGTAGTCACATATATCTTACACAGCATGTGGAATGACGAACGAAACAAAAAACCTAAAATCAGCAGACTAGCACTGGTAAAATGGCATTCCTAACTCACAGAAGGGCACTAGTATCAAACATAGGCCTTAATTTGAGAAAGAAATTTATGAGAATGTACGTTCGGAGCAGAGTATTGTGTGGCAGTGAAACACGGACTGTGGAAAAACCGGAACAGAAGAGAATCGAAGCATTTGAGATTTTGTGCTACAGATGAATGTTGAAATTCAGGTGGTCTGATAACGTAAGGAATGAGGAGGTTCTCTGGAGAATCGACGAGGAAGGGAATACTTGGAAAACTTTGACAAGAAGGAGGGGTAGGATGTTAGGACATCTGTCAAGACGTCATCAAATAACTTGCATTGTACTAGAGGGAGCTGCACAGGGTAAAAACTGTAGAGTAAGATTAGAATACATCCAACAATTAATTGAGGCCATAGGTTACAAGTGCCACACTGAGATGAAAAGTTTGGCACACAAGAGGAATTTGTGGCGGGTCGCATCAACCAGTCACAACACTCAATATAATGTAGAAAGTTGAAAGAGTTCTGTCATGGCTGGCACTCCCTAAGTTCTCAATAATAGAGGGGTACAGCGTCTAGAGCAGGGCCCTAGTTTCGACTGGGGCTTTCAGTCAAATTCTTGTTGAAATGTATTTTCCATCTGATCTTCATCTACTTTTTCATGCTCTTCTTTAACAATGTTCTTTTGGCTCATATGGCTCTGAGCACTATGGGACTTAACTTCTAAGGTCATCAGTCCCCTAGAACTTGAAACTACTTAAACCTAACTAACCTAAGGATATCACACACATCTATGCCCGAGGCAGGATTCGAACCTGCGACCGTAGCGGTCGCGTGGATCCAGACTGAAGCGCCTAGAAACGCTCGGCCATTCCGGCCGGCTCGAAGGCATGAAATGGCTATTAAAACGGGCCTGTTCTGCAGTTAACTCCAGATGAAATTCACTTTATGGCGTGTAGCAATGCTCAAGGTCAGCATACTGAACACTTGGTATATCAGCGGTGATGAGAAACACAAGAACCGTACCTGTGCCACGTGTTTGCTTACATTTGGTATAACAGGACAGACATTTGTAGAAACTTTTCACCTGACAGCAGAACTGTGGTTTGAGGCGCTGTTATCTTGATAGTACTCGAGCAGACCCCATACGTGTTATGTTGTTGATGTTCTCTTAGTAGCTTATTTCAAATGCCACAGAAAAGAAGTATATAGTTCAATTAAAGAAAAAAAAACAAAGGCGGCGTCGTGATTCGGCGACTATAAACAATAAAAAATGGTTTGTAAACGTCACGAAATTGTCCGCAACAAGCGAAATAACCTGGCGGAAACCACACTTTTACATGTTTGTTCTTTCCGGATATATTTTGTGTGGCCTGTCTTAGCTGCCTCATCCTGTGTACATTCCCTCCAGCTCTCTCTCTGGTTTGCTTAGTTGTGGCTTGACGTCTGCGCTCTTTATGTTCATACAGCTTCTTCTTCTTTTTTCCGAGGGTCTCTTATACATACTTCGTAGTCTCTTCCTCCTTGGGTTTCCTGCCCGATCCTAAAATCAACGTTACGATATTTCGGCGATCAACCTGTCCACCATCTTCAGGAGAGACACTGCTGATGCTGCTGAGTCCGGCTGAAAACTAAGGCTGGAGACCGTTGTCTTCTACAGGCTACAATAACATAAACGGGATTGTGGCGACGCCCATAGTGAAACACCGGTCCCAGCGACGTATCGCACTGAAAGACTACTATCAAACACTTGAGCCGGACGCGCCAAGGTACGTTGTGTTTTCACGCTTGACAGCACAGTGTTCCACGTTCTGTTAAGAGTAAAAAACCTTGTACCAATAGGTCAGATTGTCTGCCAGACTGATTCAATCGCCTCCTTATAAACACGGTCCCAAAAACTGAACATATCGGCAACTACCAAGATCTTTTGAAATTTCGTCCCGCGTTCCTCGTTTAAAGAATCTTCCGACTTTTTCGGCTGTTGCGACGTCGCGTGACGCCAGTGTTCCAAGCTTCTGTTCTGAACTGTGAGAATCGACTAGTTGATGTAAGCCTATTCACACCGACACAGAATTTTAGATGCGCCAGTCTTCGCATCTCACAATCATCCTTTACAGAGAAGAGTAGTGCTCTAAACTTCGCAGGTGGGCGGAACACTCTCCTAATGTCAAATCTCTTTAGACATCTTCCACTCTTAAAGAAAATGCCCCATGCATAAGAAATGAAGGAAAAGATCTCTCCTTGAACCTCCGGATGTCTAACAAGACAGTGTTCATAAGGAGGGAATAGAAATTAGATTGGCTGACTATTTGCTTAATACAGACAACATTTTTGATCTTGGCAGGAATGGAGATCATACACAACTGGCCATTAAAATTACTACACCACTAAGATGACGTGCTACAGACGTGAAATTTAACCGACAGGAAGAAGATGCTGTGATATGCAAATGATTAGCTTTTCAGAGCATTCACACAATTTTGGCGCCGGTGGCGACACCTACAACGTGCTGACATGAGGGAAGTTTCCAACCGATTTCTCATACACAAACAGCAGTTGACCGGAGTTGCTTGGTGAAACGTTGTCGTGATGCCTCGTGTAAGGAGGAGAAACGCGTACCATCACGATTCCGACTCTGATAAAGGTCGGATTGTAGCCTATCGCGATTGCGATTTATCGTATCGTGACATGGACTGTTAGCAGAATATGGATTCTGTGGGTACAGGAGGGTAATACGGAACGCCGTGCTGGATCCCAACGGCCTCGTATCACTAGCAGTCGAGATGACAGACATCTTATCCGCATGGCTGTAACGGATCGTGCAGCCACGTCTCGATCCCTGAGTCAACATATGGGGACGTCTGGAAGACAACAACCATCTGCACGAATAGTTCGACGACGTTTGCAGCAGCATGCACTATCAGCTCGGAGACCATGGCTGCGGTTACCCTTGACGCTGCAGACAGGAGCTCCTGCGATGGTGTACTCAACAACGAACCTGGGTGCACGAATAGAAAAACGTCATTTTTAGTAAGAATCCAGGTTCTGTTTACAGCATCATGATGGTCGCATCTGTGTTTGGCGACATCGCGGTGAACGCAAATTGGAAGCGTGTATTCATCACATACTGGCGTATCACACGGCGTGTTGGTATGGGGTGCCATTGGTTACACGTCTCTGTCACCTCTTGATCGCATTGACGGCACTTTGAACTGTGGACGTTAAATTTCAGATGTGTTACGACCCATGGCTCTACCCTTCATTCGATCCCTGCGAAACCCTACATTTCAGGAAGATAATGCACGACCGCATGTCGCAGGTCCTGTACGGGCCTTTCTGGATTCAGAAATTGTTCGACTGCTGCCCTGGCCAGCACATTCTCCAGATCTCTCACCAATTGAAATCATCTGGCCAAAGGTGGCCCAGCAACTGGATCGTCACAATACGCCAGTCACTATTCATGATGAACTGTGGTATCGTGTTGAAGCTGCATGGGCAGCTGTACCTGTACACGCCATCCAAGCTCTGTTCGACTCAATGCCCAGGCGTATCAAGGCCGTTATTACGGCCAGAGGTGGTTGTTCTGGTTACTGATTTCTCAGGATCTATGCACCGAAATTGCGTGAAAATGTAATCACATATCAGTTCTAGTATAATATATTTGTCCAATGAATACCCGTTTACCTTCTGTATTTCTTCTTGGTGTAGCAATTTTAATAGCCGTAGTGTATTTGTTTAATGTAGACAACAGATTTGCTCTCGGCAGGAATGGAGATCATTTTATACCACACGATACACAATGTTCCTTGGTGTGGTAGATGCGATTTTTTGATTACCGACTTTGAGCGCGATGAATCGTTAATGCCGGTGTTGCACCACAGGCGGCGGCAAAATCTCAGTCTCGCGGCCGATATGGCAGGCGGAGCATGAGCTCTGTAGGGTACGGGGACCTACGTAGGAGAACGGTTTCCAGCCTCGACATCACTTTTCAGCGGGACTCAGTAGCAGCATGGTCTCTCCTGAAGATGGCGAACAGGTGGATCGTCGAAATATCGAGTCATATTGACGTCAGTGTCCGGCAGTAAGATTGAGAACACTGAGAATTATTACTCTGGGAAAGCGAACGGTGTCTCTTATACACCGTTATAAGTTCTGCGCTTCCGGCTGCGGAGTTGCGTGTGCGGGTTCACAAGTATCGAGGCGAGTGTGAAATCAATAACGCTTACTCAACAGGGACATTCCTTAGTATATATATATATATATATATATATATATATATATATATATATATATATATGTGTGTGTGTGTGTGTGTGTGTGTGTGTGTGTGTGTGTTTGAGGTTTATTTCCTATGTAGGTGGTGATGGTGGTGACGAATGTGGCGGTAATGACTAAGAGGCAGAGAGCGTTGTCTCCAGCGCTATCCCGAGACAGCAGTGGCTAACAGCAAGCAGTGACCTTGCTGATTAAAATCGCCTTGTCAGCTCGCAAAGACCCTCTGACTTTCAGTAAGATCAGCTAAAGTCTTACTTGCAGGCTCTGTTGTCTACTAACCGGCTGCTCTGCAGGGAATTTTGCATGTTCTCCGGGACAGCCCTGGTGCTATTTTCCTTGTATGGTTCCATGAATGCCACCTGTTCTGGTGAATCAGGAGTCAAGTTTGGCGTCTAAAGTCGCAGGCTATAGGGCAGGAAATCTCAGACAACGCCAGTTAACTCTCCAATTGAAACAGAATATCTCACGAGCAACAATCGATGTGCAGTCTTTCTCCAGCCAATTTTAAGAGTAAAAAACAGTTGATACTGGCATGTCTCATAGCTTCGTTCATTGTCTTCATGATGAGCCGCCTCTCATTTCGTTAATGATCATAGTTATTGTGATATTTCGAGATTAGATAAATTACTGCAAGGAATTCTTAAACTTTCCATTGGAAAATAGGGGGCGCTATGAATCTGCGTTTGATGTATGATAAGCCATATGTTGCTGCATGTGAAATGTATTTAAAGCATTGAATTATTCCTTAAACTTGGAAGGAACTCGATATCTGTCACCAGTCTCGAGAAAATGGATTGTATGTAAAGCGCTCCGTACTGAACGCACTCCAGCGAAAAATCCAGAATGAAACATTCACCACATCCTTCGTATCTCATAATGGTTTCAGATATCGAAACAAGATTTGGCAAAATATAAGCTGCAAAGAGGAGTGTATTTACCCATGTGATTAATACGCTAAACTCCCGTATTTACCGCGATAGTCAAGCAACTACTTTTTTCAATGAAATAATGCTATTGTTAAGGATTGTCGACAGTCGACAGTTCGTGAAATGAAACTTACTGTGGGTATTATAAAAACTTCAGTGAAGGAGTTTCGTATTTATTTTTGTACCGAGAATGAGCTTTTAAATAAGCTATTGAGCTGTCTTCTTCTCAGCTGCTAGTTCAATAATACTCTGTTTCAGGATCCTTTCGCAATTTCAGCTGCTTTAAAAGGTGTGGCCGGGCGGTTCTAGGCGCTTCAGACTGGAACCGCGTGACCGCTACGGTCGCAGGTTCGAATCCTGCCTCGGGCATGGACGTGTGTGATGTCCTTAGGTTAGTTAGGTTTAAGTTGTTCTACGTTCTAGGAGACTGATGACCTCATCTACATCTACATCTACATCCATACTCCGCAAGCCACCTGACGGTGTGTGGCGGAGGCTACCTTCAGTACCTCTATCGGATCTCCCTTCTATTCCAGTCTCGTATTGTTCGTGGAAAGAAGGATTGTCGGTATGCCTCTGTGTGGGCTCTAATCTCTCTGATTTTATCCTCATGGTCTCTTCGCGAGATATACGTAGGAGGGAGCAATATACTGCTTGACTCTTCGGTGAAGGTATGTTCTCGAAACTTTGACAAAAGCCCGTACCGAGCTACTGAGCGTCTCTCCTGCAGAGTCTTCCACTGGAGTTTATCTATCATCTCCGTAACGCTTTCGCGATTACTAAATGATCCTGTAACGAAGCGCGCTGCTCTCCGTTGGATCTTCTCTATCTCTTGTATCAACCCTATCTGGTACGGATCCCACACTGCTGAGCAGTATTCAAGCAGTGGGCGAACAAGCGTACTGTACCCTACTTCCTTTGTTTTCAGATTGCATTTCCTTAGGATTCTTCCAATGAATCTCAGTCTGGCATCTGCTTTACCGACGATCAACATTATATGATCATTCCATTTTAAATCACTCCTAATGCGTACTCCCAGATAATTCATGGTATTAACTGCTTCCAGTTGCTGACCTGCTATTTTGTAGCTAAATGATAAAGGATCTATCTTTCTGTGTATTCGCAGCACATTACACTTGTCTACATTGAGATTCAATTGCCATTCCCTGCACCATGCGTTAATTCGCTGCAGATCCTCCTGCATTTCAGTACAATTTTCCATTGTTACAACCTCTCGATACACCACAGCATCATCTGCAAAAAGCCTCAGTGAACTTCCGATGTCATCCACCAGGTCATTTATGTATATTGTGAATAGCAACGGTCCTATGACACTCCCCTGCGGCACACCTGAAATCACTCTTACTTCGGAAGACTTCTCTCCATTGAGAATAACATGCTGCGTCCTGTTATCTAGGAACTCCTCAATCCAATCACACAATTGGTCTGATAGTCCATATGCTCTTACTTTGTTCATTAAACGACTGTGGGGAACCGTATCGAACGCCTTGCGGAAGTCAAGAAACACGGCATCTACCTGTGAACCCGTGTCTATGGCCCTCTGAGTCTCGTGGACGAACAGCGCGAGCTGGGTTTCACATGACCGTCTTTTTCGAAACCCATGCTGATTCCTACAGAGTAGATTTCTAGTCTCCAGAAAAGTCATTATACTCGAACATAATACGTGTTCCAAAATTCTACAACTGATCGACGTTAGAGATATAGGTCTATAGTTATGCACATCTGTTCGACGTCCCTTCTTGAAAACGGGGATGACCTGTGCCCTTTACCAATCCTTTGGAACGCTACGCTCTTCTAGAGACCTACGGTACACCGCTGCAAGAAGGGGGGCAAGTTCCTTCGCGTACTGTGTGTAAAATTGAAATGGTATCCCATCAGGTCCAGAGGCCTTTCCTCTTTTGAGCGATTTTAATTGTTTCTCTATCCCTCTGTCGTCTATTTCGATATCTACCATTTTGTCATCTGTGCGACAATCTAGAGAAGGAACTACAGTGCAATCTTCCTCTGTGAAACAACTTTGGAAAAAGACATTTAGTATTTCGGCCTTTAGTCTGTCATCCTCTGTTTCAGTACCATTTTGGTCACAGAGTGTCTGGACATTTTGTTTTGATCCACCTACCGCTTTGACATAAGACCAAAATTTCTCAGATGTTAAGTCCCATAATGCTCAGAGCCATTTGAACCATTTCTATTTACATTTTGGCAAAAGAAACAAATGTTAACATAGAAACAGGAGAAGTTACGTATTACTCAAAACTCGTAACTCAATGCAAATTTTAAGAAATTTTTGCAGTTGCTATAATCTCTAAATATCACGATAACTACGACTATTAACGAAATGGAAGGCAGTTCACCACGAATCTGATGAGGATGTGTGAGAATTTTTTTTTTTTTTTTTTTACTGAATACTTTCTTTAAAATCGTTTGAGGAAGACTGCAGATTGGCCAGCTTGCGTGCCTTGCCTTTCGCGCAGTCGATCCAGTCTGCTAATTTCCACACCGAATCTTAAGCCATCTGAGAGCTTGGACGTGTGAGACAGCTGCCGTCAGTTTGGTGCGCCACACAGCCAACTTAAGACGAACCTTACTCCGTGTGAGACTGACTTGAAGCTAAGACAGGCGATACTGCCCTCCCTGTTGACGCTGGCGGCGCGGACGCAGGCATCTTGTATAACATAGTGCCTCTGGCTGGATTGTCAAGCGATGGCACTCACTGGGCGGCCTCGCATTGTCAGATCTGGTTCTGAGCCCAGTGACGCCAATGATGGCTGATGGGTCGTAAATGAGCAACTGTGCTCAGCTAGTGATTCTGCTCAAGGAAGGTGGAGTAGCTTAGCTGGGTATTCAACCAGTAACTGGTGACTTGACTGCAAGGGTTGAATTCACAATGCCAAAGATATACTGCTACCAGCAGGCTGGGTATGCTGTGGTGGTTCGTGTAGCCTCATAACATCGTCGGGTTGTGTAGTGGCTGCATTGTGCTAAACCATGCAGTAACACAGTCGACTACCGATGGCAGAACACTGTCCTGAAGGGCCCTGCAGCAGCACTATTAGAGCGTCCATCTGCAGAATATCACCGTCGACTGGCCCGCCTCCGCTTGTCTGATTGTGAAGGCCTGCCTACAGCCCAGGCTATAATACCGTATTCAAAAGGGATTACATAATGTACCTGTGGACATTATTTATATGTACTACTCAGCAGTCTTTATTTATAGCTGAGTAGAACATTCCAAGCATATATTGTATCAATGCAGGTGAATGGCCAGAAGAGCTATCGGGATAGACTTTTTTTTTAAAAAAAAAAAAGGATTCGTTATCTGTTCAGTAAAACAGGATGAACTTAAACCATTTCTTTGATTACAAAAAAATTATTTTTAAGGGTGTACGCTAGATAGAGATGTATAATTTGTAGAAAATGGTAGTTTAGCTCACGATGTTTGAAAGGCATCAGTGGATCTGCCTCTCACATACATCACAAGGGGAAGAAAAGAGCGGCATACCACGAAGGAATTATCCAAAAGGGACTGAAATAGACGTGATTTCCATGTACAGACAAACGAATGATTGTAATTTCAGAAAAAAATTGGATGAGTGATTCAAGAGAAAGAGCTTCACAAATTGAGCAAGTCAGTAACGCGCTGGTCCACCTCTGGCCCTTATCCAAACTGTTGTCGGCTTGACACTGGTTCAAATGGCTCTGAGCACTATGGGACTTAACTGCTGAGGTCATCAGTCCCCTAGAACTTAGAACTACTTAAACCTAACTAACCTAAGGACATCATACACATCCATGCCCGAGGCAGGATTCGAACCTGCGACCGTAGCGGTCGCGCGGTTCCAGACTGTAGCGCCTAGAACCACTCGGCCACCACGGCCGGCGGCTTGACACTGATTGATGCAGTTGTTGGAGCGATGTCGACAGAGTCTGACCAAATTACAAGTTAGACCGTCAAAATCCGGAACTTGTTGGAAGGCTGTGCCCATAATACTCTAAACCTACTCAATTGGGGAGAGTTGTAGGGAACTCGTTGGCCAAGGTAGGTTTCGATAAGAACGAAGCTAAGCAGTAGAAATAGCCCCGCTGTGCTGCAGTGATGCCGCGAATGCCAACCTAAGCGGTCCTGCTATGAAATGAAATGACACCTCAGGCCACAACTCTTCGTTGGCAGGCCGTGTAATGGGTGGCAATCTGCTTGATATCCCACAGCCGACTGGGGCGTTTCCAGACCGGCCTTCGACCTGGAATCTTCTTGTCTGGAGTCTTCAGTGATGAGTCCTGCTTCCAACTGAGCCCCGATGACCAGTGAAGACGTGTCTGGAGACGCCCCTGACAGCGATCGGATACCAATCTGAGCGCCGCCCGCCAAACAGCCAACAAGCACGAGTAATGGTCTGGGGTGGCAGTTCATTTCACAGCAGAACCGCGCTAGCCGCCATTCGCGACGCTCTTACAGCTCATCTGTACGTCGACGGTGTTTTAGACCTTGTTTTGTTGCCCTTCATGGCAAACTACCCTGGGCTTAAATTTCAGCACGATAATGCCCGCCCGCACATGGCCAGAGTTTCTACTGCTTGTCTTCATGCTTGCCAAAACCCACCTTGGTCAGAAAGTAGCTGCATGGACTGGGCTCTTCACCCAGCTCGGTATTTTGACGGTCCAAAGAACTCATTGGACAGAATTTGCCACGTATGCCCTCAGGAGGACATCCAACAACTATATCAATCAAATTGTAATTATTTTTGGGTCTGTACATGCTCATCACATACACCGATTTCTGCTCCGATCGGATAATCCCTTCGTGCTGCTTCTTTTCTTTTTTGGTGGTTTTGTCAGATCTAATTTCGGCAGAGTATCTTTTCTCTGCCTTAATTTGCTCATACTTTACAACCTCATATTTTCCCTGCCGGAGAGAAAGATTGCGGTAAGAAATTGAAATTATGTGCCTCTATTTTCACCTTAATTTCATCTGACAGTCAGCACACCAAATATCTGTAACCACTTGTCCCAAACATGGATAATCGCCGTTTTGGGTGAGTGTCGGTGTAATAACAGATGCATGCAACTATTATAGGCAAGTGCAGGTGGAAGTTCTTGATTTAGTTTTGCCATAGCAGCCTGGGAAGACAGTTGGACCTTACTTTCGAAGCCATCTCAGGTGGAGATAATCTGTCGTGACACACTGTCGTCACACCCGGAGGCTCATCTCCAGGGGCGTGTGACCATCCGGCTGACCATTTCAAATCCCAGCTTTACGATGCCGTCTTCAAAACTTCAGCCGTCGATTTTTGGGCAGAAAGGATAAGGCATTTCTTGTCCTGTATTTAGTTGGAAGATACGCCTACTTTTTCTAAAAATAAAGAAAAAGTCATCGGCCAGTTCGTCCCCACCAGGTTTTGACACTTTCTATGGACAGAGGCGAAGTAGTTGAGAATTTTTGGAAAATTTTCTTGGGTATGGAGGAAGTCAGTTGCAGCAAACAGTTGCTGCTCCGTGAGCAAGTTGTGATTTTTTGGATGGGAGTTAGTTCGACTTCGATATAGGTTTCTCAATACCGAGCAAATTCAATCATGAGGAGCACTGCAGAATTCTTGATTGTGATGATTTCAGTAATGTCTTACACGAATTCAGATGGAATCAAATTCGATGTTTAATTGGCCATGATACACTAGTACTGTGTGCCCAATTGATTGTCTTGGTTCTTTTCGCTGTGAGTCACGAGCTGGCATTGAGGATTCATTTAATATTGGAAAATGGTGAACCTAGCTTTCGAATCTTTGTGTGTGAGTAATTTGTGCATCCCTGATGCGTTTCCTTAGGCCAAAAATCCTTGATCCTAACAAATGATTGGTATGTTACCATTTTCTCGAATGAAACCGTAGGGTAAATATTTTTGTGTGTGTTCCAAGTAACCACTATTTCAGAATTACCCTCTCTATTAAGTAAATGTTAATAATGCAGATACTTAGTATATCAAACCTCGCCCCAAAGCATACATTCCCTCTTCCTGTAACTTCTAATCACATGTATCCCGTGAGCAAAAAATTACTTAAAATGCGTAGTAAAGTCTTAATCTTGATCGGTCGTCCCGGAGTTCTCTTTGGGATAGACTACAGCTAATAATCAATTAATATTCACGGAACTTCAGACTGTCTGGCACTCAGGATCCAGTAGGTAGGGTTAAGAGTGAGTTTTGTGTACAGTTTTAACTCATCATTCCAAAGTCTTTGTTATAAGGCGAAATTTTTTACATAGGTACACCACCACAGGTAAGCGTGTTACTCTGCAAGTGGTGTTTTATGTCGTCAAGTTTTTATGGATATACTTCTAGAAGTGCCTTGACAGCACAGAGGTAGCGTTATTTAGAAGTTCTTCTGTCACGATGGCGTGTATGCAGAAGAAAGGCCAATGAGATTGGCGGTATCATAAAACACAGCCATCTATTACAATTCAACAACAGTTCCCAAGTGCCCATGGTCATATGTGAAGAGCACCGAATGAGAGTTCAAAAGGATTGGCAGTACTGGTGACAGGGCAAGAACCGGTGGGTCTGTAGCGAGTGACGACACTGTTGATAGGGTGGGTACAGCATTTCTTCGCAGTCTGCTGAAACTGATCTGTTCGTCAGACCAGCTTAGTGAAGATTTTACACAAACTTACTTATAAACACACAAAGTGCAGCTCCTGCAAGCTTTTGGGCCAGATGATAGTTCCAGATGAGCTGAGTTTCCTAGCAACATGCTGGAAAGAATCGATTCTTCCATCAGGAAGATATTGCACCAGCCAAGAAAAGTGACACAAGTCAAAAAACGGCAATTTTTAGTTTATGTCACTGAAAAGTACCTTTGAAGTGCTCCAACCTGAACGGAAAACTTCACATCCGTATTTGTACACATCAGGGAAGTTGTGTCTGTCTGGTTGTTGATTCGTCACGGCAAGCACTTCCGTGTTGTTCCTGTCGACTTAGCATCGGTCGTTCAAGAAGAGCTGTACATTCTGAGGTGGGATACTTACATGCATGGTGTAAGTTCACAGTAATTTTTAATGGCATTATTACGAAGTGTGTGTTTATACACTATCTGAATCTTACATTCCTATGTCGTCCAGACTTGCAGACGTATCTTAGGGAACAGACGTTGTTTTCAGACGCACTGTAAGTGCGTTGTAACATACAATAAAATGGTAATTTCCGCAGCAAAGGAAATTCATATCGAATCCCTTTCCTCCGCAAAATGTTTTCCCATATTATGTAACCCATTTAAGAGTATATGTTTCCATAAATTGTTTTCTTTAAACTGAACCTAATAGATGTTCCTTATTAAATTATTTTAATTTTGCAATTTTGCTATTCGTATTTTTCTAATAAAACAATTTCAAACAGTTTTTAATTTTTTATTTCAACTTAAGTACTAATTTTACAAGATAGCGTTTCGAATGTCGTACTATATTACAGGAAGTGAAAAGAAAATAGAATGAGATTTTCACTCTGCAGTTGAGTGTGCGCTGATATGAAACTTCCTGGCTGATTAAAACTGCGTGCCGGACCGAGACTCGAACTCGGGACCTTTGCCTTTCGCGGGCAAGTACTCTACCAACCTTTTTTTTTTAATCTCATTTTGTTCGCTTTTGTTCGTTGCATCTGCTCGGGGCAGACGTCGTAAGACATCCGTTTAAGTTCGTTGTTGATCGATTAACTCAGTTTTTTTTATTACAGAGGGCAGCTAACCCTCTGACCGAATACGCTGAGCTACCGTGCCGGCCACAGCACGACGCGTCCTCACAGCTTTAATTCCGCCAGTACCTCAGTCTCCAACCTTACAAACTTCACAGAAGCTCTTCTGCGAATCTTGACCACTTGCCCGCGACATGCAAAGGTTCCGAGTTCGAGTCTCGGTCCGGCACACAGTTTTAGTCTGCCAGGAAGTTTCAAAAAGAAAATATATTATGTGGAATGGGAGTGGCAAAGGTATTGCCTGAGAGGCCATTAAAGAAAAAAGTTTTTAGAACAGCAAGAATAGCGATACAACTCGAAAAACTAATTAATAATTGCATGATGCCTAACATTCGACGAGAACAGAACTACATGTCCATATTATTGCTGTATAGAATGTAACGGAATTTACTGCCAAAATACTTACCTGTAATCTAAAGGAAGCTTGTATTTCAGTGTAAGTACTGTAGAAACAAATCGATTTTTCTCAATTATTGGGTTTTGGAGAAGTTCTCGCTGTGCTTTCTGGGAGGCGATATGTTGGCAAAGATATGGAGAGGAATACAGCACGGCGTCGACGTTCTACGTGAAAGAAACGGAGCACATGTGGATGTGTATCCATAAGAAATTTTTTGATATTATCCATACTGGATGAGATGTCATGGTTGTGAATGTGAATGTTAAAAAATATATCGGCTCAACCACTTGTTTATAGTGTAAAACACTAAGATTGACGCGTTTCGGAAGTCAAACTTCCATAATCAGAATAATAAAAAGTAAAAGAACCTGTTAAAACTCGCTAAAGCGGAACATGCACCAGGCACAATAAAATTGATAATAATAAAAAATTAAAACATCGTGGCTACTTCCCATGTTGCACTGCAGTGTCGTGTTTGGCTACGTGGTGTTTGGTATCAACGAAGACGTACGGGCGGTTTACGACAATAGAGGAGAGAGCCATGTGGTTAGATGTTGAACACCATAGGTGACACCATTTTAGAGTTTTTTATATTTTGACGACTATGTGGAGATACACCTTGGAAGACACGGCTGCAGCAAGGGAAGTATCCACGATGTTTTAATTTTTTTATTATCAGTTTTATTGTGCCTGGTGCATGTTCCACTTTAGCGAGTTTTAACAGTTACCAGTTCTTACCATTAGATAATCTATCTGAAACCTGTCAGTATCTCCAGGCTTTTCCATCTATACAGCCTTCTTTTATGATTCTTGAACCAAGTGTTAGCTATGATTAAGTTGTGCTCTGTGCAAAATTCTACCAGGCGGCTTCCTCTTTCATTTCTTAGCCCCAATCCATATTCACCTATTACGTTTCCTTCTCTCCCTTTTCCTACTACCGAATTCCAGTCACCCATGACTATTAAATTTTCGTCACCCTTCACTATCTGAATAATTTCTTTTATTTCATCATACATTTCTTCAATTTCTTCGTCATCTGTAGAGCTAGTAAGGTGGCAAGGGTAAAATACAGGGAGCGAAACGCTATTTACAATTTGTACAGAAACCAGATGGCAGTTATAAAAATCGAGGGGCATGAAAGGGAAGCAGTAGTTGGGAAGGGAGTGAGACAGGGCTGTAGCCTATCCCTAATGTTATTCAATCTGTATATTGAGCAAGCAGTGAAGGAAACAAAAGAAAATTCGGAGTAGGTATTAAAATCCATGGAGAAGAAATAAAAACTTTGAGGTTCGCCGATGACATTGTAATTCTGTCAGAGACAGCAAAGGACTTGGAAGAGCAGTTGAACGGAATGGATAGTGTCTTGAAAGGAGGATATAAAATGAACATCAACAAAAGAAAAACGAGGATAATGGAATGTAGTCGAATTAAGTCGGGTGATGCTGAGGGAATTAGATTAGGAAATGAGACACTTAAAGTAGTAAAGGAGTTTTGCTATTTGGGGAGCAAAATAACTGTTGATGGTCGAAGTAGAGAGGATATAAAATGTAGATTGGCAATGGCAAGGAAAGTGTTTCTGAATAAGAGAAATTTGTTAACATCGAGTATAGATTTAAGTGTCAGGAAGATTTTCTGAAAGTATTTCTACGGAGTGTAGCCATGTATGGAAGTGAAACGTGGAAGATAAATAGTTTAGACAAGAAGAGAATAGAAGCTTTCGAAATGTGGTACTACAGAAGAATGCTGACGATTGGAGGGGTAAATCATGTAACTAATGAGAAGGTACTGAATAGAATTGGGCAGAAGAGAAATTAGTGGCACAACTTGACTAGAAGAAAGGATCAGTTGATAGGGCATATTCTGAAGCATCAAGGGATCACCAATTTAGTATTGGAGCGCAGCGTGGAGGGTAAAAATCGTAGAGGCAGACCAAGAGATGAATACACTAAACAGATTCAGAAGGATTTAGGTTGCGGTAGGTACTGGGAGATGAAGAGGCTTGTACAGGATAGAGTAGCGGCATCAAACCAGTCTCAGGACTGAAGACCACAACAACAACAACAACAACAGGTTCTTTTACTTTTCATTATTCTGATGATGGAAGCTTGACTTCCGAAACGCGTCAATCTTAGTGTTTTACACTATAAACAAGTGGTTGAGCCGATATATTTTTTAACATAGAAAGTTTTTGAGTTACCTATAATTTGCTACAAACCGCTTAGCTGTATCTAGTCTAGTTGCTTAGAACTGAATTTCTGAAAAATTTGACACAATACTTCATGCTCACCCTACATTTCAGCTGCACAAATGCTGCTGAGTGATCCTGTTCAGAATGAGCAACGCAGCTTAAACATTAGGGTTAAAACGTGGCCATTCGGTATTTAGCATTAGGCGTGGGGGATAGAGAGAGAGAGAGAGAGAGAGAGAGCAGGGGGTTTTCCGTTAAGTGTTATGACTGCACAATTCCAAAGAACATCGGGCAGGAAAATATGGCGCTAGAGCAATACAGCTGGCGAATTTCCGCTGGCCGCCGCATTAGTGGCCATTAGTGGATCCCTACCGCCTAGCGGCAGAGGCAGCACCTGGCCCGCGCTTATTAAATCCGCTAACCTGCGCCGCTATCGCAGACGTCATAATAGCGCCCTCTAGGCCTCTCCCGTAATCGACGCCAAAAAGCAGAGGGCTGACCGTGCGTGGACGCAGTAGCTCAGCAGGGGCTGTAGGTGCTCTACCCCCACTCTCACTCTCTCTCTCTCCCTCTCCCTCTCCCTCTCTCTCTCTCTCTCTCTCTCTCTGAATAATAATAGCAGGGCGCTGTGTGCGGTGGCGGAAGGCTTTATTATGGCGCGGGCACATCGACTCAGTGACGGCCTGCGCTCCTCTTTATCTGCCATACCTGCGGAGACTAACGGCGCAATTACCTCCGCAGCCATAAAGGACCGGAACAGACTGTGGAAGCGCAATCTCGGAAAGGGTTATTATTACTGGCATGGAATATTCAGCTCGCCTCATCCATTCCGAGATAAAAACGAGCAATTTGTAACGAGCAATTGCGAAATGTATTTAAGTGCACCGCCGACTTCTCAAAGGAACTGAGGCACATTTGTGGCTGGCTTTACTACGAAAAGTGTCTGATTCGTGTACCACACACAAAAAGAGAGATTTATGTAAATTAGGAGAATTTCATTTTTTATTTAGTTACCTTGGGATGGAATATATTTCAGCTGCAAAAGAGCAAGGATTATCCAATACATGATGATCACTGCCCATCGCTGGACTGAATGCGGTATGATGGCGCTGCGGTGAGGAAATTGTGTGAGCGGAGGAGAGATGCATGGGGAATCAGTTTAGAGATCTAACGGGCTGCAAATGGGGAAACCCACAGACATAAGCGACTTCGACCGACAGCAGTTTCGTAGAACAGAGAGTTTTTCTCCGGCCTACCACAAGGTGTGCAGTAGGAGTGACAGACAGTGTCATAATAAAAATACATTTTCCCTTTATAACCGTAGATTCCTAATACACTCAAAATTACGAATCATCTGATACATCACAAAGGTCAATCCGATTAATATTCGGAAAGTAGATTAAACTAATTTACCTAAGTAGAGGACCGTTGTCTCGTGGGGGTGGAGTAATTTTCAGAAGCCTGGTCTAATTACTTGTAGAAATTGGCAGTATGGTGGACAGTCATAAAGGCTGTTACTTTGAATTCCAAATGACAGCTTCATAGTGGCGGACGATCTCAGTCTGTCCCTCCCTTTTCGCCAAACTGCCGCGACTCCATTAAACCAACCTCGAAACTGTGAGACCAAACCTTGAGGGCTGGAATAAATCTCGACCTTGATTCTGGTTAGGTTGGCTACGGGCTCATCTTTCTGCCGAAGTACACTTACTGGGTTGCAGTAATCTCGGTAATAAAACTGACGGCCCTCTCGTTCTCAGTTGTTCGCAGTGGTTAATTGGTACAGGTCCGTGGAGATCAGCAGCGTAGAAGTTGCCGCAGTTTATATGCCTTTGTGTTTGCTTCCTGTTCTATCAGCCGTGAACCTTAAAACTACAGTTAGTACTGTTTCACATTGAAGGTAAATGCAGCTGTGGAAATTTAGGTTATGAATCATCAGAAATGCAACCGCTTGCATATCAATCGGTAGGCCCGATAAAGCTAACCGTGCCTGCATTATAGTTTTTTGTACTGCCCCTGCCTAGGCTTCAGTCTGTTCATTGTCGTGGTTAACAATCATTATAATTTATCTCTCAGCGCGCTCTCTCTCTGGTCGAGGGCTGAACGAGTTAACAGAACGCTCGTTTATATTGCATAAATATTCTCACTTTGTCTTGAGCTTCTAGACGTTCTCTGTGTCAGGTTTGTGCTATTCCTGTGTGTATAGAATCAGGTATTTTAATTGTATCAGGCTACCTCGCATTTCCATGTGTTTAAGTAAGATTTTACTAGCTTTGTCCACCTTCTGGTCTGTAGAATTCTCCTGATGTCACCTATAACTCTTAAATTAATAATCAGGAACCCCTGCTAGAACAGGTGACGTCCGATGCTGGCCACGATCAAGATTGCAGAAGATTAGCAGGTAAGGTTTAATGTACCTGCTAATTGGGAAACGGAGGAGAGGCAGCCAGCCATTTTAATTTCTACCGCACCTACCTCTACGTTACTTCTTTTAAAAGAGAACAAATGGAAGACGTAATATGTACAGATTGTTATGTCCGATGCTGAGAACGAGCATCTAGGAAATCGTAGAACTGGTCTGCCGTTCACATGCTACTGTCGTGATCAGCTATGGATAATGATTATAGAACGGTGAAACCATCAATAGGCTACAAGGTGTTGGACATGCACCCCTCATCACAGTCGAAGGCATACCCGCTCTGTAAAGTAAGATAAGTGGCGATGTATGACAGTTTTAGTGAAAGAGTGCAATACTGATGCAGGCAAAACTCTTTCGGAACACACAGTTGAGCGCACGTTATCCAGCATGGAGCTCCGTTGCAGACGACCGCTACGTGTTTCCAAGTTGACACAACGAAATCGTCAGGTACGGCTTTAGTGGACACGGGAACATCGAGATTGTATCGTTGGTTAATGGAAACGTGTCGCCTGGTTGGATGCCTCACGTTTGTTACACCAACTCGATTGCCGTGTCCAGATACGCTATCATCTAAGAGAAAAGCTACTCGAAACATGGACCACATTACGGAAGCAGGGAGGTGGAGGCATTGTTGTATGTAGTATTATGCTATGGGGGACATTCACTTGTGCCTTCTTGAGACTTGTGGTAGTAGCCTTGGTCACCAAATCGACATATTTTATATCATTTTAATAATGTTGTAATTGTGGTATCTTTGATTTGATGCTATTGTTTATAATATAGCATATTTTCCTTTTGTTATTTAGATCTGAACATAATCTGCAGGGCAGGGCGAAAGAAAAAAGTGGAGGATAAAAATCGCTAAGCAAAATACCTAACCACTCAATGCGTGGTATTAGACTGAATTTCTAGAGTTCCAAAAACTGTGTATATCGATACGATACTGCAGAACTTGAACGTTAATTGGCGCCATTAGATCGAGAGGTTTGCACGAGCGATGCGGAAAGAGGAGTCTGGGCTTTCGCTCGCCGGCAGCCAGTTATTCGTGATTCCCGACCGGCGGCTCGTACCATTGTCTAATGACGCCACTAACACGACCGCTGACTCTGCAGCAGAGAGATCCGCCGCATTGTCACGCGACACGCAGCGAGAGCAGTAATGGGGACGCTGCCGAGAGCACCTAATTCCCCGCAATATATTCCCTCATCGCGCCATAATAAGCTTTGTTTGTCCTCGCGCTTTCAACGACATACTTTATGTGTTCCCTGCAACCGGCACAATTTGAATTTATGATTCGACAAATGTAGTCACTTCCTCAATTAGTGCGCGAGCTATAATGCGGTGTGCGTTTATATGAATAAGTACCGTGGCAACGAGCCATCTTCCGAACGCGATCTCTCATGTTTATTATATTGACAACAGCGTCTGGCTTCCTCGCAATTTTCGCATCTGTCACTTCTTTTTTTAACATACCGTAAATTACGACGATGTATCGATTTGACATAGACAAATTCCATGTACCAGACTGATTTATTTCGTTAGTAGTTACTATTACATGTCGCTCAGGTGAGCTGTGCCGCCGCATAAATAGGAAACGTAGAGTTATAAAAAAGTTTGTCAGAGATCCCTAGGTCCACGTTCTACGATCATTTCCTTGAAATGTACACATCACAAAGACGAAAAATATTAATTTGTAATGTATTTTTAATTTAAACAATCGTTATTAAAAATGTTTTATAAAAGATTAGCAACTAAGAATTTGTGTTTGCAATGAAAACTAGACGTTTCTATGCGATATGTAATTAGTAAAAGGAAGCGTATTTATCACAAAAAATTACATTTATGTATGTGTTAATCAGCATATACTTGACAAATTTATATTTAAATGGCGCAGGTTTTCGAAATGAACGTAAATAATCGTCAAAAATAACGAACTAAATGAGACTCCACCCAAACTATCCAACAAGTCCCAGTCTTGAGCGCTACCCATATTTTTCTGTCCTTATTTTACACTTCACGTAACTGCTCGTTTACAATTTCCAAGAGCCTGGCATCGAACGCAGGCCATCCACACATTCTACCACAGAACTACACCACCTGTAGAAAAAATGGATCTCACATTAGGGTATTAAAAACACTCGAACTCTTCAAAGTCTATTTTCCAGAAAATTTTTTGACAGTTGCTTCGACCTACTTTGGCATTTTGATGTCTGACGTCTGACCTTAACATACCCTAAATATAAAAAATTACAAAACTTAATTTTCCCTGAGGTCTCCTTGTCAGTTCTGAGCCGCTCTCTATCAGTTCTCAGTCGCTGCTGTTTCCTAGAGGTTTAAACACAAACCAAAGTATAATGATATACATTCCTGACATTATCAGTATGGGGCGATCTCTTAAGGTCACTAAAACAGTATGTTATTGGATGACTGGTTTCGAAAGAGCTATGTTGGAATAATCGGATCTTATGGTTTAAAATATTACTCTATTAGTTTAATATTTTAAAGTATAAGATCTGATGAAGAAATCATAGCTCTGTCGAAACCGTCACCCAGTGAAATGCTCTTTTAGCGACCTTGGCTGTGAAGTTTTCTTCATTTATCAACATACGAACACTATATTCTGATTATGGTCTACCCATTTCCTAGTTCTTCCTACATTCTTCGGTATTTTGCTGGTGTTTTTGGTTTTTTTTGTAATTGTGACTGTTCATTTGTCTATATCATTAACTCTCACTATTCACACTTTATTCAATGAAGTGTTCACCTGCATCCCAACTATTTCATATTATTTTATAACATTTGCACCGTACTATTCTGTGTGAACACTGATGTTAGGTTCACGGTAGGTTTTTACAGCTTGAAATTTATGTGAAATGTGTGTTCGCGATTAGCTGTCAGAAAAATTTTGGGGGTGGTTGTTACATATGAAAACCTACCCCTGGAAAGTTTTTAGTTGTATTTTTTAACGTTTAAGATACCGAAGGTGTGAAATCATAAAACCAGGCAAACAGAGGAAAAGTTGTTCCGAATATCCTGCTTGTGGCATTGGAGAAGTAAAAAAAGAATAGATTATAAGTTCGTAAAACTGCAGCTGGTTATTGTCAAATCAGTTATCTAACTTTAGATAGATATTGTAGAAAATTCCCCCAAGATGAAATTGATGACGAAAATACTGGTCGGAGTTCCTCCACCGTTGGTTATTTACCAAACAGAAAAACTTTTTGTAATTACATAAAGAAAGAATTACAGCCATATATACTTAAAGCTGCCAATGTTTACAGCGGTTAATCGCCAAAAGAAATCAAACCTTCAGCATCTGGTTTTTGCTTGGAAAATTCTGTTAAATTTCCTGAGGTCCAATAAAGGGCGGACGTCAACTCTTATAGTAAGAGCTTAACCAAAGAGCGGCGGTAGGAAAAATATGTACTTAGAAATAACTACCAAAAAAGAGATATGGCAGTTTTAAAGGATCCCCAACCAAAAGAAAGCTTGGAGAACTAGCTGCGAATGCAAATGAAGAGAAAAGTAAAATATCTGTTTTAAAAATTAACTGAAAATAACGGGAACGCAAAAATTAAGACAGGAAGTAAAAAGAAGAAAGAACGAAACCTCTGTGAAGGTTTTTTTTCTTTAGTTCCTCTTGATTAATATTATAACAGTAAAGCTATGGAAAGATGGATTCAGTATGTAGGACATAAGAAGTGGACCAAATAACTTACACACAAGTCAAAATTGTGAGAGTGGGCTTGAAAGTGATTAGACCAAAGTAGCAAATTTTCTTAAATATTTACTTTAATTTCTATTTTACTTTTAGTATATTGGTCTTCAATACGTATCAGTGTTTAATCAGTATCATTATTCGATTTTTCTATTCTTCATACAGCTTTATGTTGTTGTGGAGGTCTTCAGTCCAGAGACTGGTTTGATGCATCTCTCCGTGCTACTCTATCCTGTGCAAGCTTCTTCATCTCCCAGTACCGACTGCAACCTACATCCTTCTGAATCTGCTTAGTGTATTTATCTCTTGGTCTCCCTCTATGACTTTAACCCTCCACACCACCCTCCAGTACTAAACTGGTGATCCCTTGATGCCTCGGAACATGTCCTTCTAACCGATCCCTTCTTCTAGTCAAGTTGTGCCACAAATCCCTGTTCTCCCCAATTCTATTTAGTACCTCCTCATTAGTTACATGATCTACCCATCTAATCTTCAGCATTCTTCTGTTGCACCACATTTAGAAAGCTTGTATGCTCTTCTTGTTGAAACTATTTATCGTCAATGTTTCACTTCCATACCCAGCTTTATATACATATATAAATAATATCTTTTTTCCGATGTAGATAAACTGTAACAACCCGTCTCAACGTCTGAGACAATCGACCCAGTGTCGAGGCAGGCGGTCACAAAAATTTACTCGGACAAATCTTATTCTGAAAGGCCAGTTGCTAGTATGGTCTCAGATTTGTGGGAAAATTAGTCAAGGATACGTACTGCAGGGCACGCTAACGGTGGAAAGGAAGCTGTGAAAACTGCCTCTTTAAAAACTAAAAATCGCGAATTGTGATAACCTGCCACAGTTTCCCGTATCCTAACTATCCTTCTTGCTAACTGTCAACAATAAACGGCACGAATAATTTCACTTAATTCATCAGTAGAGCGAAAAAAATGTCCTCGGTTTTCGAGCCGCTTTCGACGGTGGTCTTATTGTGGTTCTTGTAATCAATTCTTGTATTTGATGAACGTAATAGCCGTTACTCCTGAAGACTTCGCGTACGTGGCTCAGCTCATGGGGCAGGCTATTAGTGTCTGACATCATTCTCGCAGGATGCACCAATGTTTGTAGAAAAGTGCGCTTCTGTGGTGGGTGATGATAGCTGTAGGCGTGCAAGTACAGATCTGTGTGGGTGGGTTTTCTATAAATGCTGTAGCTAAGTCATCCATTTCGTTTGCGGCAGACAAGTACGTCTACCTCCGTGGTGAACTGAATGTTATAGTTAATGCTGTAGAGACATTAGAAGAAATCGTTCCAATAACTCTATTCTTACATCACTGTCGCGCGGGATATTCGCGCGGTCCGAGACGTCTTGCCACGGTTCGCGCGGCTCCCCCCCCCCCCCCCCCACCCATCGGAGGTTCGAGTCCTCCCTCGGCATGGGTTTGTGTGATGTCGTTAGCGTAAGCCTGTAACAAATCACCCTTCACTTATCTGGTTTTAGCGCGTGTTCAGCCCAGCTAATTGACTAACAGATCAATAGAGACTGCAAAACTGCCGAAATATCGGATAGTGCAAAGAAAGTAATAAGGGCCTGTGACTCCTAATTGAACTGCGGTGGCAGTGTTGACATTAATTGATTCAAAATTGATCTCTTTTAATTAAAATGGGGTGCACATTGATGCTATATTCAGCTATTGAACACCAGATGCAAATGTTGAACATAAAATTAATTAAGAAAGTGACTTGGGATTTCAACTACTTGATGGAAAACAGATGCAGTCGATTAGCACAAATTTGTTTTAACTCATAACCTTCAATCATTATATTACATGACTCTCCTAACAAGCAGTGGGAATAAATTGCGTTTACGTGGAGTAAAGCGAGATAAATCAAAATTAATTCCTATCGACTGACCCAGGCGTAATGCGAAGTGCGAGAAGAATTCTACAATACACGGCCCATGAAACCCTAGAGGAAACTTTGCCGACATGATCCAACAAATTAATCAGTGGCCTAACTCAAGCCGGAGCGGGCGCAATATCACCGAATTCAGCGTGGCGGGGCGGCGTTGTTGTGCGGACGTCGGCCGGCCTCATGGTGCTCTAAGACTGCGTTCTTCTATTCACTCCTAGCTGTCTTGCTCAGTACATAGCTGAACGAAAACTTTCTATCTCCAAGCTCAATCGTTCCGTTTGCTAAGTCCCAAACTGCAGGGGAGCTCACGCTCTCTCAGGCAAGCCGAGTAAAGAGCGCCACGTCCGCACTCTAGGCAAGCTAGGAACGAAAAACCTATACGGAGATTTCTGCCAGTCCGCTCTTCGCCTCGGTTTCCCCTCCAGCAAAATCACCTATGCCAATTTCAGCACAAGTCACGTTAATTATGCGTCGCTTCCCAGCGCCAACCAATGCCTGCTCTGGGAAGTGAACAAATTCCCACAAAATTTCCCTTCCTCTCAACATCTGCTATTTAGCTCCTCCATGTTAGCATCTGCATAAAACACCAATTTTTCTGAAATTCTGACTCCCAGGAGAGTACTTCAGATTTCTTGATTCTACGTTCCCATTGGAGGCCGGCATATTTCATTCTGTCGCTCTTCACCTGATTTACTTCAGACTCTGCGGACCATGAATTCAGCGTGAAGTTGCTGTAGTCACGAACACGCATATTTCGGCCTCTGTTGACCGCTCCACCGTAGCTTTCTCGGATGTTTCACTGAAAATGGGACGACGGAGTCAGTGCCCCTTCAAGTTCTTATTGTCCGGACCTTATGACGTGTGTCCAGTTCACGCTGACAACCACAAATGAGTTTTTGTCCAGAAGCAAAACAGAAGGATCAAGAAAATTTGTTTATCTAAAAATGGTTCAAATGGCTCTGAGCACTATGCGACTTAACCTCTGAGGTCAACAGTCGCCTAGAACACAGGACTAATTAAACCTAACTAACCTAAGGACATCACACAAATCCATGCCCGAGGCAGGATTCGAACCTATGACTGTAGTGGTCACTTGGCTCCAGACTGTAGTGCCTAGAATCGCATGGCCACTCCGGCCAGCTTGTTTATCTACCAGAGGGACAAAAACCGACATGACTGCATTTCATGTATCTTCGTTCGTTACCAAGATATGTTTTAAGTAGCACCCTATATGTAATATTCGGTTATCCTCTTCCTCCCTTCAATAGCTGTTCAGAAACGTATTGGAGTGTAGAATAGATGTAAACATGACGTTATTAAAAACGTGTGAAGCTTTTAAACATTTGTCAGATGGTCTTAGTTTGAATGATAAATACTTACTAAAATCTATTGTTTCTCTGTGTTATACGTCAAATCTAACGGCTATATGAGTAGAGGATGTTACAATAGAAGAACAAGATTTAAATTTTAAATAAAACTTGGTTTCATGTAAAAAAGCCTTGTAATATTTATTGATTTGTAATGTAGACATTTGAGAACTATGCATGCAACAACAAATCAAGTAAATAAGAGTCGAATAAAAACATTTCAGCTGTCTAAATTTCCAGTTTCATTTTATTTTTGCAAACAGTTTCAGCGATACACTACGTCGTGTTCAGGTTCCCCGACGGACGCGTACGAAGAATCCTATCTCTTGTACAATCAAAATATAGGAGCTTGCAAATAATCAATGGTATCCGAGGTCTCGTAACCATCCAGTAGTAAGATGGTCGCCATAGCTTTGGTGGTAGACGCTTACTCATCTGGCGAAATTTTCAATAATTTTTCTGCAGCCGGTCGGAGTGGCCGTGCGTTTCTAGGCGCTACAGTCTGTAACCGCGCGACCGCTACGGTCGCAGGTTCGAATCCTGCCTCGCCCATGGATGTGTGTGATGTCCTTAGGTTAGTTAGGTTTAAGTAGTTCTAAGTTCTAGGGGACTGATGACCTCAGAAGTTAAGTCCCATAGTGCTCAGAGCCATTTGAGCCATTTTTGTTTATTAAAGTCGGAAGACAACCGGAATATGGCGCCAGCCAGGCTACGAAAGGTGTGACCATCGTCCAATCTAGCCCCATTCAGTCTGAGCTTAGAAGAGGACCAACAGCTGCAGCCATCGACAAAGTGGTGCGCCTTTTCTGGCACACCAGCTCTTTGGCACGACACTATCGATTACCCGGCTGTACTAGAATCTTTGCCCCTGTTGTGATCTGGAGGGTGTTTCGCGCTCGAGGAGTTGGTTGGACCCGCTACGAGGCGCAAGGGCTTGCTTGCGTGAACGAAAAGGGAAAACACGCGTGCTCGGCCAGCAGCGGCACGCCGGGCCTACATCGTAAGACGGTCGCGAGTTTGTGGTGGACCTTCCTGGTGTCAACTTTGGGCGCTGTTCGTCGCATTGCCTTGGTGCCTGTTTTCTCTGAGAGCCCCATCCCTGGAGACCATCTCGAACAACGCTCTCCATCGAAGGTGTAAGTGATTTTGGTGCCTTCGTTTATGAATCATTTGCGTTGCAGCGAGTGTACGTGTTGCTTGGTTGCCTTGATGTACGCGTTGCTGAAGTAAGAGGAGCCGGCAAAGTCTGTGACCGCATGGAGACCTGCAGTTACTACTTCCTTTTAAAAATCCGTTGGTTGGATTACTATTAGGAAGCTGATTAGAACGAAGATGTGTGTGTGCTATATTTTGAGTTTTTGGGGCGGTATCCAGAATTTTATGTAATGTCTGTATTAGATTTTCAATGTATTTTGATTGCCATCAAGTCGACGTCTTTTGTATATTGCTGTAAAATTTTGGTTACTTATATACGTGCATTTTTTTGAAAGCACTCAGTTATCAGTAGAGACTCGTATTCTGTAAGGCTTGTAATTTACGCGTAGTTCCTTTTTATACGTGCATTTATTTGAATGCACTCAGTATTAGTAAAAGGCTATTTATTTACATTGTTCATTTATATTGTTATTCATTGATCTCTTAACTTATATTAATTGAAATTTGGTTGGTGTTTTCCATGTCTTCTGCGGTCTGTTTGTGTTCCAGTTTTCTGAGAGTTGGGGTGTGTGGGAGCGGCGCCACGTTTCGCTTCGGTGGCAGCCGGCCGAGGTGGCCGAGCGGTTCTAGCCGCTACAGTCTGGAACCACGCGACCCCTACGGTCGCAGGTTCGAATCCTGCCTCGGGCATGGATGTGTGTGATGTCCTTAGGTTGGTTAGGTTTAAGTAGTTCTAAGTTATAGGGGACTGATGACCTTAGAAGTTAAGTCCCATAATGCTCAGAGCCATTTTTGAGCTTCGGTGCACAGAAGCTGTGACGTGCCGTCTAATGGGAAGTGACTTCCGGTTGGGCCCCGGCGTTTAGCTGTTGTTTTGGACGGCTGGTCTGCTGCTTCCAGCATTTTAAGTTAAGTCACCTTTTGCCCAGGACGGCCTGACGTCACTGCCCGTGGGGTAAACATTTAACTTGTTTAATGTATATTTTTTTAAAAAAAATAAGATTTTCTTTCAATTTGCTTGGGAATGAGTTGTATTATTTGGTAACTTGTTCTGCTGCTTGTGTTATTTGGGTTCTTAACGAACTGGTGTGCGTTTAATACATCACTTTCATATTGCAAATTACTGCTCTCTAAAAAAATTATCTGTGTCACCTTTAAATCACCTCCATATTGTAATTTATTATTCTTTTAATTATTGAAATCTTTGGGGCTCATCTCTTTAACTCAGTTTTGGTGATTGTAATTTGCTGCCTTGCTTATGAATATATCTGTGGTATTTTGGGTATTATCTTAAAGGTGGCCAAGAGTTGATTGTCTTTTAGCTGTTTATAAATATTGTCTTGAATAAATTGTTAATTTATTGATTTGGTAGTTGTTGTGCTTAAAGAGTGACATTACATGCTAAGTGCAACCCTCATCACGATCCTGTTACAATTGGCCAGGTATAAAGGCGACAGAAGTAGAAGATCAAAATGGGAAAAATTTTACCAAAAATGGAATTTTTAGCGCGGCTCAGGCGAGGCATGAGCCTTTTACGTTAGTGAAGTTTGTGGGCAGTGTTTAGTGCAGCGAAAAGATTGTAGAATTAAAGAGGATCGAGGTGCGATATCTCTGCGTGAAGTCTAAGATAGCTGTTGGGAACCTGTGAAGCGTTAACGACGCTAGTGAAACATTATTAGGGTTCAATCCTTTATTCTGAATGTTTACAAGTCGCCGTTCTTCTACACCAGCCACGGCTGCTGCTCATTCAGCTGCATGTTGGATTCTATCTTATGACTGTCCAGGCAGCTCAGCCTTTGGATGGCCAGGAGATGTTACCGACCCGTGGCGCCCGTTGCTGCTAACAGGCCTGGCCGTTATGCAGCACGGAATGTGTTGTGGCGGCTGCTGGAGTGTTCTCGGTCTCACCCCGAATTCTGCGATGACCCTTGATGACTGATCTGCGACGTGCCTGGTGTCGGTAACTCTGTGACCGGCTGATCTCCCTACCCGTAGTAGGATTCAGCACCCGGAGGCTCCTGCGTGAAACCCAAAAGTCCTTGCTGCTGGTTTCCGCGTTGAAGTTTAGTGTTGGCAGTAAGCTGCGGTGCGGTATTGTCTGGAGACAGTTTCTCCATCAGTAGACGGTAGGTGGTGAACAACATGAAGTTCGTCACGTGAAGGCAATGATCTCAAGTACATCTTTAGTTAGTTTCTAGACTGTGCCGCAGCATCTACGACATAGCTTTACTATAGTATCGTATATCATGGAGAAAGAGTGCTACTACTGTGACAGTTCATGACGGGAGCTGGAGAGCTGTGACATTTAAAGGGAGCTGGCGTGAGGCTATGAGGTGAGGCTCCGATCGTAATGACGGCATGTGTCGTCATTATTCTGCTACTTTCACTTAATAGGCTGCTGCGTCACTTTCTCGCTATGTGCTTTAGTGAAAGAGATAATTCGTTGCAACGTGCTTATGAGCTAAAGAACATGCTCGTCTCGCTTCCTTTGGTTTTCTTTCCCAGTCTCCTTTCTGCTGAATGTGTGTCCTCATACGACAGACGAAGTTTTAATGTGTCAGCGAACTCACCTACTTATGACATACTGACTCGATCCTGCTTCCGTCTGTGTCTCTGAGTCTGCCTGTGGCACTGCGAGTGAGTTTTAACAATTTTTTCCAACTTACTATTCTTGCCGTAACAGAACGGTAACCCAACGGTCGTGAGATCGAGTCCCTGTACGGAAACCTTTCAAAACTTTTAATTTCAATTTTTACGTTACTTACACTGCAAATAAACGGAACAAATATTCAGCATATTTTATTTATTTATATATTTTCAATATGTTCATAAAAAGGCATGAAAAGGAAAGGCAAAGGAAAATTTTGTACTTCAAATGAATTTAAAGAATAGGATTGTACACCTTAATTATAATCCCTATTTGTAACGTTTTTAACTGATGCTTTATGAAAGTACACACATCAAAAAAAGTTTTGCATCACCTCGGTTCCGAGAGTTCCGGAACCTTGGAACCTGTACAGAGAATTGGAACAGAGATCAACATAAACATTATTTTTGCCGTTTGCATTGCACATGAAAACCACACATTGCATGTTGTACTACCATACAGCGAGACCTTCAGTGGTGAGGGTCCAGATTTTTGTACACAACGGTACCTCTAATACCCAGTAGTACGTCCTCTTTCATTGATGCATGCCTACATTCGTCGTGGCATACTATCCACAAGTTCATCAAGGCACTGTTGGTCCAGTTTGTCCCACTTCTCAACGGCGATTCGGCGTAGATCCCTCAGAGTGGTTGGTGGGTTGCGTCGTCCATAAACAGCCCTTTTCAATTTATCCCAGACATATTCGGTAGGGTTCATGTCCGGAAAATACGCTGGCCACTGTAGTCAAGCGATGCCGTTGTCCTTAAGGAAGTCATTCAAAATATTAGCATGATGGGGGGCGCGAATTGTCGTCCATGAACACGAATGCCTCCCCAATATGTTGCCGATATGATTGCACTATCAGTCGGGGGATGGCATTCACGTGTTGCACAGCCGTTACGGCGCCTTCCATGCCACCCCAAAACAGCAGGATATCTCCACCTTGCTACACTCACTGGCAATGTGTCTAAGGCGGTCAGCCTGACCGGGTTGCCTCCAAACACGTCTCCGACGATTGTCTGGTTGAAGGCATATGGGACACTCATCGATGAATAGAAAATGATGCCAATCCTGAGCGGTCCATTCGGCATGTTGTTGGACCCATCTGTACCGCACTGCATGGTATCGTGGTTGCAAAGATGGACCTCGCCATGGACGTCGATGTGACGTTGCGCATCATGCAGCCTATTGCGCACAGTTTGAGTCGTAAAGCGACGTCCTGTGGCTGCACGAAAAGCACCATTCAACATGGTGGCGTTGCTGTCAGGGCTCCTCCGAGCCACAGTCAGTAGGTAGCGGTCATCCAATGCAGTAGTAGCCGTTGGTCTGCCTGAGCGAGGCGTGTCATCGATAGTTCCTGTTTCTCTGTATCTCCTCCATGTCTCAACAACATCGTTTTGGTTCACTCTGAGACGCCTGGTCACTTTCCATGTTGAAAGCCCTTCCTGGCACAAACTAACAATGCGGACGCGATCGAACCGCAGTATTGACCGTCTAGGCATAATTGAACTTCAGACAACACGAGCCGTGTACCTCCTTCCTGGTGAAATGACTGGAACTGTTCGGCTGTCGGACCCCCTCCGTTTAATGGGCTCTGCTCATGCGTGGTTGTTTACATCTCTAAGCGGGTTAACTGACATCTCTGAACAGTCAAAGGGACTGCGTCTGTGATACAATAGCCACAGTCAACGTCAATCTTCAAGAGTTCTGAGAACCAGGGTGAGGCAAAACTTTTTTTGATGTATATATTAATAAATAAAATCTAATGAGCATTATTTCGGTTATTTTCACCGAAAAATCACCATTGTCATCTTGATCTGTTTTCATGGTTCAGAATTCTTTCTCTGATATGGAGGGCACTGATGACCTCTCTGTTTAGCACACTAAAGCATTAACCACCACCACCACCACCCCCTATTCAGTTGTAGTTCTGTGTAACTATAAATGATTGCCCCATAAGCATGTTAGTGAAAGCTGTCCTCGTTTTACTGTTATGTTTTGCTCAATTCCGATTTCAAAGCATGTCTCCGTTTCATTGCTCCTTTGCTCCTTAATTTCTTTCTTATTAGTGTTGTGGTATGATCGCACGTTTCCTCGGTATCCAAACCAATCATGACACCTTTTCACCCTAGCCGGCTGGAGTGGCCGTGCTATTCTAGGCGCTTCAGTTCGGAACGGCGTGACCGCTAAGGTCGCAGGATCGAATCCTGCCTCGGGCATGGATGTGTGTGATGTCCTTAGTTTAGTTAGGTTTAAGTAGTTCTAAGTTCTAGGGGACTGATGACCTCAGATGTCAAGTCCCATAGCACTCAGAGCCATTTGAACCATTTTTTGACACCTTTGCAACCTAGAACGTTGACGACTCCTTACACTGATACTAGACAAGTAATTAACTTAAAAACTTCGCTGCCTGTTAATATTTACGAAGTCGGCAAATTGCGGCAAAGTCGCTTCATTTTCGCCACCTAGAGTAGCAAGAGCTCAGAGAAGTACCGCAAAGCGGCAGTCGAACTATCCAGCTGTTGTGCTCTATGTCGAATCGTGGTCTTTCGACTCTAGGCGACTCTCACGAATTTCCCCGATGTTTGCCTGTAGCCAATCGCTAAGACATCGTGTGCAGTGTTTTTCATCAACAACTCAACTTTTGAATTTTTCGATTCTACTTTTCAGGGCAGATTATGAATTTAGAACATTATTTCTACCGACAATTGGACCCTCTTTACGAATCGCAGCAACTAAACAGTCACCATTGGGATAGTAATCTTTAACAACAGGGACTATCGACCTGTCACAATTATCGACCTATCGATTCATGACAGCCGAAATGACGCGCAATACAAGTTTTAATGCCTTTTATTAGTGATGTACTTCCTATAGAAAATTATAGCACAGAAAAGAATTAATGTCTCAGTTCACCGATCCCCACACGATGCTTGTTCCACGCTACGATATGGGAAACAAATATCCTGTCGTCGGCACAGGAGGTGGCAAATAACTTACTTTGGGAACCACAGAGAGGGCGTTTCTCGGAAATAAGGCTTAATCGCATTTTTGCGCAGGAGAGGCGCGTTTAACAAGTCTCGCATGTTCAGCCGGCTGGGCTGCCCTTTTATTTAGAAACGCTTTTAATAGCGGCGCCGCAAACAGGGCGTGTAATTTCTGCCCGTGCGGTGGCATCGCGTGGCACAGCTCTCGCCGGCCTGTGCAGGCTGCTGATTTATGCCAGCTAATTAACCGCCACTGCAGCGCTCTTTACTGCCCACGTGCTGCAAACAGCGAGGCTGAAAATAAAAAAAAAATATTCCGCTACTAGCTTACTATACGGGGTGTCGCTTACCTAAAGAACTTGCTCCAACACGGCCAGTGTGTGAAGTTGGCCAATGTGTACGCTTCCCTTTGACAACGCTATATTTTTTAAGGTACTGCTCGACATTATTAGTCCATCGGACGCTTTCTGGCTGTAAGCAAGCTCTCTGGCTAAAATGTTAGTCACCTCCACAGAAGAGCACACTCTTCGCTCACGTTCCAGTGCTGTAAATGATAGCTGGTAAAACACAGTACTCCACAGTTGACTATGCGGGGTGTAGTAGCAAAGTAGCGTAGTAGCGAAATCCGATACGGCTAGAAGTATGCGGTAATAAAAGCAAAGTGTTCAAGTAGACTTCGGTCTGCAAACGATCCGTTTGTGAAATAATTGCGAAGGTGTGTTTATTACCGTATCGTGCGCTTACGCCTATCCTGCCAGCAACCACGTTACATCCATGTTAGGGGGGCAGCCGGCTTCCCGGTAGATGACACACAAAGGAGGGTGCTCTACACGTGGCCAACAGACTGCGAGGTAAAGCCGTCGCCACACGGACCGTGCATCCGGACGTTGAGCGTTGAGCGTGCCGAGTTCCTGACGTCATAGCGCGGAATAACACGATCGGGAGTCTTTCCGATCGTGCAGAGCAATATCTGGCATGTCAAAGATTCTGAGCGTGCGTCTGAGCGTTGACTAATGTGATGGCACAGCGCTACCTACGTCACACGCACGCCGTCTCCCTTCAGTACAGAGTTGTGAGGTGCCATATTTGCGTTCATTTCAAGCCTATATGTATATATGCCGTTTCTGAGCACTAGCAAATTGAGAATCACTGTATAACCCGTTGCTAGTTGTGTGATTCGTTCCAATAAAATAATAAGAAACATCATATACGTGGCAAAAGAATTATTGTAACTTGCGTAATATGAGAGTAGGCTATTTGAAGGAAGCGACACACTGAAGATCCGCCCAAAACGCGTTGTTCTTGGTACAATTTGTCATAATTAAATTTCAATTAGTAACACAATTATCTACGATTAACGTTTTTAGCAAGAGCCAACACAACATGATTATGTACAAGTAGCGTGTTGTTGGTTTACCGTAATGAGTAGCGTCTCTGTCCAGCCATGAGTTTTTGTTGGGGCGGTGGTTCGCGTCTTAACACTGCAAAATTTTTTTTTCCTAACATTCGCGTTTTTATTAGGTTCTGATACTTTATTATTAGTTTAATATAAGTATATGCTATAATATTTGATGTTACGTAAATATAAGTTCACCTTTTTTTGAGGGGTGACTTTGTTCATTTGGCTTAATTTACAGGACAGCTTGCGATACTTGAATAAAGATAGTTTGCTCCTTTTTCTTTACGCTTCGTAATTCACATGTTGCAAGGATTCTGCTACTGGGCAGGAACAGTGATCAAGTAAGACTGACCTTGGGGTTTTACTAAAATGTGGGAATGATGAAATAATGTTTATCTTATGTGGAGAAGTATTCCAAATTCGTACCGCACTGTTTGTAATGGAACTTTTATAAGCCTGTGTCCTTATTGATTGGACATGGTACTTTCTTTTTCGTGGACGATGGCGGAAATGTCCGTTTTAATAGAGCTAAGGTGGAAATTTTACGCGCGCCTGTTGAGTAAACAGTGTGATTTACGAACGCGATCGCGTATACCACGTTGGGGCCCACGTACCGTATTCACAACTCGCATCGCTTCTGAGAGTTCAGCAACACGCTCCACGTTATCGTTCGACAGTACGGTCCGTGTCCCGACGGCTTAAGTGTCGACAGAGGTCGCTGCATTCACGGATGTTGAGAATGAATAAATCTACTAAAGTTCACAACTCCTCCCTGTGTTCTGATTAACATTACCTTTGCCATTCGTATCAAAGTACTGATAACAAAAGAAAGTAGGAAGCTTGCAGACGAAGACAATGGAAACCAGTGCCATAAAGACTTGTAACGTGCATCCACACGACATGTAGCCTGTAATTGAAGAAGTGTCATGATGATCTCTCCATTGGCAAAAGATTCCGGAGTAGTCCCCCATTCATATCTCTGGGAGGGGACTGCCAATGGGGAGGTTACCATGAGGGAAAGCGTGTATAATCAAGGGAAGGATAACGTACTACGAGTGGGGGCGTGGAATTTCAGATGCTTCAACGTGGTAGGGAAACCAGAAAAACTGAAAAGAGAAATGCAGAGGCTCAATCTAGATTTAGGAGGGGTCAGTGAAGTGAGGTGGAAAGAAATGCAGAGGAGAGAGCGGATAGGTGGAAAGAATACATTGAAAACCTATATGAGAGGGAAGATTTGTCTGATGTGATAGAAGAAGAAACAAGAGTCGATTTAGAATACACAGGGAATCCAGTATTAGAATCAGAATTTAAAAGAGCTTTGGGGGACTTAAGGTCAAATAAGGCGGAAGGGATGGAGGTTTGCTCCTCAATTTGGTCCAACGGAACTTGACGTGTAAGTAAACATTCCATCAGAGTTTCTAAAATGATTTGGGGAAGTGGCAACAAAACGACTATTCACGTAGGTGTGAAGAATAGATGAGTCTGGCGAGATACGATCAGACTTTCGAAAAGCATCATCCACACAATTCCGGAGACGGCAAGAGCTGGCAGGTGCGAGAATTATCGCAATATCAGCTTAACAGCTCATGTATCCAAGTTGCTGACAAGAATAATATACAGAAGAATGGGAAAGAAAGTTAGGATGCGCTAGATGACGATCGGTTTGGCTTTGGGAAAAGTAAAGGCACAGAGAGGAAATTCTGACGTTGCGGTTAATAATGGAAGCAAGACTAATGAAAAATCTAGACACGTTCATAGGATTTGTCGACCAGAAAAAATAGTTCGACAGTATAAAATGGTGCAAGATGTTCGAAATTCTGAAAAAAAAGGATGGGTAAGCTATAGGGAGAGACGGGTCTTATACAATATGTACAACAACCAAGAGGTAATAATGAGAGTGGACAACCAAGAACGAAGTGCTCGTATTAAAAAGGGTGTAAGGCAAGGATGTTGCCCCTATTACTCAATCTGTACATCGAGGAAGCAATGATGGACATAAAAGAAAGGTTCAGGAGTGTGATAAAAATTCAGTGTAAAAAGGTATCAGTGATATGATTCGCTGATGACATTACTATCCTCAGTGAAACAGAAGAGAAATTGCAAGTGCTGAACGGATTCAAAAATACACTGACTAAGAAAGCCGAAAGTAATGAGTAGTAGCAGAAATGACAACAGCGAGAAATTCAACATCTAGGGATCAGCGAAAGGATCAATGTGAAAGGATATCAATGATATGCTTCGCTGATGACATTTCTATTCTGAGTGGAAGTGAACAACAATTACATGATCTGCTGAACGGAATGAACAGTCTTATAAGTACAGAGTATAGATTGAGAGTAAATCGAAGAAACACGAAGGTAATGAGAAGTAGTAGAAATGAGAACAATGAGAAACTTAACATCAGGATTGATGGTCACGAACTCGATGCAGTTAAGGAATTCTACTACCTAGGCAGCAAAATAACCGATGACGGACGGAGAAAGGAGGACATCAAAAGCAAACTAGCTATAGCAAAAAAGGCATTCCTGTCCAAGAGAAGTCCACTAATATCAAATTTTGGCCTTCATTTGAGGAAGAAATTTCTGAGAATGTACGTCTGGAGTGCAGTATTGTATGGTAGTGAAACATGGACTGTGGGAAAACCGGAACAGAAGAGAATCGAAGCATTTGAGATGTGGTGCTACAGACGAGTGTTGAAAATTAGGTGTACTGATATGGTAAGGAATGAGGAGGTTCTATGCAGAATCGGAGGGGAAAGGAATATGGGGAAAACAGTAACAAGGAGAAGGGACAGGATGATAGGACATCTCTTAAGATATGAGGGAATGACTTCCATGGTACTAGAGGGAGTTGTAGAGGCAAAAACTATAGAGGAAGACAGAGATTGGAACACATCCAGCAAATAATTGAGGACGCAGGTTGGAAGTGCTACTGTGAGATGAAAAGCTTGGCACAGGAGAGGAATTCGTGGCGAGATGATGAACAAAAAGAAAAAATGAGACCTAGATGAATGTATTCCCGAAATTTCACTACCCAACATAACTTTTTTCCTTATTGTTGCAATTTTTCGGTCAGTGCACTTATGTACAAAATTTACACTTGAGTGTAGCTTTATACTAAATATCAAGGAACTAAGTGTGTCATTTCAGAAAGTAATAATACAATCAAATTTACTTTTACAAAACAAACTCATGTCCAGAAAAAATAGAACACCTTGCACGACTAGAGATAAACGCTCATATTCACAGGACACGAACAGTAATATGTTCTACAGAACTGATGAACATTTGAGTCACCACTGTTCAGCATGTGACTGTTGTCTAGTAGGCACAGAGGGTCCGTCATTGACCCTGATAACTTGTTCCATGCGTGATAGCATCGACGTGTATAAGGCGCGAACGGCGTCCTGCGGTATAGCCATACATGCTGCATTCGCCTGGTTCCAGAAATCGTCTGCAGTGGTTGGCATTGGCTCGCAGCACTGCACCCATCATTTGACCATATCCCATACATTTTCGATTGCTGAAAATTTTGGTGATGTGGGCGGGTCGGGCAAAAAGCTGACATCCTGTGACACTAAGAAGACACGGTATTCGTGTAGCAACATGTGGTCGTGCATTGTCATGCTGAAAAATGGCGTTTCGGGTGTTGTGCAGAAAGTCGCAGGATGTCATTCACGTATGTCATATTGGTACGCACAAACTGACTTTTGGTTGTACCCAATAGCATCCCACACCATACAGCCTTCAGTTTGCGCTGTAAATCTTGTGCGAATGCAGTGACTGTGATGCCGCTCTCCCTGTCTGTGGCGAATCAAAATGCGGCCATTATTTTCAAACAAATAGCACCTGGATTCATCCGGAAACACTATCTGGTTCAAATGGCTCTGAGCACTATGCGACTTGACTTCTGAGGTCATCAATCGCCTAGAACTTAGAACTACTTAAACCTAACTAACCTAAGGACATCACACACATCCATGCCCGAGGCAGGATTCGATCTTGCGACCGTAGCGGTCGCTCGGTTACAGACTGTAGCGCCTAGAACCGCACGGCCACTCCGGCCGGCGGAAACACTATCTGATACCATTCTTGTGCCCAGTGACGTCGTTACATTTCCACTGAAGCGCCAAAGAAACTGGTATAGGCAGGCGTATTCAGATACAGAGATATGTAAACACGCAGAATACTGCAATGCGTTCGGTAACGCCTACGTAAGACGACAAGTTTATAGCGCAGTTGTTAGACTGCTTACTGCTGCTACAATGGCAGGTTATCAAGATTTGAGAGAGCCTGGACGTGGTATTATACTTGGCTCACAAGCGATAGGAACACAGCGTCTCTGGGGTAGCGATGACGTGGGGATTTTCCCATACGGCCACTTCACGAGTGTACCGTCAGTATCAGGAATCCAGTGAAACATCAGATCTCCGACATCGCTGCGGCCCAGAAAGATCCTGCAAGAACTGGACCAACGACGACTGAAGATAATCGTTCAACGTGACAGAAGTGCAGCCCTTCCGCAAACTACAGATTTCAATTATGGACCATCAACAACTGTCAGCGTGCGAACCATTCAACGAAACATATCGATATGGGCCTTCGGAGCCGAAAGCCCACTAGTGTACACTTGATAACTGCACGACACGAAGGCTAACACGTCGCCTGGGCCCGTCGACACTGACATTGGACTGTTTATGACTGGAAACAAGTTGTCTGGTCGGACGAGTCGCGTTTTAAATTGTATCGAGTGAATGGACGTGTACAGGTATCGATAGAAGCTCGTGAATCCATGGAACCTGCATGTCAGTACGGGACTGTTCAAGTTGGTGGAGGCTCTGCAATGGCTTTAGGCGTGTGCAGTCAGAGTGATATGGGACCCCTGATACGTCTAGATGCGAGTCAGACAGGTGACACTTAAGTAAGCATCCTGTCTGGCCACCTGCATCCATTCATGACCTTGAACACGCGGGCGGCTGTGAGAAGAGATCAGCCCATCACACGCTGACCGATCTTCCTCCAGGACGACAACGCGAGAGCAATGGCCCCTAGATAAAGAGGACATAACCGCCACGCCCGACTGGTGAAAGCCCATTTCGATAGCAGCTTGAAGTTAGACACTTCGTTAGCAGACGCATCGTAGCCTCTACCATTAGCAATCTCTACGTAGCACAGACTTGTGTTTATCTATTCTGAAGAAGACTGATTATTTAGTATGTCGCCCATTGCTTGCGATACGTCTATCAAAGTTAAGTATTGTAATTTTCTTGTCGTAATAAAACACATTAATACGAGTTGTTTGATTGTCTAGCGAACCGAGTATGCACGATTCCTAGACGCAACAATACTGATGTACATGTCCTGTGAATATGAACACCGTAACTCTAGTGGTTCAAGGTGTTCTGTTTTTCTTTTCTGAATGTGTGTACACCTATAATGGACAGCAGCTAGATTCATTGCAGTTATCTTGCACAAAATTTGCTTCATAACGGTTACACCTTTCAATTATTCTCTTAAATTAACAAGAAGACGATAATTGCACACTGTATCAATAATTACCTGAGGGTTTTTGTCTAGGTTTTAGCTACTACTTTGAGACATAGGTAACATTAGGAGGTGGTCTTTAACTTGGATAAATTAATGTATTTTATTATCAGGCATTACATGGACAGTATTCTGGCAAAAAGAGACCTATGGCAGTGCATTTTTCAAGTGGCAAATAAGCGAAGGTAGCAACCGGTTTGCAATGGGCCAGATACCGTGCAGCAGAGATTCTGGTTCTGGCTGATACCGTTATCGCTCTCCTTTTCCCTTTTCCGAAACAAGTTTAGGACTTTTTCCTGTATTTGAGTGACCAGGTCTGATTACTCGTTTCACCTCTTGTTATTTCAGTGATTTGTTAGCAACATACGAGGCCTCCTCAAAGGTGCGAATATCTTGTAAATTACGGCCTGGTGCTTTGTGGACACGTAGCTGATACCCGTTAGTTCATCAGGTGTGCCGGCCGGAGTGGCCGTGTGGTTCTAGGCGCTACAGTCTGGAACCGAGCGACCGCTACGGTCGCAGGTTCGAATCCTGCCTCGGGCATGGATGTGTGTGATGTCCTTAGGTTAGTTAGGTGTAACTAGTTCTAAGTTCTAGGGGACTGGTGACCTCAGAGCCATTTGAACCATTTCATCAGGTGTGCTCCAGCAGGTTCATATCAGGTGAATTTGATTGCTAAGACGTTAATCTAAGATCACTGTCAAGCTTTTCAGACCACTGTAATACGATTCTGGTCGTCTGCCCGCCTCCTTATCTGAGCGATCAGCTTGTCAAAGGGCCCGCGTTCGATCCCCGGCTGGGTCTGATATTTTCTCCGCCTGGGGACGTCATCATCGACACGCAAGTTGCCCCGTGTGGCGTCAACAGAGCGGACTTGAAGGCCGAAATTCCCGAGGCAGGGACATTTCAATTTATTGCTATGAATTTTCTCTAAACAGAATAATCATGGTGGCGTAGAATGATTTATATTTGTAGGTAGTAATAAATTAAGTTTATAGGAACCACTGGCAGTATTAAGTTAGAAATAGAACAGAAAATCGATAGTAGGAATCAATTTATAAATAAATAAACAAAAGGAATTAAAAAATTTTCCAGTTCATAAGGGGGTTGGTACTGGTATCGGTACATATGATACTTAGAAATACGCAGTCTTGGTTGTAGTTCACTGCCAGCCTCGGTAAATACACTACTTGCCATTGAAACTGCTACACCAAGAAGAATTGCAGATGATAAACGGGTATTCATTGGACAAATATGTTGTACTAGAACTGACATGTGATTACATTTTCCACAATTTGGTGAATAGATCCTGAGAAATCAGTACCCAGAACACCACCTCTGGCCGTAATAACGGCCTTGATGAGCCTGGGCATTGAATCAAACAGAGCTTGGATGGCGTGTTCAGGTACAGCTGCCCATGCAGCTTCAACATTATACCACAATTCATCAAGAGTAGTGACTGGCGTATTGTGACGAGCCAGTTGCTCGGCCACCATTGTCCAGACGTTTTCAATTGGTGAGAGATGTGGAGAATGTGCTGGCGATGGCAACAGTCGAACATTTTCTGTATCCAGACCTGCAACATGCGGTAGTACATTATCCTGCTGAAATATAGGGACCGAATGAAGGGTAGAGCCACGGGTCGTAACACATCTGAAATGTAACGTCCACTGTTCAAAGTGCCGTCAATGCGAACAAGAGGTGATCGAGACGTATAACCAGTGGCACCCCATACCATCACGCCGAGTGATGCGCCAGTATGGCGATGACGAATACACGCTTCAAATGCGCGTTCACCGCGATGTCGCCAAAAACGGATGCGACCATCATGGTGCTGTAAACAGATCCTGGATTCATCCGAAAAAATGACGTTTTGCCATTCGTGCAGCCAGGTTCGTCGTTGAGTACACCATCGCAGGCGCTCCTGTCTGTGATGCAGCGTCAAGGGTAACCGCAGCCATGGTCTCCGAATTTATAGTCCATGCTGCTGCAAACGTCGTCGAACTGTTCGTGCAGATGGTTTTTGTCTTGCAAACGTCCCTATCTGTTGACTCAGGGATCGAGACGTGAATGCACGATCCGTTACAGCTATGTGGATAAGATGCCTGTCATCTCGACTGCTAATGATACGAGGCCGTTGGGATCCAGCACGGCGTTCGGTATTAACCTCCTGAACCCACCGATTCCATATTCTACTAACAGTCATTGGATCTCGACCAACGCGAGCAGCAATGTCGCCAAACGATGAACAGCAATCGCGATAGGCTCCAATCGGACCTTTATCAAAGTCGAAAACGTGATGCTACGCATTTGTCCGCCTTACACGAGGCATCACAACAAAGCTTCATCAGTCAACGCCGGTCAACTGCTGTTTGTGTATGAGAAATCGGTTGGAAACTTTCCTCATGTCAGTACGTTGTAGGTGTCGCCACCGGTGCCAACCTTGTGGGAATGCTCTGAAAAGCTAATCATTTGTATATCACAGCATCTTCTTCATGTCTGTTAAATTTCGCGTCTATAGCACGTCATCTTCGTTCTTCGTGGCGTAGCAATTTTAATGGCCAGTAGTGTAGGTTTCCTTCTCGGCCAGCAATGCCATACGATCATTTCATTTCACGTCTGGACATCTGATACAGACAGTTATACCACTGACAGATGCCATCGTCGCCGGGGAAGACATCAAACATGAAGAGATGCAGTTGTTCCGCAGCAATGGTCACATAGTCCATAGTTGTCAGGGTTCCTTCAGTTACTACTCAAGATCTTATGGGAGTCGAGGTGAATGTCCCCCACAACGTAACACAGCCGCGTGGAGCGATGAGTGTATCCAGCAGCCGTACACCTGGATGACTGCATATTCGGACACGTCTCTCGACCTTATGTAACAAGAAACGTGATTTGTCTGACCTTTCGACAATTCTCCATTGTTCCGCAGTCTATCTCTATGCTTCTGTGGCCATTGCAGTCGAAACTGAACGATGTCGCTAGATTAGCAGGATCGTCTGCTGCGGAACCCCATGTACAACAATTTATGTTGAACAGTGAGCGCCGAAACACTTGTGCCTCCACCAGCGTCGTACTATGTCAACAAATCGGCAACGGGGAGATGCTCGACAAGCATTATTAAGACACAGGTAAACAAAAACATGGGTTTATTATGATCACAGAAGAGATATTTAATAAGAAAAGAAAAATTCTTCTCAACAAAAATAATAAAACTTCTCAGACATTAACAGGCATACGCGGAAACGCACAGTGAATAAACGTAGTGTGACGTGAAGACTGTCATTGATAATCCCTAACGACGGAGGTTGAGTGTTCGGTGTAGTTGGCCGGGGGGAACGTCTGGGAATTTCTGTGTTGGTCCATTACGGCCAGGGGACATCGGCTGGTACGTACTTTTCAATTAAATAAACTTTACCAACAGCCGTACACCTGAAGATATTTTCATTCTGAAACCAACCAATTTCGACACATAATTTTGCCATCTTCAGGCTCCTGCATAATAAAAGAGTATACATGTAGTAATATAAGGGTGCACAAATAAAGTTTACAAGAAGTTACAGGTAATCATAATACCGATTAAGCTTAAACATGATGAAAGTATTGGCGTTAAATCAAATCTGTGTGTACATCCAGCACAATAGACTAAAACATGTGTACATATTTGTTAGTCATAATCAGGATATCAGGAAATATAGTTTCGGCTGAATAAATGCTCAGGTTTTAGAGCTCCCATTAAATTATACAAATGGAAAACATTGTTACTACATGCTTATATCATTGTTAACCTCTAAACATACGCTTTTCCTCAGTTTGTATCTCTCAAGAAGGAATAACAGGGATTTGAAGGCAAACCACCCGGAGCTAAACTTTTCCAATGCACCCATTCCGAGGATGTACATTCTTTACATCTTTCTTGCCTACAAAAGGATGACATCGGATTCATTTTCTTCTTTACTTCCAATGCTGGCATTTTCAATGTGGCATCGTACAAGATCGTGGCGCCAGACCAAAGTCGATACCACAGATATTAGCGATGTCTCGCTGCAATCAGCAACGACAAATCGGAGAGACTGTAGACGACATGTTCTCTCTCTCTCAGCACAGCAGAGCCCTCGTAAGGAGGTCAATATAGAAGTCAAGCATGGAAGCGCTCTGCCCCTGTTCGCGACCTTAGCGGAAGCAGTCAACATCATCGCGTAGTATTAAAGAGTTATTCAGGTCTCAGGCGGGAATGTACTTTTGTAAATGTTGAACATTGTACTCCAAGAGAACAATTTCTTTATTAGCGCATCAAGTGATGCTTTAATAGTCAATGGCCGGCCGAGGTGGCCGAACGGTTCTAGGCGCTACAGTCTGGAACCGCGCGACCGCTACGGTCGCAGGTTCAAATCCTGCCTCGGGCTTGGGTGTGTGTGATGTCCTTAGGTTAGTTTGTTTTAAGTAGTTCTAGTTCTAGGGAACTGATGACCTCAAAAGTTAAGTCTCATAGTGCTCAGAGCCATTTGAACCATTTTTAATAGTCATGACAGTTTTAAATATTCGAACACTGCTGTGGCAAATGATTGCACCAAGTAAAGTAAACCTTTTTATTAATTCATGTAATAAAGTGTACTAATGTTTAATATGTTCTAGTTCCAAAGAGCCATCTCCCAAAGCAGTCAAAGGAGTCACAATTATGGACGGACGATTGTAGTTTCATCTGAATATAACATTCAGCATCTTGGAAATTTCGTGCCAATCTTTTTTTTTTTTTGTTGTTGTTAAATATTGTCTGATGGAGCTCTAGGATCCTACTAGCACCTTTGAGATTTGTACTCTGTACTTTATCATCAAGCCACCCAACCTCCACGAAAATCAATTTCAATAAACGACAACAACTAGTTCGAGCTCGAAAACCAGGATAATGTGGAAGACGAGTGCATTTTTTCACACCAAAGATAATGCCGAAGCGGAGAGGACGCGAGCTTACTTTGATGGTTTGCCTTAGAATCGACATCCAGAGGATCGCAAGTGAACACATGCGAAAGCGACCCACGCACACCGCTCACCACACGACTCGCTTTTACACCAGGGAGAATTCTCGTTCGCTTGTGTTTGCGTCGGTGGTGGGGAGGATTTACGCACTTTCTTCACAGAGTCACGTGCACGCAGCGTCACTAGCTGACCTTCAGTCTCGCGGGGTGTAGTGTCTACAATGTTTCAGCTCATCAGTGTGTTTCATATCCTCATTTCTTTCTCTGAAAGAAACAGATACTAAAATGAAACTTCCTGGCAGATTAAAACCGTGTGCCGGACCGAGACTCGAACTCGGGACCTTTTCCTTTCGCGGGCAAGTGCTCTACCACTTTCCCGCAAAAGGCAAAGGTCCCGAGTTCGAGCCTCGGTTCTGCACACAGTTTTAAACTGCCAGGAAGTTTCATATCAGCGCACACTCCGATGCACAGTGAATATTTCATTCTGGAGCCACTAAAAATATATAAAATACCTTCAGACTTCTTGTTTCACTCCTGGATAAAACGTCGAGCTTTCATCTTCGTCACAAACAGCTGGCTGTCTTGACCGCAGCTGTGGTGCCCTTATACATCCCATGAACGGCTTCCGATTGGTCGACAGTTACGTCATGATGCTATAGATGGCGTCACCGTTTGCGCTGGTGGCGCGACAGCAACCCTGTAGGAGCGTAAACAATGCTGCGAAATTCTCTGTTTCCTCTGAGCGTCACGAACTTATTTCCGCGCTGCACTACGATTACATCCGCTGTCCCGGTTGAAGTTGCTGAAGCACATTCTTATTTCTACCGCCTCTTTAGTTACAGAATCCCCAGTATTTGCAAGCATGGGGCACAGGATGTATTACAACACAAGGACTGTCAGACCGATACTGTTTCTGTTTCGCTTTTCAGGGGGCCGGATAATTGTCTTACTCCTAGTCTTCCCAATGCTGTGCCTGTTTGGTAGATGTTGCTCTACAGAAAGGAAAGAGTACAACTGGTGGCTTCATCTATTTTGTGCTAACCTATCCTGATGTTAAGTTTCTTGCTGATCTCATTTTTGTTACTTCTCGTAACTTTCGTCTTTCCTCATTTTACTCTCAATCCATATTCTGCACTCATTAGGTTGTTGAGTCCGTTCAGGAAATCCTGTAATTCTTTTCCGCTTTCACTGAGGATACCTATGTCATCAGCAAATTTCATCATCGATATCTTTTCATCTTGAATTTTAATCCCACTCTTGAATCTTTCTTTTATTTCCATCATTGCTTCTTCGATGTACAGATTGAACAATAAAGGGGAAAACTACATCCTTGTTTACCACCCTTTTAATCCGAGTGCTTCGTTCTTGGTCTCCCACATCTTTTTCTCAGAATGTCGACCATCTTGCATCATTTGACATTGCCGAATATTTTTTTTCAATTGTGTATGACAGTGTCTTGATTTTCCTTTAGTCTTTCTTTCATTATCAACCACAATATTGGAATTGGCTCTATGGCGCCTTTACTTTTCCTAAAGCCAAAATGAACATCTAACACATCCTCAATTTTCTTTTCCATTCTTCTGTATATCTGTCAGCAACTTGGATGCATGAGCTGTTAAGTTGATTGTGAGCTATCTTTTCTTTGGTTATACAATCTGTTTCTCATGATCACCTCCTCCTTGTCAATTCCCCCCCCCCCCCTCCAGAGATTCGAATGGGGGAATATTCCCAACCTTTTGCCAATGGAGAGATCATCATGACACTTTTACAGTTACAGGCCACATGTGCTGAGTATATACATTATTTGTCTTATAATGTAGAGGCTTAAATTGAATCTTCATGCTCATTCCTCATTCTTCCTCCTTTAGGGGCAATTTCCACCCCAAGGGCAAGAGAGTGCCCTGTACCTCCTTGACGAGGCCGTTGTCTAAATGAGGGTGACTTCTTGTGCCTTAAGTCTTTCGGCCGCCATTGCTGCTGATTTTTATTCAAAATTTAAGCGCTGGCAAGGTCCGTAACCGGGACCGGGAACGTTTTGATTGCTAATCAAATACGCTACCCTTAGGTCAGGGGTGCTACCGACGTTACATGGTGATTAAGCACTCGGAAGCGATCTGCTTCTGTCGCAGAAACTTCGAATTACTTCACAACTGTGCAAGTTCCGTCCGCAGCTTCTCCACTTTACGATTGCTAAAAATGACTTTCTAAAAGAATTCTTGGATAACGAATGTGACTGTTTCAGTTGTAAATGATCTTGTTTTTGAAACATACGTATGTTGCACAGCGGCTCTATGTTTTTGTTTAGTCCACATGTCTTCTAGCAAAGAATGAAAGTTACACGGGCAAAATAAAAACAAAGTTGACCTGTGTAACATCCACTGCCAAAGCAAAAACTTCATCAGATATACGAATAAAATTCTTCTTCAAAATTAATAGATAACACCATGACAAAAGTTGTGATCTTAAAGTTCATCAGTTATCGGTTATTGCCTGTCCTAAAGGAAAAAAATAGTGATGCATGCCATCCGGTCTTTCACACCACTACAATGGTTTGACATCGCCTCGAAGACTTCTTAAGTAGTGGAACCCATTACGTTTTCTCGATGGCGACTGTTCGTCAGAGACAAGGGTTTCGTCAGGAGTACCCCAGCGCCCCAGGGAAGTGTGGCAGGTCCACTCTTGTTCTCTCTATATACATAGAAGACCTGACGGACTGGTTGAACAGCAATCTGCTCTTCTTTGCTGACGACGCAGTGATGTACGGGAAGGTGTCGTCATTGACTGACTGTAGGAGGACACACGATGTTCGTAGAGAAATTTTCTAGTTGGTGTGATGAATGGCAGCTTTCTCTAAATGTAGAAAAATGTAATTTAATGCAGAAGAATAGGGAAAAAATATCGTAGTGTTATAATACAGCATAACCCAGGTGTAACGTTGCAAGGCGATATGAAATGGAACGAAGACGTAGGTAGTTGGAAAGGCGAATGGTCATCTTCAGTTTACTGGGAAAATTTCAGGAAGGCGTGGTTTATCTGTAAAGACGAACTCGTACAGAACACCACTTCGAGCCATTCTTGAGTATTGCTCCAGTGTTTGGGATTCTCACCAGGTCACATTGAAGGAAGACATTGGAGCAAGTCAGAGGCGGGCTGCTAGATTTGTAACCGGTCGGTTCGATCAACACGATATTACCACGCAGATGCTTCACGAAGTCAAAAGCGAATCCCTGGGAGAAGACGTTCCGTTTCCGAAACGCTATTATGTGAATTTAGAGAACCGGAATTTGAAATATGCTAGAGAATGATTCTGCTGCCGATAACGTAGAATCTGCGTAAGGTGGAGAAATTAGGGTTCGTACGGAAACAAATAGACAGTCGTTCTTCCCTTTTCTATCTGCGAGTGGTATGGATCATACGGTCGCCTGCGGAATATGTAAATAGATGTAGATTGCT